>NC_137053.1:9209895-9377395 GCF_032717465.1 Coenobita brevimanus | reverse complement strand
ATTCTATTTTGATCACAGGGAGCATTAATGGTTGGTAAATGACAGAAGTTGGTTCGGGTTTGCTGAAGCCTAAGTGAAGCGGAACATCAAAATCAGGAGCTATCATGTTTAAACCATTGTAGTAGGGCGTTTATCGCCTAACGTAACTGGGACACTACAACACGATTAGTAAGCCATGGTTGCATGAAATTCGATGAGCCTTAGTCATGAGGTACAGATGTCTCCTTGGTAACAGGTAAAATTTATCTTCCAATCTGACTACACCTGGCCATCAACTGAGGCAAAAAGGCTTACAGGGCTTTGTAAGACGAAAACAAATCACCTATTGAGTCAGCATGAGCCTTATACAACATTTGCTGAACAAGACACGTAGTATCATACAAAGGATAATATGTTAATTTTGAGATATATGGAGACGGGGCTTGAAGGGTTCAGAATAATCCGTTTTTCCTCATTATGGTCAGTTAATTGATACCATAATCGTAAAACATTTTTCTCAACGAAATATATTTTTAAGAATTTTTTTAATAAATGACAGAACCTCTTCATCGCGGCAAGGAAATTTGGTCATGTTGAAGAAAGCGTTTATGCATATTCACAAACACTCATGTCTTCACTCATTCGCATCTTCCAAATACTGTAGTACACATACACCTTAAACTAATTACCACATTCACATTTAAATCTCTCTCTCTCTCTCTCTCTCTCTCTCTCTCACACACACACACACACACACACACACACACACACGTATATTATATATATATATATATATATATATATATATTAATAAAATGTTCTCAGTTTACTCCTTTTCACGCCTTCTCGCGCTCTCCTTTCCTTGTCACACCCACCCCATCACATTAAGGTTTCTTTATTTACACGTCCTTTACCACAACAGATTCCTCTCTTCCCCTCTCATATTCCATCCATCCCGTAAATATTTTTCCTGCAAAGACTTCGCGAGAAGTGGGCAAGGCAGACCATTTCTCCAGGAGCTGGAGGAGGTGGTTCTAAGAGCATGCATTAGATATTAAGGATTAATATAATATTTTTCCTTTTCCCATCAATTTTTCATGCAGTCTCTTCCTCTGGAATGGACCGGTAAAGTTTTATTGTGCTTGTTTCAACATAGCCTTCTCTTCCTTCCTCACCAAGGTTTACTTTATACCTGTTCATACTCTCCTTCTTACAGTCATTTTCTTTAGAATCCTCACACTCCGACGTCCTTCCACCGCTATATCCTCCCCACACTTGCACTTTCCTCACGCTCCTACCCTCGAAAACGTCACTCGCACTCTCTCTTCGACCTCAGACTCCTCCTTCTTCACACATTTCATTTCTCATCAATCATTCTCTGTTTGCTTGTTTTAATGCTAAAAATATTCATCAGTTATCGTAATCTACATATATACAGAATGTTTGATGAGTTATGCAGTGGCCACCATAAGAATCAACCGTGACTTAGAACTAGAGATGGATTTGAATATACATGAATTTCTGCATCTATACTGAACAATGCTAATCATCCCCACACACACACAAAAAAAGCATAAATTTTAATCCCCACTTGGAATTCTTCAGCAATATTACTGGGAAGACAGTATCAATCTGTGCATTTTGTATACGCCGTGTGTGCTCTACTTTATATATCTTTAACTTTCAATTAGGTAACGCCTTTTTTTCGGTTTACTCCTTCTACCGCCAGACGATTTTACTCAGAGGAGGATTTTCAAACTCATGAAAGAAATACGGCAGTTATTTACTCTTCACTGTTACACGACCTTCCAAATCAGAGATAAACGTCGAACAATAACACAAACGAAACTTAAACTGCTGCACAAATGGGGTTAACAGATAAATACCACCAGTTGATGCTAGTTTTTGCATCAACATAGTGCAGCATGTGAGCGGTGATGTGTGCCATAACTAGCTGCAGTTACCTCACACTGAGTGTGAAAACAAAAGTACCTACGATGGAACTAAGAATTTCGGGATGCTAATAATGAAGCAAATGCCAAGTGAGAGATTATGCTTGTAGACCGTGAGGTACAGCATACTTTTTTGGTACAGTAATCCTGCAGCAGTGAAGACGGGTGATGTTAGGCATTACCACTGCTGACGGACTGTTTCACAACTAATGTCAAATATTGTATTTTCATAGTGATAAGTATATGAATGGTGGTTAAACATGGCTTTACATCCTACGATTTAATAGTGAATGTCAAGAATTACGGAAATTTCTCACACAACGTAACACGAACAACCGTCTGAGTTGTGCTGGCAGGCAGACGACAAGTGAACAAACTTGCTATGTAACACTGACGTAGGGGTATGACGTGTATCGTATTGACTGTTACGCTCTAATAAACCAGACAAATGTATACGATATGCTTCAGTATGAAGGAGTTTTAGATATAGCTACAGGAGAGCCCAGGGGTACGGTTTGGGCGAGAGTAGAAGCTACTGGGTTATTAGAAGTGCTTCCATTAATAATAATTATAATTATGCATAATGCATTGGTGTCTGTGTGAGCCGCAGATGGAATATGATTAAGGAGCTAGTATGAGGGAGGAAAAGATTATGTGGGGAACCAAGTGTGTCTAGATGAAGTGCGTGTAGGAGGGGTGGATGAAATAAGGGAGCAAACGTGTGTGTGTGTGTGTGTGTGTGTGTGTGTGTGTGTGTGTGTGTGTGTGTGTGCGTGAGAGAGAGAGAGAGAGAGAGAGAGAGAGAGAGAGAGAGAGAGAGAGAGAGACGAAAAGTGTGTGATGAAGAATCGTGTGACAAGGGTGATTTTATAAAACCTATTATTCAACTCATCGTAACATACTGGACCCGAGATATGATAGTGTTGCCCTGTTTTTATATCTAACTTTGTCCAGCCTATTTGCACTGTCTCCTAGTGTGTGAGGGAGTAGGTTGTATATAAAATACAAGCAAAAACACGTGCACTTAAGTGGGCTGTTTTCTTGAGTGGATGCTTGCGTGGACGACTGTCTGGAGGAAGGTATGTATATGAGTGAGGAAGGACAGATATCTAGAGGGTAGGAGTATGGGAATTTCCTCAACATAAACAAGAGTTCCCCTTTCAAGATGGAGCTCAGTCTTCTGTATCATTTGATATATATCAAAGAAATTTTGAATTAAAAAAGCTGATTCCTGTACCATCATTTTACATGTCGCCGTAATGAAAAGGATTCATCAGAACTCAGCGCTCCCCGCCTGGATCTACTCATGAGACTTCTTCAAGGTGTATTTATCATTTGTGTACTATTACGAGTCTCGTTCATTGTTACCTGTGTGCATCAGTATATATATATATATATATATATATATATTGCTTCGGTGCACTTGAGCTTCAGCTAACTGAATTCAAGGTGACACTATTACCAACCGTTTATGCACCCCACTAACCGACTGAAATACATTACCAACACTGGAACTATGGTTTGAATATATAATGTATTATTCATGTACTAATCTAAACAGAAATAATTCTATATGTAACTCTAGCCCCGAACACCGTAAACTGACATTTTAAGACATATGACAATCCCCTCATATTCTGAAAATGCAGTGTAAGCACACACATACGACTGCCACATGTGCCGAAAGAACTAGCTTGTTTACCAGTTGTCAGAGTTGGCTCTTGCGTCCGTCTACACGCACTCCTGTCTGGATTTCGACTGAGGCAGAGAGTCACCAGGCAGCGCCACCCGCCAGGGCCACCACCCGCCTCTAAAGCTGCCAAACCCTGCCAGTTGTGGCATTTTTATATTCAGTAGTTCATACTGACGTTGGCAAGCGTCAAAGAAATTGTCTTTTCCGTTACCATTGGTGGGACTGAAAATTTAAACATGCCTAAAAATGGAGTATATAAATTCTGAACTCGTGTTCGAACAACCGGGTAACCTGGCCACTTCCAGCTTTCGTCTAGTGACGTCATGCACAGAATGGGTCGATTTCCCAGCAGGAGTGTCCCGTCCTGTATGTTAGACCGAGGGTGGTGCACAGTCTTGTCGGTATTCGGTGCTATCATCTTATGGCGGTGTTAAATACCGCCCTAACCAGATGAAGTAATACCCGGTTGGTGCGCCTTAATAGCCCGCTAAAGCACTAGGCATCCAACTGATGGTTGCGATATGTGGTTACCACCTAGCAATGTAATGAAAATCCTGGGTTACAAGAGACAATTTCAAATGGTTTGCACTGACATCATCAACTTGGATGCGCGGCCATGGTGGCGGGAAAAATGACCGTACATGGAGTCTCCACCCAAAATTCGATATCTATCTTCTCAAAAGTTGTCAAGATATTAGATATCAGAGGTCAGTCCAGAGCTACTCTAATATGCTGTAAAAGGATCACCTGCAACCTGAAAGGGAAAAGCGTTGTTCACCAAAATTATACATCCCCGAAGGTCTTAAGAGTTTTTAAAAACCTTGAAGCCAACAATCAGATGGTTAATGGATTAGTTAGGGAGGTGGTCAAAACAAGTGACAGGAAATGCTAGCCCCTTAGCGAAAGCAAGGGAACCGGTAGGTCGGCTTTTAGTACAAGCTGTATACTCAACGCTCACATACATGAATAATTAGTGATTTTCATGTGATGAATTATGCAAAACGAAGATAATGCAAGTCAGGAAATAATACTCACATACAAGTGCTCTTCTAAGTTAGCGTTCACGTAGACATTTTTCGTCAGATTATACAGTACTGTTCTCACTCATTTCGAATAAGGTCAGTTCTGTAGTCCAGGCAAAACCTATTCGCCTGCATTTCACCAGGGTCATGCAACGAAGGTAACGCTATCTCCTGTGATAAAGGTTCCAACCTCATTGTGCTAGGCATACCATACTCTTGAACAAAAGACTGACAGAAAAATACATTTAGTCCAAAGAAAAAATAATTTTGGATGAATGAATGGACAAAAAATAAGTCGATCAGATTCTGATGTTATCAAGGATTTTTCCTTACAAAATCCGCTCAGCCGAGCAAGCCATATGTATCTCCTTCCTCACTCTTTTTTAACCCTGATTTTGGACCGTCTTTATCAGTCTATTATGCATATTATGACTTGTGGACACGATAATAATTCACTCATTTAGAGAATCAAAGAAACTGTTATGCAACTAGCTCAGTCGGCTGATTTATTCCCATCAGTTTGGTGGACCGAACGTGTGACGAAGTGCCATGAAAATCCACTAACTATACAGTCACTCGAAGATAACACTACAATGGTGAGTGGTTGGTGTGCGTCCCCATTTGCCATTATACTGCAAGATAGCTGTTAATAAAAGGTAACAGAGGTGGAGGAATATGCTGAGGGGGTGTCATAAGAGACGGAGTGTGAATGTGGAATGGTAAACAAATGTTAGGAAGGGACAGGAGTGGGGAAATGTACAAGACAAAGTGGTTTGTCGGCAAATGACGGATCGTTAGTTAGTAAGGTAAGAATAGACATTATTATCTTCGGTTAAGCACATAACATCTTTAAAAGGAAACCACTCACAGGATGTAACGAGAAGCAACTGAGAAACAGAGAGAGGCAAACAGACAGACAGAAAGGATGTGAGAGGAGAGTGATTGGCAGGAACAAAATGTGACAGAGTGGGAAGCATGGACCTATGTAGAAGACTGGCTTCTCTTGGAATGATGGATCGTTGGCGGTGACGGAAGGAATGCCGTACGTACTTTAGCTAAATCTACCACTCAAAGCATGTAACGTCAGGCAACTGGAAGTAGAAATAGAAAAATAGACTGCATTATCGTGAGGAGAGATTCGATAAGCCCAAGTTCTAGTGTTTGGGATTATCCAGACTTTGGTACAGCCTACCCTTGATGTGGGGTGAAGAGGATCAAGAAATAGGCAGGTGCTTTCCATCATGATCTCTGGGGAAGTGTGAGAAGATGGAGAAAGACTGAAGGGAAAAGTTGGAGTGTAGGCGTTTAGGGAGGGGACAAAAATGACTGAGGTTAAGAGAAGTGAGGAGAGCTTGCGGAAGAGCAGCGTTGACTGAGGATGAGATTGGAAGGGGAAGACGTGTGGAGAGATACGGAATGGACTAGAGGGGAAGGACGAATGACTGAGAAGGGAATGTAGGCTTTGGGGGAGGGGGGATTAACTGACGGGAGAAGTGAATTAGAAACGAGAGCTGACTGAAAAGCTGAAAGAATGTCGAATGGTAGGAAATATTCATATGGAGGGGGTGAGGATAGAGTAAAGAGGGAAGATTGATACGAGACTGAGATAGATGACACTTGACGATAGGAATATCGCGTTGAAGGGAAGATTAAATGGAAAATGAGTGATGACTGAGGAATGGGTAAAAGGATAGAGGGGGAAGGCAATTGATTTAGGAGAAAAGTGACCTGAGTGAGGGATGGTTGAAGGAGAACATAGCTAAATGAAGATGGGTTATAGGAAGCGAGTGGGAAGAGAATTTATTGAAGGAGAGGAACGTGAATTGAGTAAGAAGAGAACATAAGCTGAGGGATTAATACGTGAAGTGAGAAGGGATTATTTTAGCCATTTATGTACAGTAACATCAATATTTTTACATTATATTTAGTTCCTCCAAACAGATTCATTCAGCTCAGAAGAGACTTTCGTAATGATATAAGCACTGCAAGGTACGGTACAAATCTAGCCCATTCATTTCGAGAAATTTTGATTATGCTAAATGAACAAAAAAAAAAAAAGTGGTAGGAAAAATTAAGCAAACCTGACGCCACAGTACTCAGAGGATTATGGAAGGAAGAATGATATTGTTAACTCCATCAGCCAGACGATGTCATTTCACGTTATTTATAATGCCACCAAACTATTTTATTCAATACAAGAGAGTATTCTGGTACTGAGAGGAAGAATGAGTGCAATATCTAAACATTAGTTCGCAAAGATAAACTAAAGTCAAATAAAATCGTCTATGAGTTAAAGCATAGAACGTTGTCAGGCTCATGACTTAAGGGATATGTGGATGGTTATTTCAAGACGAAAATGACTCGTCAGAGCTTGAAATGTGACGGTGGTGGATAACTGAGGAAGGAATAAGGGACTGAGGTGGGAGGAGATATTAATGGTAGAGGGAAAGGAGGGGGAGCCAACTGACTGGAAACGCTAGATACCTGTATGTGAAGGGACAGGCAGATGACTGGCTGAGTGAGAGGGGAGCAGGAGGGGAGGTTTAGTAATTATCTGGAGAAGGGATGAGGAGCGAGGTAAACTGAATCGTAAGTAGGGGGGGGGGGTATAAGCTGTGTGATGAGGAAGGGAGAGTTTTGGTATATGGGTGGGGGAGGGATGGTGTGTAGGGAGAGGTGAGTACAGGAAAAGGGGTGGGGAAGGTTTGATTGTTATTTGGGTGGGGTATGGAGTATAGGGTTTGGGACAAGAGGGTTGTGTGAGGAGAGACATGGAAATAACTTGCTGAACAGGAGAGGGGATCAGTTTGGGAATTTGATGGGTTGGGAGGAGAGGGATTAAATATGGGAATCTGGTGGTTGGGAGAGGAAAGGGAAGGGGAATTTCTTTGGATGCTGGTTGGGTGGGAAAGATGGGAAGGGCAGCGGCAGGTATGGAAAGTAAGTGGGAAAGTGAGGAGGTAGGCTTGGGTATTAAGTGTGTGGAATAGGGAGGATGTATGTTTGGAAACCTGGTGGGTGACGGAGCAAGGAGCAGGTTTGGAAAGGGATAGGAGTGGGGAAATGGTAAGACAAGAAGGTAGGACTACGAGGGATAGGGGAGCTGGTTGGGAAGCATAAGCCTCTTCTTAGCTAGAGAGGGGCTTGCCAGTTTATTAAGGAGAGAGGGATTTCTGAACTGTGTGTGTGTGGGGGGGGGGTGAAAGGTGGATTTACTTCTAAAATAAACAGTGCACAGTATATAATAGGGTCATGCATATTTAAAATCATATATATATTCAGTACGCGATATTGTAAGGAGTGGATAAAAATTCCGTTTTCTTCATTTTTATTTATCTTTCCCCCCCCCCCTCAACTTCTTCTGTAAAAACAACTTAGTGAGCTATTTTGCAGCTTTTGCGTCGCTTGTATTATGATTTCAGATGGGTAATGGATATAAATGTTATTAAGGTACGAAGCTTACGACTTATCAAAGTGATTCTTGCTATCACAACAGTAATTTTTTAAACCTAGGAAGAATTGCCGCTACTGAAAAGGTTAAGATACTTAATCGTTACGGTTATTTATTGTCAGTTAGATACTTAATCGTTACTATCATTTATTGTCTGTGCTCAATTAAAGGCTAAGGTAATGGTGCAAATGTTTTCAAGTTACGCCCTCTGAAAACCCGTGATCTTGCATTTGACCTTTCAAGGTCACCCAAGGGCAAAGGTTATGGTGCCATATGAAAGCCCCTATCGGACTTTCTATATCTTGAATGTAAATAACTTCAATGAGTTTCGAGGTATAGCCCCCTGACTATCCTTGACCCTGAGTGACTTTAAGATCACTGCGGTCAAAGGTCATGTCACCAGTTAAAACCCATATGGGACCTCCTATAAGCTATGCTGATAATAGTAAATATCTCTCTATCTTCAACGACATTCGAATTATGGCCCCCTGGTTATCCGTGACCTTGAGATTGACCTTTCAAGGTCACTCAAGGTCAAAGGTCTTGGTGCCAAATGAAAGTCCATATTACTAGTTTCTGTATGTTCTTAATACGGTAGTAAATATCTCTATCTTCAACCGGTTTCAAGTTATAGTCCTATGAAAATGCGTGACCTTAATTTTGACCTTGCAAGGTCACTTGATTACCTACAAAATTTAATCACTTACTTTGGGGACAAGTGCCCACATATCCTGAAAGTTTCATGTAATTTCATTCGGCTGTTTTTACCGTAACGTTGCTAACAAACAAACTCGACAAAAAAACAATACCTCTCCGGACTCCCTCCGGGCAAGGTAATAAAGTATCATGAAAATAACCCAGTAAGAGTAAAAGGGTAAGATATGCATGTGTAGTTCACTGGTGATGCTCTTTTCACTCAGCATCACAGTTTACTGGACGAAGTGAAGGATGTTAAATACTCTATAGCCTATTTCACCATATAAACAAAAGAAATAAAACGTGGTACAAAACAGTACCGGACACACTAAAAACGTAAGGTTACATTGCCATTTTTCATATATTAATTCTCTCTCTCTCTCTCTCTCTCTCTCTCTCTCTCTCTCTCTCTCTCTATTTCTGTGTGTGTGTGTGTGTGTGTGTGTGTGTGTGTGTGTGTGTGTGTGTTTCCAAACAGAACACGTACTATCCCAGAATAACAATTATAACGTTAACCTTTTCAACAGCACAGAAGCTTCCAGCAGGAGAATGAATTAGTCACGTTTTAATCAGACAGAAATTCCCACGTGTATCTCCTCCACTGACAGCTAAACCAATTTATTATGTGAATAGTTTTTGCCCCTTTTTGGTATTCAGTAATTTTAGTGGATAACAACGGTAGATAAAAATAGCTATGCGGTAATTCAGAATATGAACTTTTCCATTCTTTAGAAACCAAAGAAGCTCTGAAGTGGGAGAAACGTTGCCCCAAAGAAAATGAAGGTCCTTACCTTTAAATGGTGCCCTAATTAACCAATATGTCAGTCATACTAACCTTAATAAATGAAAAAAAAAAAAACAACAGAAAGGCAGTGTGTAGTCCTCTACAATTTTCATTTTCCACACAAACTAGCACAAACTGTTAGTGCTTGTTCAGGGAAAATAACATACTCCTTACATAAAACGTGTCGTTACTTTTCATAATTTCGACGTTTGAGTATGGAGAAATAATAATGTCTGGCGACAAACGTAAATAAAACCGGTAAAGGCCACCATTTGATACAGCTGAATGGACAATCATATCGTTCTGTTCAGATATGTGAATTATAAGTCAATCCTCCTCTGACCGAGAAGCTTAAGTATCCGACAACATTCTACCTGCCGCCAGGAGATATTATTCAACAGGGTGATTCGTGGGAACCTGACAGTATTATGACTCCTACTATATCAATTTACACCCTTTTATGGTCGGGTAAACTCCAGCATTTTGTTCTAATGCCAGACGATTTTATACTGTTAAGAGCGAACCATATGAACAAGAGAGTGTAGATGAAAGACACCGGATTTATGATAAATGTCAGGATAATCCTTGTGTGTGTGTGTGTGTGTGAGTGTGTGTGTTTGCGTGCGCGCGCGCCTCCCTCAACTGGAACATAACCAGCTTCCTAGGAAAACTGTATACTCAAAAGAAAACAAATATGAACGTAGCCACAAGAGCAATTACGAAAAATGTTGATAATATAAAAAAACACATACACACACACACAAATTGCACACAGCCCTAATTCCTCGTCCTGGACTCCGTGAAGCGAGCGACACAAATCAGCGAAATGCCACACGATGCCTGGCAATCGATGAGGGAGGACGAGCAATCAGAGAAGGCGTCATTTTTGGAGTTGATATCCTGCACGGTGTCATCATCCGGGTGCAAGGACGGAAGAGAGAGAGAGAGAGAGAGAGAGACAGACAGACAGACAGACAGACACAGACAGACAGAGAGGCAAACATATACACAGACACACAGAGAAACAGCAACAGACAGACCGATCCGGACAGAAAGAAACGTACATCTTTCGTGTCCCAAACTCGCGTGTACCCAGAGAAGAGGCGGGACTGTCCAGGTTTTGAGAGAAAAGATCCACATGAGAAGAGTGAGAGAAGGGGTTGGGGAAAGAGGACGTCGGGGGTGGGGCTGTGGGAGTGTGGAGGGAAGGTCGCCATGACAACGGTACATCACGGGTCTCTCGGCTGATTGGACAGTAAGTAGGAAACATAACCCTGAAGGCAGTGTAACAACTAATGAATGAGGTATAATAAGTTAGGAAGACGACATAATAACTAGGTACTATGCGTGGTGAAGATGTTTCTCAAGGCTGTACAATAATACTCACGAAGAAGTGGATTTAGCTCATGTAAAGTGTATATTAACTTGTGAATGTGGTATAACTTATGAAGGTGGTATAGTACAGTAGTTCATGTTCGTGATATAATAATTGGGGTAATGTCTCATAAAGGCGGTATAATTTGTTACATTGGTTAATAACTCATGAAAGTTGTGTAATAATGGTATAGCTAAAAGTTCATGTTGGTATAATAACTAGTACAGTAACTCGCGAAGGCCGTATAATAACTTGTACAATAAACATGAAGGTGGCAAAATATCTCATGCATGTGGTATAATTACTAGCATAACAATTCACAGGAGCATAAGAACTCATGAAGGCGATTTAATTACTGTTAAAGGTGATATGACTGTGGAAGATTGTGGTGTAGCTGATGTAGAGAGTGGTAGGACAAATGAATGTAGTGGTATTATTACCGAGTGTGGTGATATAACTGTAGAAGGTGACGGTATAACAGTGGCCCTGATTATCCCATACGTTATACAAACTTGTGAAGATGGAGGTGTGTGAGGAAACGACAGATTCTGGGACCGTCCTGATGGTGCGACAGATCATACAGCATATTATAGTGTTTCATGACAAGGGATCTGAACGGAGGAGTTGATACTGGATCTAGGAGTACTGTTAATGGGTCGTTTTGAAGTACCAGGAAATGATAACGGACGGGGCTTGAAGGACATGGGAAAGAAAGTTATGCATGAGCAGAGAATGGAAAGCTGAAGGTTCCCTGGATGACTTTGTGCTTGAAAGCGTTCCTGAATTTTGCAAGCAATGAAAAACTGAGTGGAACATGAAAGAAACTATTTTTAGCAGTACTCCCTTGTTGTTTCTGATTAGAATAGGTTCACTGCAGAACTGAAACTTCTCACAGAAAACGTGTAAACCAGAATTGACTTCTCATGATTACAATGTATGAATGGGGAAGGGGTGTATGTACAAAGAGTACGGTATGTGACAATGAAATGTTGGAGTGTCTGTTAAGTTTATGGGTCAGTCTTTACATAGCACAGGTAAACCTAACAAGGTGCTAACATAACGCACATAAGATGTTTGCCATGAAGTGGGCTCAAACCCTCGATACGGGATACATGCATCAAGAGATGAATATACTAACACTCGAACCACCGCAGCTCCTCCAGCAGCAATGAAGCAAAACCAGGGGCAGAGACAGGATCAATGATATGAGATTCAACAAAATCAGGAAATTGTGAAGCGCAAATAGGAAGGTTTTGTTAGGATGGCTGAAAATGTGTTTGGTGTTTCAAGGGTGTTGGCAGGTAAGAAAGAAAAAGCTTGTTTTAATATGAAGACTAGAAAAACAGTAGAGGAGAAAATGGGCGAAGAAGTAGAGGTAGCCTAGATGCAAGAAATAAGTGCACATGAGGGAAATAAAGTAAGAAATATTTAATAAGAAAAAGAAAAAGGAGAAAATGGCACATTCTCTCTAACTTAAAAAAAAATCTAAAGTCTTCTGGAAACAGTGAATTATTTTTAAAATGTAGGAAAATGTTAAATGGCCTGTAGAAATAACTGTAATAAAATATGAGGGATAAAGTGAAAAAGAGTTTACAAACGGAAGAGAAATAAGATGTTAATTGAAAGATATTTCCGAAAAATTACTAATGTAACTGATGTGAGCAGAGCCGTGGTAATCGTCAAAGAATTTCGTGATGAAAGGATGCAGGTGGTATTCGATAATGTGACAAAGGCTGAAGTGCTGAACTATTAAAGAATTGAAATAGTCAGGGTTGGCATTGATTAAATCAAACTGATTTAATCATGTGTTAAATCAGTGATTTTTTTACTAAAAAAAAAATCAAGATTTTTTTTGAATTTTTGATTTTTTTTTATTTTTTCACCTAAAGATTAACAAATACGTAAAAATACCCCCGCTAATACCAATACACCAGTCCTGTATGAGACAGCCCTAGCATGTGTTCAATATGGACGGTGGGTGTTAGCGCCGAAGTGGTGACATGTAGAGGTGTATGGTATGTAGGAGGACTGCTGGGCCTTGATAGCAGGCTGTGAAGCCTATGCCCAGAGTCGGACACATAAAAAAAAAAAAAAAAAAAAAATAGAATCTGAGGGTTTATAAAAGTTGTGTATAACTTTGCATTCATTTATTCTGATTTTATACTTAGGCATTAAGTAAGCAGATTTTTAAGGAATGGTGCCATTTGAAACTGTTACATTGTATGACACATAAAATAATTTTAAATTTGTGGAACTAAGGATTGATAATATTAGCAAGTGGCTTTCAGCCTGAACAATCAGTGGATAGACATGACATGATGTTAACAGTAATCAGAATACTGCTTTTGAAATGTTTCCTACCATATATGATGAAAAAATAAAAAATAAATTTAAAAAAATCGATTAAATCATTGATTTTTTTTTTTAAATTAAAAAAATCAAAATAATCCCCAACCCTGGAAATAGTGGAAGGCAGCAGATGATATTCCTGCTGGTGATGTTGATATTGTTGGTAGAGCAGGCCCTAGAACATCTGGACGTGAAGCCGGTAAATTCATGGGGCTGGGGAGTTGGCAATGCGGTTTGACTGTCTTCTACCCATGAATTACGATGGAGTGAGCGACAGCAGCTGAGACAAGATAAGGTTAGGTAGACAGTTATTTCTTGGACAGGTAGACAGTTATTTCTTGCTCCCACCCTGCACGAATATCAGGGTTTCAGTACCGTAGTCGTATCCATAAAGGACACAAATAAATGTAAAGAGCAGCGATAATAGTTCTCCATTACAATTAAGCAATATCACAAATCGTTTGTTTCTCAGTCTTACACTTCAATGATAATTCTGATTTGACTGATAAGTGTCCTGTAGCAGTATGAGTGAAGGAAACAAAAAATTTCTATGCAAACTCATACACAGCTTAAGCATGGAAAAGTTTATAAATACGGTCCCAGACCGCATTCCCGGGGATATAGTTTCTACCATTTTTTTTTTTTTATGAGATCTGCTCTTAGAAACTGATTAAATCTCTCTCTCTCTCTCTCTCTCTCTCTCTCTCTCTCTCTCTCTCCCTTTCTGTGTGTGTGTGTGTGTGTGTGTGTGTGTGTGTGTGTGTGTGTATGTGTGTGAAACCTTGCTGTGCCATCTTCATACTACCGAGACAGAGTACAGTGGATGAGTGAGTGAGTGTGTGGGTTTTTGGTGGGTGGGTGCGTGGGAGGAGTGGGAAAATATGTGTATTGGAGAATTCGTTCATGATGTAAGTCCATGGCGGGAACAGGTTAACGTGGGAAAATGAGTCCATGGGAAAAGACTCTATTGGTGGGGCAGGATCAAATTAAAAAACAATTCCAATGGATAAATAAAGGCTCAGGGATAAAACTGGTGCAAGAAAACAGGTCTAAATGAGGATTAGAAAATATTGTTCCCTGGAAGAAAAAAAAAGTCCACAGGGAGCAAAAATATCATAACGCAATACCCATGGGTAAAATTATGTACAAGAGGGAAAATAGCTCCACTGGGAAATAGGTCAGATGGAATCTCGTCAGTGGAATGAATATAGGCACATTAGAAAATACATCCATGAGGAATTACAAGTCCGTAAGTGCCAAAAGGTCCCTGGGGGTAAAATATGGCCGTTGGAGGTTGACCCCCAGAGGCATGCCTGGAAACAGGCTATATATATATATATATATATATATATATATATATATATATATATAAATATATATATATATATATATTAGGGTGGAGTGAACAAACTGAAAAATTGAATTATGTAATACCCCCTAAAAGTTGTCATTTGTCCCACATATCTTGCATGTAAAATTTGGCATTCTAAAACCAACATTCTCTGCCCTCTACCAAAATTGCTAATTAATTATGCCGGGACAAGTTCAGTCATATCAAATACATTAGAGGACGAGGCAAATGAGGTCTTCTCAAGTGTTCTATGACTACATGAGTGTATATAGTATATAATGCATATAATACTTCTAGTTGTTCTTCTTTTGCATTTCTTATGCAGTTTTGAGTGTTAGAGCATGGTGACGTCATCCGAGAAAACCTCTGGCGTCCCAAATTTTCGGTAATCATCATATAATGAACTTGCACGGGTTGCCAACCGTTGAAGACATGCTTATGGACGATCAATGGGTTAGACTGAAACTGAGGAGTAATTAAAAAAAAAAAAAAAAAAAAAAACTGTTGCAAACGTGTCTGATGTCCTGGCTGTCAAAATTACAGAAATCTGGTCCCAACCATTAGTACCTAATGTGACATCAACCCGCATTATACAGCTGATACGAAATCCCCTTGATAAATATCTCAAACTTGTGAGATACCCAGTGTTGAAAAGAAATAAACAGTATGAGCAGAAAGTCACCGAATTCAAGGAGCAAGCCAGGAAGATTTTCGTCATTGCAGCATGCAAATGTGCTAACCATTCATCATGTTTGTGTGCAGTCTAGTAAGGTTCCAATTTTTGAACTGACTTTTCTTCAAGATCAACGAACCACGTGCAAAATGATGGTAGGGCCACTTGACAGCGTAGCTACAAAGAGTTTACTGGAGCGTCTGAGAAGAAACTCGAAGGAACAAGACAGGTTAGCCCAGTATCACTTTGAAGCTAGTGCCAGTTCATCGACATCAAAGAAAAATGAAAGCAGCATTAGCAGTTCTGCAGAAGACGAACCTGGTGAAAGCACAGATAATTACACTGAAATATTACCTGCTATTGTTGATTGTACTTCGCAAGCATTACACCTTTCTACTGCTGCATGTACTTCTCAAGCAGCATCAAGCAGAGACATCGGTTAGATAATACTGCGAGGCAGGGTTGGCACCAAAGTGGGTAACCCGGTTTTACCCACCCGCGTTTTTTCAGTAAAACCCACTTGAAAATACCCACTATTATACCTTCTTTTTTTTTTTCTTTTTTTTTTAACAATGGACTTATAACAAATTAAGTTTTATTTGATTAAATGGTTATATTTTTGCACATAATATCAGAAGTAAATAATAGCTACTTAATCATATTCTTTTTTACCACAGCCAGCTGTGCGAAGCATATTTCTGATCTCTGAAACAAGAAATTTTGCACTCAATTTCTTCATTCTTACTAATCCCTTGGTCGCACTTTTCCACAAAATGAGTGTAAACATGATACCTGTGCTTAAGATTGGGTTAAAAAATCCTAATACTGTAGTATGTAGCTTAAATTCAAGGTAAATTTCCTTGGTTTTCATCTGGTGAATACAAACTTTACAGCCAGCACTACCTGTCTCAAATTTTGAAAATTTTAAAATTAAAAGTAAAATTGTTTTTGACATATGGTTTTTAGTTTTATTAAGCAGTGGGGTAAATTTGTTATATAACAGTAATCATTACTGGAGTTAAATTATACTATTTATGTTGTCTCATATCATTACCAAATATCAATAATTCTTTAGAAATATAAACATTGCTTTCTGTTCAAAATAGATGTATATTATGGGCTTAGATATTTGGTTACCAAAAGCTATTATTACTGTTAAGATAATGTGTGAAATCACTTATGCAACAGAATTTTCAATAATAATTGTTTAGAAGATTGAAAAATCAAATATATAATTACCAAAACAAGGATAGTAGCAAGGCAAATTACTCCTTCTCCTTCTCTTGTGTAGTGTGGACTGATCTTTGCCAGCTCATGAGTTGTCCAGTGCTCTCAAGCCTCTCATGTTGAAGCATGTTTTGCTGTGTAGCAGGTAGCCCAAGGATAACAGCCAAACAGGTCAAAACATGATTGTGTTCATTTCCCATATTCAAATAACTGTGTGAAAAATAATTTTGTATTGGGCTATTCATAATTATGTATAGCGGAAACATTATATAAATTTCAGGTAAACTCTGAAAAAAAAAAAACACTTGTCCAGGTTTGGAGGATATTTTGTGGAATAAAAAAAACGAAATAACCCACGTGGGTTGGGCTTTAAAGAAAAAAAAAGTAGGTTTTTTGCCAACCCTGCTGTGAGGACTTCGGAGCGACATTCAGTTTCAGAGATTGCATCTGCAGTCGTTGAAGACCATGGCATAGTAACATCTGAGGACTGTGGTGAGGTCATCGACAGAAGCAAAGTTAAAAGAAGACAGGAGAAGTATTGTGAAACCATCCGTGCTGAAGCAGCAAGTCTTACTGCTGAAATACGGGGCCTATATTTTGATGGCAGAGAGGATAAAACACTGACTCTCGAAACAGATGATGGAACACCTCACCAAAGAGTGACTGTAGAGGAACATATATCACTAGTACAGGAGCCTGGCCCCAACTATCTCGGTCACATTAAAACTGAAAGTGACAGTTCTGCAAGAATAAAGTTGGCCATCATCAATTTTCTTGGAGAAAATAGCACAGATGTTCAGAAGCTGGTGGCAAATTGGGTGTGATGGCACTGCAGTGAACACAGTGAAGAAGGGCGGTGTTATAAGACTCCCTGAACAACATGTCAACGTCCTCTGCAGTGGTTTGTTTGCCTTCCCCATGGAAATGAACTTCCACTACATCATTAGTTCGAACATCTGGATGGGTGGACGACAGGACCAAGAAGTTTCACAGAGCCAATCGGTTCTTTATTGGCAAATTGTGAGGAAATGTCAGCTGTTGCTTTTGAGACAATAACATGCGAATTTTCGGAAGTCAACGTTGGAGATCAGAATTAGAATTAGCAGTATTTACTGGATATTTGCCAAGTAGTAATCACTGACAATTGCTCTGTCTCTTTGTCACATCGTCATCCAGGAAAACTCGTTATGTCCCGCTGGGTCACACTGGCCAAGAAAGTTCTGCGTTTGTATGTTGCGACAGAAAAGCCTAGTGATAATCTCAAAACAAGTGTTGAATTAATTTGGAAGGTTTACGCTCCAGTCTGGTTCACGATCAAGTCCAAACCTTCATGGAAGGATGGCTCTAAGTACCTGTGGATGCAGATAAAGAGGCTGCAATACCTTTCGCAAGATGAAAGCTGTAGTTGATCCAGTGATTCAGCAAAATGGCTACTTTGGCCATCCTGAGAACATTTTGCTGGCCATGGTAACCGACGAGCGACAACATATCAGGGAGCTGGGGGTTCAACGGATCATGAGAACTCGAGCCACCAAGACACGTCAACGTGATATCAGTTTTCAAGTACCATCTCTCAATCTCAATGCCGAGGAGTATATTGATTTGATTGACTGGCAGTGTGGTATCTTGACCATATAATATGTGAATCTTGAGATTTGATTTTGATTATCGTTTGGTCGAAGACAGGAGAAGTTAAAGATGGATACAGGGTCTTGATTGTAGTTTATTATCTTCAAGTGAAAGTTTAATTTGAAACGCTCACACAGGAGCATATACTTACTAGCTAAGTTCTCGTTGGATCGCTCTTCTCTTCCGCTCTCTACAACCTTTCAGTTCTATAGCTAGCCCCTATCTGACTCTCTAATCCCTTCCTTCTTGTACAGCAGAGCTAGTGTCACGTGTACTGTACATGTGGGATTGTTCTAGATTCATGTGTGTGTCTGTGTGTATGTAGCGTTTCCGGTGACATAGTGCACGTCTGGCATTCCTTACAGAAATGTGGACACATGTCCTTTCCCACTGAAATCACAAACACATTTCCTTCGGTCAACTTTCGCTGACACATTTGCCGTCCCCACACCCTGACTGGTGTTCCTATCTATTACACTGTCTATTATGAACTGTATTATGATAATGCAGATTCCCACATCTGTCTATCATGCAATGAGTTGTATTATTATAATACGGAGTCCTGACAGCAGAAGTGTGTCCTGACTGAAACCCCAATCACAAAATCAATCTCCGATGCTGACCTGGAAAGTGTGGTTCGTAACGAAATAATTCTTGCCACTGAAATCCCACTTCATTCATGTCATACACAAGCCGTGGAAAGGTGTGTAAAGGCAGACACAAAGGCATCAATAGCTGTTGTTGGACAAGAAGCAAGGGATGGCTGTATTAGAGCAAAAATACATACTCAAGCTATCATGCCAACATTTAACACTAAGAGCGAATATCGCACAACGTGAAAACTTGTTAGATTTGTTGTAAGGGTTGTGCTTTCTGGCTTAAGCTCCACATATTGGGTCATGTACATTTGTACACTGCATATGATAGTGTGTAATTGTATGGTATACTGTATAGTAATACAGTAAATGCCAAGGATATGTGTCATTTGTGTCACAGGTTAGTAAAAACAGATGGTAGAGGGCAGAAAAATTAGTCCTATTTAAATAAAATTTTATGGTATATCATTAATTAGCAATAGCACAGGCAACTTTTGGCAGGTAGTACATCTAATAAATCCGTGTTTTGATTTCTGCCCCCCTATTTTCACTCCACCCTAATATATATATATATATATATATATATATATATATATATATATATATATATATATATATATATAGAGAGAGAGAGAGAGAGAGAGAGAGAGAGAGAGAGAGATGATGGTTTAATACAGAAATTTTCGGACAGGATACCAAAGAAAAACACCCTCCAACATCCACTAACAATGAACACCACAGTACGAGATACCGTAAAGACAGTAACGTGCAGGAATGAAATGTCAGAAGGAATTATCATAGGAACGGCAGAAATTACTACCCAAGACTAGAAACCACACACAGAGCGCATACCTCCGTCAACGCCATTGCCATTAAAAAAGATCTGGATCCCGATCCATGGATATAGGATCCTGATACGCCCTGAAATTTAATCAATTCTCTTTTGGTCCATAGCCCACTTTTCCATAAAATTTCATTGGAATTCACTAAGAACTTTTAGATCTTTTTTGCGGGATACTCTGGCTCCGGATCCGGATCCGTCCCTTAAATTAATCATTTTTACCTTGGCTCTTGGTCCACCCTTCAACAAAATTCCATCAAAATCCGTTCATAACTTTTTTGAGTAATCCTGCTAACAGATCCGTGAATATCCGGTATGTGATACGCATCCGAATCCTATCCAAAATTTAATCAACTCTTTCTTGGCCCATGACCCACCTTTCCACAAAATTTCATTGGAATTCATGGAGAACTTTTGGAGATATTGTATAGGATACTCCGGATCCGGATCCGGATCCGCCCCCAAATTTAACCATTTCTTCCTTGGCCCATGGCCCACAAGTACACAAAATTTCATCAAAATCCGCTCATAACTTTTTGAGTAATCATACTAACAGACAGACAAACAGACACAAACAAATAAACAAACGCCCACAAAAGCATGACCTCCTTAGCGGAGGTCATGAAGGTACCAATGATAATTTATGGGGACTGGTACTAATTAGTTTTTTTTTTTTAACCTAGTATTCACAAATAGCCATACAGTAATTTTTTGCATGCCATAAAATTACTGTCCGTATGAAGCTCTCGGTGAAGTCTAGCAAGACATTTATGATTTCAGTAGAGAGAGAGAGAGCTGTAATGGTTGAAGAAACGAACAGTATAGGCTAAACACTTTTACAAAAAGTTTCTCCTAACGTGTGAGAAATTGTTTGCCAGCAGCAATAAAATAAATATTAAACTTCATTACTGAAGCTCTTGATGAAGAGTTTCTATGCTCAAAACTGAAAGAAATCGTCAGGCGCCAGCTATCGTTATAAAAGTGTATTGTATAGGTAGTTATTTTTAATCTTTTTACTAGTTGTTCCCACAGTTAAGTAATAACCCCTCTGGTAGTATGAATAAAGATGTTATCGCAGTGATTTTTTTTTTTTTTTCGAAATAAAGATGTTATCGCAGTAAATATTTTTTTTCCGAACATTTTACGCCTTTTTACTATCAGGTTTCCCCAGAGATAAATAAAATCGTTAGTCGGCAGAAAAAAGAATAAAACAACAGTGCAAGAGACGTCACTGCATTAACAACAGAGGTCTGCACTGTTTCTGGGGTCTGTAGTGTTATAGGTGTTCTCTGTTACGTCAATCATGCTCAGCACGAAAATGACGTGTATTTATTTCTATCATTTACAGTTTTCGCTCAGATTTGGTGTGATGTATGTATTAACAAGATGGGAACTACTGTCAATTAGTGTAATCAGTGCGCTATAGATTCATAATGCCATGATTGGTTTCTTTTCAGGGCATTCTGCTAGGACATAAGATGGAGTGTACATAGATTCTGCAGTGAAATTCAACAAGCTACGATGAAAATACATTGTCAAGCGAATTTATCTCGTCAGTTTCAGGATGGACTGTAATTTCTCTAGTCTACTGCTGAACAGATGTCACAAGATGTTATTTGCATGGTGCGGATGCATTGTTACATATGTGGCAGTTTTGTGGTGAAACAGATACGCCGGAGCATTACCGAATTTTGAATTCGTAAGAAATGGGTATTATACCATGCACATCTTGGTACGAAATAAGGAAATCAAAACAAGCTATGGGCACCACATATAATTTGTCACACATGTGTAGAATAGCAGTTAATCAAGTTAAGGTCGGCTGAAGTCCATTCTTCTTGCTATTCAAATGGTATGGCATGAACAAGGAAGTCATGGAAATGAATGTTACGTATGTATCACGAATATGAAAGAGTTAAACACCAGAAACAGAAAAGATATTTCACATCCAAATCTTCCATTGCCATTGGTCCTGTTGTTCATGGATCTGATTTTCCCGTTCCTGCTTCATCAGAGGCAACTAATTCTGCACAGCTATCTAAGTCTGAAAGTACTCAGAGTACAGGTGATGAAAGTGAAGTTTATGAACCTGAAAGACATTTGTGCACATTTCACAGACAGTGAAGTAAGTAATTTCGTAAGCCAAAGGATTCTGGTCTGATTTTTGGGTTAAGACACAAGACCAAGAACCTTCTTGTGCAGGGGACATATTCTTGGTACAGGTCACATTAAAAGTAATTCACATGTTACGAGAGTGACCTGGTGTACTGCCCTGAAGACTGCTGACTGAATTATGAACGAGCTCTTATGAATCAAGAGACTAGTTGTTGATTTGTCCAAGAAAAATTCAGAGGGAGTTCTTTTGTACAGGAGCAATAAGCTTGCTTCGGTTACGACTGCCTATTCTGTTCACCTCGAAAAGTTGTGTGTGAATATGGCACGTCTTGAAAAGTTTAATAACTAAGAACATCAGTGGCTCCTCTGTGGAGACATTAAAGTTACTGACATGCTTCTGGTCCAATTATGGTTACGTCTTGCTTTCTGTGTGAATGTAAATAGCAGAGCATATGACCAGCACTGGGTGAAAAGAGTGGCCAAAGCGATAAAGCCTCCATCCCGGAACAAAAAAGAAAACTCTTTGTAAAGGTCTGGTTGATCGAAAATAGACTCTCTCGAAACGCAGCGATATAAAATTAGTTCTCACGAAACAATTTCTTAAAGCATTGGACAAGAATCGACTGCTTCCTTTGTTGGAAATTACCCGAGCTTTCAGAAGTCAACCAGAAAGAAGCCATATTCCTGGGGGCCCGACAAAATATATACGCTATACTACTGTAGTATATACCCTGTACATATATATATATATATATATATATATATATATATATATATATATATATATATATATATATACACACCCATGAGGAGCGTAGGAGCCCCGGGCTAGGCAGTTGGTCCTGAGATTTAAGATGAGAGTGACCAGCCTCACTCATTCCTAAGTGGCATTACGTGAGCAATAAACCCCAACAAACCCGTGGATATAAACTTTCACCGGCTCAATCCGATTGGAGTGCAATAATTACCCACTAAACCACCAGGCTCCAAAATTTGGTTATATGGTTACCAACCAGCGTAGTAAATGGTTTCCTGATGTACAGGAAACCATTTGGCTTGTGACTCGATGTAGAGTCACCCACAGGCAGAACGAAGAGGAAAGAATGAAGGAAAGACTAAAGAGGGAGTGTAAAGTCACCCGCAGGCAGAAGGACGAGAACAGACTTATGGAAAGAAAGACGGAAGAGGATGGAAGGAAAGAAAGATGGAGGAGAGGAAAGGGCAGACACCTGAGAGCAGCACTACATCAAGTGAGTGGATTGTGAGCGTCCCCCACCTACCACTATCACAAATGAAAAATCTGAAGACAATTACGGGTTGCAAAGGATGTATGGTCAAACTTCAAATAGATGTATATAACGTTACTTGGAAAAATTTGATTTAAAAATCAGTGAAAGTATGATACGAAGGTTCAGAAGTTAGGATGCTAGATGAGTCGACAAGTTCATTTCTTGTATTCGGATGTACCGGTACAGTAAAGCACTTTCCTGATAACGTTGATGCAGTGACATTAGCGGGGTGAAATATTTCACCAAGGTATAAACTAAAAGGAAAGATGATACCAGAGATACTGGAACTAGTATGATGGTTGACTACAGTTGGTATTAAAAAAAAAAAAAAAAAAAAAAAAAAAGGAAACGACTGCATTGCACAAAAGCAAGTCCACATAGCGGTCTTTCGAACACAGGAAATCATGATATTCTTCAGCAAAGGCCGATGAGGGCAACTGAACTTCACACAAGTTTTATTTTAACATTTCCCTGCATTTTCTACGTATTTTTCATTATATGTGTACAAAACCTTGATTTATATGATTAAATATATCCTAATAATCAGATTTTTATTTACTTTCATTCTTGGAAAATAAAAATGACTGCTGAGAAAAAGATAATTCCGAAATTTAAGCAGCAAAATAATGAAAAATTAATTATATATTGCTTTACAAATTCCAGCCACGAAGTCTCAGTTTGTAGACCTGTGTATTGGTTAACAACGTACTTCATTACAAGAGGTTACTCTATCGCTGAATGTTGTCGAATAAAATTGCTGGTAGCAGAACAGTCAGCATATTCATACAGACGGTATTAAAAGAAATTGTTTATTATATCCTCACTACAAGAACTCTCCTAAAGCTGAATATGGCTAATCGTTATGCGGCAGGAAAACGAAAAGAAATCCAACACATATGGAGACTTTTAGCTTAATATGTAAGAGAGATATCCCCACAATTGAAGAAAATAGTAAGGGATGGGCAATAATAAACTGGACACTCGGAAGTCCGGTGTTGTTTTGTTGTGAGTGAAAGGGTCGTATTCTAAGTGACACAGGAGTCCTCTTAGCACATCTTTAGCTATTTAGCATTTTACCTCTTAGCATTATTTCGTGCGCCGTTCATATCTTTTGATATCAACACACACTGTATCAACATCGATCAAAAAGATACTAAAGTGTTATCTGCAAGATAAATAGCTAAGAAAGATGCATTACCAAATCTTCAATGCCATTACAAAATACGATCCCCGGCCTCAAGCAACCACATGTCCCACCTCCGCCACGGCAACCACCACACTGAGTCTGGGAGTGACTTGGGAGGACGTGAAACAGGGAAGGGCCACGGGATGGAAGGAAGGGGGGAGGGTACTGCAACTGCCACTTCTCACCACAACCGCTCTCTCACCTTCACCTCTCTTCTAACATCACCGCACCCGACATCATCATCTTTCCCTACCTCAGCTCCCTTTACATCCTCACCTAACATTGCATCCTCACCTCTCCTAGAAACTATCTCTCCTCACATCCTCACAATTTACCTCACCGCTTCTTCTCTCACACTTTCACTTCATCTCACACTCTCATTTCACCTCAACAGACCCTCACTTCATCTCTCATTTTCACCTCTCAGCCTCTCCCCTTCACTTCGCACTGAACCTCTCATCTTCACTCCTCACTTCACATCACACTCATCTCACCTCTCCTCTCATTCTAGCCCCTCATCTCTTCACCAGCGTCAGTCATGCCAATTTACTTTCAGTTTTGTCATGTAACTAGTCACGTCAAACTCATGTCAACCTTAAAAAAATGATAGTGCACAGCACCACTATTTTTTAACTTTCAACAGAATAAGCAACGTGCCCTAATCTGGGATAGATAACTTGGTTATATTAAAAAGTGTTAGGGAGCTTCATTACGCGACGAGAATACGGAACACTGTCGCATTTTTGCCTGTTTCTGTGATTTTGTACCAGCTTTTTCTCAGTAATGTTGCCAAGCGCAGCTTTATAATTCGGTGTGAGTTACGAAAAGTACGTTGATATTAAAAAGATATGATAAACATAAAAAATTACAAATAGTGAGGCATAATATAAAAATATGTCACTAAAAAAGAAGTGCTACAAATATTTCACGCAATAATAATAGGGCTCATCTTGTCAGGCAATATATTACGGCATGGAAGGAGAGACTGACTGAGGGGAAGTCAGTGAAGTAAACAGAAAACCAGATTTCCCTGTGTTTAGGCAGAGAACAAGAACATGATGATGATGATGATGAACAGCATATAACCCTATTACAACTAAGAAAATATGAAAAACAAATATACATTATAATAAATTTCGAAGGACGACAGGTAGATAGATAGGGATACACACAATTATAATATATATATATATATATATATATATATATATATATATATATATATATATATATATATAGGCCTATATATACTACAAATAAATAAATAGTTTGATAGCTACTTCCTAATCCCATTACCACGAGAGATCTTCCATAGGTAAACAAAATAGTGTCAAAAACAAGAATAAAAGTAATCAAAGGTATTGTATTAAAATGGCGTCAGGTATGTAACCAATTCAACTCAATGTTGTACCTATTTTGCTGATTCATTCTTGCTACTTTCACACTATGTTACTCAAATCAGGAGAGATCTCTTTAATTGTAGGGGTAAATGAAGGCTAAGTGTAACTTGTCTTTTACGAAAAGTCTCTGTAAAGGCGAGTAAAAGCGTCTGGTGGCACCAAGAATAATATAAATACTTAAAAACAAAGAGACTTTCAACTTCTTTAAGCCGAGGACGTTATTTACATTTCATTCTCTCTATCGCCAGGCGAGGTGCTGGAGAGAGATGTCTTCATGTGGTGGCACCGATATAACCAGACGGTAGAACTACACTGCTATTCAGTCTCCTCCCTATCGCCCGAAAGGAGGATGGATGACTGCTATCTAACGGGTTCACCTTGGGATAAGCCTGGGGTTGCAATTACCACCACTACCACTAGTTGCTTATGTAAATCTTAGGATGAGCATTTTCGAATTAAAAGGGCTAGTTATAGCATCTGTCAACCACTTCAGTAGTAATGTCTCTTCCTAAGTTAAATAAAACTGTCTGGTGTGAGCAAAATCTAAAGGAAAAAGTAAGTCATGGGAGTGAAAGGGCTAACTGGCATAGAGGAGCTGTGAAAAAAAAATGGCAACAATAACAAAGCAGTCTTATCAAACCAGTCTTATCACACCCAGAACATTTTTTTTCTTTTTTCTATGTGGTAGGTGGCGGCGCTCACCATCCACTCACTCGATGTAGTTCTGCTTTCGGTGTCTGCCTTTTCCTCTCTTCCATCTTTCCTCTTCTTTCTTTCCATCCATCTTTTCTCTTTCTTCTGCCTACGGGTGACTTTACACTTCCCTTTCTGTCTTTCCTTCATTCTTTCCTCTTCCTTCTGCACATGGGTGACTACACTGAGTGACAAGCCAAGTGGTTTCCTGTACACCAGGAAACCATTTTCTACGCTGGGTGGCAACCATATTAACCAAATTATGGCGCCGGTGGTTTAGTGGGTAATTAAGGTGCTCCACTCGGATTGAACCCATGTAGGTTTATATCCAAGGGAAGATTGGGATATATTGCCCACGTAATGTCACTCAGGGATGAGTGAGGCTGGTCACTCTCATCTTATATGTCAGAACCAACTCGCCTAGCCCGGGGTTCCTTCGCTCCTCATGGGGCGAGATAGGCTTGGATGATGATACAAAAACAGTAAAATAATAGAAAATAACTTAACAAAAGCAGTAAATATATATAACATAGGCCTACTTGTATTCATGGAACACCGTAACAACAGAACTGTATTTAGCAAGAACGTAATATCGCCTGAGAAAAATGAGTCAGTTTGTAAGGGAAGCAATCTGGTGAGGACAGGCTCGGTCAGCGAATATTGTCGTCATTTGAATTTCGTTACAATAAACTTTAGCTACCAGGTACTGATTTTCCACATGAGTTCTCGATGTCAATAAAGAAAAAAAAACGTTAATATATTCTATTACACCAGTTCTCAATGAGAGCCCTGGCACGCATTTCGTTATGGACGGTTAATATCAGCACTGAAGTGGTGACGTGAAAGCGTGTAACACGCATGAGGACTGTTGAATTTAAAGGAACGGACTTTCAATTTTATTCCCAAACTCGTGCAAGAAAAAAATATAACACCTACAAAAACAAGCTAAACTACAAAAGAACACATATAATATTTACATTTCTTTGCAATAAAAACTGGACAGCTTGCTGCATTGTCCGAAGGCAAGATAGTCTTTAAAAGGATTATAAGTACTTATTTCTTACCAAACTGTTCGCAACGACAAGCTAGTTTTAGCAGTTTACTACCATACTCACGAACGAGCAGATGGCACTACATACTCATATCCCAAAACAAGCAGCAACCACCGTGTTTATAGCAGTTCCTCAAAAGTTCTCTTTCAGGGCTAATCCAGTAATATCAAACAGAGCGCTTGCATGATATGCGAGTGAGGTGTATGAAAGAGTAGAAAACCCGATTTGTCATGTTCTCATTTTCCGCTTTGTAACTACCGGTACCGTACCAGGATTTTCATTTTGTGATCATGCTAGCACCATTTCGCTCATTCATCCATCAGACCACCTCCTCTTTACAACTGTCGTATAATAGTAGCCTAGGTATTTGGGGAGCCGGTATAGCGTTTTCAGTCATATAAAAATATTTTCAGACAAAATCCTAACATGAATATCATCATTCGCTCTTAGTTTTAACGTTCGCAAATATTTTGACATTTCTTTTTACTGCGTGCAATTTTTTTGTTTTTTCTGTTCCGCTTTGGCCTTGAAAAAATACCGAGAAAATCCATACTCGTTCTTTATACTTCATTCTGGCTACTGGCTGACGAATTTATTCAGCTGTATGAAACTCCGTTAATCTGAATGGGTTTATAGCCTATCCCAATATAGGATTTTGAGATCTATTGCAATATATTATTTTACTTGATTTTATTCAGCTGTAGAGAAGCTCTTGGCTTCAGTGGGTTACGGTATGGATACTGGTCCGAAGTTAGTGTGATAGGCTTAGCAGTAGGTTATACCTGAACAGATTACGATAGGTTAGCTTAGGTAACGTTAACTTCCATCACAACAATAACGGTGCTGTAGATGAACACCTTTTATGTGGTGGCACCGATGTCACCAACAGGGTAATACAAAAGTCCCTCAACTCCTCTATCCCCCAAAAGGAAGATGGTGAACTAGAAAAGGGCAACTTTAGCCTGCAGTCCACCAGGTTTACGTTCATATAAGCCTCGGGTCACAAGAACAATTACAGTAAAGTACATTATTTTATTACATTTAATTTTTGCTACTTCGAGATGACATTGTTCACTTTATTAGAAACTTTTCGAAGTGGGAGTGTTAGATATTACTTTTATTAATCGTTCCGGTACAAGAAGTCTCCCCAGTGCTGAATAAATGAGTAAGACGAAGAAAAACATCACTGTACGGTAATTACTAGTGAAATAACCCAATAAGGGGTAGAAAAATAAACTGAAAAAATCTGGTTGTGGCAGGAAGAATTGCTTTAGAGCAGCAGTGACAATAATGGAACAAAGAAAAATCGGGTATTGTTTGCTAGTACGGTATCAGGTTAGAGTTAGCTCGTACTTTCTAACCTGACGAAGATCACTGACGCTTTTCTAATTACGTTAGATGACAGCTAAAATCTCGTACAGTTGAGAGTCGAATCGAGCATTAATCAAGGAGACTCATTCCTGATTCATAACTTCTGCGAATTTTATGCAACCACAGCTTGGTTTTGAAGTTCTGGGAGTGGCCTGCTTCCGCCCAGTAAAAGAAAAACACCCTTATTTGAGTTAGCTTCAGTTAACAGATAAAGTCGAAGTTAATATTATTTCCAAGCCGTAAATTTACAATATAGCAGATGAAATTCAGCAAGAACAAGAGGAGTGTACTGGGACCACAGTAGACAATCAGTTTAAGCAGGTTACGTCAAATTTGAGTTAATCATTTAATGTAAAACAATGCTGAACCCCTTCACTTCGCTGACGAATTTGTTCAGTTTATGCTTGCTGTCTTTCCGAGACACTTATCGAATCGTCGCTGTCAAAGGCAGCCTTCATTAACTCCTCTGATTAAGAATGTCATCGGTTATCGGAATGAAGGGGTTTAGCTGATAGTTGTGTTCCCCCCGAGTTCCACACAATGAATAAAACTGCTGACAAAGCCACACACATACAATAGATATCATGTTTCTGATATTTATTCATATTTTTACTAGGTCTCTAACTTTTCCCACACCATCCATTGCAGTACCAGTAGACTGTAATGTTTTATGGCAATTCTTTCAGCACGACAACGCATTTCTTATTGTTATAGTGCTGAACGATTTTAATCAGTATATGAGAGACATCTTTCACTACATCCATTAATATAAGGGGAAGAACATAACTAATTACACTTTGTCTTTTTCCCAATATATATATATATATATATATATATATATATATATTGCTTTTCAGTTTCTCAGTGAATTTATGGATAAAGGAATCTAAGCATTATTATCAAGATTAGTCTCCAACATCGACCCGGTCAGTCAATTCACACACTAAGGATTTTCACACGCAAGATGCCCCACTAGCGAACCGATTTTCATGCTTTAACTGTCAACGGATTTTCACACGCATGGTGTTTCACTCAAGCGAAGTCCGTAAAACATGTGCCTCACATTAACAGTGTTCGTTGTGGTTCCACATGTCTAGTACATCAGCTCTTCTTTATCTTTTATAGAAAGTAGCTGTGTGTGTGTGTGTGTGTGTGTGTGTGTGTGTAAGAGAGAGGGGGGGAAGACATAGGCAGTAGTGCTATTCACAATGGGCACTGGATCCGTAGAGTCATTTTAATAAGTAGCTACCATTATATTGGCAAAAGTAATGGTACCGGTTAATATTACAAATAAATAAATACCGGGAAAAACTATACAAAATATAAATTAACTTTCACATTGATGACGCTATGCATCTGGCTGGCTTCGGACGATTTACTTCAGCTCATTAATGGCCGTCCTGATTGGAAGGATTAAAAAGATATTCACTACGATTACGATTATGATCAACTCATACAGCTGGCCAACGATTTCATTAAGCTATGAAAGGGCATCCGTTTTGCAGGGATTAAAGTTAATTATAATAAGTACGCTAATGATCTCAATACTAGCAGTGCATATAATAATGACGGCAGTAGTGGCAATAGTAGGACGAAACATGAACTTTCTAGTCACTGCAGCACACCGCTGTATTGGCAAACTGCTGTGCGCTAGGTGTCAGCCGATATACTCATTAAAAAAAAAAAAAAAAAAAAAAACTATGATAATTCCTAGAACATATACATGTCATCATCACAGTCAACTAGCGGATAAAGAAACAGTCCTAAGTGATTTATTTCATCGTCTATTTAAAAAAAGCCAAATCCTGCGACAGATACACTATGGAGAGTGTAGATTCCAGACAAACAAGTGGATACCTCATAGGACCATGGTTCATGTGTATTTTTTTCCCCTCGGTAAAAAAAAAAAAAAAAAAAAAAAAAAAAGCCAAGGAAACATGAATCATTAGCAGCAACCGTAGTTACAACCGAATAAATGCGAAGATACTAACAGAAAGACAGATATTCCAAACTGATGAAGCCTTCTCAGACCTTGAGTTTGTTTTATCCGCAGCAAAGGAAAAAGACAATACTAACAGTAACCCTAACGACAATCGAGGAAAAAGCTAAACCATTAACTGGAGCAAGCGTTTACAGTTCCCAGCAAAGTAGAATATGCCTGAAAACCTCCCTTGTCCTTTTACCCCCGGACCTCTACCTGGACCTAGGCTACGGCCATACTGACACCGCCATGGGCCAAATACTACACACTTCCTTTTATGTCTCCTCTAACACACATCTCCAAAACATACAGCTCACTCAAAAACAAAGTCTAGTATTAGCTTAATGAACATGGAAAAGTACGGTACATCAACAAAGGGAAGGGATTAATCAGCCTAACAAAACTTTATAGAGCACTCGGACAGCACATAACCCTACCCTTACCAACGCCAATCCAGTAAAATGTATTATTTACTGCTGCTGTCTCATCCCTACCACATGGATCCTTTTATGGCAGCACATTGTTAGTTAATCCTATGGTCTTTGTCCTCCCTGTTAAACAGTATCAAGATCATGCACATTCGCCAACACCAATCAATTTTTTTATTTAGTTCTGCATGCAGATCCAAATCCACCTAAAAAATCCATTCAATTCTTCCTTGATATACTGTTTCATCTATGCACCAGACATCCCTGGAATCGGATAATAACTTTTTCAGATATACTGTACAAAGCAGACACAGGTGAATACATATAGTCCGTCCAATTTCTTTGGCGGAGGTAACAATAATACAACAGTATTCACAGCAAAAGAGCACACTTAGTACAAAACAATAAAGCAGTAACGTATACAGTAGCTTCATTAACATAATCATAACAAAAACACCAGGGCGCATAGGCGTCAAAGCCGATAAAATTAAAGATTTACTATTGCAATTTCTCTTTCCTACCAGATGAATACTTTCAGTAGTTCCCAATCAGTGTGGGCGCGCGAACCTGGTGCGGCGCGAGGGGAATGGCAGGTATGGTGAGGAGATTCAAAGATTTAGAAAAAAAAATCAAGAGTAAATAATAAATATGGAGATAATACTTTTTGTTCTTGTTGCATTTAATATAATATGGCAAATATATGTTCAGAAACAGAATTTTCCAGATGTTTCCGTATTTTATAGTTACCGGTACAAAATAATTTTAAATTAAATTGATAGCTAAAAATAATAAAAGGTCTAAAATAATGGATATCAAAAATAAACTATTAAAATGTGTAGTTACCGGTTTGCTTTATAGCCTACAAGGAGAATTCTCAGATCTTTTCTTGCAAAAATATGCATTTCATGCATATATTAAAATTACATAGGCTATGAGAATGGCGAGCACTTTTCCTCTTTTATTTTTTTTTAATAATTAATGTAGTGTTATGTACTGTGATTACTGCAGTGCAAAGGCTATTAAATGAAGGTGAGAATTAATGATATAATTATTAAAAAGTGCAAAGGAATCACCTTTCTTGTTACAGTGGAGTCTCTTTTATCCGAAATTCTTTTAACCGTATTATGCCATTAACCGTAAGTTTTACTAAAACGTTCTCATTTCGATTAACCGCAAAAATATGAAATCTATCCGATAATTCAAACATGGCGGGTTTGTTTCGCGCCACTAGCGTTAGCTTACGGTTGCTCCGCTAAAGTGAGTTGCCCACTCCCTCACCTGCGTCCACCACCTCGGAAGATTTGGATGATGTGGAAGATGATGTGGAAATGATTGAATAAGGAGAGAGAAAATATGAAAAAAAAAAAGGTTTAAGACTTTATTTGTTCGAACTGCTTACAGTGAATTGCGTAATTGTTATGGTGAAGGTTTATTTTAGTTTATTAGAGTGAAGATTTAAGTTGACTGTTTCTATTACAGTTACAAAGTGCAATTACATACGTAGTTACTACAGTGTATTAAGTGTTTTGGTGATGGCTGAGTGGCTTTTGGGGTGCTGGTGGTTGTGGTGGGTAGACGTCGCCAGAAATGGGCGATTGGTGAGTACAATACTGTTCCCTTGTATCCTACATATTATTACAGTATTTATTATCCGAAAAAAAAAAATCGATTAAACGATACTTTGAAAGTCCCATGATTTTCGGATAAAAGAGACCACTGTATTAAGTGCAGTGTTAAATATTAGTACGATATTTTTGCATGACGACAGCCTCATGTCTTCAGCTGATAATACGTTTTAAAACGAACAGTGAACTGTACGACACGTACAGGAACATCTTAAAACACTGGTACTAGTGGGAAAGACTGATCCGTACTTCCCATCGTTGTCTACGGAAAAATTCGACTATAATAGAGATCCCTTTGCGAAGTCCAAATGTTCAGATATGATGTTAAATGAGGAGGAGGAGGAAATGTCATACATAGCGAGTGATCACCTCTTGAAAATGCAACACGAAGTTTGCTGCAGAACTCTTTTTGGATATACAAACCAGATAAAGCATCCACGCATCTCTTCAAGCACATTATCCACTCTTGTTCATTTATCTACGATGTTGTGAACAAGGACTTTCAGCTCTGACAAAAATTAAAGAGCAGAAAAGAGAAAGAGTTTAGGCTGATGACATGATTTTTTTTTTTTGTCTCAAATTAGACGTTATATAAATTAGATTAACGAACAAAAACAAGTTCACATTTCTCATGGGATGTGCACATTTTGTGAACAAATCGTTTTCATTATATTTGCATTCTTTTATCCATTCTGGATGGCTCATGATCATATAAAGTTGTGTTCTGTCATGAATAAAGCACTACTAGTTTATTTTTTTAAGGTACTTCTCATCAAAAATAAATTCGGTGTGAGGCAAGTAAATTTTCATTCCGAAAGTGCGTTCCAAGGAAAAAGTTTGGGAACCTTTAGTCTGGAAGGCTCACAAATTCTAGTCTTAGTCTGCCGTATCACAAGCTAGGGCAACAAGTACCACCGCCGACGCCAATAAGATTTATGACTTTACTGTTCCTGCATGGGGTTCTGGATCCACCTTAAAATCAAACCAACTCGTCCTTGACCCCGCTTCCCACTTATCAACCAGCCATAGTGAAGCCCGGTACCAACTTTTCGAGATATCTTGATGCAAAGAGACAAACAGACAAACACGGCTTAATACAAAACGTCCTCGATCTTCGTTGGCGGAGATAATAAGTACAGTTACGCTGCATATTAACAGTAAGGTGTGTCACTTGATTTGAGCAGCAGTCTGGTAAGGACAGGTCTCAGTAAAGAACGCCGTGATTATTTGCATTTCGTGAAGACAAACTTTGCTGGTTTTCCACTTGACTCATCTCTATACCATAAAAACAACACAGCTGGTCCTGAACGAGGCAGCCTTGGTGTGTATTCAGTACAGACGCTGCATATCTGTATCCAAATGAAGATGTGAAGCACGTAGGTATATTTAGTTTCTGGGGACGAACTGTCAGCTTTTTTTTTTTTTTTTTAACTCCTGTACTGAATATTTTATATAAATATTCACACACACACACACACAATATATATATATATATATATATATATATATATATATATATATATATATACCAAAGATAAGCAATAGAACCGCTTCTTATCCATCAGTCCTAGCATTGACAAGCAAGCCACTCTTGGTAGCTCGCTACGTTAATCTCTTCCTAAGCACTAACAGATGACACTCACACTAGAACTACTGTTTATCACGAACATCCGCTGTCTATATTGCAGCACGCACAAAATATCTTTTTCAGAACTTATTCGTATGTAACAGAGTGCTCGCATAGCGTTTGGTAAGGTGCGTGAAAGAGTAGCAAAAACTGGTTACACATACAATATTTGTGTTCTTGTAAATGTCAGAATTTACATTTTGGGGTGTTGCTATCACCAGTTCACTCTTTTATCCACTAGCCTACCCACTCCTCTCAATAACTGACGTAAAAACGAAAGTTTGATCCAGTAAAATATCTGAATCATACGCAATATTTATTAACACAAAATCCTAACGTATGATCCATCGCCCTAAGTTTTATCATTCACAAATATTTTCACACTTCATTTATATGCAATATTTGTTCGCTTTGGATCTGAAAAATAAAAAAAAAATTGTCCATTGAGATACGCAAAACTTTCCTTTTTTATAGCTGCTGCGTGACGTTTATATTCAACAGCTGGCAATCCACTCCTCCCTTTGAAGAGAATTATGACCTCTCTCAGTCCATCACTTTTGAACATAATGCAGTTGATCCGATTTTATTAAGATAAATGAAATGCCCCTGGTCTAAATGCATTTACCATGCCTATAACTTAATTTAGTCTACTACTTTCAAATCTCCTGATGTCCAGTATTTTAATCGATTTCAATTAGTTGCAAGATAATATTGTCTTAAATAAGGTGTGCTTATTGCTATTAGACTTATGTAGTTACGTAGACTGAAACAGAAACGAATACTTGGGTCAGCAAAAGTAACATTAACCTTTTCACTTTGGCAGGAATTTATACATTTTATTCCTGATGTTTCCAAACGACTTTCCCAAATGATGAAAAAAAAAAAAAAAGCCTTTCCGAGTTGAGAGGATATATACAACCCTCATTAATCACTGCAAGAAGTTTACCGAAAGGTAAGTAAAAATATAGGATGAAGAAAAAGTGTTCTTGTATTGACAATTAAACCACACAAAGAAAAGGCAAAAATACTCTGCAGTAATTTGATGAGAGTACCAGTAATTGATTTAGAATCGCAGTGGCAAATCTAAGACAACAAATATTTAGGTAACATACCGGTAAAGTCACTTTTTGGGTATAGCTCCTTTTTTCTCTCCTGACGAAGACCCCAAACGCTTTTTAGCTCTGCTGACGACTATGTGCGGTAGATCAGTGGGTCAGTTTAGCTATTAACTGAGGAGACTCGTTCCTAACCCACAGCTAAAGCTCATTAAAAATCAGTCAACCACGATTTAGCATTTAGTTTGTGTGAATAATTAACAACCGATTATAGTTATGTTAAAGTAGGCAGCGACTGCATAAGGACTCACAATAAACTAGATAAGCTTAAGCAAGGACAAAAGGATTACAGTAGGATACACAACTTATGTCAAACTGTATGAAATTCTTGAACGTAAAGCAGTAGGTTAACCCCTTCTAGTGTTACAGTATTCCGTAGTTTATAATTACTGTCCCAGTAATACTGTATTCAGCTGAGGGATATATATATATACATATATATATATATATTTTTTTAATGGAATAGTTTGACTCAATTTTCATTAAACTCTTTGCTACTATAATTCTATCCAAAATTAAAATATCGTCTGGTGGCAGCAAGAATAAAATGTAAAATAGGTCTTCGGACTGAAAGCTTTTGATGATGGCTGTTTCTCGTCAGAGGTATACAAAAACACCAGTGCAGAGCCACAGGCATACAGTAGTCATAACCTCCTTATAATAAGTACTCGTCTGTTAATGATTCTCTTCCCACCATACACGACAGTATTATATTCCTGTGACATCTGAACCCCTTCAGCAAAATAATGCCTTTCTTAATACTTTCTTCTTACTGCCAAATATTTTATTTAGCCTATAAGTGATCCCGTGTAATAAAAGGCTTAGAAACTGCTTCGATCGTCGTTCTATGGAAACAATAGTGATCGACCGAATGCAGCTAACTGCTTATTCTTAGTGTACGTCACTTTTATGTTTATATACCATAAATTATCACATTTGGTCTTTTCTGTATGCAAATTTATCATCAGTATTTAGCTCTACGTTTTCGGTGTAATATAAAGGAGTTGGTTAGTATGTAGAAAAAGAATGCTGCAATCATTCATATTTCATGTAAGCAAAGCAAACTCGCTGACAAAAAAAAAAAAAATACCGGTAGTGATTACTCACAATGGACACTGAATACTGTGGTGATCATTTTGATCAGCGCTCCCATAATGATAATAGTTTCGATATCTACCATTATACCCGTATTTCAAAAGTATATACCGTAATATGAAAGTGCCCATTTCAAGGCCATGACTTTATATATGGGTATTCTTCCTCTGAACGACTTGATTCAGCTCTGAGGAAACCTATCTTACTGGAAGGATTAAAATCAACAATACCAATCCCTTCACTATGATTTCAATTGTGATTCTGCTGTCCTTACTACAAGTTAACAGTTTCATTAAACTCACAAAGAGCTCCCTGTTTTGCATGATTAATGTTAATTGCAACGAATACGGCAATATAATACCATCGATCATACTATTTGTTACAACAGTCTAGATGTTATTGTAGTAGGGGACATGAACACTGAAGAGACGGTGGCACAGGGCGGTATAGAAAAAATGCTTTTTTGTGCGCTCAGGAACAAATGTGAAAAATCCAAGAAGATTTACAACTCATCAGTACGCTGACAGAGTAAATGAACTATTCTTGTTTTTCCTAAATTATTATATATATATATATATATATATATATATATATAAACCGAGTAAACCTCTTAAGACCAGTAAAATTACGGATAGTGCACATGTCCAGGTGAGCAGACGAAGCTTATGAGAACCTCGGGAGATGCGTATTTTTCCTCCGGAAAAAAAAAAAAAAATAGTATTAGCAATTATAGATACAGTCGAGAGAAAGGCGATGCGAGAACAATCAAGTAGTGAGAGTGGACATTTAACAGACGGGTTGATATGACCTTCGGGGAACTTCGGAGGATATATATACCGTACCCGGTATATATTTTTGTTAAAAAAAAAAAAAAAGTAGCAAGATCAGCAGGTTTTATTAGTAACAACCGTAGCAACATTTGAACAAAATGCTGGTTTTAAGAGTGTACAGTTTCCAGGCAAGTAGACGAATCTTGTTGAGAATTTAAGACTCCATTGTCTACCCTCATCCTGGCCGCAGTTATGGCCATATTGACGCCGCCAACAGCCTTACAATACGTCCACCTCCTATTATGCTTCTACTATCACACACCTCCGCGATATACCGCTTACTCGTAAACTTTTATGCCCCTAATCGATTATTGGCTTCATTCGGATATACCTGTATACTTCATATCACGGTACTTCGGCGACTGCGTTAAATACAAGTTTCGGCGACAGTGTATATCTAGGCAAACGAAATTATATCCTGCATGTTTAGCACGTATATGAGGGAGGGTAGTGTGTCGTGGAGGAAGAGGTTATTACTGAGTAAGGGCAGAACCGCCAGTAAATCTTGATGGCGAGACGTCAGTCAAGAGATTGACACTTCGTTCGCTTGAATCGATATCGAGATTTACATTTTTGTTGTTGTTGTTGTTATTACTACTACTACTACTACTACTACTATTACTACTACTATAGTAGTAGTGCATGAAACCGTGAAGCCAAATACAATATCGGTGCGTTTGCATGCAGCAGTAATAACAAAATAGGCCACCATTTCATTTAGCTGGGGGTACCACCAACATTCATATTAACACTCTGGCCTCCCGACCCATGCACACACACAGGAGCCGGGAACACTACAATCATATTACAAACTGGTATTGACGTCAGGCCGGTAGCAATTCAATCTCCAGGTACCAATAGGTAGAGGTTGTGTAAGCAGAGGGAGCTACTCACCTGACGCAATTGTGAGGTCTGGGTAAGTATCCTGGAGTTTTAGCTTCACTCAAAGTTCACACGTAATTTGCACAGATCTTTGGTAATATAACGGTCTTCAACTATAATCACTGCACTGCTGTAATCACCGCACTATGGGCATATCTTTATTGAAAAGAGACACGAGAAAAAAACATAGTTACTATTGATTATATTTTAGCACTCATACTAAGCTCAAGGAACTGTGAAGTTCCAGAGAATGTATCAAAGTGATTCAGGACCGCACAGCATTTGAGGATCATATGTTTTTTCCTACTACCACAATTACTGCAATAACGAGACAATTCTTCAAATAAAGTAGCAGAAGGAACAGCAGAGCTAATGTAATTATACTGTATCAATCGTACTGTTCTGAAGGAAGTGTGAAATTGCTGTTAAAGTGTCCAGGTACACTTTTGGACCGCACAAAAATCACATGATTATAACTGTTTTCTCCCACTGTCAATCACTGTAATAAACTCGCAGACTCTCCTGGCGGTGAGGCAGCAGAGAGAAAAGAAACAGCACGTAGCCTTCACCACAAATAACCTGCACGACGAGAAAGGCAAAAATACATATAGTGTTTTAAAAAGTGCACCCAAATCACAGGTTAATATCTATTTAGTTTTCACAACAATAACGACGCACTCTCCAGGCACTGAGGCAGAAGGAAAAGAAATAAATATTCCCCCCCCCCCTCAATGTTCCCAAGAGCCCCGCAGGTGAAGTAACATACGACGACACGCCCTGGCCAGAGAGAGCGATTGTGCACGCCCTGTCTTGCCGCTCACTCCCGCAACACTGACCTGGCTCCCCGACCGTCCCCACTCCTCCACCTGCTGTTACCCCCGCCCCCCTTCCCTCCATACCTCTCCCACAGCCCCTCCCTACCTCCACACCTCTCCATCTCCTGTCCTTTTCTTCCCCTTCTCAACTCCATAACTTTCCTTCTTCTCTTTGTATCTGTTCTTTTCTACCTTCCACACCTCTCCCTTTTTCCAAAATTCTTCTCTCCCCGTTTTGTACTTTTTTATCTCCACGTCTCCTTCCCGTCCCCCCCTTGTCTTCCTCCACGGCTTCCCCCTTTCTCGTCCTTTCTTCAGTTCATTTCTCTAACCCTTTTGTACTTTCTTTTCTTCCCTCCGCCATTCTCCCTCCGCTCCTTCAACCCGCCTTCTCTCCGCCTCTGCCGCTCCCCACCATTAATATTTAAAGACCACCACGCGGTATTTTCAAATTTCCAATCGATATGGGATCTTCACCACAATGTTATCTTTCATAATTACTCTACCTAGTGGGTTTTTTTTATTTTTATTATTAAAACTGTTCGTAAACAGACTGTTTTATACATAAAAATTTGCAGCTAATTACAATTAATAGACACTGATTTAAGACATAGGTCATTTTACTAATTAATTTCAGGAAAGATTCCTTCTGTCAGAAGTACGTTAATGTGAGTTTTACCTACGAATGGTATACCCTAGTTTTTCACGGAAATATGGAAAAGTGGAGTTTGGCAAGCCCCAGTAAGATGAAACACACAATCGACTTTTTCCACTTTACTGAAAAAATAAAGATAAAAGAAAATAGTCATTCCTCTATTTTTTTTTTTTTCCGTCAGACAGTTTTGTAAGTAATCTAGGTGTCTTTGACAAGACAGTTTAAAAATTTATTAGATTACCGTATAAAAAATACCCTCGGGAAGTAGATAAAATAATATATAAAAAAAATACAAACCCGAACTTAAAATATGCCAATCGAGTTCTGAGTGTCGGGCGACGAGCCAGCACCCAGCTCCAACCCCTGGAAGACACCTGCCTCTGAAGGTAAATAGGGGCACTTTTTAGATGCTCTTGTGTGTGTGTGTGTGTGTGTGTGTGTGTGGAGGTTTAGTTATTGGGATTTGTGAGTGATTATAAAACTGAAAGTGATTTATATAGTTGGATTATATTCTCAGACATATTTCAAGTATTATCAGTATGAAAACCCAAATACCTTTACCTTTAATCCTGGCAATTCAAGCAGATGGGTGGCTAATGCTCCAGACAGACCTATGACCCGCAGTTCAATGCACATCTCCCTCGTCTTTCGTCTTTGGGATCTTGAAGACAGGATACTTTTCTTGACCTTTTGTGGTTCATAGTGCTGCAGGGAGAATAGTATGCTACTTCGGTTGAGTTTTCCGGATCAGTTTGCTACAGATGTGTGCTATCCGCTCTTGCAGAGGTGGGAAAATGTCCATGACTTGACAAATCCTCTGTTAACGGCCTCCAGGAACCTCCAACCTCCGCCTGCCCATTACCTTCCTTCAAGTTTCATGTTGCCTGACAGTGTGGTGAGTATAGGCATTGTGACCAGCCATGTTTAGCGTCCCTGTGAAGAGACAGAAATTGAATCTCCTTGTTATCCTGCTGCAGCTGTATTCAGAACAAATTTAGTCTAACGCATTAGCAACTTCTTTGTGCTTGTTGCAGTACAGCAGAATGTCAGTTTTTTTGTGCTCTTCACTAGATACTGTGTGGTTCCTGGAAGACAGTAGCCTAACAATCCTGTCTCTCTTCAGCTTGTGAGGGATAAAACAGGCATCAATCAAGAGCAGTCAGGCTGAGGTCTCAGGAGATTTGTTCGAGTTCAGCTGCAGCGTTTCCTTGGGAACATAAGTTTTTCTGCTTCAATGTTCCAGTCAGAGCTATGCCATTCTGTTTCAGGTCCTTTTCTAGGGGAACAGAAGTAAACCAGTTGTCCATGGAAACAGTACAGTCCAAGCTGTAGTACCTCTCCAACAGCGTCATAGCGTGGTGGTAGTCTTGGTTCATATCCTCTTGTCTGAGAATGGACTCCATCCCACGGTATGGAAATGCATTCATCATACAGGATTCATGTCATATGCCACCATGACTTTCAGTCCATTCTTTTTAAGCTTGTTCCTCATGTACATCTTAAAGCTGAGAAGTTGTTCATCGTGGTAATGGTAGGGCCCTAAGATGAAGTTGGTATTTCAGTGATCAGCGAAGGTCTCTCAAATGTCAATCTTCTTCATTTCTTCTCATACTATTTTGTCATTACATCATGAGGCTTCTCAGGCGAAAAGAAAACCTTCTTCTGGACACGGCTATCTTATTGAGTCAAGCTCTTGCATCTGCGGAGAAAATTTCTCTCTGCAGATGTGGTTATCCTTCTACACCTCAGACATAGCCAAAACACCAAGAAGAAACTTCAGTTTCATCACACTATAGCCTATTAGATTTACCATGAGAAGTGATGACCCTTAAGCTTATCAAAGCTGGCACCTGTTTGGTTGGCCTAATGCATTCATTATTAACGACACATTTTAAACTATTTTTATTATACAGTAAGGCTTGTGATAACCGTTTGACAATAAGAGTGCCCAAATAATTTTTTTTTTATAATAGTTATTTGCATAGGTTGGTGTAAAAACGGAGGATTACAAAGTTTATCAGATGGCCTAGATACGACTGAAATTTTTAATTCTCAAGACAAATCAAAACACGTCCAGGTAAAGTTTTACGAGTACTTTGATGTTTGCCCTCTTATGTTCGGAAAATTATGATAAATTATGTCATTACTGCAACGTTATGCAAAATCTAATCTAGTAAATTATCGAAATTCCATTGAAAAATGACTGGTAGACACGGGTGAAGAAGCAATATGTCACCGTCACTTTTATATAACCTACAGACCATACCTTGTCACAGCTCTGGTCTAGATGTAACAAGATCTTTGAAACTAAAGACATAGAAAACTTACTGATGATGCAAAAGTAAAACGCATAATGGAAATTGATGCGTCAGCAAAACGCTCTAAAATAAAAATGAATATTCGTCTTCTTAGGCAAGTGGGACATCCCACGAGCGGCCTATCCTCCCATTCCCCACCCCGGTGTCTACCATTCATCAATATTCAGGGGATATGTCATGTTTCATTGAAATTTCAGTTCCGTTAAGTTAGATATTACTAACTATTACAGTAACGACATAATTTACCCAGATTTGCCTGAACATAAAAAAAAAATAATAAAGGGTACTCGTAAAACTTCCTTGGACGTGTTTTGATTTGTCCCGAGAATTTTAAATTTCACACGTATCTAGGCCATTTGATAAACTTTGTAAGGCCCAGCTTTTTATTAAATTATACAAATAACTATTATAAAACATCTTTGGGGCAATCTTATCGTCGAACGGTTTTTGTAACTTTTATAATAAAAATAACTGAAAATGCGTCGTTAATAATGAATGCAGTCGGAAAACCAATCAACTGCCAGCTTTCGAAAGCTGGCTTGTCTCTTCTCAGAAGAAACAGAATAAGCTAAGTGTGAATGTAGATTCCTGTCACTCTCTTTATGTAATCCTGTACCTCATTTACAAAAATTAATGTGGTAGAAAATACGAGTCATCATCAGGTCATCCAGGAATAGTGACATGAAATGATCTAACTCATGGTGACTTGAGTCACTTCTGTGGTCCCTTAGGTGTAGTAGCCTGCAGCCCTAGCGCCCATATACATGCTCATCACGGCATTCAATAACTTCCTTTTTTACTTCACACACACACACACACACACACACACACACACACACACACACACACACAGATATATATATATATATATATATATATATATATATATATATATATATATATATATATATATATTCCTTTTCTATCCACTCTGTCATATGCTTCTCCAAATCCATGAAGACAGCATACAGCTTCTTTGCCTTCTCGCTAAACTTTCTATTAAACACCTTACGTTGCAAGACACGTCATAGATATAAAGATAGATAATTTAGGTTTAATTAATAGTTAATTCATTTTAACTTATGGAAAAGACAATGGAAATACCATAATTTGTTTGCCTTGATCTAGTTTTAATGAACAGAATATACAATTTATATTGATGAATGTAGTCAAAAGGGCCTCCAAACAGAATTAGCCTCGGTCCCCAGGTAGTACAAGTTGCAGTGGCACTGCAATGTCCAGTTGGCGAGATCGTCAACAAACACGCTGCCTCGAGAATTCAGGTGGCTTCTTTAAATATCTCAAAATAGTTGAAGTCTTTGTTTTGCTGGGGTTTTATTGTCTAAAAACAACAATGAACTCTCTGTAATATACCTAGTACTAAAACTATTAATCGTATGAACTCGAGAATTTAAGAAAACTTAAATTGCTGCGTTGTGGTCCTAAAATTTTATTATCCAGCTCATTTCTGTCTGTGCCCGTTTTTTCTTCTCACCTTCCCTCCGTATCTCTCCAACTCGTCGTCCTTCCCTGCAGTGCTTTTCTCTCCTCCTCCTCCTCCTGTCATTTTGTTCTCTTTACCCACCCGATTTTCTCTTTTCTTTCCTCCTCTTCCCTCTGTTTCATCTCTTATATTTTCTTATGGTAAGTTTCACTGCTACTCGCCCCCCCGTCCCCTTCCCTTTCCTCTTCTTTTTCCACTTCACCTCTTCTCTTTCTGCTCCACCACACCTATTTGCTAAATCGCATCCCAATTCTTACTGTCGTTCTCAGCTCCCCTTTACTGTGCAGTTCGTATCCCAACTCTAGGGCTCCTCCCCTGAACTCCCTTTCTTCCTTCCTCAAAAATATTCACCTTCTCTTCTTCTTCTCCCACTTTCTTCACATTGATTCTTCCCCAACTCTTTCTCTCACCCGTCTTCACCCATCCTTCGGTTTTCACATGTTCCTTCTCCTTATTCTTTCGCCTTTTCTGTTCCTCTCCTTGCTCTTCCTCCATCGACTTCTCCTTCCCCTCTCCACCTTCCACCTTTCTCATTTGCTGAAACCTCTTCTGTTACCTTCGTGTCCCCTCTTCTTCTCTCCTCCCCCTCTAACCCATGCCTCCCTCCCACTTCTGCTCCTCCAACCCCCCTCCTTGCCAGATCCCACTCCCCTACTATCCTTTTCTCCCATCTCCGTTTCTTCTTTCCTAGTCTTATCACACAAACTTTCCTTTCCTTCTCCCATCTCCTCCTCCCACCACTTCTATCTACATGATACACCCCCTCCTGTGTCCAACCCCACCACCCCACCCATCACTTCTGCTCCTACACTGTTCTGTTCCTTTCTCAGTCACAATGATTAACCCTTCACAACGATGGCATATTTTTAACTCTATTCTTGCTACCTTCAAACGGTTCGGCTCAACTCAGGGGAGATATAGGTAAAGAATTATTGGAATTTATATCTACCTCCTGCTGTTCAAAAAGTCTTTCCTATCGATAATTAAATCAACTGATGGTAGTAAGAACAAAACAGATAATAAGTTCTCAAAATGAGTAGCATACTTCCTGCTTACCAACATTAGATTTATTTACTATTTTTTCTGTGCAATGACAGCTGTTACCCCATCTGCCTGAAACCGATATTATTTTCATTTTCATTATTATTATTATTATTATACTGTATTTCGATGTCACCAGACGATTTTTATTCCTCTTTAACAGGGACCTTTCTTGAGGAAAGCATGAAAAACTGTCCCCATTAACTCCTTCACTTCGAGAGCTCCCCCTTAAGATGAATAACTTTGCCTAGTGGTAGTAAAAATAAAAAATAAAAGACGTCCTTAGCGTGAAGAGTTGAATGTTCTACTGCATAGATTATCCGCTTTCTGCTTCTGTTATTGCCTTTGTCTCATCCCCACCCTAAACTAATACACAACTATCTCTCTCTCTCTCTCTCTCTCTCTCTCTCTCTCTCTCTCTCTCTCTCTCTCTCTCTTTGGCATAAGAAGCTTCGAATGTTAAAAATCAAAACGTCGTATCAACTGAGACATTTCATTACGTGAAGAAAGCAAAAAATACAGATCGAAATTCACGCGTGTGGAGTGCGAGAAGATTATCGTTTCCGCCTTGGAGATTTCGTAACGTTTCATATTCAGAGATTTATTTTACGCGTCACACCTCAATAATTACTTTATATGTTAGTGATCAAAACTGTGTCGATATTAAAGAACATGTTCATTAATAAAAGGCAATAGAAAGTGTAGTGTAAGACGAAGAACACACGGCTAAGGAAAAATTACTGTGAAGTATGGCAAAGAGTACGTCGACAGTACTGTACTTAGAACGATGGTTTCCCGGATGACTCTACTCAGCACGTACAATGGGGACCTGGATGTAGTCCAGCTAATATTTATTGTGTTCTAGAGAAATATTGGATCGTAGCAAAAGTGTCTGTCTGTCTGTCTGTCTGTCTGTCGTAATGACACCCGTGCTTCTACAGTGCAATGGCATCTAACAGTTTCCCAGCACATCCTTTTAGAGGGTGGACTCTTCACTATACGCTTTTTACTATAACCTGGTCTAAAATTGCCATCTCTCCATCTTGAATAGTGAGTCATAACAGGAGATTGCCAAAAGGTTATGATGCTTGTCACATAATATTGCTCTGGAAAGGATGTAGAACAATAGTATTGTCTAATTCCGCCATTGAGCTACAGTAAATAAGCTGCAAAAGGAGAAAACTCTGGACCGGGGCAAGGTAAAAGGACTATATTTAAAAGTTTATTTTGTTAAACATTATTTTTGTTGAAACGGGGCAACCGATTCTGGTATATACATACAGTACAGGCACTTCGGGAACTACAATAATACCTGTGCTTCCCTTATACTTGGTTACTACTACAACTACTATTACTACTACAGCCACTACTATTTTCTGTTTCAGCTGAATGAAACCTCTGGCTTTAGGTAATGTAGAGTACTATAGTTGTCACAACCATGAGTGGGTCAAATGCACAGTATTAACAGTTGTTCTGATATTCACTCCCGAAAGAATAAAATCGTTTAACGACAGCCGGGAAACAACACTACAGCTGTCCGACAGTGAGAGGGTTCTTTCACTCATTATGATGATCCCAATTCTTTGTGCAAGCGCCATAGCGATCTTGTTCAGCTCCATGGAGACCTCTGACAGCAAAAGGGTTAGTAACAACTTACATGAAAACCCTCAAAAAATTTCATCTTTTATGTTTGCTCTTGCTACCGCCACACGGTCGTATTCAGTGGCCTCTCAAAATGATGGGATTAACGTCCATGTACGCTTTCCTTTAATGTTCAAGCTTAATTGTCTTGACACTTCTTGACCTCTTTCATTACGATGACGTCTTTTTATTTTATATTTCTTCCACCAGACGATTCTACTTTGCTTAAGAGTTACGACTGAAAAGCATATCGCTAACCCCTTCACTGCGATGGTAAAGTGCCTTAATTTTTTCTTCCTATCTCAAGACGAGTTTGTTCAGTTTCGATAAGATCTTAAATATCGACGCATATTTAAAAATTTCCGGTAAATGGAATAAAATCTCATAAAGATGCCAAGAAAAAATATTTAAGAAATTTTCACTCGCACTGCACCTCCCTCTCTCCCTCTAATGGTCTTCTCTTGTTGTCATTTTCTCCTCCCACACCTCTTCCCTTCCTTGTCCTTCCCTTCAATTCTTTTCTCTTTCCCCTCCTGCCCTTTCCATTTTTCTCTTCACATCTCTCACCGTGCCCAGCAGCCGCCTTTTGTCCCATTAATATTCTAGAACCACTACGCGTTGTTTTTCAGATTTCGCTATTGACATTGCGTGTTCACCATAGCGTTTCTTTTTCTTTTTTCTTTATTTTGGCCAAGGATAACCGTATGCGGCTTTTTTTTTTTTTTTAAATCATCGGTCATGAAGCAACAGTGGGTGTCATGTACTGAGGAAGGATTGGGTGTCTGCCTGTATGAATTACTGTAAGTAATCAAACAGTTTGCATCCGATTTTAACCAGTTTTACTGGAGAAGCAGAGGGTCTGGTCTGTGGTAAACGTGTTCTTTTTAAGAACGGTTGGGTAATCGTCAAAGTCGCTGGGCTACGTCAAAAATTTACGAAAGATGAACAGTTTTTATCTGATTTAGTTCAAACTTGCTGGATAGGCTGAGGGTAACGAAAGCACACAGGGGTTCCATTTTGAAACTTATCAAACAAAGGACATTGTCAAAGACAGGGGCAAAGTTCATCCGTGTGTCTGTGTGAGAAAAGAAAAAAACTACAAGAGTTTTGGTCCAATCTTGATAAAACTTGAAGAAAGAGTTGAGGATTAGCCAAGAAGTTGACTTTCTTTTCTTGGAAACATTAGGTTAAAAGTTATGGTCACATGGCCAGGACTGATTAAACAGTTTATATACGATTTAAGCCAAAGTTCGCAGAAGAAAATACTGAAAGGGAAAAATAAAAAAGTCCAATTTGGAGAGCAATAAGTCAAATCTCAAGGTCGCAGAGAAAAATCAGAAGTAATGTCCAAAAGGCAAGGTCAACTCCAAAACCATTTTCTGATTTGGAAAAAAAAAAAAAGTGCTAAGGGATAGGCAAAAGGAAATTAATATAATTTTGAGAGAGGTTGATCGAAGGTAAAAGTCACAGGGCAAATTCGTGGGGATGGTTGTTGTATTTACTCTCACCATATATATATATATATATATATATATATATATATATGAGTCACGTTGTTTGTTTGTCCTTCAATCACGCCCAAACCAAAGGCCAGAGACCCCCTGACCCATATATATTCTGAATCAGGGTGACCCTAATATGGTTCTAGGGGGGTCAAAATTCAGATCTGGGTCATCTGAGGTCACCGGTAAAGTGTTCGCCTATTTTGCCCGGGCAACGCCGGGCACCCCATCAGCCCACTTTTTGGCATGGAGACTCGCATGATCCCCAGTTCGGACAGAGGCTATGCGAGGTTGATGGTTTAAACACAGTTTCTCCTGGAGACATTGAACACCTTAGAAAAGACAGTAAAAACAACGGCTGACGATCACAAAAATCAAGAATTTTTTTCATATGTTTGTTTGTAACGTTTGGCCCTTGACTCCAGAAAACGATTTTCAAATACTGTATATTAATCAACAATAAATGAGCAATATGCGTCCAGATTGTGTCCCCCCCGCCACAGGGGGGGGACACAATCTGGCCGCACTATGGGGTGGTACTACTACTTTGCGGCCAGGTTGTGTTAGGAAGAATATTGCCACCGTATTCCCTGCGTGTCGTAAAAGGCGACTAAAAGGGGCGGAGTGAGGGGATCAGGGACTCCCTCCTCTGTTTTTTAGTTCCTAAAAAGAGACAGGCCAGAGAAAGGGATGGGGGATGGAGTTATCCCCCTACCCTGAAGATTGGGTCTAAGAATGTGCGTGGATGTAGTACGATTGAGACTAAAAGGGAGGAGATTGGGAGAATGTTTGTGAGAAGAAAGTTGGATGTGTTAGCTTTGAGTGAAACGAAGATGAAAAGGAAGGGTGAGTCTATGTTTGGAAGTGTGAATGCAAGATTGCCAGGTGTTGATAGAGGAAGGGCAAGAGAAGTTGTGGCCTTGTTAGTGAGTCCGGAATTGCAGAAGTGTGTGACTGAATGGAAGGAGGTGTCATCGAGACTGACGTGAGTGAAAGCCAAATCTGAGCGTGAGTTGTGGGTGTTTGTGAGTGCATATGGGCCTGGTAGTGAAAGGGATGAAGAAGAGAGGGAGTCTTTCTGGAATGATGTTGATGAATGTCTGCCGAGTTTTGGAGCGAATGTGAATATGGTAATGATGGGAGATCTGAATGCTAGAGTGGGAAATGTAGCAGTTGAAGGTGTAGTTGGTATGCATGGTGTGCCTGGAAGAAATGAAAATGGGGAACGAATGATAGCGATGTGTGTTGAGCGAGAGATGATGATTGGAAATATGCTGTTTGAGAAGAAAGATATTTATAAGTATACATGGGTGAGACAGGAGGGTGGAAGGGTTGTTGATAGAGCTTTGATGGACTATGTGGTTGTGTCTAGGAATGTAATAGGAAGACTGTTGGATGTGAGAGTTCTAAGAGGGGAGGGTGGAGGTATGTCTGACCACTACCTGGTGGAGGGAAAGTTAAGAGTAGGTAAGAGATGGGTGAGAGCTAGGTGGGTTAGGTGTGGCAGGGAGGTTTTGAAAGTGAGTGAGTTGGATAAAAGAGAGAAAAAGATAAAGTATCAGGAGAAATTGAAAGATGAGTGGAACGCAGTGAAAGATCAGGAAAATGGCAGTGTGGAGGAGGAATGGCAGTTGTTTAAGAGTGCTGTGGTGGGGCATGCAGAAGAGGTGTGTGGTGTGAGACGTGTGGGTGGTGGTGTAAGAAAAGGAAGTGAATGGTGGTGCGAGGACGTAAGTATGGCTGTGGCTGAGAAGAGACGTGCATATGAAGTGTGGCTGCAGAAGAAGGATGAAATGTCATATGAATGGTATAAGGAAAAGAGAAATAGGGCGAGAAGGGCTGTGCATGATGCTAAAGTGGCAGCAGATGAGAGGTGGGGTAGGCGGCTGACAGAGAATTTTCAACAGAATAAGAAAATGTTTTGGAAGGAGGTGAAAAGGGTGCAAAAAGGGAAAGTCTGGGAAGGAAGAACGAGTAAAAGCAGAGGATGGAAGGATGTTAATTAAGATGGATGCAGTAAGGAAGAGATGGGCAGAGTATTTTGAAAGATTGTTAAATGTAGAGGAGGAAAGGGTGGCTGAGATTGTGGCGGATGGCAGGGTGCAAGGAATAAATGTGTTGGGAGAGTTGAATGATTCTTTGATCACGAAGGAGGAAGTGGAGAAGGCAGTAAAGGAGATGAAAACAGGGAAAGCTGCAGGTATGAATGGGTGTGCTGTGGAATGCCTGAAGGGTGGTGGAGTGACTATTGTTAACTGGTTAGTAAGATAGTTGAATGTGTGCTTTGTGAAAGGTATGGTGCCAATTGACTGGGCAAGTGCTTGTGTGGTCCCGTTGTATAAAGGAAAGGGTGATAAGTATGAATGTACTAGCTTTAGGGGTATAAGTCTGTTGAGTGTTGTAGGTAAGGTTTATGGTAGAGTGTTAATTATGAGAGTTAGAGAGGGTACAGAGGGAGTGATTTGTGATGAGCAATGTGGCTTTAGGAGAGGGAGGGGATACGTGGATCAGGTGTTTGCTGTAAGACAAGTGTGTGAAAAGTATTTAGCGAAAGGCAAGGATGTGTTTTGGGCATTCATGGATTTAGAGAAAGCGTATGATAGAAATGACAGGGAGGCTTTGTGGACTGTTTTAAGATTGTATGGACTTGGTGGTAGGTTACTAAAAGGGGTGAAAAGTTTTTATGTAAATAGTAGAGCGTGGGTAAGAGTGGGAAATGCTGTGAGTGATTGATTTCCCGTGAGAATGGGGCTGCGACAGGGATGTGTGATGTCGCCTTGGTTGTTTAATATTTACATAGATGGTGTTGTAAGGGAGGTGACTGCAAGAGTTTTAGGTGGAGGTCTGAGTCTGGTGAATGTTGATGGTGGAGAGTGGAATCTGAAGCAGCTGCTGTTTGCAGATGATACTGCACTGGTGGCTGATTCAGAGGAGAGATTCAGACAGTTGGTAGAGGAGTTTGGAAGGGTGTGTGAAAGGAGGAAATTGAAAGTACGAGTAAATGAGAATAGGAGTAAAGTGATGAATTGTACGAGGTTGGTAGATGGTAGGGGGATGAGTATAATTTTGAATGGCGTGTTGCTTGAGGAGGTAGAGTGTTTTAAATATCTAGGGTCACATGTTGCTATGGATGGAAGAATAGATGCAGAAGTGAAGTTTATAATAAGTGAAGTAGGAAAGGTGCTTGGAGGAATGAAAAAAGTGTTTAGATGTCGTTTGCTTAGAATGGATGTAAAGAGAAGGCTGTATGAGGGTGTTGTGGTACCGACTGCATTATATGGGGCTGAAATATGGAATATGGGTGTAGCAGAGAGGAAAAGTTTGAATGTAATGGAGATGAGGTGTCTGAGGAGTATGTGTGGAGTGACGCGTATTGATCGAGTGCGAAATGATGAAGTGCGAAGGAGAACTGGAGTTGTTCGGGAGATGGCTGGTAGAGTTGAGCAGAGGATGTTGCGATGGTTTGGGCATATGGAGAGAATGGATAATGAGCAATTGGTGAAAAAGATAACTAGATCTGATGTGAGAGGTGTAAGGCTGAGAGGAAGACCACGAATAGAATGGATGGACAGTGTGAAGAGAGCGCTGGATGCGAGAGGGATGTCTGTTGAGCGAGGAAGAGTGGCTGTGCATGACATTAATAAATGGAGAGAAATTGTGAATGAATAAGTGATGACGCAGCCCTGAGGGGATGTTCTCCCGCATTTCGTCTGATCAGCTAGTCAAGTCAGGTGCGGGTAAGGGGATGGGTCTGTTATGATGTGGCAGGGGTAAACCAGCTCTGCTGTCGGGACCTGCTGCGGATGTCACTGATTGCATTGCGCAGTTGACCCTTGTGCGGTGTGGTGCGGTGAGGATCTGTCCGTTCTCCCCTTTGGGGCTAAGATGCGAATGAATGTGTTTGAATGGATGAGTAAATGGAGAGTGTGTCGTCCTGTCTCGGTTACCTCCCTTTCCTTGGGGGAAGCAGTCTAGGTATATAGATAGATAGATGTTTAATGATAATCACCCAAGGAACAAGTGTACCACATTTAATATAAATCGGTGATGGAGTGAAGGAGTGCTCGGAAGATACAGAAAGATACAGAGAAGGCAAGAAGCTGGCCAATTTCAATGTCGTCTCTTCAATATTCGGGAGACCAAATACTATCTGTGCTGTCTATTTTGTGTAGAGTTGACCATCAAAATTAAGAAATGCATAGCACGAAAATATTTCCTACATATTTGGGTACTATTTCATATTTTTGTCAGTTACAAATTTACATTTGCTCATGTGATGATTTTATCCCTTACATATTTGATCATAAAGTGTCCTATCCAGCTTAATACGGAAGTAAATTATAACTATGTCAGAATTTATGGATCACAAAGTTTTCCTCGTCAACTGGCCATGGGTCTCAGTCAGAGGAGATTATGATCCTTTGGGTTTGATGATTACCACCAAGCTCTGTAAATAGTTTCCTGGGTTGCAGAAGAGCCTTTTTAGACTGGGAGGCTTGGATATTGCCTTCATTAACTTCGTCTCTAAAAGGTTCCAGTCAAGTGAATAAAATTGTCAGTAAATGACGAGACTAAAAAAGAAAATACACAGAGGGACTGCAATGGTTGAAAAGGAAATGCCTCGCTTGCGATCAGGTAATTAAACTGTTAAAAATCAAATATTTGAAACAACACCTTAAATCGGAGGACGTCTTTTATATTCTATTGTATTTACCAACAGACGATTTTATTCAGCTTAAAAGACACTCTTCAAAGGTCTAGCAACCATTACCAATAACCACCCACGATTCTATGATTAATGTCCCACATGCCCTGGCATCTATACTTGTATTCTCCAGTATCACCGCTCTTGCTACTTCTGTCTTCATCTACGTTTACTTACATTCCTTTAACCTCGCTAGTTACTTGTGCTGTTCCTTTGTATTCCAATGATACAATTGATACAGACTAGCCTTCTATATATAAAGTCATTGGATTGGTTACTAGCTCCGTTCTCGTCGACAACATAAAATCCATACCAATCAGCATGGGAGCAGGTAAACTCAAACTTTCCACAGTTACAAAAAATGTGCGTACCACTTATATTCAAGTCAAAGATGTAATTCCACTATGCCTTCCATAATCATTTCATCTCCATTAACATTAAACAACCCTACCATTCGTTTTCTTCTTCCATCATCTTCAACGAGGTTCCTCTTCAATTGCTGATATATCTCTTTAGAAATTAACAACCCTGCTGTCCCTGTATCAACCAACACGAAAATACTTTCGTCCAGGCCTTTCACATTTATCAGCGGAGCAACTAATTTCTCGTGGCTCAAGATTGAGGCGACCGGAATTGGGTCAGAGTTTATTATTTCTGACCCTGAGGTGCTGCACCTGGTGATCCATACCATGATGCCTGTCCTCAGTGATCATTTCTTCCTTTTCCCCAATAATCTTCTCTTCCCTAATAATCTTGTTCTCTTCTTTTACCTACCCAACATTGCCGAGCCTGATAGCCAGGTCTGTTACAACTGTAACATGTTTTTCCCACCTGAGAGTTAGTAGAACCAAGTCGCCAGTTACAATCTTGAGCAAGATGCTCCTTACCATGGCAGCTATAACAATCAGTGGTTGCCAACTGGAGGTTCCTGTTGCACAGGGACGTCATTTGGGGGGGGGGGGGGCAGCGAGAGGCGCTAGCCCCACCCCCCAAGCTTTCTGAGGGAGGCCTCCAAATCAACTACAGTTAATGAAAAAATATATAACAAACAGTTTGTGTTAAGCCTCAATACGTTTTGAGTGAAATATATCTTGTGTGTGTGTGTGTGTGTGTGTGTGTGTGTGTGTGTAATAATCACAATAATTTACTAGGTATATTATAGGATGTCAGTGTAAATATGTTCCTAGCCAGCTGTTCAGTTAACTTCAGTATCGAGCTGCCTTTTCTATTATATTCTGGCTATCATTAATAGCTTTTATTCATCTTAGGAAGTACGAACATGTAGGTAGGAGTCTCAAGAGTTCATTTAGATCAGTGATTCCCAACATGGGCGTTGCTTTACTGGTTGAAGAACTTGAATCTCTATAGTATATAGTGGAAACACACACACACACACACACACACACACATATGTACAGTATATATCAATCAATCAATCATTTCCTGTGGCACCCCACGGGATGCGTAGGGCCTCAATGAACTCTCTCCACCAATATTTGTCTCTTGCCATCTCCTTCAGGTCCCACCAACACTCCTCTCCTGCTTCTTTTTTCATTGTCCTCAACCAGGTTTCCCTCGGCCTACCTTTACCTCTTCTTCCTCTAGCAGTCCACTCTGGCATATCCTGTATTAAACTACCTTCTTTTCTGTATATGTGCCCCAGCCACTTCCAGCGAGACAGTCTCACATATTCATTAACTGGTTCCATTCTCGTAATATCCCTTACTCTTGCATTTGTAACTCTGTCTTGCCACTTTACCCCAAGAATCCTTCTCAGTATTTTATTTTCAAATCCTAATACTTTCTGATCTGTTGCAATTGTACTGTACCATGACTCATGCTCGTAAATTAAAATTGGTCTAACCATGTACTTGTAAATTTTCACTTTAGTATGTACCGAAATCATATTATTATTCCAAACAGATTTCAACATTCCAACAGCTCGCCAAGCCTGTCTAATCCTCTCCTCAATTTCATTGTTTAATGATCCATTAGATGATACAATCGTTCCCAGATATTTAAAGTTTTCTACATTCTTCACCACATTATTCCCAATTACACAATCGATTTGGTTCTCCACGTTCATATTAATAATTTCAGTCTTTCCACAATTTATTACCAATCCCACTTTTTCTCCTTCCTCCAACAGACAATCAAGCATCCTCTGCATCTCGTAAATACTTCCACAAATCAGTATAATATCATCAGCATAGTCCAAATCCATCAGCTTCTTATTTTCTTTCCACTTAATTCCTGCACCTGTTCTCCTTACAACCTTTTTCATAACATAATCCATAACCAAAACAAACAACAATGGCGAAAGAACTCCTCCTTGAATCACTCCTGACCTAACTTGAAAAGGATCACTCAAAGAACCACCCACCATTACCTTAGAAAAAGTTCCTTCATGCAAGCTTTTAATAATATTTACAAACTTTTCTGGTATACCATAGAATCTCAATTTTCAACATAGCTCCACGTGAAACACTATCAAACACCTTTTCAAAATCCACAAAACACCTACTAAGTGGCATTTTCATCTCATTAGCTTGTTGCATTAGATGCCTTACAATAAAAATCTGATCATTACAACCTCGACACTTTCTAAATCCCGCTTGTTCTTCTCTTAAAATTTTATCAATTACTGGCTCTATCCTGTTCAACAATATTTTGGAAAAGACTTTTGCAACTACAGGTGTCAAAGTTATCCCCCTCCAATTGCCACACACACTTAAATCTCCCTTTTTTGGTATTTTTACAGTATATATATATATATATATATATATATATATATATATATATATATATATATATATACCCCCTGGGGAAGGGGGGATAGAATACTTCCCCAGTATTCCCTGCTTGTCGTAAGAGGCGACTAAAAGGGACACTTTTATCTACATTCTTTTTGCTCTTTCTTTCCCTTGTACTTTGTCTGTTGAAACCCTCTGCATTTTACTTTCATTTAGTTAATTTCCTCTCTCCACTGTCTGGTACCTGCGAGTCACTGGCATTGGCTCCAGAGTAAAAAATTTTTCTGCCTAAGAAATCTTGAACTCTGGTGACGAAGCAATGGCCCTCAGTTCCGTGCAGCCCTTAAATGGGCAGGGGATGCTAAGAATCCCACGGTGTAGAAATAAGTTTATACATCCAAAAAGTACCTTAAGAATAGGAAACTGGAATGTTCGAACTCTCAATCAGGCTGGTAAAATGGAAGAGCTTATTTCAGTGTTCAAGGAATTCAAGATGGATATTTGTGCTCTTACAGAAACGAGGTTGCTTGGAGTTGATAAAATGAATTTGGAAGATGGTATTACTATGTTCGTTTCTGGTAGGAGTGATGGAAATCATTACCAAGGAGGAGGCTTACTGCTGAGCAGAGATGCTTGTAAGGCAGTATGTGAGTTTGAACCAATTAATGAGCGCTTGCTTTATGCTCGTTTAAAATCTGACCATGGTAATATCAGTATGGTTGTAGGGTATGCTCCGACAAATGAGGCTGCTGATGAAATGAAGGATGACTTTTATGAGAAGCTGCAGGATGTTGAGAATAGAGTGACAAGACATGATGTGTTGGTTTGCATTGGTGATTTTAATGCGATTGTTGGCAGTAGTAGGGATGGCTTTGAAGATTGTATGGGTAAGGAGGGTGTTGGTGTAAGAAACGAAAATGGGGTGCGACTTGGAAGCTTTTGTTTGGCAAATGACCTTATAATTGGTGGAACTGTCTTTGAGCATACAAAAATACATAAGACTACTTGGATTTCACCATGTGGTAAATATTGTAACCAGATTGACCACATTGCAATTAGCAGAAGGCATAGGAGTTATTTGCAAGATGTTTGCGTAAGGAGGGGGGCAGATATAGGTAGTGATCATCAACTTGTTGTGTCAAAGATTAAAATAAAACTTAAGAGAAACGTTAATGGTAATTGTACAGGAGGTAATAATTTTGATTTTGATGAGCTGAGACGTGATGAGAGCACGAGGGAAAAGTTTCGGTGGGAATGCAGGAACAGGTTTCTAGTCCTGCAGACTTTGATGGTATCTGAAGACAATGATATTAATCAAATGTGGAGAGAGGTAAAAGAGGTTTTGCATGAGAGTGCTAAGGTTACTATTAAGAAAAAGGGAAAAGCGAGAAGGAAAAAGTGGATGTCAGATGAAACATGGAATGCAATTCAGAGATGGAAAGAGGCTAAGAAGTGAAGAACAACATGTTGATGGCCAGGTAGTTGAAGTGCTTAGAGCAAAGTACTGGAGTTTACATTCTGAAGTAAAATGACTCGTTAGACGTGATAAGAGGAGACTATATGATGAAAACGCGACAGAGACAGAAATTAAATTAAGTAAAAATGACGGTCAGAGCACAAGAGCAACGTATCAGGGCATAAAGGAGTTAACTGAGACTGAAAAGTGAAGGAAGGAAATACCTTACGAGAGAGAAATGGTAATTTGATGACTAAAGATTTGGATATAAAAGGAAGGTGGAAAGAGCACTTTGAATCTGTTCTAAATAGACCAATCCCAGCTGAAGAGGATATTTTGCCAGCCGAGAGAGATTTGCAGATAGAAACAGGGGATATAACTTTGGAAGAGGTAGCAAAATCTATAAAGGAGTTAAAGAATTTTAAGGCCCCAGGAAAGGATGGAATATTCCCTGAAATGCTTAAGGTGGAAAATGACGAGTTGATGAATGCGCTTTTGAAACTTTCTAATGTGGTTTGGGATAATGATGGAATTCCAGAAGAGTGGAAAAATGGAGTGATTATAAAAATACCAAAAAAAAAGGGAGATTTAAGTGTGTGTCGCAATTGGAGGAGGATAACTTTGACACCTGTAGTGGCAAAAGTCTTTTCCAAAATCTTGTTGAACAGAATAGAGCCAGTAATTGATAAAATTTTAAGAGAAGAACAAGCGGGATTTAGAAAGGGTCGAGGTTGTAATGATCAGATTTTTATTGTAAGGCATCTAATGCAACAAGCTAATGAGATGAAAATGCCACTTAGTAGGTGTTTTGTGGATTTTGAAAAGGCGTTTGATAGTGTTTCACGTGGAGCTATGTTGAAAATTATGAGATTCCATGGTATACCAGAAAAGTTTGTAAATATTATTAGAAGCCTGCATGAAGGTACTTTTTGTAAGGTAATGGTGGGTGGTTCTTTGAGTGATCCATTTCAAGTTAGGTCAGGAGTGATTCAAGGAGGAGTTCTTTCGCCATTGTTGTTTGTTTTGGTTATGGATTATGTTATGAAAAAGGTTGTAAGGAGAACAGGTGCAGGAATTAAGTGGAAAGAAAATAAGAAGTTGATGGATTTGGACTATGCTGATGATATTGTACTAATTTGCGGAAGTATTTACGAGATAGAAGTTGTGGAAGCAATGAAGAAAGTTAAATCGGGGAAAGCCCCAGGAATTGATGGAGTGTGTGGTGAAATGCTCAAGCATGGGGGAGAGATAGTAGTAGAATGGATGTGGAAGATGTGCAGATTGGCCTGGGAGGAAGGTAGAGTCCTGGAGGATTTGAAGTCAGGTATAATTATTCCCTTGTACAAAGGAAAAGGGGAAAAAGAAGTGTGTGGTAATCATAGGGGCATTTGTCTTCATAGTATAATAGGAAAAGTGTATGGTAGGATACTTATTGACTGAGTTAGAGAAAGAATAGAGAAATTAGTTGGAGAAGAACAGGGAGGCTTTAGGAAGGGAAGAGGTTGTGTAGATCAGATATTCATTCTTAGATCTTTAGTGGAAAAGTTTCTAGAGAAGGGAAAGAAGTTGTATGCGGTTTTCATGGATTTGGAGAAAGCATATGACAGGGTGGATAGACAAGGATTATGGAAAGTGTTAAGAATATATGGAGTAGATGGGAAGTTGTTGAATGCTGTGAAGAGTATGTACGAAGGTGCGAAGGCTGCAGTGCGTGTGGATGGTGAACTAAGTGAATTTTTCTCTTTGAAAGTTGGGTTGAAACAGGGATGTGTCATGTCTCCATGGTTGTTCAATCTGTACATGGATGGGGTAATAAAAGGAGGTACAAGGTAGGGTAATGGATGTTGGAGTGGCCCTGGTGAGAGAGGATAGTGTTTGGAAACTCCCTGTACTGTTGTTTGCAGATGATACTGTGTTGTTGAGTGAAGACGAAGGGGAGCTGCAAGACTTGGTGGATGAGTTTGGGAGACTGTGTAAGAAAAGGAATCTAAAGGTGAGTGTAGGGAAGAGTAAAGTGATGGTCTTTGAGAGAGGTGAAGTCAGTCAATGTACAGCGAGGTTGGATGGCGAGGAAGCGGAAAATGTGAGTACGTTTAAGTACTTGGGTAGTGTGATGGGTAACAACGGAGGTTTGGAGGGTGAAGTGCTTGAAAGGGTACAGCAAGGAAGAAAGGTTGCTGGTTCTTTGAAAGCAATGATAAGAAACAGGGAAGTGAGCATGGAAGTGAAAAAGTTACTACATGACAGTATTGTGATACCAACTCTAACGTATGGAAGTGAAGCTTGGAAGCTGTTGGAAGGACACAAGTCAAGAGTGAGAGCAGTGGAAATGAGTTATTTAAGAGGAGCCTGTGGAGTCACATGGAGAGACAGGCTGACGAATGAGGATATAAAGGAGCGTTGTGGTGTGGATGTGGATGTGATAGGAAGCGTTATGAGGAACACACTGAGGTGGTTTGGCCATGTGGAGAGGATGGAGGGTGAAAGACTGACGAAGAGAGTGTATGTGAGTGAGGTGGAGGGGGGAAGAGGGAGGGGGAGGCCGAGGATGAGATGGAGGGATGGGATGGAGAGGTATATGAGAGAGGGGTGTGTGATTTGGGAGCAGGGCAGTGAAATGGCGGGGGACAGGGCGACATGGAGGCGATTTGTTTGTGGCCACCCCAAACGGGATTGAGGCGTCTGGCAATAGATAGATAGATAGATAGATTTACGAGATGCAGAGGGTGCTTGATTGTCTGGTGGAGGAAGGAGAAAAAGTGGGATTGGTAATAAATTGTGGAACGACTGAAATTATTAATTTGAACGTGGAGAATCAAATCAATTGTGTAATTGGGAATAATGTGGCGAAGAATGTAAAAACTTTAAATATCTGGGAACGATTGTATCATCTAATGGATCATTAAACAATGAAATTGAGGAGAGGATTAGACAGGCTTGGCGAGCTGTTGGAATGTTGAAATCTGTTTGGAATAATAATATGCTTTCGGTACATACTAAAGTGAATATTTACAAGTCCATGGTTTGACCAATTTTAATTTACGAGCATGAGTCATGGTACAGTACAATTGCAACAGATCAGAAAGTATTAGGATTTGAGAATAAAATACTGAGAAGGATTCATGGGTTAAAGTGGGAAGACAGAGTTACAAATGCAAGAGTAAGGGATATTACGAGAGTGGAACCAGTTAATGAATATGTGAGACTGTCTCGTTGGAAGTGGCTGGGGCACATATACAGAAAAGAAGGTAGTTTAATACAGGATGTGCCAGAGTGGACTGCTAGAGGAAGAAGAGGTAGAGGTAGGCCGAGGGAAACCTGGTTGAGGACAACGAAAAAAGAAGTAGGAGAGGAGTGTTGGTGGGACCTGAAGAAGATGGCAAGAGACAAATATTGGTGGAGAGAGTTCATTGAGGTCCTGTGCATCCCGTGGGGTACCACAGAAAATGATTGATTGATATATATATATATATATATATATATATATATATATATATATATATATATATATATATATATATATATATTTCTATATATATATATATATTCAACCAGTAAAGCAACTAACAATACTGACTTAACCACTACATCATCCCCTAGTCAAGACTCAGATTTTATTTCTGTTGCTGAAACAAGTCACATTAGCACATACTGTTGCACTGAACCAGGATCAAAAAGATACAAAAGACAGTCCATCCACATCAAAAACTCCAGCGACTCAAGTAGTTGATATATCTAAGTCCCCCTATGATGAACCCAGTCAACCAAAATTGCCAAGCTACCCAAGCAATCAGAATAATAGGAAACTGAGAAGTCCCTATTTTGATTTATTTTCTTGGTTAGAACACTCGGTCTCACAAGATGCGTGTTACTGCTCTCCATGTAGGCACTTTGCCGGAGCATCTGTTCGTAAGGAGGAAGGATTAGGTAGGACACCGTTTCTTGATGTTGGAACAAGGAAATGGAAAGATACCGGTACCCTTCCCAAACAACATCAGGTAAGTGAAAGACACAGTAAATTTTTAATAGTATGATCGGTTATTCTAATGTCAAGAATATTCAGTCAGGGTCCACTCAGTCTGTAGCATCTTCTCTATCTACAGCTAGGCTACAAGAAATTGAGGACAACAGGGAACATGTAAAGTTAGTTTTAAAAGTCACTGCATTACTGCGAAGGCAAGGCCTGTCTTTTCGTGAATATAATGAGGGTGGTGATAAATTTAATGCAGGAAATTTTGTAGAAATTCTTCACCTAATTGCTGAATCAAATCCCTCTCTAAAACAAAAGTTAGATCGACCAGAATGAGTTGACATCAGTTGTTGGAAGACATATCAAGGACACAATTTGTGCTGAAGCACAAGAAGCCAAGTACTTTTCAGTTATGGTTGATGAAGGGAAAGACTTGTCAAAAAAGGAACAGATGGCTATTCTTGTGCGGTACTTTAGTGAGGGTATTGTGAAAGAACGTGTCATTGGAGCCTATCACATAGAAAAGGTTGATGTTGCAAGTTTATCTGATTTTATATACAAGGAGATAGAACAATCTGGTTTAATTTGGTATAAGTGTGTGGCTCGCGTTATGATAATGCTAGTGTAATGAGTGGATGTTCTAGCGGGATTCAAGCAAGACTACGGGATAAAATTCCCCAAGCAGTATACATACATTGTCATGCACACGGGCTGAATTTTAGGCGACAGCATAAAGAATACCAGTGCCCTCTCTTAATTTTTTTTCAATTATTAACACACTTTACTCATTTATTAAACAGTAACACAGGGAACCAACTTTTCACAGAGGCACAGAAAGCAGAAGATCTTCAGGTTTTGACACTAAAAAGACCTACTATAACTAGATGGTGTTATAATTATAGCTCAATATCAAAGGTTAAGCTTCGCTATGGAAGTTTGCTATCAGTGTTTCATACAGTTTCAGAGGGTTCTGATTCAGAAGCTGCGGCAGAAGCAAATGGACTGTACAAAAAGTTAGTCTTTCAGGTACATAATGGATATACATATTGCTGAACAAGTCCTTAGAGTTACCAATCATTTGTCAGATCAGCTTCAAGCAAAGGAAGCCTTACTATCTGAAGCCTGCTTTCTCATACAGTCAACTATTAAGGAATTGCAGGTCTTGAGAACGGACGAGGATTTCTCTGATATTTTTGAAAAAGCTAAAGATTTTGCTTCATCATATGAGGCAGATACCAACTTGGGAAATTCAAATCAGTTGAGCAGACCTAAGCCTAAGAGAATTCAAAAGGTATCATCAGGACTAATGAGTTTCTTACATGATTCAGCTCTAAGGAGAAATGAGATGAATACTTGTCTTGCTCCAACGACTGCAATCAAAAGAACCTATTTTGATTGATGGAATGCTCCCATAGCTTGATATTCGCTTCACACAAAACATGCCCCTAATAGGAGCAAAGAATGCGCTTGAATGCAGTTCCAGAGACCTTCTAGAATAATATGAGAAGCTTTCTATTATAGTACAATCTTACAAAGATATAGACTTAGATGAAATTCTTCTGGTTTCCCAAATATCTGTTGCAAAAAGACATTTTCTAAGCAACAGTGACAAGCCAAAGAATCTGTTTTAATTATATGAACTCAGACCATTAGATTGTGCGTACAGTATTCAGAAATAGTGAAAATTTATCAAAATTCTTATCATCCTTCTAGTTAACTACTGCAGGCAATGAAAGACTTTTTTTCAGTACTTAGCTTAGTCAAGACATATCTAAGAACCTCAATGAGAATGATCGCTTACGTGACTTGCTACTTATGGCCTCAGAAAAGGAACTTGTTAAAAATCTTAGCCTTAACATCCTGGTTGATAACTTTGCAAAGCAGAGATAACGGAGATATCCACTGTTGCAGTAGTTTATTCATTTTTCAATGCAATAAATATTCGTAGTTTAATTTTCAGTTTCCTCTAATGAATTCTTAAATTAATATACTCTTCTTACGTGAGCCTCTTCCAAATTTAAAAAACACCATTTTATTTCCCCCACCTCTTAGTGTACACCTTACTTTTTCACATTACTTTATATGGTTCATGGTATTTTGGGGGCTAGTAAGCTAAAAGCTTTCCATTTTTAATTCAGTTACAAATTTATATCTTTTCATTCTCAATTTTTTATGAATTATCTTTTCATTAGGCCGTAAGAATGAAGTCAGTTTAAGTTTTCACCAATACAAATATTTTAATTGCAGTTTGGTCTATTATCTAAGGTCCTTAGCATATAATGCAGTGATATGTACTTCACCATGCACTTTAAATTACATATTCAACGTCACACAGAAATACTGCCAATGCTAGAATATCCATTAGTGTGTCTTTCAGGAAGTAATTGATTTAACAAATAATTATATACAGTGTATGTAATTGTTTACTGCATTAATTCTCTAAATTCAGCTTTGCATGTGGCTTCAAAATGCTCGCTTGCCACCCCACCCATGTGGGGAGGTGGGAGTAGGGGGGCTTCCTAAATAGCCTATGCCCCCCACAAGGAAAATTGAAATGACGCCCCTGCTGTTGCATGTCCAACCCTCTTACAAAAATAACAGGTGACAGGAGAGGACTTCTTCGCTCTCCCCTCGAGTTCCTTTGCTTGGACTAGAACAGGCCTTTGATTTCATGGTCACCCCAGTTGTTACTAAATTAATGTTAAGCTTAGTTTTACCTACCCTCTCTATTAGCTTAAGCTTCGGATGTGTTTCTGCATATCACAACATCGCCTCCATGATCATGTATGGATCCCCCTGATCTTTGTTATTCAACAAACCTTGTACCTCAGATGGCACACTCCTAAGTAATGCACCTGCAGCCACGGCTCTTACCATTCAACCTCCTTGTTGATGGTGATGGCACTCGTGGCAGACTCTTTGTCCGCAGTGGCATACCAAAATGAGTTAAATTGTGTTTTTTTCCCCTTAGAATACCACTGCTGCCACCAGTATGTCACGTGCTGCCCTACTTCACTTGTTCTACTTTTAATGAGTACAAATATATCTGGTTATGCACAAGCTGGGAGCCAGACAAACAATTTATTTACTTTAACCCATGACGTCCAGCATATGTTTCCACTGACTCTTCTCGTGGCCGGGCATTTAAGAGAAAATCACCTTTTTTAAAACCTTAATATTTCAGCTAATACTTAACCAAAAAAAAAAAAAAAAAAACGTCATAATACTCATCAGTCCTTCGACTTCAAGCTCATAGCCTCAGATTGTCTGTGAAGTGCATGTAGTCAGAGAGAGAGGGTGGGGAACTGGGGCAACTTTTGGTGTTTTTTGGCCCATGTCCGTATGCGTGGCTGAGGTGCAGGGGCACAATGAAGGCTTATACTAACCCTCCACAATATTAACACTTCCAGAAAACTGCAGTCAACTGCAAACCCCATTTCCCTGAAGGTTTTTCAGAAGTGTGGCGTAGGTGCAGTTGTGAGTGCGGTTACTATAGCAATGACATAAAGGCATGCTGGCTCAGCTCACCAACATCCGCATACGCCTTCTCGCCTCACCACCGCGCCACCATGCCTACACCAGTGCCTTACATCACACACACACACACATGGAGATGTATGTTTGGCTTGCATTGTCGTTTGATTGTATCACCGTTGTGCCACTAGAAGTCTGGGTACTACTACTACTACTACTACTGTACTACTACTACTACTACTACTACTACTACTACTACTATTACTACTACTACTACCCTACCACTACTGCTACTACTACTACTACCCTACCACTACTGCTACTACTACAACTACTACTACTTCTACTACTACATGAAACCTAAATAATAATATTGTGAACAAAAGAGCTATCCACGTACAATCCATAATCCACTATATTTTCCACTATAACAGATTTTATTTTTCCTGTGATTTGTACTTTTTCTTCATAATAAAGATGTAGACACACAAAAACTTTCAGTAAAAATATAAGGCACTGATTTCATCATGAAACAGACTTTCAGCTTCCATTATTCACATAAATATACACAAAGCGTTGGTGTGAGGCTTGCCCTAAGGTGCCACCTCTTCCTTCTCTTCTCCATCTCCTTCCTTTTTCCATTCTCTACCTCCTCTTCCGTCTCCGCATCTGCGCCAATATCCTCCTCTCCAAGATCGTCAATATCCTCTGAACCATTTCCATCATCGGAAACAGCAGATGAATGTACTGGGGGAAATGATGGGCACACAGTGGAGAACTCATGTGATCCACCCTCGTCATCTGACACATAAAAATTGACACTTATCATGGCGAGGTTGCTTTCCTCAGAGGAAGAGTCACTTCCCCCACTCACAGTTGGTGATAATGTCACCTCAAGTTCTCTCCCTATTGTACTATCACTAAGGACTTTTCTTTTCTGGCCTTTGGACTTCATTGGTGTTGAAGTCTGTAGCTGAGAGCTCACAACTGAGGATCTGGACACAAGAAAAACTTTCTGTGTAGTTCTATCCATTATGGAGGTATGCAGGTAAGTGAAGCATGACTCAGATGCATGCAGAATGGTTGCCAGTGTCTGTGTGTGGTGGAAATAAGCCACAGGATATTTAAACAATGCCACAGAACACTAGATCACATATACATACCACCCAGACGTCCCCTGGCCATCATGTATACATGACACCTGGACGCCATTGGTTAACATCCACAAAAAAACATTGAAGGCTGGCTGAGGATGGGTTCACTTCACTATTTGAATAGGTGGTATGGATTCTAAGGTTACTCAAACCTACACAACATTTTCTTCCATTTATTCTAACTGTTATTCAGATACTATATACATTTATGCATTAAGCTCATAATGCAACAACTTCAATATGCAACACATTAACTCAAAGCACAACATCCCCAACACTGACTACATCTAAGTCAGTACTAATGTGTTAACCCCTAATGTCCACAAATCTCCAAGCCTGACTGTTACCCCAGCTGCATAAAAGGCATCAATTTTCAACTTTCATGAAGGTAAAATTTTCTCTTACCGATTTGAAGAGCTTGAATTTACACACCTGAAAATGCCAATCCCAGTCCTATAGGCCTAATGGTTACACTGTCACCTGTTATAATAGTTACCCATCACATCTAATAATAGGAAATTCTTGGCATATACCTATTGTTGCCACATAACCTTATAAAAATAATCCAAATCGATATGAAACATGTACCCAAGCATGAAACAAGCTGTATGAGTCTGCATAGAATAAACGGGGGAAAATTACCTTTGCATGCAAGATAAAAAAATATCAGTTCACTGCATAGGTAAATCATTCAATAAGACAAATATTTATACATATATTGAAATGTGTAAATGAAGACAAAACATTATGGTAATATAAATAAATGAACTAACTGAACAAAAAGTAAACTGATTGTCGTGTAAAAATATTAGGTTCTGCATGAAAATAATACAATAATATACACATATATGTAATATGAAATGCTAAAAAAAAACTACTGATGTGTGTAAATGGTTGAATGGCAGAAATTGAAAAAACATGTAAGTTGCAGGCACCCTACAATCACAAAAGATTCCCATCGAAAATGACAGAAAATTGGTAAATTATACAAAGAAACTAATATTCTTTGGCTAATAACCTTACAAAAATAACTAATAACAGATACACATTCCATTGCATAAAAAAGATCAAGGGTAATAGCGTGTAAGTTAACGATGCAATGGCGTGGTGTTTTGCTTGCTTGATATTGGTGGGAGGTGACAGTCAGACATGGAACCAATGGGGCAGAGGGAGGTGGAGTGGGTGTGGGGGGGGGCTTTGGGAGGTGGAGGGGGGTGGGGGGAGCTCAATAGGGAAGCAATATGCCTGCTACACACCCCCGACAATGGTACAGAGGGGGTATGGGGGAGATTTGGGTGGGAGGAGAGAATGAGTGGAGGATCGAATGGGGTCGAGGGAGGTGGAGAGACGGCCACCACATCTAGGGGTATCAATCATGCTAGACACCACCAGATATTGTTGTTCCCATTTGCTGGCTTCCATTTACGTCATTGAAGAGGCGTGGCAACCTCTCCCCAGTTTTTTGTAGCTTCTACTAAATTGACGTGGATCGGACTGAACTTACCTTGTCCAAAACACATCGATCGACGATGAACGTTTTCTGGAAGTTATATCATGCCACAATACAATAAACATTCAATTTTGAAAATCAGAATCTAAAAATTCTCCATCTTAACTGCATAAAACTATTATGTAACAAAAGAATATAATCACCTGTGTAATGTCCACAAATCATATACACATAACTCAGTCTTTAATTCAGCACTTCTGTACTGATCTAAAATCGCACAAAGTTAATGTCCTTAACTGCCAGCTCTTTATCAACACACAGTGTTACATCACCACGATAGTAACTTACACATAATACAAAAAAACTGTTTTACTTTTCTTACCTATTTTGAAAATACTCCTTAAGACAAATGTTTATAGTGACACCTTCCCACTATACTGTTACACAAGTTACATCTTCCATGCTCTTGTAAGTAAACAAAGTTCACTTTACACTTCAGTGTTAAGTATTTTATAATTCTTTTCTACATAGGCCCAACCTGTTATACCCTACCATGGTTTTGCATTTTTGTATTCCACTTTCCTCTGTATTCTCTGACTTTAGTGTCTACTCACTGTTACCATGATAATGTGCCAGACAGCCACTCTTTCAACAGCCATGGTAGGGTCTTCAAAGTCGGGCCTCAGATTCGTCCCTTTGCCACTGTCTTTCCACCTCAACTATCTCTGTACCCTCTCTGACTTTCTCTGACTCTCTAGGATACTGTCCCTAGCTTATAACAGGGGCAGTTGCCTTAACCCCTAAATACTGCCATTTGATCTGGCTCATCTGCCACTGGAGCCGCAATTCGGGGGTGTTTTTTTTTTTTTTTTTTCACTTTCACAATGGGGAAAATCAATATGTTCTGGCCAAAGAGGAAGAGTTTACACACCAGACAGCGCAATCGGCACCTTCCTAGGCCTAATGGTTACTGCACAATCGAGGGTCAAAGTTGAAAAAAATAAAATATATAGATACCCCGCAAAACTTTCGAAAGCCCCAATATTTTTGACCACTCTTTCTATTGCTGAAATAGGTCATTGTAATATCATGTCACACCAAGCCCGAGAACAGGTGTTTGGGGGTGTGGGGAGATTACTTGCTTTTGCGGAGATAAAGTACCCTGTGGGGAGAAGGTTTGTAGGTATGGAGGTTGGATAAAACCATCTTTTTTCATCAAAGTAGAGCACTTTAGTTTGTTCTCGACCAACTACTATGAAAACAGATGTGTATGTACGTGTGGGGAGATAAAATTCGATCGGGGAGAAGGCCCACAACGAGCACACTGAACCTTAGGACATCATTTACGGTAACAACCAATTAGGCTAGTTGAAACAAACAAAATCTATGTGATTTAGCAGATCAACCATGCAAGCAGGCGTGTTTGCAGGTGTGGGGAGATAATTCACGTATGGGGAGTAACAGATATATCGGGGTGGAGGGGTAGCGGTGGGGGGATGGGGATGGGTGGTGGTGGGGGGGCTGGGGCTCAGATGCCTGTGATTGCACATGTTTGCATGTATAGAATAGTGTACAGAGAAGCGGTGGCTCAATCGATAGAGAGATGTCCCGCAATCCTAAAGGATCCAGGTTCAAATCCCGGCTGGGGCAGGGAACAGTTTAAGGATTTAAATTTCATTAAATCAGGCTTTACTGATCTACCAGAAGACCCGCCGACATGTAAAAATATCCCTGCTAATACCAATACACCAGTCCTGTATGGTACAGCCCTAGAATGGATTCAGTATGGACGATGGGTGTTAGCGCCGAAGTGGTGACATGTAGAGGTGTATGGTATGTAGGAGGACTACTGGGCCTTGATGGCAGGCTGTGAAGCCTATGCCCAGAGTCGAACACATAAAAGATATATATATATATATATTATGTTCAGGTACGAAAAGGCACAGAAAAAAAAAAAACATCGAGGTAATACATATAAAGCACGTGTACATGTGTTGGGGGTGGAGGGAGTGGGGGAGAACAAGCCAAGCTGCGTGCTCGCTATCACAAGATGGTTTACTGGGGGTAGGAGGGTAGTATGGGGCCGAAAGGGAGGGAGGGGGTAGGGTAGATAGGGGTATACAAGGTAGGGGGAAGGTGGGGGGAGGCTGGAGGGTGATGGAATGGGCCTCTTGGTTGGGGGAGGGGTTAACTTCAACTAACAACGTCCTACTGGAGCGTAAAGAGTGGTGGGAGGGCCTTCAGAGAGGGTTATTACGTGACATGTGACGAAACATTCAGGCAATGGGTGGGCCGAGAGGGGGGGTAACCCCCACTGCTCGCAGAGTGGTTGGATCACTCAACACTAGGCCAGAGGGGTTAGTTCTCATTGGCTTGAAGGGATATACGTCACAATCAGGGCGGAGCTATGTGAAGGCAGTTTTTTACAAGGTGCGCCATATTGATGTGATTCAGCTGAGAAGGCTAAAGTGGTCAACACGTACATTGACGTGCTTCGGTATTTAGGGTTAATGTGATGATTTGTAATGCTCATATCTTTCCCACTATTCTCTCAGCGGTTTTAGCCTTGGGTGGTTATAGCATACTGACATATCATCCTCTTTTTGACTCTTATTAACACCAGTCATGGAAACATACAGGCTTCCACGTGGTTACCTCATGGTTTTTGCATCTCCTCTAGATACATCCCCATATCCGGCTGGTACAGCTATACCACATGTAAAACTCACTAAAACATGTCCAGGCTAAATGCTAACCTATCTCGGTCTTAATATTCCTTGGTCCTTCTACTCCTTGGTCCTTCATTATTCTTCATTCTTCTTTGATCTGCAGCTTCCTTCAACTGTTCTGAATGACATAAGTACTTGTATTTGTCTCTAAGCGTTTTCCAATATCCCATATCACTTCATGGTGCTGGAACAACATGGTATTCCTTGTAATTTATGTACCTTGGATGTGGTTGTGGTTGTTGTTGCCCGGCCGTGGCGTCTGAGTCATGCTCCTACGTCCTTTGTCCCCGTTGTTCTGTGTCATCACATTCCGGGTGTGCTGCGTCAGTCATCACCATCATCATCGCAGCACATTCCTTTTCTGGTCAAGGATCTGTGGTTCATATGAAAATTTCAGCTCTCAAGAATTATATATTTTTTCTTTTGCAGCATTGGAGCTTTTGCAAGAGGAGTGCAGAAAACACCTAAAATGAGTTATACCATAAAGGCATAGAATCTAATAGAAATCTCTGACACGATCACTTCATAAAAGACATGACGGTCACGCCTCTCGAGTTTCATATAATCAACGTCTGCCTTTTGTGAATGCACTCACAAGACCCATAATAACAGTCCTATAACATAGTGGCATCACGAAGACACATGGAACTCTTAAGAACTTTCAATGCATAGGAACATGCTTAAAGTAAAAGTTTCCATTTCACCATGAATAGTTCTTGCAATACGCAAAAACACTGGCGATAAAACAATGTATAAAAACCAAAAGCACGTAGAACTAAAAAAAAAAAAAAAGTGCACATACACAGTTAAGACTTTCTCGGAACTGGGAACACAGAGACGGGGATTAGAGGAATACTGTACATAGGCTAAAACAAAGCATCCAGTGCAAAGATTATGTTGTCTAGACAACCTGCTGAAAACAGAAACATCAGCAAACAAACACCTCCAGATTACACCGGCAGAATTTGCGCTAACACCTTCATTTATATATGTTTACCTCCGCCAAGGAGGTTATGTTTTACCCTGCATTGGTTTGTCTGTTTGTTTGTTTGTTAGCAGGATTATTAAAAAAAGTTATAAACGGATTTTGATTAAATTTTGTGGAAAGGTGTGCCATGGGCCAAGGAAGAAATTATTTTATTCTTTCACCTGGATCCGGATCCGGATCCGGAGTGTCCCGTATAATATCTCCAAGAGTTCTCAACAAATTTCAGTGGCATTTTTGGGAAAAGTGGGTCATGGACCAAGAAAGAATTGATTAAATTTTGGGGCCCATCCGGATCCTATATCCACGAATGCGGTCCGGGATTACTCAAAAAATTATGAATGGATTGTATGAAATTTGTGGAAGGGTAGGTCATGGGCCAAAGAACAAATGATTAAATTGGGGGGTGGATCCGGATCCGGAGCATCCCGCGCAATATCTCCAAAAGATTTATATGAATTTCAATGAAATTTTGTGGAAAGGTAGTTCGTGGACCAAGAAAGAATTGATTAAATTTTGGAGTGGATCCGGATCCTATATCCACTGATCCGGATTCGGATCCTTTTTAATGGCAATGGCATTGGCGGAGGTATGCACTGTGAGGGCTTTCTAGTAGAGTTTGTTTTGCCTGTATTCGGACAATTTTATTGGACTTAGAAAAGCCTGTTGTACTGGGGGTACTGATGAAGACTACAGCTACCCTCGCCACTTCGAAAAGTCTCTCTTTACCCAGTTAAAATTGCCTAGAGGTAGGAAGAGTATGCTACAAAAAGTTGTGGATTTAAACCGATTAATTCCTTTACAACGAGAGGCTATTCGTTCAACTGAACAAATCCATTGCATGGTAACAAAGTAAAAAAAAAAAAAAAAAGGAAAATGAAAAAGTGTCCTTGCACTGGAGGGCTTAACGGATTTTTTTTTTTAACGGCCTTCCCTAAGGGAGATTTTTAAAAAATAAAATGCATAAAATCAACTGGTGGTAGCACGAATGAAATAATATAATATACGTCGTCGCTCTGTGGAAGATAACCACTTCACCTTCATATCATACATTTTTAACTTTATTATTAATATCCATGGACGATTACAGCTACATCTGGAAAGCCCTCTCATAACGCAGCAGCTAAGTATGGGTATCTCCTCTATACCCTCAAGTTCTGAAATAATCTCTTAGAATATAGTGCTTATAATCGTCTGGAGATATCACAAACTTAACAGAAAATGTCCTCTGGGCGAAAGAATTAAGAACATTGGTAAGACCTGTAAACACCTGCATCACAGTGGGATGATGTTAAGGGGGACACATTTACGTTAGGTAAAAACACCCACTTAATTGTGTCCTTGAGAGAGAGAGAGAGAGAGAGAGAGAGAGAGAGAGAGAGAGAGAGAGAGAGACCTTATTATACCTCTCATGGTCGGATCCTCTGTTGTATTTTATTCCACCTAACACAGAACATTACTTTCGGCAGAGACTGAGTTTCAGGAGCCCGAGAGTGTTGATACTGTTACCACTAACCACATGATGGTTGGGACACCTTTAGTTTATCTTCCAGCTAAAACCAGACGATTGTATTTAGCTGTGGGTGAATCGTAGGATCCTTAGTGTTATCAAGAGCAGTCAGTCAACTAGCGCCAAACTGAAACAGCAGCACTTCATCCTCTCAAAATTTGCAACATTACTGGATGAGGTTAAAGGAGGCAGTTTCTACCTCCCTTCGATGGATGGTGTTTGTTCAGCACAATCCAACTAGCCCTCTTTTAACTCTCTTGTACCCCATCAGACGCGTAGGCGCCTGGGACTAAGCCGATCATTCACGACATTAAAGGTGAGGATTACCAGCCTGTCTAGTCCATGAGTGGCATTATGTGAACGATAAACCTCAGCCAGCCTTTGGATGCTAATTCTGACTCTTATGGTCCCAGCCGAGTTGAAGAACTTTAACATACTAAACCACCAGGTGTCATTTGGTCATACGGATACTACCCAACGTTGTAAATGGTTACCTGGATTAGAGGAAACATTATGTTTCTCGTTAAGTACAGATTCATATTAGGTTGCACTTCATGAAGTGAGTAGATGGTGAACGCATCCATTTACAACTCCACGATACTAACCTGAGTATAATCAGCTGGGGTAACAAGGAAAAATAAATTAAAAATTACTGTATTAAAGGAGAAAAGGGAGAAGAGTAAACGCGCAGCTACCACGCAGCGACAAGTAACTGCCTTATTTTGAGGTGCCATAGGAGAATTCGTGGCACCATATCCCAGTCGGTTTTGTATGCATATTACAATCTTATACTGTTTGTTGTGTTATTTTACTCGTACTCTGGCGAACCAAATTACTACCTCTCCATCTTGAGTACCGAGTTATAACATTAGAATTAAACTTGAATATGAAACTACAGTAATCATGAAGAAGTGTTATAGAAATGTTGTAGAGCCATAGTATTGTCTTTTTCAGTCTCTGTGTTTTGGAATTAAGCTTGAAAAGGGACGGCGTCCCCCTCGGGGGGAGGGCGGGGGGCAGCGCCAACGTCGTGAGGGGCCGGGGGCGGCGACCCCCAAGGGGGGACGGAGGATTTTAGCCATACCTTGATACCCTGAAGGTTTTATGTTGATAGCTCAAACCATTCATGAGATATAATGGTGCTAAATGTGGGCGATAAAAACTAGTTGACATTTGGCAGCTATTTTGGTGACCTTGACCTTGACCCCTGGCAACTCATTTTCGACCTTGTCCAAGATTTTGGCCATATCTTGATACCCTGAAGGTTTCATGTTGATAGCTGAAGCCGTTCATGAAATATAATGGTGGTAAAGGCGGGCAATAAAAACTAGTTGACCTTTGGCAGCCATTTTGGCGATCTTGACCTTGGCCCCGACTGCCCACTTTTGAACTCGTCCAAGGTTTTGGCAGTATCTTGGCGCCCTGAAGGTTTCATGTTGATAGCTCAAGCCGTTCATGAGATATAATGGGAACACACTCATCCACCCACCCACTCACCCACTCACCCACACACACACACACACACACACACACACACACACACACACACAGACGAGGGCAAAAACATTCTCGCAACTTCTTGGTAAAGGCAGACGATAAAAATCGCAGTTCTAAGATAAGTAAGAATAACAATACCTACAACACTGGAAAATTTCCCACGAACCATTTTGAGAAAAATTTCCCACAGCCATTTACCTGCAGAAGCCAAGCTTTAAAGGGACCTTGAGGTCAAGGTCACTGATCTTGTGAATGTCACTTTAGGTCATAACAGTCTGTAAGTCCACAATGATCGGTGGCTCTAGCTTTAGTTCTTTATGGAAAATTAGGTGACATGTTGGATATCCAGAAGTGTTTTTTTTGTTTTTTTTTGTTACCTCAGGCGATGTTATGATTTGATCTTTTGAACGTCGCCTTAGGTCATCGCAATCTATAAGTCCACCAAGTTTGGTAGCTCTAGCTTTAGTCCTTCATTGAAAATTAGGTGACATCTGGAACATCCAGAAATGTCCCAATTTTCTTTTACCTGAGGCGATACCAAGATCACTGATCTTGTGCATGTCACCTTAAGTTATCACAGCCTATAAGTCGACGAAGTTTGGTGGCTCTAGTTTTAGTCCTTCATGGAAAATTAGATGACATCTGGAATATCTAGAGAAGTTCTTTTGATGTTGTTGTTTTTGGTTTTACCTCAGACGAGGTCAAGATCACTGATCTTGTGCATGTCACCTTAGGTCATCGCAGTCTTTAAGTCCAAGTATGGTGGCTCTAGCTTTAATGCTTCATTGAAAATTAGGTGACATCCCGAATAACTGGAAAAGTCCCCCGCCCCGTCTCCTTTTTTTCCCATTCTGGCGAGGCCAAGGTCACTGATCTTGTGCATGCTGCTGAAAAATGGAATGAAAGAATATAGAGTGGAGTTTAGAGTTGAATGGAGCGAGGGAAAGTGAGAATGAAATGAGAGTAAGGGGAGGGGAGTGAGAGAAAATTAATGTGAGCGGAATAAAATTGTGGGAAAGTGAGAATGGGAATAGAATGTGCAGAAGAGGAAAATATTATGCACAGTGTAGAATAAGTTGCACAAAACTGAGACAGTGAGTGATCTTGAGGAAAGCAACAAGAGTTTAAGAAAATGAGTTATTCGAATTACTCGTCTGCCAACTTATAAGATTTTATTGTCTCACTTCATGATATACTCTATTCGGTTACACTTGGCCTACAATTCCCGTCTCTACGTCTCGGATATGTAGTTCTACAAACACACTGACACTGGAATTAGGTGCTAATCTGAAGGGCATTGGAAAGAATGGAAACCCGTAGAACTGTCTTTTTTCCCACTGATCTACGTGAAATAAGCTGCAAAAAAAATAAAAATCTGAACCACGTTAAGATGAAAGAAATGCTGTATATTTGTACTATGTCTACTGGAAAGGTTTATCTGATGTTCTCCTTGAATCATCTCATTGCGGTGTCATACTTAATCTTTACACTACACGACAAAACAAGGTGGTCCATATATAACGCTACTCTTCCACTCTGCCGAGCGATTTCTCGTACTATGAGGGGACGGCACAATCAGTGTTATTATTATGTTAGTATGATCTCTCCTGCATTATTTATTTATTTATTTTTTATTAATTTATTACCCCTGCTGCCACACTTACCTCCACACCAGCTGACTGAGCAATCCCCGCAAGACACAGTTCTGCCAGGTGGGTTTCAAGTGGAGAGCTATTCAAGGACAATCCTATATTCAACTTAGGGTAAGCATAGGAGCCTAAGAGTGTTAATACTGTCACCATGAACTCTCCCTCGGTTACGTCAGTTCTAGTCTCTTATTTCGTTAACACTGTACTATGTTCGCTTAAACGAGGCGTAAAATTACCGTATCTCCATTTTGAATGTACTCCTATTGCTGCATGCAGAGATTTAACACTATAATATGGTGCTAGTCACGAAGAACTATTATACAAAGAATGTGCAGCCACTTTATTGTTTTATTCAGTCATTGATCTACGAGCTGCAGAAGGACGAGAATCTCCACCAACTTAAAGTGAATGACCTACAGCTGATAAGGGTTAGTCATAGTAACCTGAGTGTTAATAATGTGATATGACTGATAGAGCTACCTTTGCAACTAAAACGATCTTTGAAACTGTAGGGGAGAACCTCCTAATGATATGTCTGAACTGTAAGGAAATGCAGTCTTAATTTTGTTAGAAATATAGGGACAGATCATCTGAAGATCTGTCTGAACTGAAGGGAAATCCGTCTGAAGACCTGTTTGAAAAGTATGAAAAACCGTCTGTAGATCTGCCTGAACACTTTCAAACAATGTCTGATGTCTGATGATCTGCCGGAAATGAAGGGAAAACCATCAGAAGATCTGTTGGATTCACAGAGAAAACCCGTCGCAAATTCTGTAAGAACTGTACGAACAAACCATCCGAGTTACTGCATTTACTGTATGTGTGTTGAGTAAATGCAAGGAAGAATGATCAAAGGTATTGCCAATGTTTATCCTAGTTGCTCATTAGGTTTGCTTAGATTAAGACATACATCTCCCTAGTTGAAAAATTGTACCTTTGAATCTGGCTAGACTACGAGATATTCTGAGTATTTCTCTTGGCCATTCTAATTATATTCTGTGTACGTTAACTTGGCCTAAAGTTGCCCCGTCTCTGACTTTAGTCCTGAATTACAGATATAGACTGACACAGGAATATGGTGCTAGTTATGAAGAAGTACCATGGCAAGGAGTGACGGTAATGTCTTTCTGCCTCTGAACTATGTGGAAAAGGCTCTAAAAGGACAAAAACTGGGCCAAGTCAAAATGAGGTCACTACAGTCTTCAAGCTAAGAATTACCAAGTTTGCATGTGATTTCAAATAAACTCAGACATTTTTGATAAGCTTAAAAGAAACTTACATCACAAAAGTATTTAAAAAAGGTCATTATAAACAGCTGACCACCAATTAAAAAATGTATATCAGTCAATGCAAGGGAATATTATTAAAATCGCTGAAAGACAACGCTACCCCAGGATCATCTGAACGTGAAGAAGGTTGACTGCAGGCCAGAGCTACCATTCTTCCGCAGTCCATCATCCGGATATTGGAGAGTAAGGAGAAGTCCGAGCGACGTGTATAAACCCTCAGCTCCGGTGCCCCTGTCATGTCTGTACTGTCACTTGAAGGCGGTTTCTATCCAGCAAAACGCAAAAACAAACAAAAGAAAAAAAAAGAAAGAAAGAAAAGAAAGAAAGAAAGAAAGAAAAAGCAACATAACTAAGCATCAGAGAAATTTCTTACCAGGGGGTTGGTGTGGTGCTAAATTCAAGATTAAAAAAAAAAAAAAAAAAAGGGGGTGGACAGGATAAGAATATAGGTAAACTGGCGAGGCTAAGAGATATGAATTTAATAATGGAATGGAAAAGAGAGATCAGAGATTAGAGGGATGCGGGAATTAGCAGAGGAAGGAGAGAGTTGAGGGGAGATGAGCAGGGCGCGAGGGGAGGTTATGGGGATATGGTGGGGTTGGGGAAATGAAGTCGGAAATATTAATCGAGGAAATTATGAAATAAAATGTTGGTTGATGGTGGGCGGGATATTGATGGTTGATCTGCCTCACTGGCCATCTTCCTCACCGACTACCGACCTGACACATCATCTGCCTCACCTGCCTCACCCATCACCTACTCACCCGTCACCACCTCACCTCTAACCTGCCTCACCCCTAACCTTCCTTACCCCTCATCCACTTCACCCTCCCACCTATCTCGCACACTCCACCTGCCTCACCTGTCGCCTGCCTCACTTCTCCGTGTCACCTGCCTTACTCATCCCAAGTTCACATCCAACCCAGCATCACTGTCTTCATTCTAGCAGCTGTACAACCCACATTGCACTCGTCTCACTCACTTTATCTTTCTCTTGTCTGCTCCACTCACACCCCAGGTGTCTCATTCACTTATTTTTATTTCTCCCGCCCCATCCACATTCCATATATCTCACTCACTCACCCTACCTCCAGTCTACATACCTCATCAACACTCCATAACCCTGCTTCTCAGAGACCCATGACTAGCATAAGAGGGAAACTTTGCGATCCATAACTACTGACATAATTATCATTTACTTCGATTTCATATATCAGTTATGACTCGCTATGGAGAAATATGACAGCGATAATATTACGCCCTTATCACGAGCAAACTTTTATATATAACTGACACAAATATATAAAATAGTAGCTTAGTGTGCAGGAATTATTTCCGTGCTGTGCTCTTCTTTTCTTTAATGCTCAACTCTAAACAAAATCTATACCAAGTTTATGTTGTATGGTCTCTTCTATATGGTGGAAACGACACTGAACTTGCTCTGTTTCTTGCCTTCTCTTTTTCCTTCTCCCTCTTCCTAGCTTATGCCAAACTGGGTGTCATTCCTTCACCCATTCATATCAAATGTGGTACACTAGTTCCATGGATGATTATCATCGAACACCCTCTTCATTATTCATTTATTTATTTATAGTGGGTTTTATGGAGTCAAGCTTCAAACCTTGCAAACACACATATCATAAAATGCTTGAATCATGGGATCACCAATCCGTGGATTTTACTATGTTTTCCAAGGTGGTCAGTGTGTCCCAGAGAAATTTTGTTGAAGCCAACCTACAACCCCATGGAAATATTGGCACACACACACACACACACACACACACACACACACACACACACACACACACACAAATAATCTTGATCACTGTGGTTTATATACGACTCAGCTTGGCAGTCACGTGGTGACATTCCGAGGAATAATTACGGTAACACTGATAAACATTCGCAGCTTTTATTCACAGTTAGACGCCCTTGATGAAGAACCCAGTCATGGATGTGTAAATAAACCAGTTACACCATTAAAGCATAATTTGAATCTGCTATGCATACCACAGAACCTTCAATGTGGCCACTTTTTCAACAAAATGGAATGGTTGGAGAGTCACTTCACATAACTGCCCATCCACCTAATAGGACTTGGCGCCCTATTTATGGGTCGCTACTCAAGGATTAAGAACTACTGACCTACTCTATACGGTGATACAGAGACTATTTTATAACTCTTATTAACTGAGTGGAGAGACTCAAATGCAGTGTCCGTCCATGAGCCAAACCTTCAAATGTTTCCCCGCAGTTCGTGTGGCAAAGCACTTTCTGTTGGGGGAGTACATTAGTTTCTTTCATGGGATGGCCGGGGAGGCGGTTGCTTACGTGCGATTAATGAGTCTGCTCGGTCAGAGACCCCATTAACTAAATAACGACACCTACGATGATAATTTACCATTATCATTCTCACAAACACAAGACGATTCGTACATCCTTGCAAGGAACTGCCAGGCTTGACAGAAACAGAAACACAAGAGAATCCTTTCTCCAAAAATAATTACTTTCCGTTTAAGTTTCTATTAAATACCGTAAAGGTATTTCATTCAGCTAAGAAGAAGTGTACCATAGTGAAGGGGTTATTGTAACCATGGCATCCTAATTAAAGACACTACTTTCTCCTCCTCTCTTGTGGAGACTATACTATTAAAGTCTTGACACTTGTGATTCACTCCGATCCGGGGACACGATAAAACGCGATATTGCTTATCAGACATAATATCATACATACTGCCATTCACTATGGAAACATGTCATATGGTACGACGGGCTATTATCACCCTTCACAAAGAGAGTTACACATCGGAATATGCGGTGAAAAACAGTCTAATTCCTATACGTAAAAAAAGGAAATGCTGATTGCAAGACATACATGACACTCACAGAAAAGCAGGTGACCCACTATACAGTATGGTTATCTGATGCCTATAATGTCATATTGTTTCGTACTAAGAGCGCACCAATAATTTTTTGACCGATTATACAGAGTGCACTGATCTCATCATTCCGCACGTCTTGTAAAAAAAAAAAAAAAAAAAAAAACCTTCTGCACGCAGCCACAGTAATACCGAATTGCATCTTTCAGCTGAAGAGGTTATTGGTAACGGTTGCTAGACCTTTGAAGGGTGTCTTTTAAGCTGAATAAAATCGTCTGTTGGTAAATACAATAGAATATAAAAGACGTCCTCCGATTTAAGGTGTTGTTTCAAATATTTGAATATTAACAGTTTAATTACCTGATCGCAAGCGAGGCATTTCCTTTTCAACCATTGCAGTCCCTCTGTGTATTTTCTTTTTTAGTCTCGTCATTTACTGATAATTTTATTCCCTTGACTGGAACCTTTTAGAGACGAAGTTAATGAAGGCAATATCCAAGCCTCCCAGTCTAAAAAGGCTCTTCTGCAACCCAGGAAACTATTTACAGAGCTGGGTGGTAATCATCATCTTTTCTTTCCACTTAATTCCTGCACCTGTTCTCCTTACAACCTTTTTCATAACATAATCCATAACCAAAACAAACAACAATGGCGAAAGAACTCCTCCTTGAATCACTCCTGACCTAACTTGAAATGGATCACTCAAAGAACAACCCACCATTACCTTACACAAAGTACCTTCATGCAGGCTTCTAATAATATTTACAAACTTTTCTGGTATACCATGGAATCCCATGATTTTCAACATAGCTCCACGTGAAACACTATCAAACGCCTTTTCAAAATCCACAAAACACATACTAAGTGACATTTTCATCTCATTAGCTTGTTCCATTAGATGCCTTACAATAAAAATCTGATCATTACAACCTCGACCCTTTCTAAATCCCGCTTGTTCTTCTCTTAAAATTTTATCAATTACTGGCTCTATTCTGTTCAACAAGATTTTGGAAAAGACTTTTGCCACTACAGGTGTCAAAGTTATCCTCCTCCAATTGCCACACACACTTAAATCTCCCTTTTTTTTGGTATTTTTATAATCACTCCATTTTTCCACTCTTCTGGAATTCCATCATTATCCCAAACCACATTAGAAAGTTTCAAAAGCGCATTCATCAACTCGTCATTTTCCACCTTAAGCATTTCAGGGAATATTCCATCCTTTCCTGGGGCCTTAAAATTCTTTAACTCCTTTATAGATTTTGCTACCTCTTCCAAAGTTATATCCCCTGTTTCTATCTGCAAATCTCTCTCGGCTGGCAAAATATCCTCTTCAGCTGGGATTGGTCTATTTAGAACAGATTCAAAGTGCTCTTTCCACCTTCCTTTTATATCCAAATCTTTAGTCATCAAATTACCATTTCTCTCTCGTAAGGTATTTCCTTCCTTCACTTTTCAGTCTCAGTTAACTCCTTTATGCCCTGATACGTTGCTCTTGTGCTCTGACCGTCATTTTTACTTAATTTAATTTCTGTCTCTGTCGCCTTTTCATCATATAGTCTCCTCTTATCAAGTCTAACGAGTCATTTTACTTCAGAATGTAAACTCCAGTACTTTGCTCTAAGCACTTCAACTACCTGGCCATCAACATGTTGTTCTTCACTTCTTAGCCTCTTTCCATCTCTGAATTGCATTCCATGTTTCATCTGACATCCACTTTTTCCTTCTCGCTTTTCCCTTTTTCTTAATAGTAACCTTAGCACTCTCATGCAAAACCTCTTTTACCTCTCTCCACATTTGATTAATATCATTGTCTTCAGATACCATCAAAGTCTGCAGGACTAGAAACCTGTTCCTACATTCCCACCGAAACTTTTCCCTCGTGCTCTCATCACGTCTCAGCTCATCAAAATCAAAATTATTACCTCCTGTACAATTACCATTAACGTTTCTCTTAAGTTTTATTTTAATCTTTGACACAACAAGTTGATGATCACTACCCATATCTGCCCCCCTCCTTACGCAAACATCTTGCAAATAACTCCTATGCCTTCTGCTAATTGCAATGTGGTCAATCTGGTTACAATATTTACCACATGGTGAAATCCAAGTAGTCTTATGTATTTTTGTATGCTCAAAGACAGTTCCACCAATTATAAGGTCATTTGCCAAACAAAAGCTTCCAAGTCGCACCCCATTTTCGTTTCTTACACCAACACCCTCCTTACCCATACAATCTTCAAAGCCATCCCTACTACTGCCAACAATCGCATTAAAATCACCAATGCAAACCAACACATCATGTCTTGTCACTCTATTCTCTACATCCTGCAGTTTCTCATAAAAGTCATCCTTCATTTCATCAGCAGCCTCATTTGTCGGAGCGTACCCTACAACCATACTGATATTACCATGGTCAGATTTTAAACGAGCATAAAGCAAGCGCTCATTAATTGGTTCAAACTCACATACTGCCTTACAAGCATCTCTGCTCAGCAGTAAGCCTCCTCCTTGGTAATGATTTCCATCACTCCTACCAGAAACCAACATAGTTATACCATCTTCCAAATTCATTTTATCAACTCCAAGCAACCTCGTTTCTGTAAGAGCACAAATATCCATCTTGAATTCCTTGAACACTGAAATAAGCTCTTCCATTTTACCAGCCTGATTGAGAGTTCGCACATTCCAGTTTCCTATTCTTAAGGTACTTTTTGGATGTATAAACTTATTTCTACACCATGGGTTTCTTAGCACCCCCTGCCTACTTAAGGGCTGCACGGAACTGAGGGCCATTGCTTCGTCACCAGAGTTCATCAAGATTTCTTAGGCAGAAAAATATTTTACCCTGGAGCCAATGCCAGTGACTCGCAGGTACCAGACAGTGGAGAGAGGAAATTAACTAAATGAAAGTAAAATGCAGAGGGTTTCAACAGACAAAGTACAAGGGAAAGAAAGAGCAAAAAGAATGTAGATAAAAGTGTCCCTTTTAGTCGCCTCTTACGACAAGCAGGGAATACTGGTGAAGTATTCTATCCCCCCTTCCCCAGGGGGGGTGTATATATATGTATATATATATATATATATATATATATATACTGTAAAAATACCAAAAAAGGGAGATTTAAGTGTGTGTGGCAATTGGAGGGGGATAACTTTGACACCTGTAGTTGCAAAAGTCTTTTCCAAAATCTTGTTGAACAGGATAGAGCCAGTAATTGATCAAATTTTAAGAGAAGAACAAGCGGGATTTAGAAAGGGTCGAGGTTGTAGAGATCAGATTTTTATTGTAAGGCATCTAATGGAACAAGCTAATGAGATGAAAATGCCACTTAGTATGTGTTTTGTGGATTTTGAAAAGGTGTTTGATAGTGTTTCACGTGGAGCTATGTTGAAAATTATGAGATTCTATGGTATACCAGAAAAGTTTGTAAATATTATTAAAAGCTTGCATGAAGGAACTTTTTCTAAGGTAATGGTGGGTGGTTCTTTGAGTGATCCTTTTCAAGTTAGGTCAGGAGTGATTCAAGGAGGAGTTCTTTCGCCATTGTTGTTTGTTTTGGTTATGAATTATGTTATGAAAAAGGTTGTAAGGAGAACAGGTGCAGGAATTAAGTGGAAAGAAAATAAGAAGCTGATGGATTTGGACTATGCTGATGATATTATACTCATTTGTGGAAGTATTTACGAGATGCAGAGGGTGCTTGATTGTCTGTTGGAGGAAGGAGAAAAAGTGGGATTGGTAATAAATTGTGGAAAGACTGAAATTATTAATATGAACGTGGAGAACCAAATCGATTGTGTAATTGGGAATAATGTGGTGAAGAATGTAGAAAACTTTAAATATCTGGGAACGATTGTATCATCTAATGGATCATTAAACAATGAAATTGAGGAGAGGATTAGACAGGCTTGGCGAGCTGTTGGAATGTTGAAATCTGTTTGGAATAATAATATGCTTTCGGTACATACTAAAGTGAAAATTTACAATTACATGGTTAAACCAATTTTAATTTACGGGCATGAGTCATGGTACAGTACAATTGCAACAGATCAGAAAGTATTAGGATTTGAAAATAAAATACTGAGAAGGATTCTTGGGGTAAAGTGGCAAGACAGAGTTACAAATGCAAGAGTAAGGGATATTACGAGAGTGGAACCAGTTAATGAATATGTGAGACTGTCTCGCTGGAAGTGGCTGGGGCACATATACAGAAAAGAAGGTAGTTTAATACAGGATATGCCAGAGTGGACTGCTAGAGGAAGAAGAGGTAGAGGTAGGCCGAGGGAAACCTGGTTGAGGACAATGAAAAAAGAAGCAGGAGAGGAGTGTTGGTGGGACCTGAAGGAGATGGCAAGAGACAAATATTGGTGGAGAGAGTTCATTGAGGCCCTACGCATCCCGTGGGGTGCCACAGGAAATGATTGATTGATTGATATATACTGTACATATGTGTGTGTGTGTGTGTGTGTGTGTGTGTGTGTGTGTGTGTGTGTGTGTGTGTGTGTGTGTGTGTGTGTGTGTGTGTGTGTGTGTGTGTGTGTGTGTGTGTGTGTGTTTCCACTATATACTATAGAGATTCAAGTTCTTCAACCAGTAAAGCAACGCCCATGTTGGGAATCACTGATCTAAATGAACTCTTGAGACTCCTACCTACATGTTCGTACTTCCTAAGATGAATAAAAGCTATTAATGATAGCCAGAATATAATAGAAAAGGCAGCTCGATACTGAAGTTAACTGAACAGCTGGCTAGGAACATATTCACACTGACATCCTATAATATACCTAGTAAATTATTGTGATTATTACACACACACATACACACACACACACAAGATATATTTCACTCAAAACGTATTGAGGCTTAACACAAACTATTTGTTATATATTTTTTCATTAACTGTAGTTGATTTGGAGGCCTCCCTCAGAAAGCTTGGGGGGGGGGGCTAGCGCCTCCCGCTGCCCCCCCCCCCCAAATGACGTCCCTGTGCAACAGGAACCTCCAGTTGGCAACCACTGATTGTTATAGCTGCCATGGTAAGGAGCATCTTGCTCAAGACTGTAACTGGCGACTTGGTTCTACTAACTCTCAGGTGGGAAAAACATGTTACAGTTGTAACAGACCTGGCTATCAGGCTCGGCAATGTTGGGTAGGTAAAAGAAGAGAACAAGATTATTAGGGAAGAGAAGATTATTGGGGAAAAGGAAGAAATGATCACTGAGGACAGGCATCATGGTATGGATCACCAGGTGCAGCACCTCAGGGTCAGAAATAATAAACTCTGACCCAATTCCGGTCGCCTCAATCTTGAGCCACGAGAAATTAGTTGCTCCGCTGATAAATGTGAAAGGCCAGGACGAATGTATTTTCGTGTTGGTTGATACAGGGACAGCAGGGTTGTTAATTTCTAAAGAGATATATCAGCAATTGAAGAGGAACCTCGTTGAAGATGATGGAAGAAGAAAACGAATGGTAGGGTTGTTTAATGTGAATGGAGATGAAATGATTATGGAAGGCATAGTGGAATTAAAACTTTGACTTGAATATAAGTGGTACGCACATTTTTTGTAACTGTGGAAAGTTTGAGTTTACCTGCTCCCATGCTGATTGGTATGGTTTTTATGTTGTCGACGAGAACGGAGCTAGTAACCAATCCAATGACTTTATATATAGAAGGCTAGTCTGTATCAATTGTATCATTGGAATACAAAGGAACAGCACAAGTAACTAGCGAGGTTAAAGGAATGTAAGTAAACGTAGATGAAGACAGAAGTAGCAAGAGCGGTGATACTGGAGAATACAAGTATAGATGCCAGGGCATGTGGGACATTAATCATAGAATCGTGGTGATGCAGAATAAAGCAGCTATCTTTGATCCTCAGGAAGGAAGTATGTTACAGGCAATTTTGTTTCCAGGATTAGTGTTGATAAAAGAGAAAGATTGGATCCCAGAACAAGAAGAGCCACAGAGAGTATGAGAGAAATCGCGATTTTGCTTTAAGGTGAGGTTCGTTAATCCTAGTCCGGAAAGGATCAGGCTCAAAGGAAACACATGTTTGGGACATGTGAAACCATGTTATACTGTAGAGTACCATGGGACACGGACAAAAGAATTCAGAGAGAAGTTATATCAGGAGTCATCACGGAATATGCCAAAGTGGTGGGGAAGTCCCGAATGAAGAAGTTGTTCACCCTAGGTTTTTTTTTTTTTTTTTTTTAATGCGAGGAAGAAGGAACCAAAGGCCATGAGCCCGCAGTAACAGTTCCCTCCAAGAGAAAAACAAAATACAATAGAGAGCCAAATTCAAGATCCGATCATTTTGAGATGCCTGGACACACTGCGTTTGAAAGACTGGAGATCATAGGCAGCAGGAAATACACACAGAGGGAGACAGTTCCAGAGTTGACCTGTTGCATAAATGAAAGACTGGGAGTAACGGTTAGCTCTTGCATTAGAGAGTTGGACAGAAAAGGGATGAGAGTTTGCTGCCAGATGGGTGCTACGCGCCCGTCGTAGAGGTGGAGGAATACAAGCAGACAGTTCAGAGGAGCAGTGACCATTAAAGTAGCGATAGAAAAGAGATAAAGATGCAAGAATGCAGCGAAGAGACAGAGGTTGAAGGGAGTCAGTAAGAGGAGGAGAATTAATGAGACGAAAAGCCTTTGACTCCACGCTACTGAGAAGAGCTGTATGTGGGGAGCCTCCCCACACATGAGAGTTGTACCCACGCAGGGGCGGATAAAACCCCTGTACACAGTCAACAATTGTGCAGGGGTAAAGAAAGAACGGAGTCGACTTAGCACACCCAATCTCTTGGAAGCAGATTTTACAAGAGATGTAATATGATCTTTCCAAGATAAGTCCCGAGTAAATGAAACCCCAAACATGTTCAGGGATGATGCAGGACTAAGTTGAATATTATTAAACATTAATGGGTATACCTGTGGAAGATTTTGTTGGGTTGATAGGTGTAAGAACTGAGTCTTAGATGCATTAAAAACAACCATATTATTTTTACCCCAGTCAGAGATACGAGCCAAGTCAGACATTAGGTGTGCCATAGCCTCATCCCTTGTTTGTTGAAGTAACTGTTGAGATGGGCGTTGCGGGAACCGAATGGAAAGGTGAAGGGTGGAGTCATCAGCGTATGAGTGGATAGGGTTAGATGTACAGCTTAGAAGATAATTGATGAATAAAAGGAAGAGAGTTGGTGATAGGACAGAGCCCTGAGGAACACCACTGTTGATAGATCTAGGGGAAGAACGATGGCCGTCTACAACAGCGGCTATAGAACGACCAGAAAGGAAGCTACCGATGAAGGCACAGATAGAAGGATAGAAACCGTAGGAGGGCAGTTTGGAAATTAAAGATTTATGCCAGACTCGATCGAAAGCCTTTGAGATGTCAAGTGCAATGGCAAAGCTTTCGCCAAAGTCCCGAAAGGAGGATGACCAGGAGTCTGAAAGGTAGGTGAGAAGATCGCCAGTGGAGCGTCCCTGACGGAACCCGTACTGATGATCGGAAAGAAGGTTTTGATAGGAAAGATGCCTTAAAATTTTTCTATTGAGAATTGACTCGAAAACTTTTGAAATACAGGACGTTAAAGCAATTGGACGATAGTTGGAGGGTTGGGAGTGGTCACCCTTCTTTGGGACTGGCTGAATGAGAGCAAACTTCCAGCAAGAAGGAAAGGTACAAGTTGACAGACAAAGACGAAAGAGTTTGCCTAGGCAGGGTGTAAGCACAGAAGCACAGTTCTTGAGAACAACAGGAGAGACCCCATCAGGCCCATATGCCTTGTTAGTACTAAGGCCAGTGATGGCAGAAAATACATCAACTGAAGAAATTTTAACGTCAGCCATGAGGAAGTCAGAGGGGGGAAGTGATGGAGGAACAGCACCGGAATCGTCTAAGGTGGAATTGGAGGAGAAAGTCTGTGCGAAGAGATCTGCTTTATCAGTAGAAGAAATAGCTACAGAACCATCAGAGTAGAAAAGAGGAGGGAAGGATGATGAGGTAAAGTTGTTAGAAAGATTTTTGTCAAGGTGCCAGAAGGAGCGGGAAGAATCCGAGTTGGAGAGTTGGGAGCATTTAGTATGGATGAAATTATTTTTAGTAGAGCGAAGAACAGACTTAGCACGATTCCGGGCAGAAACGTAAAGATGATGTAATTCAGGGGTGGGTTGGCTCCGGTACCTTTTGTAGGCCCTCTCCTTGTTGCTGACAGCATTAGTACAAGCGTGATTAAACCAAGGCTTTCTTGTGTTAGTCAAAGGATATGAGAAAGGAATGTATGCTTCCATGCCCGAGAGAATAACCTCCGTAATGCGCAAGGCACACTCAGATGGCTCCCGGCCATGGAAGCAATAATCATTCCAGGGAAAATCAAAGAAGTACTGCCTGAGGGCCTCCCAGTCCGCGGCTCCAAAATGCCACAGACGACGTTTCCCTGAAGGGTCCACAGGCCGTACCGGAGTGATAGGACAGTTTAAGGTAATAAGGTTGTGATCGGAGGAGTTGATGGTATGTTTCCTCCACAGTTGAAAAGCAGAGAGAAAAAGACCTTAAAGGTGTTGGTAATGAAGCAACCAACAGCATTTGCATTGGAGGATGAACCACATATAATAACCCCATATTATCACGAGATCGTATCCAGGAGCCCAGAAATAGCATACAAGAAGCCACACCCTATTCCGGTGAGATGTCATGAAGAAATAAAAGAGTAATTTAGAGACCATGTTAGGGCAAGGAATTATTCGACCCTCACATAGTCAGTATAATGCTCCATTGGTACCAGTAGCAAAGAAGGAAGGTGGATTGAGATTATTTTTGGATTTTAGAGAGTTTAATGCCAATATTCGGGAGGATAGATTTCATCTTCCCAATATCCAGAGCATATTGGCACATTTGGAAAGTGCAGTTATTTCATGGTAGCTACCAGATACTGTTATCGGAGGACAGCAAGGAAAAGACAGCCTTTTCCTCCCCTGAGGGTCACTGGGAGCACAATGTGCATCCTTTTGGACTTTGGTGGTCAGGGGTGCCACCAGATACTGTTGTCAGAGGACATCAAGGAAAAGATATCCTTTTCCTCCCCTGAGTGTCGTTGGGAGTACAGCTTGCTTCCCTTTATACTAAAGGAGGCACCAGCAGCATTTCAAAGAATGGTAAATGATGTCTTACAGGATCGATTACACATAATTATGTACCTGGATAATATAACCGTTCAAGGAAAAACTTGTGAGAAGCATGTGGAAAATTTATATTTAGTGTTGGGAAGATCATGTATTTTGAACCTTTCCTTAAGGTTGTCTCAACATCATTTCCTTAAGTCAGATGTCGACTATCTAGGACATGTAGTTGGTGCAGAGAGGATAAAATCATCACCCCAAAAGTTAAATGCTATCTGTGACATAGCCAACTCCAAGACGATTTGTTAATTATAGTCCTTCCTTGGAATGACAAAAAATTATCATATACAGTCTTATGCTGAGGAGGCTGGGCTGCTCATTAAGCTAACTGATGAGAGGAAGAAAAAAAAAAAAAAAAGAGGCAATATCCGATAGAATGGAGTGACGAGGCAGAATCAACATTCCAAATGCTGAAAAGAGAACTGCATGAGGAGGTAACCATGCAGTTTCCAGACTTTACTACAGTAGCAAGTTTGTGCTAACAATAGGTGAATCATCTTCTGCTGTTGGAGAAGTGTTACAACAGGATGATGATGAAGGACATTTATGACCTAATGTATATTTTAGTAGATGGCTGAACTCAGCCGAAGCAAAATACAGTACTATTGAGAGGGAGGCACTTGCTATAGTTTATGGCCTCCAGGTGAACAGAAGTTTGATACTGGGCTATGAGATTGAATTGTAAATGGATCATATTCCTTTGGTCTGGCTGATGAATACAGCTAATCCAAGTGGTAGAATTGCTAGATGGCAATTATTGATAGCCGAGTATAATATTAAGGTGACATATATTCCAGGAAAAGATAATGTTGCAGCAGCTGCTCTGTCTAGGCTTCAAGGTCAAGTCCTTTCCAGAAGAAAGAATTCTCACAGTTACAGATGTGATATCAAAGGTAAGAGAGAGGTCACAAGAGAAGATGATGATGACGACGATTTTGAGAAAGAAGACTATCAGATATCCAGAACTGATAAAGATAGAGAAGGAGACATTACAAGATGGAGAGAAATGGTTGTGAAGCCAAGACAGGCAGCTCATCCATTGTACAAGAAAATGGAGAAGCCATATATCAAATGTATTGAAGATGGAAAAGTGAAGGTACAGAGAGAAGAGCTCAAGGATACGTCGAGAGCAATGGGAATTAATACTAGTGAGTTTATGGTAGAAGAAGGCCTGTTGTCCCATACTGGTAGTAATGATTATGATGAACGTCTATTACAGGTTGTGACTCCCAGTGAATGGAAACAGAGTGCATTTGAAATGGCCCACAAAATGCCAACTGTAGGTCACGGAGGTGTTATGGTAACACTATAGAGATCAAAGAGATTTTGTTGCTGGCCACTGATCATAATTAACCCCTCGATGCCTGGCTATTTTTACTGCAGTTGTCCATTCAGTACGGGCATGTTTCCCCATATTACTTGCTTTAAAACCTTAATATCTTGGAAAGTATAGCAGTTAGGGAAACAAATTAAAGACCATATTACTCATCAACTCTTCTTCATGCAAATCAAAGCATCCCCATGTCTGTAGGTGGTTGCATTGATGAGTAATGATGTGGAGAAGATGATTAACTTTGGTGCTTGAGGCAGGATGTATTCATGCGTGTATGAGCGGCCGGGACTTTGGGTTCACTTTCAGTGTGATAACTTCTTCATTACTAGATAAATTAGGCACAGCTGCATCCAAGACATACCCTATGGCACTATCATTGAGTCCTTTCCTAGTATCGGAAAGAGGCTTGGCAGGGGTGGATAAGGCAAGGTGTCCATGTGAGGCAGGAACAGAATCAGACAAGAGGTGTAAGCAAACATTGTCCTACACCTGGCAAAGTCACAGAGACGACTGAGGTATGCTTGCCTTGGATCGCGGGAGTCTATCCCGACCCTTTGATGACAAGATCATGTGGCAGCCACTTCCAACTGTGGCACGAAAACAGTTGCAGTTCTGACTGACACCAGCGGCATCTCTAAACCTATTTTGTGTCAGTCTTGTTTGACGCCTGGCGGGTATGGGTTAAGGATGTTGAAGCTTACAGCAAGACATGCCTTAGTTGCAATCGCTTAAAGCCATCGTGGGATGCTTCGGCGCGGCTACAGAGATACCCTAAGGTAGGAATACCTTTTGAGAGAATTCATATGGATTTGATAGGCCCTACAACCCAGAGTGACGATGGATATAAGTATATCATGACAATAACTGATGTGATGAAACGATGTATATAATGGTGCCACTCTGTACGAAATTGGCTGACGAAGTTCCAAAAGCATTCATTAAAAATAATGCATGTGTTCATGGAGCACCCCAGTGGATGGTTACGGATCAAGGGACAGATTTTTTAAAAGCAACTCTGAAGGGAATTGCAGAGCTGTTACAGGCAAAGAAAACCACAACTTCGTATCATCCATCTGCGAATGTAGTGATTGAAAGAGCCAATGCCACTATCATGAAATACCTAAGGAATTTGGTTAAAGCTAACTCACAGATATGGGATTCAGTGCTATGTTTTGCCACGTGGGCATACAACACAACATACAGAGTTTTAAGAGTCTCCATATTATCTAACGTTCCCGAGGGATCCAGGGGTCCCATATGATGTCGTAAGACAAGAGGAGCAAGACTGTTACGATTTTGATGACTATAAGAATGAAATGACTATAAAGATGAACCAGACCTTTAGATGGTGCATGAAGTATTTAGAAAAGAGTCAAGAGGTCATGGAAAGGCAGCAAGAGCCAAGAGCAAAAGTCAAAGAGATTTGCATGGGAGACAGAGTCTACGTACAGAAGATTCCCAAACAAGGGGAAACAAAAATGTTACAACCATTATATGATCGGACCATTCGCATCCAAGATAAAATAAGTGACACAACAGTAAAGTTAGTAAACATTTGGAATTGCAAAATTATGAGATTCCATATCGATAGAGTGAGACTTGCTCATGAGGACATTATAGGAGAAGGGATGAATGACAATGTACAGAGGGCGTTACCTGTACATGAAGATCCTCTCCTGCAAGAGGAAATAAAGAATTATGAAATAAAAGTTGTCTTAGAAATTGAAGAAGATGAAGATGGAATCTCGCCAGCAAGTGTAGAAAGGGAGGAAATGCGAGAAAAAAGGTGCAATTGCGGTTGACCAGATAGGAGACATGGAACAGACTGAAAAAAAAAAAAAAAAAAAGAACCACAGCTAGGGTCAGAAAGGAACACTTATGGTTTGACATCTAGGGGACAAGTGACAGATTTACCAAATGTTGTAGGCCGACCTATTGAATGTACAAAGTGAAAGTTCGATTTTTTACAGATTCTAGTGATCGTGATCATCAGTGGCCATGGATGTCAGGCTTGGGAGGACCTGCCGGTGAGAGAGAGACTTACCTTTATGGAGGAATGGCAGGCACAATCTATTGACAACTCTTTTTACGTTCCCTGCTTATTAGAAATAGATTTGCTCTATCAGTCTTTAAAACACGTGCGTAAATTAGGTGCTGATGTTAATGGGTCAGTTGAACATATGGATAATTCTTCAGTTGTAGTTAATTCTTAAAGAAAAACTTTAACTTTTGAGCTAGAATTAACCGAATTGTTTCACTCTTGAAATGATTATCAATTATTCTTGTTAAATGATTCCACCTTCCACCAAGGTCTCGCGAGAAGTGAGGAGCCCTTAATATTCTAGGAGATATCTAATGTGTTATTTGGCACTGCAGTTCAGGAACAGATAGATATACTCCATGAACAGATACACAATATTGAATCTTTTATGGCAAAGGAAAGACTGAACTTAATTTGCAAGCTCAGAGTTTGAATGCTAGCTCAGGAAATATGAGAAATATTACTAAAGCTATAAAAAGGTTAGAGAAAGCGGCTAGTGTGTCAAAGTATTTAGTTAAAAAAGCTAGTATGTTGACATTAAAAAATGAAGAGAGGATTAGAATTACTGAAGCCGTGATTGATTTATCATTAGCTCTTACTGACATTCAGAATGATCATTTTAATTTTAAGTTCGGTTTAGAGAAGATGTTTCGTCCTTTCTGTTTCCTAATTCAATACTTTTGTCACTTTTGAGAGAAGCCTTACTGTTCAAACCTGACCTGTTATACTGTGCACATCCAAAGTCTTTAGCTGTATATCAAGATGCCTTATCTGTAGTTCCACAAATGTCATCTGATTCTACTCACATTGTGTTCTACTTGGTGATACCGACAAGGGGTGACGCTGATGATATTTTTGATATGTACCAAATTAGTTCCTTACCTTTCAGAGTTCCAAAGGCCCCATACTTTGTGTTCCATGATGAAGTCACACAACACTTGGTTGTTAGTCAGAATACAAGACATTGTATTACCCTTGACTCATTTGATCTATGTAGACGTCATAGCCAATTATTAATTATTATTATGTCCTCCTGTATGATCATTCATTTCTTGTCAGTGAAACTGCACTGCTTCTGAGAAAGCCAGAGGCTAGTCAGCTGTGCTCAGAGGTTGTTCTAAAAGATTGTTCCAGTATTCAGAAAACAGAAGACTGATTGGGCTTTTTCTACACCATACCCAATTCATTTTACACTAACATGTCCTAAGAGGATAAAGTCTCAAGTGGAACATATAGCACAAACTACTGGCTTAATTGTCCTAGGTTAAGGTTGTAGTGCCCATAGCAATACATTTGTATTATCAGTCTGTGCCAAAGTTATTAGACAACAAGAGTGAAGGGTAACCCCAGTCGCATTTCTCATCAATATTACTCTGATACCCATAGAAAAAATTGCCATATTAACCTTCTCACACACAAGGGCTCGGTAAAGAATCCAACCGGTCGCACTTTTACGACGCAGTTTGTGTCCAAGTGAAATCCAACCACTCACTCTTTTTCAACTCAGGTTGCGTCCAACCACTTATATAGGCTGCGGTATTTTTTCATCACGATTTTCTGTTACGCCATTCAACTTTTTTCCCTGCCCTTATTTATAACTGTGTTGTTATGAAATAGTTACAAGTTATAAATGAATAAATGATTTTCCTAATGAATGAAAAAAAAAGAAAAAATATATTACCATATTTTATCATTCACTCGTTTATTCAATGCTAATTTTTCACAGATATATAAACATTCCACCGATGCTTGATGAGAGAAAGTTGTAGAGCATTCAACATGCAATGACGAAATGCTAATATATATCTAAAAATTCGGCAATGATTAAATGAGTGTACAAAAAAAAAATATGGTAATATATTTTTTCTTTTTTTCTTCTTTCATTTCGGAGATCATTTATTCACTTATAACATGTGGTAATTTCATAACAATACAGTTACAAATAAGGGCAAGGGAATGAAATTTTTGGAAACGTTTTACGATTTTGAGCCAGCCGCTACTAGAGAGGCTGGGCGTGGTCAAAGGCCGTAAGATATTTCTGTTCCATAAGCCATGAAAATATTTCTAACAGAGCTAGAATTGTATTTTTATACGAGTATCATAGCAAACAAATGCTCAACAACTCTCTTTCAACAAACATTGACGAAATATATATATATATATATATATATATATATATATATATATATATATATATATATATATATATATATATATATATATATATATGTGTGTGTGTGTGTGTGTGTGTGTGTGTGTGTGTGTGTGTGTGTGTGTGTGTGAAATTAGCGTTGAATAAATGAGTGAATGATAGAATGTGGTAATTTATTTTCTTTTTTTCTGTTCATTAGGAAGACTATATATTCATTTATAACATCTAGCAATTTCATAACGATACAGTTATAAATAAGGGCAGGGGAGAAAGTAGAAAGGGGGATCATGTAGTGTCACGCAGTACTCGGAAGCTGTTCAATGCAGGCTGCATCAAAAGAGTTCGAGAGGGTTAAACTTGTCCCTTATGAGTACCCCACATGTCGTCAATATGGATGGGCAACGTCTGCGTCAGGATCTTATTCAACATATGAAGGTCATCGAGCCCCTCTGCCAGCACCTTCAAGCTTCAGCACCAAGGTCCACCTACTTAACTGTCATCTGTCTCATTATGCTTGTGGTTTTTGTGGTGGGTTTTCTGTTATCATTTTCATCGTGCAACCTTCCCACTGCCAGGCCTTCACTGTCATAAGTCGTTGGCCTTTGAGGAATTCCGCCGTCAGCAAATCGCACAGGGACATGCCATTTCGGAGAGAGGAGTATGTTGAGATGATGATGGCGATGCCGATGACGCAGCATACCCGGAATGTGACGACATCGAACAAGAGGGACAAAGGACGCAGGAGAGTGACTCAGACACAACGACTGGGCAGTCACAACCACAACCAAGGAACGTAAATTACCAGGACTACCATGTATTGCAGCACCATGAAGTGATAGGGGATATCGGGAAATACAAGTACATACGTCATTCAGAGCAGTTGAAGGAAGCTGCAGAACAAAGAAGAATGAAGAATGAAGAAGAACAAAGGACCAAGGAGTTGACGGACCAAGGAGTACTGAGACCAAGACAGATTAACACTGAGGCTGCAATCGTTTTAATGAGTTTTACATGTGGTTTAGCTGTACCAGCCGGATATGTGGATGAATCTAGAGGTGATGCAGAAACCACGAGGTAACCAAATGGAAGCCTGTATGTTTCCATGACTTGTGCAAATCAGTGCCAGAAAGAGGACGATATGTCAGAATGTTATAGACTACCCCAGGCTAAAACTGCCGAGAGAACTGAGTGATATATATGACAGTGCAAGTCATCACTTCCGGCAATCGCCTCCGTCATAAGCTAGGGACAGTATCCTAGAAGTCGGAGAAAGACGGAGAGGGGACAGAGATAGTTGGGGAGGAAAAACAGTGGCAAAGGGACGAGCTTGAGTCCCGACTGTGAAGGCCCTGCCATGGCTGAAGAGTGGTTCTCTGGAATATCATCATGGTAACAGTGAGTAGACACTACAGTAGAGTTAGAGAATACAGAGGAAAGTGGGATACAGGAAGTGCAAAACCACGGTAGGGTATAACAGTTCGTCCCTGTTTAGAAACGAATTATAAAATACCTAAGATAACACTGAAGTGCAATGTGAAGTTTGTTTACTTGTAAGAGCATGGTAGATATAATTTGTGTAATGATATAGTGGAAAATTCTAGTGTAAACATTTGTGTTAAAGTGTATTTTCAAATAGTTAAGAGAAGCAAGACAGTTTTATTGCATAACGTGTAATCTGCATTATGGTGATGTAACATTGCGTGTGGATAGAGAGCTGGTAGTTAAGGACCGTAACTTAGTGCGATTTTAGATCAGTACAGAAGTGCTGGATCAAAGACTGAGTTTTGGGTGTGTATGATTTGAGGACATTACAGAGGTGATTAGTTTCTTTAGTTACATAATTGTTTTATCCATTTAAGATACTGTACTGAATATTTCGATATTGAGTTTTAAAATTGAATACTTATTGTAGGATGGCATGATTTAACACATTAGTATTGCCTTAGATTTAGTCAAAGTTGAGACTGTTGTGGTTTGAGTTTAATGCGTTAAGTATTGAATTTGTTGCATTATGAGGTTAATGTATAAATGTATATAGTATTTGAAAGACAGACGTAATGAAGTGAACCCACCCTCAGCTGGCCTTATTTTTTTTTTCTTATTAAAGTAATTAAGTTGTTTGTCCGGCTCCCAACTTGCGCATAATTAGCGCTACCTGTACTCATTAGAGTACAAGTAGGGCAGCACGCGACAGTTCGATGAAATCTTGGGTGTATCTGTTCCCTTGGAAACTTCTGTGATTAGTGCTACAAGTTCCAAACTGTATATGTTGTGATATTCTTTATTAAAGATCATGCTTCATTTTCGCACTGGAGAGGGGCTCCCTCGCGCTGTGGCACTGACATGACGGCGGTTCCGCTGCCTCCTCATCCAAACTCTTCTCAATATCTCACTCTCTCTCCTGAAAGGGGGTTGGTGGACTGCAGGAGGGATGCAACTTTAGCCAGTAAAATATTTGGCTCACATGCAGGTAAACTACTGCTACTGCTACTACAGTACTACTACTATTACTACTACTACTACATTACTGTAATTTTCTATCACATTTTATATTTTCGCTAACACCAGACATTGTTCTCTAGCATGGATGTGACTGGTCGTGAAATGGTTAACAGATGATGACATGTAGGAAATCTGGATGGCATGTCGCCATTCCTTGCGTGTCTATTTATACCCAGGTCCACCACTTTGTTACCAGGTAGTTAAGGGCTTCCTGTTAGTGCACGGCTTCATGCATATAACAGGGGCTTATAAACAATGCATGGGGTATGGATGGTACGGAGTGTCTATTCATTCGTCTATGCGTGTGTATAACTTGGAAGGACCTTCAAATTATGTTCAAAGTTTCAATATTATTCCTGATGAAAGTCAAGCATGTCTGTATACTTTTATGATCGTTTGATATCTTCACATGCAGCTGTTTTTCCAGTTTAACAAGGATCTAAGTAGTTTCACGGGATATATGTACTGTATTCCTCTTCTCAGCTACTGTGTTTATGGCACAGAATATAATTTTTTCACGATACGATTTTTTATTTTTTCATTGATTAGGTTAGCTTCGTGGACTTAGTTTCCTCTTTGTTATTGTTCACTTTGGAGTTTAACCACTTCAGTCCGATAGTGATTTTTTAAATATCTTCCCAGCTGTTCCAAACAGTTTTTCCTAACAGTTTTTTGCAAAGGATAGACTTGGTTTACCTATAGGTGTTAATTGTATCCTATTATTATTGTTATTATCATTATTATTATTATTATTATTAGCAGCTGCAGCAGCAAGATCACCACCACCAGCATCATCATCGCCATCATTAATAATCACGTTATTAAAATTATTATTATTATTATTATTATTATTATTACTCCCACAATAGTTTTCCAGTCCCCTAAGCGGAAGAGAAACAAGTCATCGTACTAAAGAAGCAAACTGTGGACCTAAACGAAAAGCGACCAGTGCAGGTTGTGTTCCGGGCAAAGCTTGGTGCATGGCGACAAATTTATTGTTATGACCTGCTTGCAACTTATGGGCATAATTCAAAGCCTTCTCCTTTTATTTTCTTTTTCCATTGGGAATATTGTTTATGAAGTGGCGACTCTACTTATTTTGCCAAGCTGATGGATTTGTTGATTTGTTTTAAAAATGAGAGGTTTGAAAGATTAGTGTACTGTACTGTAGTTGATGGATACCTCTCTCTCTCTCTCTCTCTCTCTCTCTCTCTCTCTCTCTCTCTCAGTAAATAAAATGACGACAATACTCATTTCACCTAAACTCATGGGTACATAATCCCATAGCGTGAGGTTTGTAAGGCAGGTGTGTGGCTGTTCCTAGCGTGTGTGTTTATACCCTAGCGTGACCCAGGAAGCAACCACTGTTTCCCAGACCCATCGCCCCCGCAAAACGCCCCTTAATTACCGCCCCATTGTCCACGCCACATCCCCCCATCCGCAAAACACCCCCTCCCATTATTGAGCGTGTCCCCCCACCATTACTCGCGCCGAAGTTCCTGAAGGCAGCAATTACGAAAGGGGTCGGGCCAGATTCACGAACATATTTACGATCGATTCTCTCTCCTGACTGTGTGTGTGTGTGTGTGTGTGTGTGTGTGTGTGTGTGTCTCTCTCTCTCTCTCTCTCTCTCTCTCAGACGACTGTGAGAATATCGAGTCTTCTTATATCTCTTTCCCTCCTACAAAAAACAAAGCCTATTTAATTAAGGCTAATTACCTTATGTTACAGAACAAGGAAGTGAGAGTGCAACATCTTTACTTGTCTTCTTTCAGGTAAAATCAGTTACAAGAGGGAAATTATTTTTAGCTTTACCTAAATAAAAAGGTTAAATTTTCCCTCAGCAAATTGCATCTAAAACAACGCACTCAGCTAATGATCCCTAGTTTTTAACAGTCACGGATCATCTGACCATGGCGAAGATCAGATCCACTCTAGAACATGACTGATAATAACATCTGGGTGTGATCGTAAGTCGGTTTGTAAATTTCTCCCCATATCCCACACCGCAAACATGGCCTCCCATTATTGTCCGTGTCCCTCCACCAAGGCCTCATTAGCCGCGTCAAAGTTCCTGAAGGCAGTAATTACTAGACCAACCCGCCTCCAATCGTCTCTCGCCGACATTAATTTGTTGGTCGGACAGGTAATGGAAAGAGGCAATCCCCATAATGGTAGTTGCGGCACCCGTGACTGTCAACGGGGCGTCTGGGGGGAGCGTAAAATAATGGACGGACTGCGGGATTCTGCAACTAAACGACTGTCATTTAACTAAACTCATCCAAGCAATGACATTTTTCTTTTCATTTATTCTTTTCACATCCAGGTATTTTATTCAGCAGTGTTTTTTTGTTTTTTTTTTTTTCCAAGCTGGAGGGTTTACTTGTCGTTTATCCTTCATTAACCCCTTCACCCCAAGACATCATACAGTACAGGAGCAGAATTGTCTGGAGGGAGCCAGAATAAGCTGAAAAGAAATGTGACCACTGTGATCGTTAAAATAACTGAGTTCGGTTAAGTTTTTCCTGTTTGTTCATCCTACCACCATACAGTTTCATTCAGCCCCTAGCTCATAACCTCTCCACTTCTAAAAATCTATTCTTAAGTTTATTTGGGGGGGAGGGAGGGGGGAGGAACAGGAGTAAAATAAATAATATATAACATGTGTCCCTAGCGATGGTATTAGTGATCAAAGCGTCTCTGTTCGCTGCTGGGCTCAGAGGTGGATTTCTTTGTTTTGCAGGACGAACATCACGCTACCTCCCAATTTCTGAGATGGATATCGTGTCGCACCGAAATGGTTTTGATGGAGGAGAAGCAACAGGTTATTTGTCTGCGTTGATCATTATGCTGTCACGTGGCCTTCTGGGTATAGTCGGTATTTTTTTTTTTTTAGTTCATTTATACGAACATCATTTTACTTTTCTATTTTTGAGATGGATATTATGTAATTCTTAAATGCTCTTGACGGACGAAATAATAATAATCTGCTTTGACCATTTGGCAGTCAATAATTCTTTCTTTACACATGGTTCAGAGTTACATCCATTTTGCAGACTATTTCACGTAGTTCAGAGGCAGCAAAAAACAGTGCACTACATCTGTATCCTTTCTATATCATAGCTTCATATTGCAAAATATTCCATTGTATTTATACTATGACAACTCATCATTCAAGATTTATATATGTCAAACTTATATATATATATATATATATATATATATAATGGCATACGGTGCTAGTTATGAAGCTATGCCATAGACAGGGTACATAAGTAGTGCACTGTTTTTTTGCTGCCTCTGAACTACGTGAAATAGTCTGCAAATGGATGTAAATTTGAACCATGTGTAGAGAAAGAATTATTGATTGCCAAACTCACCAATTAGCCTCTCCACTCCGATGATGCATTATCCTATTACTTCTGCCGCCAAAAACTTTTCGAAATGGATGAGTTGGATATTGCCTTCATTTACAGCCCCCTCTCTCATTCTTTTTACTTTAGGTCATTACTAAGAGTAACGAAACCGTCTTTTGTAAGAAAATATAAATGTATGTAAATGCTGTTAACAAATGTAGTGATATATCTAATGCGTTATACGTAATTTTAAGTTAATTTTTCCTGCGACACAATTCTTTACCTTAAATGGGATCCTTCTTAGGAAAAGGGATAAAGATGTGTATATTCAGTTCCTCTTTCTTAAAACATGTCTCTTATATGGCGAGAGCAAGACTGTGATGAAAACATTCCCCATCAGATGTAAAAGAAGAAAAAATCCTATTGATTACACGAGAGCAATTAAGACAGACAGTTAATTTTCTTGTTAAGTACTGAGTTCCCCTTAGATTACGGTATGCAACACTCGAACTAATATCCAGGTCCCCAGTTATGCTACTGGATGAACGAGAAAAATGGAAAAAGAATACTTTGTCGAAGAGTCTGACGGCTAAGGAACGCAGGATGTTACAATTGATGGTGGAATTAATATCTGAGGACCACTTCGAGGTATTTCAAATTTCCTTCTGACGGGAGTTGTTCACAGTATGATTTGTTAGGTACCATAGATTACTGTACGCGGTGGGCAGAATTAATTTACTTTTATTTTGTTTCGTTTGTGTCAATTAGGGGATAGATTAGCAGTTGTACTTGCCAGGCCTATTTGATAATGTGTATTAATTTGAATGTGTAATATTAAATGTTTTTGTATTGTTGGCATTTTGTTCTTAAAAAGTGTTATTTTTGTATGGATTTTTTTCTGATTTATGTATGTAAATATTTATACTTTATGGCCACACCTACCTTAGCGATCCCGTAGTCGTACAAATGCGCCATTATTACCAAACGCTGCAAAGGTGCGTTTCAGTATTAGCGCATTTTTTTCCTAAAGTGCGCTTTAGTGTGCACAGTGTGAGGTAGATAATAATCGTTTGATCTGGAGGAGCAAATGCTCCTTCTCCAATCTGCTTTTTGAACCCCAGAGTTAGATTCCTTCTGTTAATCATGGTTTATTAAGTGCGTATATTTGGATATGTTTGATGCATTGGCGTGTCCAGTCAGGGGGATGGGCAACACTAATGCCCCAAACAGTTCAATTTTGTTTGTTCTCATTTTATGTTGTCTAAAGTCAACGAATAACAATATGAGTTCGAGTAAACAATATTTTTTATTAAGAATGGGTGAATGTAAGAGAACAAACTGATTCGCCGCTTAGTCGTCTTCATATTTCACGATACGTTTCTAAGCTACTTCACGCTACCGTCAGACGACTTCCATTTATCTTAGTAATGATTTTTTAGTAGTGAGGGTATAAATGAAGGTTATATGTAACCTGTCTACTCCAAACGTCCCTCGTGATCTGAATAAAAATGTCTGGTGGCATTCAGAATAAATCTAAAAGTATGATATTTGATGCAGTGGTTTAACCCCCTCGATCCGATGATGTTTCTCTTAGCAAAACTCGTGCGGCTTCCAAACGATTACATCAAACCTAGGAAACTTCTGTTCCTGGAAGAATTAACGAAGGCATATTTAGCCCCTGTAGTCCAGAAAGTTCATTTAGACTGAATAAAATCGTATTGAGACAACAAAAGCAAAATGCGTCATCTACTTGAAAGGGTTAATTGAGAGGGAGTTACTGCCACCCTCTGATATGCAATGCTTAGCTTAATATCCTCTTCAGTGTCATTTATAATAAACAGGAGAAGGGAAAAAAATACGCCATTGGATTTAATGGGTTCATGGAGCCAGTCAGTTCTTTCCTTCTCCTGCATTTTTGTGTAATAGGGAATCGTACAGGTTTTTGCCTCGTCCTCTGATGGCAATAATTACGGCGGAATGAGGTGGTTATTTGGGTAATTCATAGGAGGCGTGCTGGCTGTTGGGCTCCGATATAGGTACCACTGTCACGATATGTGCTTAAGGGAGAGGGTATTAAGGGGAAGGATCGATTGACTGAACTTTCTTCATATTTTTAGCATTTTCTGCTCTTTCCAACTTCAGTTTTTATTTTCAGCATTTCTCTTTTTTTTTTTTTTTTTTTTCAACTTTCATTGTTATTTTTAGCATTTTCTTTGTTTTTTTCCAACTTTCACATCTTAAAATTATTTATTTTTTTCATTGATAGTTAACTTTGATCTGTGTATTCTGTGGCCGTTTTCCTGTATTCTTTTTCCAATACACCCTCACTTCTTTGTTATATGTGCCTATATTTTTGCCGTTGCCTATTTTTCCCTTTTCAACAGTTTTTGCATCTTATGTCTGATTAGTTTTATCAATTTTATCTTATTCGTCCCTTCTCATTACATATTTTATATCAGGATGTCTTAACCTATGTTTTTCTTTTTTTGTTCTCTCATTGTGTGTGTGTGTGTGTGTGTGTGTGTGTGTTCTTATTGGGTACTTGTTCTTACTTGTATTCCTTTCTTTTCAACTTTCCATTTCTTTTTTATCTGGTACTCAACCTCTTAAGGCGAAGAACGTTAATTACTTGTTGTTCTCATTACCACCAGACGATTTGTATTCAACATCTGGAAGACATTTTTAACCTAGAAGAATTTTATTCTGTCTCCATTAACCCTTTCAGTACTGAGGTGTCTTCAGATCTGATATACAATCTGCTAAAGGTGCCAGAAATAAAAATAACAATGACATCGCCAGGCTGAAGGTGTTATAGGAAGATTGAAACTGTACATGACTAATCAACAAAAATATATATATTTTTTTTCGATCCGCTACTCATTTAGTTGTTCTTTATTCCTCGAAAACCATTTTTTTTCTATTCTCCTAACTTACCACCCAGTAAGAGCCCCAACACTCATGAAAACGTAGTCACTAGGAGGTGGAAAAGCAGATTTACAATGTGGCAGATGGCAACTAAGGTGGGGATGTGTCAGGGATTAGCTGGAATATTCCTGTCCCCACCATACCCGTTTACTTTATCAATTTTCCCCACAAACATCCTTACGGAGCTGACTCTCTAACTTTAACCCGTCGTTAGAGGAAAGTGGTTATATCCCTACGACTATATTGGTATTCATTTCCTTTATTTCTGGAAATGCCCTTCCATTTGGATAATAACATAATTTATTATCAAACACATAGTCAAGCATCTAGAAATCAATAAACTGATCAATGATCGGCAGTATGGATTTAGACAGGAACGTTCAACTGTAGATAATCTTTGCCTTCTTACCCATCAGATTAACAAACAATAGACCAACATGGTGAAACACATACAGTAGCACTTGATATTTCAAAAACATTTGACAGAGTATGGCACCAGGCCTTATTGTCTAAGATGTCACACTATGGCCTTGCATCACTGGTTCCTCTAATTTTTTCTTACCTTCATAGTAGAAAAATAAGGGTCATGGTAGATGGAATTTATTCTCAATTTCATTCCATAAATGCTGACGTACCTCAGGGATCAGTTTTGGCGCCAACCCTCTTTCTCATACATATAAATGACCTCCTATCTGTCACGCACAACCCAATACACTCTTATGCTGATGACTCGACCCTTCAAAGTCCTTTCACATTTAGTACCTCCTTTACACAATTTGATATTATAAATTCCCAGATAAACACAGCAATTTCTCTGAACTAGGACCTTTCTAAAATTAATCAATGGGGACAAAAAAAATCTGGTCTCATTTAATGCTCAGAAAACTAAATACATTATTTTCTCCAATAGAAAGAATCCCTCAAACTCTCACATAATTTTAAATGATATCAGTATTCCCATATCCACTACAATTGATATCCTAGGTGTTACTCTAAACCCCAACCTAAACTGGACAGCTTATGTTAAATCCCTTGCTAAAAATGCTTCTAAAAAACTGGGACTTATGTACAGAGTTCGTGAGTTCTTCACTGACGAGCAGATGGCCACAATATACAAAAGTCATGTGCGTTCTCAGATCGAATACTGTTCACTACTGTGGAGTGGATGTGGAGCGGTTGCATTGAGGCAGTTGGACAAAATTCAAAATAAAGCCATTAGATTTATCAATAATCCTGCCATAACGCAGGACCTTCCTCCGTTATCAGTACGTAGAGATGTTGCCTCTTTAGCACTATTTTATCGATATTTTTACTGTAAGTGCTCTAACGAACTGGCTTCAATTGTGCCTCCCCTTCACATTTACTCGCGAAATACTCGGGCAGCTGGGAGAGCCCATGAACTCATACTCTCTCCCCCACAATGCAGAACCTCTGCTTATGAAAATTCATTTATCCCCAGAACTACTACTCTCTGGAATTCACTTCCTGAGAGTTGCTTCCCACATACGTTTAAACCTCTAAATTTTAAATCCAATTGTTATAAGTATTTTATGAATGGAGGATGCCTTTTTTTCCTTCCTCCATTCATTATCAAAAAAAAAAAAAAAACAGTTTTGTTGAGCGACAGGGATAAAATAATATACCCTCGTATTCACCGCAGGTAGTGAAACGCAGCTTAAAACAGCGGGAATGGGGAGATGAAAGCCTTTCTATTTTATATTAGACTGGCGATGTGGTGACTCCACTGCCCAGCAGTTTTGCAGTAAATAACCTCCTACATCCTATGGCATTGTAGAAGGGGGAGATTGTGAAATACTTGGAGCTTCCTTTCCTCTGTGTCCCACATCTCCAGGAATATCAAAGAATCATGATTTTGATCTCCCTATAGCATGCAGATTGGGAGATGATGACAAAGGAGCAAAAGAAGCTCCATTTTTTTTTTTTTTGTTATCAAACCAGACACACTGAACTGCAAAGGTAAAAGTTGCGGTGGCAAGATGAAACATTTAGCCACGGTGATCATCTCCATTAAGGCTGTGGAAGGTTACTCAGCTAGTGTCCTGCAACACGCACTCATTACATCATCCAGGTTACTCCAACTACCACCCATAAGTGTCACCTTAGGTACTCATTTTATACACTAACACACAAAAGGTGGATGGACGACTGAGTCCAGTGGCGCCAGCTGCCCGCACCACGATTCGGACCCTGGCGCTATGGGGCAGACAGCCTCGTGGCTTGCAGTACAAACAGGCCACCACAGCATGCATAATTACTGCTGGATAATGCATTCACGAGCGTCAGTGCCTAACCCATTTGTGGCCAGTTTCAATTTAAAGGGGAACAATCGAGAATTTTCAAATGTTTTCAGAGGGGAAACCCCAAGGTTTGGGCCTTTGAGCTTAGCGACTTTGAGCCGAGTGGTGGAGCGCGGTACGTATATCATACTTCCAACAAAATCCCACACTCTCCAACACTCGGGATTTTTGGGCTAAATGAATATTATTTGAATCAACGATGTCTCAAAAAACATAGCATGATCATTGACCCACTCTGGCCTCTGACTTGCTCCGGTGAAGCTATAATATCGGAGTTCTTCCCGAATCCTCCTGAAGATGAGGCCTGCCCAACGATTCACTTGTTGCTTGTGTTCCAAGGAGATTATCAAAGAGTTCACGGTGAAGTAAAAAGATGAGTGCATGTGATGTTTGTTTTGCGAGTTAGCAAGTAGGCTTATCACAGAAATTAGGAGAAACGGTGAGGCAATTACTATGATAAGTAAAAGATTATAAGGTTTTCAAACTGAGGTTGATATGTTTAGTGCTACGGCAGTGTAGGCAGAGTGGAAGCAAAAGTGTTAAACAATATAAATAACATAGCAACTAAGCTGGTTAAGGATGAGACTAGGGCTAGATGATGGCTCCCAGCAGTCAAGGAAGGGTGCAAGGCCAGGGGAAGTAACACTGATACAAGTGTATCAATTAGGAACAGGTTTCAGGCTCCAGAAGATGAAATGTAGATGAACCTAGCCCCATACTTGTCTGGGATTTGTTGATCAGGGAAGAAAAGGAGTTTTGAGCTAACTGTTCTAGTAGGAAGCGTTTTTGCTTTCCCTGGAGTAGAATACAGGACGTAACTGAAAGAGTTGATGACCTCAGAGAGCTCAGGCATCTCAGTTCTTATTACTATGGTAGGAACAAATAATGTAGCTATGGGCAGGCTAGAGGAGATACTTAGGAAGTATTGGGACTTTATTAGGAATTTCAAGGAAAGCTGTAGGAACTTATTTATCAGTGGTCTATTACCAAGCTCTGATGTTGGTTTTGTGATCCTCAGTAGAATGATAGGAGTCAGTAATACACTAGATGATCTATGTAGAAAGGAGGGTGTGATGTTTGCTGATGTTTGTGAAAATTTTTGTCACGACAGGAGGCGTTAAGAGTAGGTGTAAATACGGGTTTAAATATCAATTACAATTCAAAAACAAAATACTTCCTAGAATGTGAAAATTTAAGTCACAATTATGAGTGAGGTCTATAACATTACAATTACAGTCTGAAAATCAAATATACAGTTATAATTACAATTACAGTACAGTTACAAATTACTAAATGCTTGGGCACTCTTTTAAACGGAAACTGTCGTGTTGTCTAGTTGTAAAAATCAAGTGCATGTTTATGAATTTCTCACTTAAAACTATTGTCAAAGAAGCATACATAAGATCATACACGAGCAGCATTCAGTGGGATGACTATGGTCATGGCGGCAGTTGTATTCGAAAAATTTCTTAGGAAACAGAATTCACAGTTACAGTATAGATATATGATTATCATTTACAATACCCTTAAATTTATATTTATGTGAAAACTTTTTCAATCATAATTACAGTTATAATTTCAGTATAACCGTAATTAATTACATTTCAAGTAAATTACAAATACAGTTACTCCAAACATGCAGGTGGCCTTCACATCAATAGGGTAGGAATAGCTAAATTTTGCTGAATTCTAGATGTAAGACATGCTCTATGTAATAACAGTGTAGTAGAAAGAGAGACAGTTAATTGCATATCTGTTAACAATCCAATCCTTGAGGGCAATGGTGTTAGGGATAATAAAGGGAGAACAGATAACATGGCGAGTCTGGTAGATTTGACCTCGCTTCAAGTAGCCTACAGGTAGACAATCGGGGGATTTCTGGGGAAGGAGGGAGCATCACATCAATGGCTCCGTGGCTCGTAGGAGTATTGCAGTCTCGACTGAAAATTTGTAAGATTTACAGGACAAATTTTTCTATGTGACAACTATACTAGGTGCTGCCATCCTATGAATACTATTTTTATAAATGCGAGATGATTATTTACAAGCAAGACTATTTAATTGCTTATGCGAAGGTTCAAAGTCTCGACGTGATTATGACTACAGAATTATGGTTAAGCCTCCATGACATGCTCCATATTGGGGAAGTTGCTAACAGCTACTGTATAAAACACATGAAAAATTGTAACTGCGCAAAAACCATCGGGGGAGTTTATTATGTATCTTAAAGCCATATAAATGTAATGCTGATCAGCAAAGTGGATATTGAAACGTAAGATTCTTTGTATGGCACAATTTTCACAGAGTAGCAAACTCGTTCTTTTCAGTGTAATGTACAGACTGACCGAGTTTGATGAGGAAAATGCGTATTTACTCTATAATGAAATAAAATAAGTCTTAGAAAACAAGGGCGGAGTTACATTAGGGAAGTTCAATAATCCAAATATTTAATGGAAAAGTTAACGTGTAGACAAAGAAAGGAACAGGTTGTCAGAACTGCTTGACGATGCATTTTTAAAGACAGGCACTGACGACACTAATGTATGGTAACAATATACTCAAACTCACCCTAAAAACAGAGAGTAATATATCTGTGGAATCTGGGTGCTAATATTAGTCACAGCGACCATACCATAAGAAAAAAATTCACGTAAACTATCAGACCAGAACAATCATTCCTAACTTCAAAAGAGCTTACTTCGATAATATGACAAATTATGTCATGACCATCTGAACTTAGTGACTCCAAATGGATAGCGTCGAAGAAACGTGGGAAATATTCACTAATCAACTGATGTCTGTCTTAAAAAATGATAATAATAATAAAAATAATAAACGGCGAAAATTACCAGAGGAAAACTGTTATCATATTAATAAACCAGTTTCGATATAAAAGAATATTAAAGAAATTATTGGTCGCAAGAGAAAAGGATAAAAATACTACAAACATACAGGAAATCACGCTGACGGTAACGAATACTTTAAATTACAGCGGTAATTTAGTAAAATTATCTAGAATAATAACGAGAATGAGGCAAAAATTTCTCGTCAAGCAAAGTCATATCCCAAGAGATTCTTTCATTATGTAAGATTCAAGGAAAACATAAAAATGGCATAGGCCCTCTATTAGATACTGAAGGTCATCTTGTTCATGACAATCAAACAATAGCAACAGTACTGAATGACTCCTTTCACAATATTTTCACAAAACAAAATAGCGTACACATTTCCATTCCACAATAAGGTATTTAAGGACCAAAAGACGGTAAAATATCAGTCAACGAAGTGACAGGATATCATCATCATCATCATCATCCGGACCTCCTTTCTCACCCTAGGGCAGAGTGAGTAGTAACGTCCAGACAGCCCAAGTTTGCCCAATTCAGTGAGCCACGCTTCCATTCACTCATCATTCTAGCCCTCAAAGTCCTGGCTTCATCAGATAGACAACAAAAACTTTCACCACGTTCTGTAGCTTCGCACACACCTGTCTGATACAGCCAGGCCGAACACTGTCGTGTTAAAAAGGGATGCCAAATCCCTGGTCATGCATTTCTCTGCACAAAATTCATCCAGCCAGCTCGATCTCTTGTCAGTCCCAGAGCCTCACCAACTTCCACACAGGATATAAGGTATTAAATTATCTTCAGATGATCATCCCATAAAAATCAATATTACCTTTCTTATAACTTAAAAACTTCAGGAAGCCTTTTATTAAAAGTAGAGTACCGGTACTGCAACTATGGAACGCTTATCTTTAACGGGGAGATTATAAAAATGCCATAAATTACTGTCCAGTCAGCCAAGGGTTTGTAGTAAATAGAATTTTGGAAATTTGTTGAGCTAAAATCATATTATTCCTTAACAAGCATAGTCTTATAAGAGATATTCACTGTAGGTTTTGTAATAATATATTATGCCTTACAAATCAGCTTCATTTTTTTTAATCATATATGCTAATTGGAAGGCAAGAACACCGCCAGATGCCATCTACATAGATTTCCAGAAAGTGTTGATACGGTCCCCCATCAAAGCCTAATAGAAAAACGAAAACCCAACGGCTTCTCTCTAAAAATAATGCTCATGGATTGATGACGGGACTGGTTAACGGATTCCAAACAGCAAGTAGTGATAAATGGCGAATCATCATAGTGACTAGAATAACTAGTGGAGTTTCTCAAGGGTCAGTTCTAGGACCATTTCTTTTCACTGATTGTATTAATGATGTAGAAAAGGGACTCATATCTAGGGTAACGAAATTTGCTGATGACACGAAAATTGGAGGCAGAGTAATTAGGAAGCGGACTGCGAATCTTTACAAAACGACATGGATGTGTTAATAAATTGAAGCAAATATGGCAGATGAAATTTGACCCTAGACGAGCTGCAGACTTCAAAATGAGGCACAAAGAAGGTTCGGACGGACCCCGCTGCAATCCTAATGTGAGGGACAGTTACTCATAAAAGTTCGTGGGGGTCCGTGTGTGTGTGGGCCTGTGCAATCCCCACCCCTTTCTGGACGGCGAGTCTGTATAACGACTTGACAACGCGCACACCCGTACACACGACAGAACTGTGGCGATGATGTAATAAAGTAAGATAGGATTAAGTTTGTTAATCATGTGTTATCGGTAGTCATAATAAATTACAGTACATATTCAATGTCGTATGATGAGATATGAAGCTTAGAACCCCTTCAATATCTAAGTTTTCATTAAGGAAGTGAGCAGTGACGATGGTAGTGCAGGTCGAGATGCATTGGAATCGTTTCGCAAATTTTCTTGGTATCCACATGAATAATGTTGTAAACCATTACGAGCTAAATGCACACAGTATCAACCATATACTCCTCCATTAATCCAATGAAAACCAAATCTGGGTAAAAGGTAATAAAACACTGTAAGTAACCAAGACTCGAAACAATGAGCAGTGACACAGTCTGAGTTGGCCTAAGTCGTAATGAAACAGCCCGAGTCTAAGGCAATACTACTAAAGGAAAAACACGAAGCAGGTAAGAAACTATTCACGTAAGAGCCACGGGAAACTATTGAAGCAGGTCAATAGTTTCCTGTAATTATGCACGTGAAGAGAGCGTTCGATGCAAGAGGGATGTCCGTTGGGCAAGGAAGAGTGGCTGAGAGTGATAGGAATGACTGGAGATAAATTGTGAATGAATAAATGGTGATGCGGCCCTGAGAGGATATTCTCCTGCATTAGGTCTGATCAGCTGATCAGGTCAGGTACAAGTAAGGGGATGGGTCCATTATGATGTGGCACAGGTAAACTAGCTCTGCTGTCAGGCCCCGCGAATGTCACTGATTGCACTGCACGATTGACCCTCGTGCAGTGTGGTGTGGCGAGGATCAGTCCCTTCTCCCCTTGGGGTCAAGATACGAATAAATGTGTGCGTGTGTGTGTGTGTGTGTGTGTGTGTGTGTGTGTGTGTGTGTGTGTGTGTGTGTGTGTGTGTGTGTGTGTGTGTGTGTGTGTGTGTGTGTGGATGATTAAATTGGGAGTGTGTTGTCCTGTCTCAGCTACCTCCTTCTTCAGAGGGAAGCAGCCTGAATATATAGATAGACAAATAGATGTTTGGTATCCCACTGATGCACGTAAAAGACGTGAAAGATTTACGAGATACTATAAATAATAATACCAAAAACTCAAAGCGATGTATAGCAGCCAGTAACAAGGCAAATAATTTGCTTGGCTTCGTCATAAAGAGGCCAATGATATCTCTAAGCTTTACACATCATTAGGTAGACCACACCTAGAATACTGTGTGCATCACTGGTTCCTGAACCTTACTGAAGACAAAGACAAACATGAAAGTGCAATGCAGTGCCACAAAAAATATCCTATTATTGCGAAAATTAACATATGAAGAGCGACTAAAGAAACTATGTTCCCTCTAAAAAGGTGACGACTTAGGGGAAAAGTAATACAAGTATTTAAAATTCTTTAAAAATTCGATGATGTTAGATATGATGGTGTGTTCGGAAAACAGAACAATACTGTAACAAATTCGATTATGTTAGAAAAATGTCTTCTCTGGAGCCGGAATCGATAGAACACGGTACCAGGTGGGGGTAAGGTCACCTGTACCAGGGATTTCTAAGCTCAGGTGAGCACTTTCTCTCTGAATTCTCGATGTTTCTCATAAAAGGCGGAAGTTTTAGCCAAAAAGAAAAAAAAATGAAAATCTGCCGGGACTGGGGGAGGTCACTGGTGAAAAATCTGCCGGGACGCAGCGGCTTAAGTACATTGTCTTTATTTTCCAAATATTTAATGTTTTCCAACTTCACTTCACTTTTTTCACCAATAACGGAGATATACAAACTTTACTAACTACAATTACACTTAATGCTTGCCAACACTTCACTATTTTCGCAAGTACCGATGATATACAAACTTACACTTCACTGTTTGCCAACAACACTTCACTATTTTCACAAGTACTGAAAATGTACTGCACTGCACTGACTCTGAACTACACTCAAACTGAACTGAAAACTGACTGAACTTGCTCTAGTCTCTTCCCCATCCTTATGTAAGCTTGCATTGTTCTAGAATGATCTACATTTCTCTGCAGTTCTGGGCCCGGATTCACAAACGGTAGCACGCTCTTGGCACCTCCCTTACTGGCCGTGCTGCTTCCTTTTGGCATTACACTGGCATGCACAAACTGTGTCGGCCACCATTTTCTGGTGTAGAGTCTCCCTTTCAGTACGGGACCTCCAGACCACCCTTACGGGATCGTAATTCGAAAATAGAGGCACATGATAACGATTACATGACCCCCAACCAAAACAATGGTGAGTTATGTGCGACGTGGAGGGTATTTCCTTATTTACATTATGTACACGTGTCTATGTATGTACAGTCGCCAAACTTTCCACCTGGGCCACCTAGCTGCGAGGGGTGGGTAACGGGTGCTGGCAACAGTGTATCTGTTTGTTAATGTGTACCTGCTCGACGAAAGTTCGAATCATCAACTCTCATAGTCTGTAGCGAACCTCCGTCAGAGTTCATCACAATACTCAGTCGACAATTTTTTGTCGACAGAAATTCAAAGGAACCTTGAATGTATTGGATAATGCGAATATTGAAAACAATAAATAAAATAATCTAAAAGACCGCATCTTTACACATATTGCATATTAATAAACGTGTTCTTTTTTATTATTACATAATTAACCCATGGCTAATAATTGTCTACTGAATAATGGGGAGATGAACTGTCGTGTGACCGGCCCTTATGGTAGAAAATAGATACTGGTGTCCGTTCGTTTAGCATTTGACCAGTCCTGGGTCGGCCTCGATTAAACCTATTGAAATAACATTCTTAATCCAAGACATGATTAGATAAGTTAGGTCATTAATCGTTACAGGATTACTCATCAGGAGGATATCAATTTAAACTAAGTAAGAAAGATAGGAACTGTAGATGTCGGAGGTTGAAACTCGTTCACTGGGGCAGAATACTGCCTTGATTCAGCTAGGCATGAGTCGCCTGATGTGATGTATCCACACCTGAGATTATAATATATAACAGTACATATTTATGTCATAATATATATCTTACCTTATTATAAATATAATACAGTCATATTTATTTGACCTTGGTCAGCGCGACCTGTGGCACATAATAATTTTCCGTGCGACCAGTTTCATGCAACTGGCTGAGCCGATGGGAGAGCCGCCTTACTCCTGAGACATTTTTCTCCCCACCCAACTCCGCGCCCAGCCATCTATGGGATGAACTCTGATGGAGGTTCACTACAGACGAAAAGAGTTGATGATGCGAACTTTCGTCGAGCATGTACACACGAACAAACAGATACACTGTTGCCAGCATCCGTTACCCATCTCTCGCGGCTAGGTGGTCCAGGTGGAAAGTTTGGCGCCTGTACTTATGTATGTACACTTGTGTACATATTTATGTACGCATTTACGTACGTACTTACGGCCACATCCACGTACAAAATAATGTAAGCATGTATTTACATAAAACTTATGTACTGTACATTCTTACTTATGCACCATGAACATACGTACTTATTTACTCGAGTAGTGTACGTACTTACGTACATACATATGTACATACTAACGCACTCAAGTACGTACTTAGCTATGTACATTCTTACGCACGTACGTATGTGCTTAAGGAAGTACGTACAGACTTGCATAAGAATTAGCATACATAAGTAAGGACATACATGCGAAAGTATTCACGTACGCAGTTCTGTACACATGTAAGTATTCACATACATAGTCAAGTATGTACACGGAAGTATTCACATAGATACACGAGTACGTGCACACGTAAGTATTCACGTACGTAAGTTCGTACGTACACACGTAGGTTTTCACGTACGTACTTACGTAAATATTCACGTGCGTAAGTACGTATGTACTTACGGAAATATTCACGTACGTACATAAATACTTAAGTAAGTATTCACGTGCCTGTGTACGTGAATACTTACATATGTCAGTAAATACTTTACTCCGCCATGGGATACACTTGTCCTTATGTATGTACTGATTACGTGCATAAATGCATAAGCGCGTATTTATGTGCAGTACGTACTTTGTGGGGAGAGGGGGGGAAATGTGGAGGGGGAAGGGAGGAGAAAGGGGGAGGGTGTGGTCTGTTTAAATTCAGTCACGTGATAAGTCAGTGACTACTGATTGGTCTCTCTGGAAGAGACTTGGAAGGGAGCCAAATACAGTGTTTGTGAATCGATACAGTGTTTGTGAATCGCCCTTGAGGGGTGATCACTGGCTCCCGTACATCATGCGGCACTGATGCCCAGCAGCCTAAAGCCCCTGTGACACATGCGCGACTCAAGTCCCGACCGCTGCGCAACTCCAGGTCATAACGGCTTTTGTCATTGGTCGTCCCTTGATTCTCTGACAAAGCCCGGACTCTGGAAGGCGGTCGTGAGCCGCTGGGACGACCCCTCAAGCCTCACGAATTTTTAGTGCACACGTCAAAAAATTGTGGCTGCCTCAAGACTTGCCAAAAGTTGGGTCACAGTTGCATCGTAATCGGGAGTGTCGTAGATCAGTCCTGAAGCAGTCTTAGCTCAATTGGATGCGTCGTGATGCGTTCGTTGCATGTCAGCGTGCAGTCGCCGACAAAAAAAACGTTACGACTGTGTAACAAGTTGCCGACCATGACCAGACCACGATCAGACCACAACCAGACTCCGAGCCGACCATGCAACGCATTTTGACAGTCCAGTCGGCGATTCGGAATCATGACTCATGACCACGTGAAAACTGAAAGCAGACCACACGACGACTGGGCTAGGACCAGTCCCATACTGTGCAAAGAGTGCACCAAAAGTCTTGGCAGGAAACCAGGCGCGGTCGGCGATCTGGCAACACCAGTCACACATGGCAACTGCGTGCCGGCGAGTGGGTGGCGTATAAAGCATGAGAGGCCAGCGCTTGCCATCGTGGAGGGGTCGGCGTGGGATCGGGGGAGGCTTGGGGGGGGTTGTCATGCATTTCCCGAACGTGTCACGCAGTCGTGTTGCATTCTTGGGCGGTCGTGGCAGACAAAAATCCGTTAAAATTTCAAACTTGAAGACTCGTTGCTCCATCGCCCCATGATCGCCATGCAGTCGCCTCGTGGTCACCTTGTGATCTGGTCACATTCTTGAGGACGTCACAGCCAGTCGTGAGGCAGTCATGAGCAGATTAGATTCAGGGCAACTAGGACACGACCTTGAGTCCCGCCGCGGTCGGGCCTTGAGTCGCGTATGTGTGACAGGGGCTTAAGTCTACTAATACCAAGTCTGTTCACTTTCCATCAGCGCGCAGGGAGGCGTGACTTGTGTGTGACGTCAGTTGGCTTAAGTAATGGAAAATGTATAAAACCGCAGACTCAAATTAAACATTTATAACAAGGGAAAATGAAGCAGGGGAAGTTCTTCCCTCACACCTTCCATCACACCCCCACACCTTCCCTCACACATTTCAGTCCCTTCCCTCACTTCACCGAACCGAAAAGAATGTGTCATGGTCTGAGTCATAGTCAGGAGTCAACTGAGCGTCTGAGCTGGTGTTTCGTGCCAGAGCCAGTCGACGTGAGTCCAATGCTTCGCCCACTGCACGAGCTTGGAGCCGTTTTAGAAGGAAGTGAACCGACTTGGTATTAGTAGACTTAGCCCAGCACCCGTTTGTGAATCCGGGGCCTGGTGTGTTCTCGAGGGAGCACGGTTATAACAGTTACCAACTCGGAGACATCCAGAACATGCCAGAGTTTTCTTACATTGCATAACACTCTAAATTATTTAGCATACAAACTTAATTATAATTACATAATTTAACAAGCAATCACATAAATAAAACATTATTGAGAAAAACAATATAAAAATTTATGTACAACTTACGAATTAAGTACACTCACAATAGCAGGGTAACTGGCAACTCTGACACGCAACGGTAAAATACCAGAAACATTGAGAAACTTCCAAAGTACCTAACTAGCAAATCCTGCTTCTCAACAATAAGTTAAAAATTCGGCTAGATAGATATATCGAACTGAAGCCTTTAACTAACTTAGTGATGTTTATTTCCAGGTTAAATGTGTGACGATAACAGTCAGACGTTTTGCGTGTTTATGGACAACATTCGGCGATAATATATGCTCTTTCATTTGCAGATCTGTATATCACTGATGACACAGTGCACAGTTGTTCATCTTCTGCCTTTTATAAAAAAAATTTCCGTGCTTGCTCTTTCTAACAAGCACGCTGATTTTATTTTTCGCCTTTTTCCTGCTGGTTTTACCAGTTGGTGTGGTGGGTTGGGGAGAGCATTCCTTTTTTCTATCCTTTGCTCATTCACTTTGATTAATGGTTAGTAAAATTACCTTATTTTTCCACCAGATAACCATGTCAAGGGCCACTTGGCATCCTGTTGTCTGTATTTCCAGTGTACTCCTATGACTAGATATAGCAACAGATAAAACATGACTGACTTAAATATCTTGCTTTTACGATGAATGGCATAATTTTTAAAAGACAATCCGCGGCTCGCCTGAGACGACTTCACAACCCACAATTGGGCTGCGACCCACTATTTGGGGAGCCCTAATGTAAGGTTGAACTTTATCGGTTTTTACTGTTTTATAAGTGAAATAAAGTAAGTTGATTGTGGAGGCAGCTCTCCATTGTTTAGTTCCAAGCTACTTTTTTTTTTCACTAACTTATTCATCCGTCCTTTTTGCATTCAGAGTTGGTTAAAGCTTTTTCGTACTCACCATTTGTCTGACTGTTTTTCTTCATTCTTTTGTATTTGTGGCCAGAAGAAGGGCGATGATAAAGTGAACAGAGCGATGAGCTGGGAAATGTGTGTTCCAAGGTTCGAGCTTGGGGACTGCTAAAAACAGTGTTAAGATTTAAATTAGACATAATCGTATTCACTGCTTGTAAGAACACAAGTCAAGAGTGAGAGCAGTGGAAATTAGTTATTTGAGAGGAACATGTGGAATTGAGCATGGTGATGGAGAAGTACAGAGAAGGCCAGAAGGAGTTGCATTGTGTGTTTATAGACTTGGAGAAGGCTTATGATAGGGTACCGAGAGAGGAACTGTGGTACTGTACAGTATGAGAAAGTCGGGAGTGGCAGAGAAGTACGTGAGGGCGGTGAAGGACATGTACGACGATAGTGTAACAGTAGTGAGATGTGCAGTAGGAATGACTGAGGGTTTCAAGGTGGAGATGGGATTGCATCAAGGATCGACTTTGAGTCCCTTCTTGTTTGCAATGATGATGGACAGATTGACAGATGAGATTAGACAGGAGCCTCCATGGACAATGATGTTTGCGGACGACATTGTGATATGTAGTGAGAGCCGGAAGGAAGCTGAGGCAGAGCTTGAGAGATGGAGATATGCACTGGAGAGAAGGGGAATGAAAGTAAGCAGAAGCAAGACTCAGTACATGTGTGTAAATGAGAGATGACAGGGGAACCGTGAGGCTGCAAGGTGTAGAGGTGGCAAAGGTAGATGAATTCAAAGACTTGGGGTCAACTGTACAAAGTAACGGGTAAAAAAGAGACTGCAGGCGGGATGGAGTGGGTGGAGAAAGGTGACAGGAGTGATCTGTGACAGAAGGGTCTCTACAGATGTGAAAGGGAAAGTTTATAAGACTGTCGTAATTCCAGCCATGTTGTACGGAATGGAGACAGTACCACTGACACAAAGACAGGAGGCACAGTTGGAGGTAGCAGAATTGAAGATGTTGCGTTTTTCACTAGGAGTGACGAGGTTGGACAAAATTAGAAATGAACATATTAGAGGGACAGCGCACGTAAGTCAGTTTGGGGACAAAGCTAGAGAGGCGAGACTGAGACGGTTTGGACATGTGCGGAGGAGGGATGAGGAGTATGTCGGGAGGAGGATGCTGGAAATGGAGTTACCAGGTAGGAGAAAGAGAGGAAGACCAAATAGAAGGTTTATGGATGTAGTGAAGGAGGACATGCGGGTGGTAGGTGTAAGAGAGAAGATGCAGAAGACAGAGTAAGATGGAGACGGGTGATCCGCTGTGGCGACCCCTAAGGGGAGAGCCGAAAGGAGAAGAAGAGATGTGGAATTACTTGAAGAGACAGAGTGACAAATGAGGAAGGGAAGGAGCGTTGTGGTGTGGATGTGGATGTAACAGAAGTCGTTAGGAGAAATACGAGGTGGTTTGGCCATGTGGAGAGGATCGAGAGCGAGACATTAATTACGTGAGTAAGGTGTAGGAGGGGAGAGGGAGGGGTAGGCCAAGGATGAGATGGAGGGATGGGGTGGAGAGGTATGTGAGAGAGGGGTGTGTGAGCTAGGAGCAAGGCAGTGAAAGCCCGGGGGACCGGGCGACATGGAGGCGATTTGTTTGTAACCAATCCTTACGGGATTGAGGCGTCTGGCAATAGATAGATAGATAGTATTCTCTGCCTCTTATATACTTCTCCATCAATACCCCCCCTCCACCCTCAAAGTCTCCATTTACAGGATATCAGATCCGTAAGTTGGCTAGGTGATCTTTTACAACAACCTTCTTTCCTAATGCAGTTTTTTTGTTTTCAGTTACTGCTGGTTAACCCCCTTCCTACCTCAATACAGTGATCTTTGTTTTTTCGCTTCCTTGCGATTATGTGCAACTCAGGGATGAGTTAGAGATATCCTGATCTAATTCCTTCACTACTGCAAATGAAAAAAAAAAAAGATCAGTAAGATCGTTGGTGAGTTTGAATAAAATGAAAATGCTTCATGGGGCGGTGAAGTACGGTAATGTTTTTCGGCTGGTTGATCTCGATAGTATTATATTTTTCATTAAGTTTAGCACAGCTCCTTTCCTGAGAGGTCATGAAGGGTGTCCTAACCCTTTCAGTTCGAAAAGTCTACATTTGCTCGTCTTCAGATATCCACAATATAATATAAAAGACATCATAGTGAACTGGAAAAATAAGCAAATTAAAAAAGATCTACGTTCGACCAAATGTGATCACTTTTCACCGCTTTTCGCTTTACTGTCTTTTCAACATAGTTTTTTACGTAACCCATTAAACTCACTGTCGAAATCTGTTGCGCTAAACTATTTATGTCACCCAATCCGGAACAAAAGTTCCGATAGGTTAATAATCTTCCTCTTCACTGAATGACCAGTGGCTGTTAAATGTTAGTTCAGGTAATGTTTTCAGACAGGAGATATCCTAACCTGCATGGTTTTTATGAGATTTTCCCCAGTGCAACTGACAAGATTTACTTGACTGTTCGTTTCATACAATATGCAATACATTTTTTTTCCGAGGTGGGTGTAGTAAGTTTTCTGTTACAGTCAAGGTATGTTACATCCAATATCTTTGCAATTTTTATTTCAGCTTTCTTTGTTTCTTTCCCAGCTTTATTAAGAAATTGCTTTTGATTCTTACTGGTAGGTTTGGCAGCATTTTCTGAAATAATTTATTGGTTTAACTGCAACGCAATCAACCCATGACTTCAAGTTTTGAGTACCTATGAATCAACTGGCCATGGCGGAGTCACATCCCCTCCAAAACATGTAGGGATAAGAATCTTTGGGTATCATACGGATACCTCTGCAAACTGAACCTTGGAATGCATATCGTCTTGACCTGAGGTACTGGAGCAAACCTGGCTACTGAATAACTGAAAGATAAAGTAAGGGGATATCATAGGCCTCACTGAGCTTACAGATCAAAGAACTATCTGATACCCAAGTTTTTATTTTTCTAACAAAGGGAAAAAACAACGACGGAAACATGATGTACCATTTTTTTTTTTTAATAAAAAAGCGGACGACAATCTTGCAGAGGGAAAATCATTGTAAAGTGTGTGTGTGTAATCTTTAGCTTTCCGACTGTGATGAGCTTGTGTGAGTTGAAATTATCGCAAGTCATAAGCTGACCTAAATAATATATATATATATATATATATATATATATATATATATATATATATATATATATATATATATATATATATATATATATTCACGGCCAACCTACTTACTAAATCTTTATACTTCCTAACATATTTATTGTCCTTGATTCGCTGGAACATATGAAAACCGCCTGACGTTAGGCGTAAGAAGATGCAAACGTAAATGATTAACGCATAGAGGTTAAGTGAATAAAAGGTATTTAGTTATGAAAATCACTATTTAGGATATGTTGCATCATCTACCAGGGAAGATGAGAAAACAATGGAGTTGTACGAAAATGCTGAAGCTGCAAGGTAAAGATATAAAGTAGCAGCATACACGTCTGTGGCGGGAAATGTACTGTAAATGCAATTGTAGGTATAAAAAAAAGTGTGAAAGCAAACTATATCTTTTTGAAATATGTACTCATAACTATATCTTGCGGAATAGGTACTTAAAATATCGCTTATCTTGCAGTTTCAACGTTCCTTCTTCGTGTTTTGCATTTTTTTTTTCCTCTCATAGGCCATCATCTTTCTTCCCGTTCGTGCTCGTCGCTTTCTGCCTTCGACTTTTCAGTTCTATAACTGATTCTTTAGCTAATTCTTGCTACCTCCAGACGATTTTATTCAGTATAGTGGAGACCTTCAAGCAGGAGGGGTTAGGTATAGCTTTCAACAAGTACTCCATGCGATTCTCCAAAACCGAATAAAATCGTCTGGTACCAGCAAGAAGATAGGAAAATGTGACCTTGGGTTGAAGGGGCTCACTCACGGCATCTTGTCATGCTATTCTGCATAGTCTTTTCACTTGACTTTGCCATTTCGACAAATTCTTTATTACTCCCTGGTCTTCTTTTTTAAACCCTTCGCTACGATGATTATATACTCAGATTTGCTGAGACATATAGTAATGAGGTTAGTGAAGCCTCTGTCTAACTCCTCCATTTCGAATAGCTGTCTCTTAAGTTGAATACAAGTGCCTGAAAGTGGTAGTCCATAGATAGTGAGCAGATTAACTCAACTGCAATAACTTTTGACATTTCATACGTATGTAACCCCTGTTTTCTCACACTCAGTATAATCTGTACACTATATCACCCTCTCGTAGCATGCTCTTTTTAACTTCAGTCTGTAGTTTTCTTTTCATAGTCAAGGCTTCCATACCATTATCTGTCTTCAGTTTACCCCTGAACTACTGTAATTTGCATATCTATGAAACATCCTACAATGAGACAGGGAATAGAAACGGATGGGGGATTAAGTTATCCCAGTACCCAGAAAACTGGGTCAATGAATGTGCGTGGATGTAGCACGATTGAGGCTAAAAGGGAGAGATTGGAAGAAAGTTTGTCAGAAGAAACTTGGATGTGTTAGCTTTCAGTGAAACAAAGAGGAAAGGGAAAGGTGTGTCTGAGTTTGGAAGTGTGCATGGAAGGATCTCGGGTGTTGATAGCGGAAGGGCGAGAGAATGTGTGGCCTTGATAGTGAGGCCGGAAGTGCGGCAATGTGTGACTGAATGAGAGGAGGTGTCATCGAGACTGATGTGGGTGGAAGCGAAAATTGGACGTGAGTTGTGGGTATCTGTGAGCGCATATGGGCCTGGTAGCGAAAAGGATGCAGAAGAGAGGGAGTCTTTCTGGAATGATGTTGATGAATGTCTGCAGAGTTTTGGAGCTAATATGAATGTGGTAATGGTGGGAGATCTGAATGCCAGAGTGGGAAATATAGCAAATGAAGGTGTGCCTGGAAGAAATGAAAATGGGGAACGAATGATTGGGTTGTATGTTGAGCGAGAGATGGTGACTGGAAATACAGCACGTTGTTTGAGAAGAAAGATATTTATAAGTATACATGGGTGAGACAGGAGGGTGGAAGGGTTGTTGATGAAACACTGATGGACGATGTGGTTGTGTCCAGGAATTTAATAAGAAGATTGTTGGATGTAAGAGTTTTGAGAGGGGAGGGTGGAGGTATATCTGACCACTACCTAGTGGAGGGAAAGTTAAGTGTAGGTAAGACATGGGTGAGAGCTAGGAGAGTTAGGTGTGGCAGGGAGGTTTTGAAAGTGAGTGAGTTGGAGAAAAGAGAGAAAATGACAGAGTATCAGGAGAAACTGAAAGATGAGTGGAACGCAGGAAAAGATCAGTAAAGTGGCAGTGTGGAGGAGGAATGGCAGTTGTTTAAGAGTGCTGTGGTGGGGCATGCGGAAGAGGTGTGTGGTATGAGACGAGTGGGTGGTGGTATGAGAAAGGGAAGAGAATGGTGGTGCGAAGAAGTAAATATGGCTGTGGCTGAGAAAAGACGTGCATATGAAGTGTGGCTGCAGAGGAAGGATGAGGTGTCATATGAAAGGTATCAGGAAAAGAGGAATAGGGCTAGAATGACTGTGCGTGATGCTTCCAGTCGATACCAAGCATGATGTCCTTGCAGCCTTCCTCCCATTGAGCATTTTGAAATGCCTTGTCCTCTTCATTCTTCAGCAACTTCATGGCATACACGTGCTTCAAGTCAAAGGGATTCTTCAGTTTGAAGTCAGCTCGCTTCCCTTCTTCCACCTCTGTCTTCCTGTCCTTCCGGTCACCCAGGAAGCACCATTGTTTTAAAAAGACTGGGGGGAGGGGGGGGGAAAGTTGGTTTAGAGGAAATCTATCAAACTGAAGTTCCTTCAAGGAATCTCTTTTTGACAGATTTACAACGATGGACATATCTTAAGTTTTTTTTTTTTTTTTTTTTTTTTTTTTTTTTTTAGCAAGGAAAATCAATAGGCATCATCGAGCTGCTGGTGTTAAATATAACAATCCCTATCACATTATTCACAGACCCTATGACTTTTGAATTAGTCCTGCTCATTAATCGTCAGTTACTCTTTGTTTTGCCCTGTCATTAACAGGGTGCTTCCTGCCTTTGAAAATCTGTCTACCGATAAAATATTAATAATGTTTTCGAAAAGCCTACACACTTCATAACACCGCGGGCAGTGACGTCACCACATTACCCAAACAGCGATCCAGATCTTGTGAATATATATATATATATATATATATATATATATATATATATATATATATTCACAAGATCTGGATCGCTGTTTGGGTAATGTAATATATATATATATATATATATATATATATATATATATATATATATATATATATATATATATATATATATATATATATATATATATATATATGAGTCAATGTTATGTTCTATTTTACCAAACTCAGAAGAAACTTGCCTTTCAATTCCATGTCATATCATGGGAAGTTTGAAAACCTGCATTTGCACTACTATTCTTCCAAAAACAGTACTTATCAGTTAGTAGACTACTTCTTCGGTGTTTTGGTGTTCAAAATGGCAACTCATTTTTCCCGTCAACTGTTACATTTGAACTCCTTAGCCATGTCCAGCATATTTTCCATTAAAAATCTTAATGTTGGTCAAAGCTTTCTGTTCCATCTACCTCCTTTTTTAAGTGTCTTCATTTTTCACCGTTCATATTTCGCAGTGTTCTGTTATTTCTTTTTTAATGCAGTTTCTCTTATTTAAAAAAAAAAAAAAGAGATCGCTGTTCTTTGTTCTTAGAGAAAATCACATTTCTTTCCTAATTCCATGTGGTTTGATTTTCTTTATTAAACTCCTGACAACTTTTACTCTCAACTTTTTTTTTTATTTTTTGGGCAGATTTTTTCCATACTTTTTTCTTTTTTTCCTTCCACTTCTGTTTTCCCAACTCCCTTATAGCAGTGCGGTGTTCCCTTCATGCAGTCCCACAGCTTCCATACCCCACTTATACACACTCTTTACGTTTATCAAGAGAGGTGCGTAAAGAAGTACACCATAAATTCTTTTCGCTCTCAGCTCATTGATATTGATTCTTCCTCTTTGTTCTTTTAATGTTCCTGTGTGTTTTGTCCGTCTTTTCTTTATTTCTTTTATGTCATATGTCTCTACCATATCTTTCTTTCTGTGGACCACCCACTTTCATTTTACATTCTACATACAGTCCCGTTGTCATGCACTGCTTCACATAAAGTTTCCTCAACTGCAGCATCACCCTGCTTACCTAAGGGAAGAATTCTAAAACTTTGAGATGTAAAGGTAATTGACAAAGATTATGAGTCATATTAAATTACTAACCTCATTGTGCCTTTCAATGAGCATGTTGCGGAACTAGTGTAACAATTGTTGCATTGAACTAGAACATTGCGAAAGCAGGCTTCATAGGATCGATATGTGATAGTTCTACTACACAGTACTTCTGCGGTACGATGCCTCGTACCTCACACGGTACAGTAGGATGAGAGATTGTAATATGTCAAGCCTTCGTTTCTTCAGTGTTCTTAAAAGGAGCAAGACGCATTGATCTAGATTTACTCATCGAATACAAAAATGAGAAATTTTAGTATGATGATGATGATGATGATGATGATGCATGGTAGCTCAGGCAATTTCAGTTTATGCCACTGAAATCATTCTATCAAAAGGTAAGACATTAAGATATTAAAACAGAAACATCACGAAAAATGATCTGTAAGTATTTCTTCTGATATTCAATCTTTTTGTTTCTGCCCCTACTTACAGATAAGCCTGGAGCCTAATACCTAATAAAAAGGTAAACACAGGAGTGCTCAGAGACGGCTAGAAATAATATAGTGATGGGTATTAGGTGAAATAACAAAAAAGAGCTTCTTGGGTAGGGTAACACAGGAAAGTAGAAGATGTTGCCACGGTAATGAACACTTTCAGCACGATATTATATTATTTTATTATAATTTTTTTAAGTATATCAACACCAGACGGCTTCATTCAAGTTTGGAAGACCCTCATTCACACCAGGATTAATGAAGGCTGTATCTGATCCCTTCTGTTCGAAAAATCTGTCATAAGCTGGCTATAATTACGTAATGATAAGAATAAAAAATCATCATCATCATCGTTGCCGTCGCTCTCGTCAACATTATCGTAGCACCAGTCGACCGCAGCACCAGTCGAACAGGGCAGTACTCCCGAGGTTGATGGCAAGCTGGTGATAGGGAGAGCTGGAGCTCCCGTTTCACCAGCCCTCAGGACTTGATCCTGACCATCTCCCTTTTCTGAATATTTTCAGTGCATTCATTTACACAGAGAGTAGGCCAGCATGCTCTCATAATACCTCTACCTTCAGCTGTCTACACCACACTACATGCGCATAACATATCACACCTTCTATTCACATCTTTAGTAATGGCCGCTGCAATCTTAATATCAAATGAGGTGGTACCTCGGATTGCCACCACCGGCAGGGTAGGGCTGGAGGCACAGGGTCCTCCCGGTCGCCATCAAGCGACTGTGCCGGCAGCGACTGTTGCTATTTCCGGGAATGCTCGTCGGCGAAGAGGTGACGGTGCGGCCTTATTCTTTACCAACATCCGCGGCCTTACCACAAATTTAAACTCGGTTCATTTTTTCCTTCAGTTCATATCCCCTTTGGCCCTTTTCCTCACAGAACCACAAATCTCGCCCTCTACCGATATATCTCCATTTTGTTTTCCCGGTTACCATCTCCTTACAAACTTTCGTAACAAGGGCGGCACCTGTTGTTATATCAAATCCCAATATGCAGTTGACACTATTTTAAACTTCACTTCATCCAGTTTTGATTACTCATTATATAAATTAAATTGCCAAAACATTACCAAATATATCTGTGTAGTTTATCGTTCCCCCAATGCTTCTTCGGAACCCAGTGTATTTGATTCCATATCCACTCAGTTGAGTAACCTTGACCTTGACCTTGGCAATGAAATTACCATTTTGGGTGATTTTAACATACACAATGTTGAATGGTTATTGCATTCTGGCCGGACTGACGACGCTGGTCTAGAATGCGAGCTGTTTGCGGAATCGTTTAACCTCACCCAGTTGGTAAAGCAACCAACCAGAATACCTGATAATCCTGACCATAATGCCCATCTCTTGGATTTATTCTTGACAAATAATCCAGATCAATACAGGATAGAGGTACTGTCACCACTTGGATCCTCTGACCACAATCTCATCAAAGCCTCATTAGTTAACCCTCCTACACCTCCCCATTCTGAACCTGTCAGGGTGACCTGATGGCACTTTGACAGGGCAGACTGGGATGGATTTAGAAATTATCTTGCTGATATTCCATGGCAGTTTTTCTTCTCTAGTGATCCCAATTCTACCCAGTCCCACATCTGCGACTTAATACTAGCTGGTATGGATTTATTCATACCAAGTCAACAATTCACTAAAAGATCAAACTCTCCAAAATGGTTTGATGGCAATTGTGCCAGAGCAACAGCCCAAAAGTCATTAGCATATAACTCTTATTTAAAATCAAAAACATCTGAATCACTCTCCCAATTTAAAATTGCTAGAAATCATGCAAAAGATGTAATAAATCTATCTAAATCAAACTTCCTTCAAAAGCAAGCATCAAAACTACTTAACAACCCTAATGACAATAGAATATTCTGGTCAACTCTTAATTCTTTCAATAATAACTTTAACAAGTCATCTTCCATTCCCCCACTAAAGTCTTCAGATGGCAATATTACAAATGACCCACGTGGGAAAGCAGATATCTTTGCTAGTACCTTTGCCAGAAACTCTACCATAGATGATACCAGCTAAAATGTCTCAGTACTGGAACTTGATTCTCCCGAAATTGCCCCACTTAAAATACAGACAAGATATGTAAAATCCATCCTAGACAATTTACCTACCAACAAAGCTCCAGGCCCAGATGGAATTCCGCCAATTGTTTTGAAAAAGTGTTCCCCTGAACTTGCCTCTGTCCTAGCTAAATTATTCAGACTATGTATACGTACTTCTTTATTCCCAAATTCATGGAAAGAAGCCAATATCCACCCAGTTCCGAAGAAAGGAAGTTCGTCTGACCCCTCCAATTACAGACCAATAGCTGTCACATCTTCTCTTGGTAAGGTATTTGAAACTTTAATTAATAAGCATATTGTTAAACATCTTGAATCCAACAACTTAATTAGTGATAGACAATACGGTTTTCGCCACGAAAGATCCACCATTGACATACTCAATCTCTTAACTCATACCATCCATCAATCAATTGATCTTTTTGGAGAAACTCATGCAGTAGCTCTTGATATCTCTAAAGCTTTCGACAGAGTATGGCATCGTTCCCTGCTGTCCAAACTCCCTTGCTATGGACTAACGTATTTTGTTCCTTTGATTTCTTCTTATCTTAGTGACAGGAATATAAAGAGTAAAAGTAGATGATGTATATTCGAATTTCCACTCAATTAACGCCGGCGTGTCGCAGGGATCAGTTCTGGCACCAACCCTATTTCTGGTTCATATTAATGATCTCTTATCTGTCACTCACAATTCCATTCACTCATATGCAGATGACTCAACACTACATAGTTCATTCACACTCAGACATCCATTTACAAAGTCTAATATCTCTACCTCTCAACTCAGTACAGCCATCTCCATAAATCAAGATCTATCTACAATCAGTGAATGGGGACAAAACAACCTTGTCTCTTTTAATGCTAGTAAAACTAAATATATACAGTTTACTAATAGACAGATATTGCCAGATTCGTACATTACCTTCAGTGCTACTAATATTCCCATCTCCAAAAGTATTGAAATTCTTGGTGTCTCACTTAACAGTGCCCTCAGCTGGACCTCTCATGTCAGATCACTTGCTAAAACCGCCTCAGAGAAACTTGGATTATTGTACAGAGTCCGTAACTTCTTCGCCAATGAGCAGTTAGCTATAATTTATAAGAGTCATGTGCGCTCTCAGCTTGAATATTGCTCACCCTTGTGGAATGGTTGTGGAGAGGTTGCATTAAGACAACTAGACAAAATCCAGAATAAAGCTGTTAGAATCATTAACAACCCTGCCATTACATATAAACTACCTCCCCTGCAAGTAAGAAGGAATGTTACCTCCCTTGCATTATTTTACAGATATTTTTTCGGCAAATGCTCAGACGAAGTTGCGTCCATGGTGCCACCTCTCTATGTCTTCCCTCGTGCTACACGGGCATCTGGTAGCGCTCATGACTGGAATGTCACTCAACCATATTGCAGAACTTCTGCCTATCAGAATTCTTTCATTCCCCGAACTGCATCTCTCTGGAACTCGCTTCCCCAGAGTTGTTTTCCTCCAAATTTCAACCCACAACTGTTCAAGTCTAATTGTTACAGATATTTTATGAACAGAGGACACCAGTAATCTGGTGTATGGATTATTTTTTTTTTACCCATTTGTTTTTCCTTCCTCCGTTGTTATTAAAAAAAAAAAAAAAAAAAAAAACTAAGGATGGGATGAGATAGATAGGGTAGAGAAAACCTGAACAGAAAAAACATGACAAAGTAAGGATGGGATGAGATAGATAGGGTAGAGAAAGCCTGAATAGAAAAAAACACGACAAAGGAAGAATTAGCCAACAGCATGACCAGTTATATTGGTCTGGACACTCTTTTACTCTGAATATCTAGCTCGAAGGCCTAGCCAGCTGCACACATTTTTGGGGGGAGGGGGCAGGGGTAATTTTTTCAGGGACTCACTTCACATTACGTATTAGATTGTCCGACAAATATCAAGGAAAAAGGGGGGAAAAAAGAAAGGTGCTATACACTTGTCACGTACTTCTACAATCATAATTGACCCAATATGGAGATTTCCATACTTTTCCCTGTAGCTGATTAACTTCCATACCTTGTTTCTTACACACTAATTTACAATAGCCATGAACAGACTTACCGAAAGAACGAAATTCTTGGACACCTAGAGAAAGAGTGAAGGGAGGAACAAGCTGGAAACACGAAGTAGGATGTAGTGCTTTACTCCACAACATAAAGAGGAAGAATAATGACAAATTTAGTGGATAAACGTAATCCCTTTAGCGCGAGGGCGGTATTTATAAATTTTGCTACATCCAGACGGTTTTGTTTATCTCAGAAGACTTTTTTCAACTAAAGGGATTAGATGTAATGTTAACACTTTCACTATAAAAGGCCTTCCCTAAACTACTGACCCGGGTGGAGGCAGTAAGAATAAAAATAGACATCCGTTGTTCGATAATGAGTTTGCACAGCATGATGATGACAAGGATTTTTTATTTATTACATTTACTCCCACTTGCCACACTTTACTGTTTCTCAAGATTTTATTTCTAGTCCTCTAGAATGTCTCTCTCTCTCTCTTTCTCTAAACGCTATGAATCAAATGACGTACTGATAATTTATTCAATCCACTTCCAGAAGATTTTGTTAATTTCAGGAACAGCTCCCCGCACTGAGAGAGTTGTTGAAGAAAGGTCGCTCCGATGCTGAATGAAGTCGTTTCCAAGTTGCAGGAATTGACAAGAATAACGGCAACGAACTGAATGAGTTAATGACATCTGATTCGGCTGTTCATTGCGTCTCTTACTGTCCTATTCATTTATACCCTCCTGCAATTCCTTCTGCATCTGTTGTACCCATCCACTCTTCTTTTTATTTTGTAGCACCATCCTTCGTTTCTTTTTTCTTCATCTACTTTACTTTTTCTCATTTGTTTCTCATAATATATTACCCAACCTCACGTTCTTTTTAACCTGTAATACCCCTGATTCCTTTATATATATATATATATATATATATATATATATATATATATATATATATATATATATATATATATATATATATATATATATATATATATATATATATATATATATATATATATATATATATATATGGAGTGTTTGAATACGTATTCGGGTTCTTATCCCCAGCTAAATACGTTCACTCCTTAATAATACATGTCTGAAGTATAACGTTTCCTGCAATAGATAGCATGGAGGACACTACTGTACAAAATGTTAACATGACGTTACATTTCCTTTCAGGCTAACATAGTTAGAAATACAAATTCCATTCTTCCTCTCCTATGAAGTTTTTATGCCAGCTTTTCCATGTTGCATGACAGTACTTCTCACTTTTCTTGCCAGCTTCCGAAGCAGGGATCAGGGAATGGGGGAAAGGGAGGCTTTCCTGCTTTGCTATCCTAGTCTTTGGCTCATAAAATAGTAACCTTGGTCTAAAACAAGCAGCCTCGAATGGATGAATAGATCTGTTGCTGTTTTCTTTTCTTTGTCTTCATTTGTACCTTTAATGTTTTCCCACTCTCTCTAGTCTCCTCATCTCTCTTCCACTTTTCATTTTCAACCTCGCTTCCCCCCCCCCCCACCTCTCTCTAATAGTTCTTTTCATTCTCGCGCCTTTTAAGTCGCTCCCACAGTCCCCACCTTTCCCTCCTACCCTCCATTCTTTCTTCAGTTACTTCTCATTTCTTTTGCTTCTACACCAGCCTCTTCCACCTCCTTAGTCTTCCTTCCCTCCAATGACCTTTAGTATTACCAAGTCCTTTCTGCTCTCGCATCTTCCCATCGTTTCCTCTTCCCTATTATTCTTATCTTTTCATCTTTATCATCTTCGTCTACTGCACGTCCCTCATTCTGTTGTTTATTCTCTGTAGCCGGTTTAATTTTATTACTTCGCCTCCTGTCGTCTCTTTCTTCGTCCCTTTCTTCGTTTTATTTACATATCTTACATGGTTCTATGCATATAAGTGAAACATTATATATATATATATATATATATATATATATATATATATATATATATATATATATATATATATATATATATATATATGCATATAAGTGAAACATTACATATATATATATATATATATATATATATATACACACACATGATATATTAGTTTCAAAAAGATCAGTTTTCGAAAACTTGATCAAGTTCTCCTCTCCCTAGTTTCACTTTATGGGAAAACCCTTCTGGCTGAGTTTCACTGAAATCGGTGTATATTTGAAGGTCTCTCAAAAGTGAAAGTTTTTAAAATATCTTCAAAAATTCGTTATTTTTCTAATGTGATGTCTCTGTGCTCTCTAAAAGAAAGGTATTGTGATTTTAGTATAAGATCTTCTGAAACTAACTTGTAGCAAATTAGTTTCTTCGTTGACATTTTCTTATTTTATTTTCACAGAGACAGCATGGTAACCAGAAGTGCATCATTGGTGTGGTTGGTCAGAAAGCCACAGATAACTGGGAGCCGGTCACCCTCCGTAGAACAAGTACTAAATGTGTTTATGTTCCATCATGTGGAAGAAAAAAAAGACAGTTTCCAAAGCTGCAAAATAAATTATCTTAAAGGTGAGTGAAATCTGGAAAAGAGCCAACCTTCCACAATTTGATGAAGCTTGGCAAATCAAGAAGCTTAAGAAACTGTATGAGAAGTACTTGAAGCTGAAGAAGAACAAAGGCAGATACAGTGAGAAGGAAATGAAGCGGGATCTCGTCAAAGCGGATCTGGATGAGATATTCGACGTGGCACACTCGAAGGCATTGATCATGAACATTCCAGATGAAGATAAACGATTTGTCAGTGCGAGGACCAAGCCTCGTCCTCAATGGCAGTTATCGACTTCATAATGACCAAGGTCAAGGAGAGAAAGAGGAAATGCGATTTAGACGTCTCACAGCGAAAACAGAAAGGGAAAGAAGGTTGGTGGAGACAGTCATTTTGGAGGAATCCAGCTCTATGTCAGCGAATTCCACAGACGATGATGATTTTGTCGGTCCAGCTCCAGCCAAATCTCCCTGGTGTCGTCATGCAGCAACGAGCAAGAATCGGAAAGCTGTCTGCGACAAGAACTTGTCTGCTGCCTGAGACTGGGACAATTTCTCTGTGCGCCAAGTAACAAGTTCATATGCTGATGCTGCCCATAACTTTGGTCATAATCTCGGGGAGCTTGTGATTTCTCCTGCTACAGTCTATAGAGCTCAACGCAAGAAAAGATAGCAGCTGGAATCTCTGCATCAGTCAGGACAAAGGATATCCCATTGACACTTCACTGGGACGAAAATCTATGTCCAAACATCTGTCAAGGCAAGAGTTTAAAAAAGCCGGATCTCTGTACTGGCTTCCAGGGAAGTGACTGCAGACCTTCTAGATGTTCCACTAGCATTAAATGAAACTAGAGAACTCGCTCATGTTGTGCTCAAAGAGATTCAAGAGGCCAACCTTTAAGAATTTTTGCACTGAGGTATGATACTACGGCAGCAAATACTGGAATACATCAGAGTGTTTGCACACTAACTGAGCAAGAACTCGGAAAATCAGTTGTGTGACTGGTTTGCGGACATCATATTCATGAAGTCATCCTGAAAACCGTCTTCGAAGTTTGCCACGGATCTTCTTCTGGACCAGATATAGGATTATTCAGGCGGTTCCAGACACACTGGCCCCTTATCAATCAATCCTTGTACAAGACTCTGGATACTGATGTAGATTTTGTGGAACTCTTCGCCATCAACATCACCCTTCAGGAAAGGAAGAAGTACATGCTGACATTCTTGAAATCAACTCCTGAGAGTGGAAATCATCCTCGTGAAGACTACAAGGAACTGCTCCAGTTGGCATATATTTTCTAGGAGGGTCAACTGACCAGTCAACTTTCCGCCCACCAAGAGCGATGCATCAGGTGCGATGGATGGCAAACGGGATTTATGCAATTAAAACTGATGTTCGGCAGGCATTGTCCGACAGTGTTGCAGAGTGAGGCACGAGGCATGTGCCAGATTGCAATCTTCATCTCTTTGCTTTATGTTGAAGCATGGAATGAAGCGATGATACCTCAATAGGTACCTCAAAATGATTTTTTTTCTCTCTCTCTGTTTTTGGAGAGCTGCGATTAGAAAGTTGCCGATGCGGCTGAAAAGGCAGCAAGACATCAGTTATGGCACCTGACGGAGGAGCTTGTGGGCCTTGCCTTTTCTGATGAGTGTCTGGAGGCTTCAATGAAGTGGGACAGGGTGAAGAACTTGACAAAGAAGAGTTGTAGCAAAGGCTTGAAAAAGCTTCAGGGCATGAGGGTCCGGTTGATTAAGCCCTTGGCGGACTTATTTTCTGAAAAAATCGGCCAGTCTGATCAAGTGTCCGATGGATTCTGGCATGGAGCCAACGTTCTTGAACAAGGATCTAGAAGAGTGGGAGGATGAAGGGAACTGCCAGTTGGCACTGAAACGAGTGAAGTCTTGAAGGTGGTCAATGATGCTGGTGAACGTGGCATTGCATTAATCGAGCGCTTCAACTCGTCGATCACAACGAAGGAGGAACAGAAACCATTCTTGCTCAAGGTGGCTCGCGAGCATATTCGAGCTGTTCCACAGAAAGTGGCTTTTAATTAGTGTATTAGTTTTTGCATGGTACATTATATTTTGAATTTAAAAAATATATCAAACATTTCTTATATATATATATATATATATATATATATATATATATATATATATATATATATATATATATACAGAGAGAGAGAGAGAGAGAGAAAGAGGAAGGGGACGTACGCTGTAGCACCAGTTGCACAGGGCGGAGCTCCCGAGGTGGATGGCAAGCTGGTGACAGGGAGAGCTGGAACTGCCATTTCATTAGCCCGCAGGACCTCTTCCTGACCATCTCCATTTGCTGAACATTTTCAGTGTTTTCATTAACACAGAGAGTATGTCAGCATACTTTCATAATACCTCTACCTCCAACTGTCTACACCACACAACATGCACATTAAATATCACACCTTCTAGTTCCATTCCCTCCTTTGCAATGGCCGCTGGATTATTATAAGCAAAATTGGTGGTATCTCGGACTGCCACCACCGGTAGGGTATGGCTGGCAGCACAGGGTGCTCCTGGTTGCAATCAAGCGACTGTGTGACAGGTCGTAAACACCGTTCATGTTCGTCAGCGGAGAATCGCAGGTTCTGCCTTAATCATTAATATCCGTGGTCTTTTTACCAAGCTGAATACCGTTCACTTATTCTCCCAGTCTATATCCCTTGTAGCCCTGTTCCTCACAGAAACCCAAATCTCTCCCTATACTGACGTATCTCCATATTGTTTTCCTGGTTACCATCTCCTCACGAACTTCCATAGCAAGGGTGGCACCTTTTGTTATATCAAATCTGAAATTGCATTGGCAGTATTTTGAATTTCGATTCAACTGACTTTGGTTATTCATTATATAAACTATCTATCTATCTATCTATTGCCAGACGCCTGAATCCCGTTTGGGGTGGCCACAAACAAATCGCCTCCACGTCGCCCTGTCCCCCGCCATTTCACTGCCCTGCTCCCAACTCACACACCCCTCTCTCATATACCTTTCCACCTCATCCCTCCATCTCATCCTCGGCCTCCCCCTCCCTCTTCCCCCCTCCACCTCACTCACATACACTCTCTTCGTCAGTCTCTCACCCTCCATCCTCTCCACATGGCCAAACCACCTCAGTGTGTTCCTCATAACGCATCTTTATATAAACTAAATTATCTTAATATTACCAAAAATATATGTACGGTTCACTACTCCCTCAGTGGTTCTTCAGAACCCAGTGGATTTTACTCCACCTTCTTGACTAACCTTAACATTACCACTGAAATTGCCGTTTTGGGTGATTTTAACGTCCACAATGTAGAATGGTTATTGCATTCTGCCAGGATTGACGATACTGGTCTAGAATGCTAGCTGTTTGCAAAATCATTAATCTCACGCAACTGGTAACGCAACGAACCAGAATACCAGACAATCCCGACCATAACGCCTACCTCTTGGACATCTTCCTGGTAAATAACCCAGATCAATACAGGATAGAAGTATGTCATCATTTGGGTCCTTCGACCACAGTCTCATCCAAGGAACGATAATAGGTCAAAGTGGGATGGATTTAGATATTATCTTGCTGATATTCCATGGCAGACTTTCTTCTACTGTGGCATCCATTCTACTCTGGCCAACATTATTGACTTAATACAAGCTGGTATGGAATTGTTCATACTCATTCAACAGTTCACTAAAATGTCGGACTCCCCCAAATGGTAAAGTTGTCCCAAAGCAACAACCCACAAGTCCTTATCATATAACTTTTACCTAAAATCAGAATGATCTTCACTGCTCAGTCAATTTTAAAACTGTTAGAAATCGTGCAAAAGCAGTAATAAATCTTCCTAAAACAAACATTCACACCTAAGCATCCATGCTATTAAATAATCCTAATGACAACAGAATTTTCTGGTCAAGTCACAGTTCTTTCAATAATAATAAGTCATCATCCATTCCACCACTAAAATCTTCTGATGGCAACACCGTAAATGACCTATGTGGTAAAGCAAACATCTTTGTCGATACATTCGCCAGACATGCTACCTTAGAGGATGTCAGCCGGAATGTCCCTGTAATAAAAATTGACTCTCCCGAAATTGCTCCACTTAAGATACGGACTAGATAAGTAAAATCCATTCTAGACAATTTACCAACCAACAAAGCTCCAGGTCCAGATGGAATTTCCTCATTTAGTTTGAGAAAATAATCCCCAGAACTTCCTCCCGTTCTAGCTAAATTATAGAGACTATGCATATGTACTTCTTCTTTCCCTAATTCTTGGAAAGAAGGCAATATCCACCCAGTTCCGAAGAAAGGAAGTTCCTCCGGCCCCTCTGGTTACAGACAAACAGCTGTCACATCTTCTCATGGTAAAGTACTTGAGATAGTAATTAAAAAGCATTTTGTTAAATATCTTGAATCAAACAACTTAATTAGTGATAGACAGTATGGGTTTCACCATGAAAGATCCACTGGTAGTATACTCTATCTTCTGACTCATACCATCCAGCAGTCAATTGACCAACATGGAGAAACTCATGCAGTAGCCCTTTGATATTTCTAAAGCTTGAGTGTGGCATCGTTTCCTGCTATCAAAACTTGCTTGCTATGGTCTGTAATCTTTTGTTCCTCTGATTCCCTCATATCTCTATAACAGAAAGATAATAATAAAATTATATGATGCATATTCCAATTTCCATTCAAATAATGCCAGCCTCCAACAAGGATCAATTCTGGCTCCAACCCTATTCCTAATTCATGTTAATGATCTCTTATCTGTCACCCATAATCCCATCCTTTCATATGCAAATGTCTCAATACCTCGCAAATCATTCACACTTAAATACCCACTCACAAAGTTTAATATCTCTAACTCACAACTCAGTACAGAAATCTCCATATATCACGACTAATCCAAGATCAATGAAAGGGGACAAAATAACATTGTATCATTTAATGCTAAGAAAACCAACCATATACAGTTTAACAATAGACAGACGCTAACTGATTCCTATATTACCTTTAATGCTACTAATATTCTTATCTCTAAAAGTAATGAATTTCTTGGTGTTTCACTTACCCAATGCTCTCAGCTGGACCTGCTTGCTAAAACCACTTCAGAGAAACTTGGATTATTGCACAGAGCCTGTAAATTCTTCACAGTTAGCTGTAATTGATAACAGTCATGTACACTCCCAACTGGAATATTTCTCACTCTTGTGGAATGGATGTGGAGTGGTTGCACTAGAAAACCAAAAAACTAAACCCTACTATTACAGATGAACTACCTCCCATACAAGTAAGAAGGAATGCTGCCTCCCATGCATTATTTTTCTGATACTATTATGGCAGATGCTCAAACGAAGTTGCATCCCTTGTGCCACCTCTCCACGCCTCCTGTGAACTACAAGAGCATCTCGTAATGTTTATGACTGGATTGTCACACTGCCACCAAATATCATAAAAGACTTTGTATAAACTTGTAGATAATTTATATATATATTGAACTGTAGTCGAGCGGTTGTTATAAATGAGTAGATTTGTGAGTAGATAATCGTGGTTCCCTTTTGTCATGCAATGACAGGAGAGGTAAAGAATAGTATGGGACTATTTTTATTTGTCTTGGAAATATTAACAAAGTCTCACACACGAGTGAAGTATAAGTAGAGTCCCGCCTACTACCTCCTGTCTCGCTCTCTCTCTCTCTCTCTCTCTCTCTCTTCCATGTTGCTAAGCCCTTCTCCCTACTACCTGCCTGTTCTATGGCTAGCCACCTTCTTCCCTCTCTACTTCCTAAATTCTGGTGAAACAGGGGTCGTGTCGCGTGTGTTACACTGTGGTTGGAAAGTTCCAGAAACCTGTGTGTGAGTATGTGTGTGTATGGTCACTAGGCTTTGTTCGCCTGCTATCTCGCTGACACACTACCTACATCATCCCCTAACTTTGCTACTTCCTGTGTAATGGTCAATATTTCCTCAGTTAACTTGCAAGATCATTTCCCTTTCCCAGGCTTGCGTGGAGCTGTCTATCTATCTATTTATCTATCTATCTATTATGATTTGTAATTATAATATGGAGTCCTAACAATATTACAGAACTTCTGCCTATCAAAACTGGAGTCATCACTAATTCTAGTTCATGGTCCAGACCGCACGTGTCCATGGTGTAGCTTCTGGACAGAAAATTGAAACTGTGGACAACTCAACTCAAAATATCCATATATATGTATATATTTCTGACGAACGTATTTTTCTCATTTATTTTCTGTATAACATGTAATATATATACAATATAACTGCAAGTGCTTCTTTGTCCTTGTGTTAACTGTTGAGCGTGTTCGTCATGGGATATATCCGTACATACTTCACTCATTTTTCTTTAAATCAGTCAGCAGCATTCAGTGAATTCGTCGAAATATATTGTTGCAGTATGTTCCAATACGTGACAGCCATCTCCTAATCGTAGCAACACCGTATGTAGTCTCTTGCACTAATACCGAAATATACTCGTATGTTTCCGTGCTTGAACAATAACAAAGCCAACCCAGGTGAACGACCCTGGGTGTCGTATGGACGGACTGACATGCTGGAAGTTATCATTCTGCTCAGTGTGCATGTGCCGAGTGTCCTTTATGCTATTATGCTGAAAGAATCCACATGTTATCTCATGTGTTGTGCCATTTATCAACAACATTAATGAAATATATGTGTCAGGAAGATGGTTGGATGTTTTACTGACCTGTAGGTAACTATAGATCTATATGTACAGTAGATTTATATAGATAATTATATATATGTATGTTACAGGCAGATTGTGAAGTCAGTCATTTCATGAATTAAGGTTAGTTTAGTTTAGGTTTATTTAGGTTAGATTGATGTAAAATAAGGATAGGTTAGGTTAGGTTAAGGCTGCTGCAATTTGTTTGGTTAGGTTAATTTAGGCTAAAGAGAAGGGAAGAGTAACTTCCAGCATATCACTCCGAGCATACCACACCGGCAGCGTGATTCACCCCGAGCAGTATGGAGCCAAATTCCTTTGATAATTGGACTGTTGCACAGCTTAAGCAATATTTATGACAAAGATCAGTGCCTAATTTGGGATATAGTAAAAGAAAACCAATACAACTAGTGAGATACTCTTGAATATCCTGATTCACTGGATCAAGTTGAGCCAACTGATGGCAAGTGTAGGTGAATCGAGACGGACTTGCGTTAATGGGAAATTATTGGTATTCCCAGATCCCCATTTATTAACAAATTGGGATGATAACCCATTTCGTATCCAGTCGGTAAAATGTCTTGAGCATATTGCATGGAATATCGTAGCCTTCCATCCTACATTTCATTTACATCTATTTTCCTACATCTTTCATCGTTTTGCTTCCTTCATAACTGAGGGAAATTTCTCCCAGCCTCTAACTTCAGCCATAGAAGGATACTGATTAGCACTTTTTCTTGACTCGGACGAGCAGTCCACCACTGCACAAAGAAACACAGGCACCATCACTCCTGATGCCTGAGAATCATTGTGTTTATGTTGACGGTCCGAGACTTATCCCTGGAATGATAATCGTGCATCGGGCAGAGTGGCGGGCATCTGCATAAAGATGCCAGAGATTCCTCATTTCATATCTTAGCCAATATATATCAATATTCACAGACAGTGACATGCGTTTACATTACTTTTTACAGTCTTACCATAGATTCTGGGTACAGAACAAGTCACTTCAGCAACCACTGGCTGTTTCAGAATGTGTGAAAGGGCCCTAAATTGGTATTTGTGTTAAATTTCCTTATAAATTTGCAGTATTCACACAAGGATGACATGCTTTTATTAATATTAGCTACTACATATTTACATTTGCGTTGAATAATGAAAATTACTTTCAAATATAGTCTAAGCTAAGGAACAAAAAAATAAAAATCCGTAACTTATTACTCTACCGCCCGTTATCAACAATTTCTGAGGACGTCACTACGGACACCTGGCAGGCTAGACCATGAACTAGAATTCGTGATTACTCCTTTTTTTTTTTTTTTTTTCTGAACTGCACGGTCTGCACATCTTTGGAACTCTCTTACCCACAGAGGTTCCCCCCCAAACTTCGGTCTACGGCTGTTCAAGTCAAACTGTTACAAACTTTTTATGAATGAAGGACACCTGTAAATGGGTGTATGGATTTTTTTTTTCCTTCTGTTCCGTTAATATATATATATATAACAGAACAGAGGAAGGAAAAACAAATGAATAAAAAAGAAATCCATACACCAGATTACTGGTGTTCTCTGTTCATAAAATGTTCAACAGTTAGACTTGAACAGCTGTGGGTTGAAGTTTGGAAGGAAACAACCCTGGGGAAGCGAGTTCCAGAGAGATGCAATTCGGAGAATGAAAGAATTCTGATAGGCAGAAGTTCTGCAATATGGCTGAGTGACATTCCATTCATGAGCGCTACCAGGTGCCCGTGTAGCACAAGGGAAGGGATGGAAAGGTGGCACCATGGACGCAACTTCGTCTGAGCATTTGCCATAAAAATATCTGTAAAATAATGCAGGGGAGGCAATATCCCATGTTACTTGTAGGGGAGGTAGTTTATTTGTAATGGCAGGTTTGTTAATAATTCTAACAGCTTTGTTCTGAATTTTGTCTAGTTGTTTTCATGCAACCTCTCCACATCCATTCCACAAGGATGAGCAATATTCAAGCTGAGAGCACACATGACTCTTATAAATTATAGCTAACTGCTCGTCAGTGAAGAAGTTATGGACTCTTTACAATAATCCAAGTTTCTTTGAGGCGATTTCAGCAAGTGATCTAACATGAGAGATCCAGGTGAGGGCATTGTTAAGTGAAACACGGAGAATTTCAATACTCTTGGATATGAGAATATTAGTAGCACCATGGCAATATCTGTCATTAGTAAGTTGTTTATATTTAGTTTTACTAACATTAAATGAGACAAGGTTGTTTTGTCCCCATTCCCTGACCGTAGATAGGTCTTGATTTATGGAGATGGCTGTACTGAGTTGAGAGGTGGAGATATTAGACTTCGTAAATGGGTGTCTGAGTGTGATTGAACTGTGCAGTGTTGAGTCATCTGCATATGAGTGCATAGGATTATGGTTGACAGATAAGAGATCATTCATATGATCGAGAAATAGGGTTGGCGCCAGAACTGATCCCTGCAGCACGCTGGCATTGAGTGGAACTTGGATTATACATCATCTACATATATATATATATATATATATATATATATATATATATATATATATATATATATATATATATATATATATATATATATACCTACATACACACACAGATATATATATATATATATATATATATATATATATATATATATATATATATATATATATTCAAACATATACACACACACACACACACACACATATATATATATATATATATATATATATATATATATATATATATATATATATTGTTACGGAACAGAGAAAGATAATGTACAGTTTAAGTGAGAATACTAAAAATCACTACAGTCCCGTAAAGTTCCAGGTTCAAAACAAAAGAGTTAGGTAAAATTACAAGTTAAAGTTTAATGCTCAAACTAACAACAAAACATTCAGGACTCATAAAGATAATGTAATGGCAAAAACAGGTTAAATATATGGTTAACTGCAATAGCCTCTATTAACATGAAATTAGAAAGAGTAAATTTACCTAAGTCAGCCCTGATAAAATGAAAATACACTGGGTAATGCTCAGTTAATGAAAATAAATTATTACAGATACAAAATAATATTAAAACTGGCTGACAAAATGAATCCTACATAAATTACAAAAAAAAAAAAAAAACTCACTAGGCCCACAAATCAACACCTTATGCTATACAGTACAAGGAAAAAATGCAATAACAGTTATACTCAAATTACACAGCTGCTAGATGGTTGGAGACTTCCTGAGCACTCACAACAATAACTGTACAGGGGAGGACGGAGATGTGAACAAAATGAGGAGTAGATCTAAGTGGCAATGATGCAGAGACTGAGCTCATTATATAGGGGCCAGCAGAGCTTGATACAACTTGTAAGAAGGATGCGCAAATGAAACCATGGGGACAAAGAGTTGACAATCCCACTCTGAACAACAGAAAGAACGACTTACTCTACTATAACGGTAGAAGGGGGGGACTGAGGCAGAACACGCTCGTGATCAAACATGCAGCATACTGTGCGTTAAAATTACACAAAGGATGATGAAATCATAGGCTATGTAACACCTCCCCACAAAGAAAAAGAAATTTACAAAGGAAATTTCTTATTACTCTAAAACAATCTGTCTAAAGTCTAGATAAGCAACCTGCAATAACATTTTCTTTCCCCTTGACATGCTGTATGTCTAATGAATACTCCTGAAGAAGTAGACTCCATCTTGTCAATCTCTGATTTTTATCTTTAAACTTACTAAGGAATTTCAGTGGGTTATGATCGGTATAAATGACTATGGGGTCAAAACCAGAATACAAATAAAATGAAAAATGCTGTAAACCCAAAATCAAGGTCAAAAGCTCTTTCTCAATAGTTGAGTAGTTCTTTTGAGGTGGAGTGAACTTCTTACTGTAATAAGATACAGGGTGTTCAATACCCTGATCATCCTCTTGCAGCAAAACAGCCCCAGCTCCTGTATCACTTGCATCAACAGCCATCTTAAAAGGCTTAGCAAAATTTGGAGTAACGAGCACTGGCTGACTTAATAGAATAGCTTTAAGTTTGTTGAAAGAGTATTCACAGTTATCGGTCCAGACAAATTTAACTCCCTTTTCCAGTAGGTCTGTAAGTGGTGATACAAGAATAGAAAAGTTAAGAACAAATCTCCTGTAATAACCTACCATTCCCAAAAATCTTTGTAGCTCTTTCCTACTTTTAGGTCTGGGAAGATCACTTATAACCTGAACCTTAGCTGCTGGTGGTGCAACATGTCCATCACCAATTACATACCCAAGGTACTGAACTTTAGCTTGACCAAACTCACACTTTGATAAATTAGCTACAAGATTAGCATGAACCAAACGGTCAAGAAATTTACTGACATGGCATAGGTGATCTTTCCAGTTGTCACTGAAGATTAATACATCATCAATATAAACAACACACCCTGCCAAACTCTCTGTTACAACATTCATGAGCTTCTGAAATGTGGCTGGTGCATTCTTCATACCATACGGCATTACAGAACATGCAAAAGCCTTTCCTAGTGTTACAAAACATGAGATCTCCCTAGCACGTTCAGTCATAGGTACTTGCCAGTATCCCTTTAACAAATCAAACTTACTTATGTACCTAGCCTTTCCGATCTTGTCTATGCAATCTTCCACGCGAGGGAGAGGGTAAGTGTCTGTTTTGGTGATCTGATTAACACGTCTGTAGTCGATGCAAAGCCGCTGTGACCCACCTGGCTTAGGGACTAGAGTGACAGGAGAACTCCACTCGCTCTGACAGGGCTCAATCATCTTGTGGTCCAACAGGTAGCCAATCTCCTTCTGGATGAGAGGAACTTTCACCGGGTTCACACGGTAAGGAGGCAATTTAATTGGCTTTGCATCTCTAGCATCGACATCATGCATCAACACAGTGGTTCTTCCTGGAGTGGCACGGAACACTTGCGGGTACTCCTGCAGTAATGCCGAAAACTCCTGCCTTTCCTCGGGAGGTAGATGAGAAAGCTTAGTCTGGAGATCATTCATGATATCAGGATTCTTCCCCAAACTATCACTCAGGCTCATACTGCATGGGAGAGCTTCACTTGCAGACTCGGGTGGAACAGCTACAGTGCAGACTGGATTATTTTCGTCCCGCCTGTGATATAAATTTAGCATGTTGATGTGACATAGTTGCTTGCTCTTTCTACGATCTGGTGTGGCGATGACATAGTTGACATCACTGAGTTTCTTCTCCACGAAATAAGGACCACTAAACTTGGCTTCAAGAGGTTGCCCATGCACTGGTAGCAGAATCAAAACCTGATCTCCTGGCTGAAAGTGGCGTAACCTGGACTTCTTATCATACCATGTCTTCATCTTCTCCTGAGCAGCTCCTAAATTCTCTCTCGCCAGCTGTAAAGCAGTGGACAGCCGTTCTTTGAACTTCATCACATACTCCAGCAGGTTGACGTCATCTTCCTCCGACAGCCAGCATTCCTTGAGTAGCTTAAGGGGTCCTCTTACTTCATGGCCAAACAGTAGTTCAAAAGGTGAGAAGCCCAGTGATTCATTTGGAGATTCTCTTGCGGCAAACACAACGAATGGAAGACCTTTATCCCAGTCTTTCTGATGTTCCAAACAGTATTTCTTGAGCATCGACTTGAGTGTTTGATGATATCTCTCCAACGCTCCTTGGGTCTGGGGATGGTAAGCTGAAGACGTGATCTGGGTGATGCCCAACTCTTTCAGAACTGCTTGAAAACGTTTGACATGAAATTACTTCCCCGGTCTGACTGTACCTCCTTGGGCAGACCAAACTTTGTGAAGAACCCTAGCATTTCCTTAACCACGTTCTTTGCTGAGATATTTCTAAGTGGAATGGCTTCAGGATAACGAGTAGCCATATCAATCATGGTCAACACATAAGAAAATCCTGAAGAAGTCTTAGGAAGAGGGCCCACAATATCCACCAACACACGGGTGAATGGCGCCTCAAAAGGAGGAATGGGAACTAGAGGTGCAACCTTTTCGGTCTGTTTACACTTCCCCACAACTTGACAGGTGTGACAAGACTTACAATACCAGGAAACATCCCTGAAGATACCTGGCCAGTAGAAGTGTTTCAAAATGCGTGCCACAGTCTTCCTCACTCCAAGGTGTCCTGCCAAACTGGAATCATGAGCCACTCTAATGATATCCTGCCTACAAACACAAGGGATGACAACTTGATGTACAACCTCCCATTCACAGTCGGCTGATGCTGTTGGGGGTCTCCACTTCCTCATAAGTACTCCTGACTTTACATAATAACAAGTAGAAGCACCGGCTGACTCTTCTTCACTGTAAGCAGAGTTAGCTAGACCTTTCAACTCAGGGTCAGCAACCTGCAACTCAACCAACTCTTGACGAGACAAATTATCAACACTACGGGGTACTGCCTCATCTGGTGAGTGGTCCAAATTAGCAAGAAAAGTGTCAGCTAGGATAACATCATCATCATCATTATCCTCTAAATCACCAGTAACTTTAGACTTAGCCCTAGTGACAGCACATGCAGGGAACACATCAGGGACATCACAATCCTGGGACGCAGCCACTGGCTCACTAGACAACTGAGGAGCTGGACACACTTGACTTCCACCAATATCATTTCCAAGTAAGAAATTTACACCTGACATTGGGAGTGTCTCAACCAACCCAACCATAACGGAACCATTAAGAAAACCAGACTCTAAATTCACTCTGCACAGAGGGACAGAGAAGTAATTATTCCCTACACCTTGTAAGATTACAGTTTCATCAGAAGAATCAACATTAGAGCCTAGAACACTGGTCAGCATAAGGGATTGGCAAGCACCTGTATCACGATATATTTTAACTGATTTCCTGTCATTACTGTCCAGAGGACTGACAAAACCATCAGACAGGAAATTAGCACATGAACTCTTGAGTGTCACCCACGTTACTGCTCAAAAGAGGAGCTCCATCATGAGAATTTAAGTTACCCCTCAAAGCAGGTTTAGTTAACTCAGTTAAAGAATTCTGGGAACTCTCAAGGGTGGACACTAGACCAATTGACTGAATATTTAAAGACTCCTTTTTGTTCACATCACGCTGTCTCCTGAAACATTTCTCCGTAGTATGACCAAGCTTACTACAATAAGTACATTTACTTTTCTGAAATCTAGAGGTGAAGCTGGTATTTACTTCCTGAGAAACATCATCTTTATTCTCTTTCCTGTTACCTGTACTCTGAGTAGAGGCAACGTACTTACTCTCAGCTTTCCCTTTTTCTCTAGAATATCTCTTGTGAGTGAGAACATACTCATCAGCTAAAACTGCAGCATCAGACAAATTATCTATTCTTTTCTCATCAAGATATAGGCTTACATCTTTACTAATACACCTTTTGAAGTCCTCCAGCAAAATCATCTGCTTAAATTTACCAAAATCAGAATCCACATTCTTAGAATTTAACCACTGCTCTAACAGATCTTCTTTGATTTTTGCATACTCAACATGGGATTGCTTATCTTGCTTGTAAGTTGTCCTAAATTTTACTTTATAAGCTTCAGGAACAAGCTCATAGGCCTTAAGAATCAAGCTCTTAACTACATCATAATTATCACATTGATCCTGAGGCAAAGATGCATAAGTTACTTGAGCTTTACCGGTGAGAACAGTTTGAAGGAGTACTGGCCAATACTTTTTGGGCCAATTAAAACCTGTAGGTACCCTCTCAAACAACTGAAAATACTTTGTTAAATCAGAATCATTAAAAGGAGGGACAAGTTTAACATTTTTAGCCACATCAAAATCATCAGAGCTAGATGATCCAGTTCCACCTTGTTTCATGCGATACTCATGGTCTGCCTGAATCCTAGCAAGTTCAACTTGTCCGTGAAACTCAGCCTCCTTAACACAAGCCTCCTTAGCCTGAGACTCAGCCTCCTTAGCAAGTGCTTGAAATTCAGCTTCCTTCACACGAGCCTCCTGCAGGGCTAGCTGTAACTTAGCTAATTCAATCTGCGTTTGCTCATTTGGAGGAGTTACATTAAACAAGATTTCATTAATCATGTCAACAATTTGATCTTTAGAATGATGAGAGCGAAAAGCAATTCCCAATTGTTGAGCAACAAGCTGATGTTCATTCTTTGTTCTGTTTTCTACATCACACACTGTTTGCACATTTGACAAAAAACTTTGGCTTCATCAAGTGTAGTAATAGTAGACATCATGAATAAGTAACAGTCACAAAATATCAAGCAATATCCTTATGATAATATCCTGAATATCCTGATAAGAGGTCGCCAAATTTATGTTACGGAACAGAGAAAGATAATGTACACTTTGAGTGAGAATACTAAAAATCACTACAGTCCCGTAAAGTTCCAGGTTCAAAACAAAAGAGTTAGGTAAAATTACAAGTTAAAGTTTAATGCTCAAACTAACAACAAAACATTCAGGACTCATAAAGATAATGTAATGGCAAAAACAGGTTAAATATATGGTTAACTGCAATAGCCTCTATTAACATGAAATTAGAAAGAGTAAATTTACCTAAGTCAGCCCTGATAAAATGAAAATACACTGGGTAATGCTCAGTTAATGCAAGATAAATTATTACAGATACAAAATAATATTAAAACTGGCTGACAAAATGAATCCTACATAAATTACAAAAAAAAACTCACTAGGCCCACAAATCAACACCTTATGCTATACAGTACAAGGAAAAAATGCAATAACAGTTATACTGAAATTACACAGCTGCTAGATGGTTGGAAACTTCCTGAGCACTCACAACAATAACTGTATAGGGGAGGACAGAGATGTGAACAAAATGAGGAGTAGATCTAAGTGGCAATGATGCAGAGACTGAGCTCATTATATAGGGGCCAGAAGAGCTTGATACAACTTGTAAGAAGGACGCGCAAATGAAGCCATGGGGACAAAGAGTTGACAATCCCGCTCTGAACAACAGAAAGAACGACTTACTCTACTATAACGGTAGAAGGGGGGGACTGAGGCAGAACACGCTCGTGATCAAACATGCAGCATACTGTGCGTTAAAATTACACAAAGGATGATGAAATCATAGGCTATGTAACAATAAATATATATATATATATATATATATATATATATATATATATATATATATATATATATATATATCCCATTGGATCCCAGGGGTGCTGGGCGAGGCATGGCACTGGGAGGGTACTAAGCGTACTGCCCTCTGCCTATCGGCTCATACTTGTGAAGCTCATAGGTCCCTACCCCGGGGTTCCCTATTTTATAACGATTTGAAAAATCCCAGTTCTGTCTAATATTACGGACACCGGGCTCCAGTGGCTTAAAGAGACCGATAGGTTTGCAATTGGATCCCAGGGGTGCTGGGTGAGGCACGGCACTGGGTGGGTACTAAGCGTCCTGCCCTCCGCCTATCGGCTCATAGCGGCAAAGCTCATAGGTCCCTACCTGGGGGTTCCCTACTTTATAACGACTTGAAAAATCCCAGTTCTGTCCAATATTCTGGACACCGGGCTCCAATGGGATATATATATGGCACTAGGAAAGCAATATATATATATATATATATATATATATATATATATATATAGCACTAGGAAAGCAAAATATATATATATATATATATATATATATATATATATATATATATATATATATATATGGCACTAGGAAAGCAAAAAATTATATCACTGAAAGACAAAAACGGTGATGGCATTAAATGCTGTGACAGGATGGTAAAGAGAGTTGAAAAATTTTACAAAGAATTGTATGCATCAAAGACAGTGGTAACAGTAGCAGACTTTTAAGCTGAGACCAGTGAAATTCCTGAGATAACACCGGACAAAGTAAACATTTCTCTTACAAGTTTAAAAGGAGGGAAAGCTCCAGGAGAAGATGGAGTAGTAGCAGATTTACTGTGTGATCCTGGAGTAGAAGTACAAAACAGTCTACCCTCCCCCCCATTTCCTCATCTATTTCCTCAGTGTATAAAAAAAGAAGAACTTTCCCAAAACATGGTGTAATGCAATAATTATTTTGCATTACAAAAAAGCGACTCAAAAGATCTTGGTAACTATTGACCGATAAGCTTAGTACAAGTTACTTATAGCTATTCACTAGAGTCCTTACGATGAGAACAACAGCTAACTTGGAAGAAAACCCAACTCGTGAACAGGCAGGATTCCGAGGCAGGCGTTCGACTACTGATCATCTACACACACTGGATCAGCTAACTGAGAAAATTAGAGAATATAATAAACCACTGTGCTTTGGTTTTGCTGATAACGAAAAGGCATTCGACTCACTGGAGCACATAGCAAATATGAATTCATGGCGGGAACAAGGAGTAAACGAGAACATTGTAAATCTGCTCGAAAACATTTATATAGAGGGAACTGCTACAGTTAAACTGCATAAAGACTGGGAAAAAAACAATAAGTTTGAGAAGGGCGTGTGACGTGGATTTAGAGTTTCAAAAACACTCTTTACAGCATGCCTGGAAGGTATTTTCAGAAAGCTAGACTGGTAAATCAAAGGAGTAAACGTACGGTAGATGGAGAAAACCTAAACCATTTAAGATTTGCTGATGGCATTGTCCTAATTTCAGAAACAGCAGAGACATTGCAAGAAATGTTAAATGGCCTAAACAGAGAAACAGTCTCAATTCAGGCTTAAGACGAACAAGAATAAAACTAATGTTTAATCCAGATACACCAGGGACCGTCACTAGAATACGCAGAGAAATTCTTGAAGTCAAGGAGTACAATTACTTGGGGCATATACCAAAACTAACGAAAGACCATGGTAGTGAAATAAAAAGGCGCATCACAATTGGATGGAAAACTTTCTGTAAACATAGACATTATAAATAGTTGCTTCCCAGTATGTATGAAACGAAATGTATATAACGGATGTATAATCCCATCTATGACATATGGTTGTGGGACCTGGATTCTGACAAAATCGATGAGAAAACACTTAATCCGTTCTCAATGAGCATTGGAAAGTTCAGTGTTGAGAATATCTTTATGAGGCAGGGAAAGTGCAACTTTGGCGAGAGAGCAGACTAAATTCAAAGACATTACATAAGTAATTTAACAACAGAAATGAAGGTGGGCACGTCATTTAGGAAGAATATAGGATAACTGATAGAGCATGAGGCTGATTGACTGGACTCCGCGAGATAGTAAATGTAGCAGAAGAAGGCCAGACAGGATTTGGAGAGAGGAAACAGAGATGACTTCAGGCAAAACGTGGCGGTAGCTCAATCGGTGAGAAGTGGCCTGTAGTCCTACCAGACCCAGGTTCACATATGCGCTGGGGCAGGGAACAGTTTAAGGATTTAAATTTCACCAAATCAGACCTTATTGATCTACCAGAAGACCCACCGACATGTAGTAAAAATACCCCTGCTAACACCACTACACCAGTCCTGTATGAGACAGCCCTAGCATGTATTCAATATGGACGGTGGGTGATAGCGCCGAAGTGGTGACATGAAGAGGTGAATGGCATGTAGGAGGACTACTGGGCCTTGATAGCAGGCTGTGAAGCCTATACCCAGAGTCGGAAACATAAAGAGAGAGAGAGAGAGATTGGCTCAGTCAAGGAATTCGTGGAAACGGTTAGGGAAGGCCTATCTTCAGCAGTGGCTTTTGCAGTGGCTGATGATGATGAACACACACACACACACACACACACACACACACACAATATATATATATATATATATATATATATATATATATATATATATATAAAATGTGTGTGTGTGTGTGTGTGTGTATACAATGACTCTGAGGGAGGGAAGGGTTCGTCCAGGACTGGAAGGCCTAAATAAAGTAATTGGGTATGGTAAGATACAGCATGTGAATAACAGCACGAGACGTTGAAGAAGTTGGTGAAGGAGCTAGAAAAGAGCTGCATTCCTTTTTAACATGGCAGTCGAAATAATGGTCTCTGTCTGGCAGGCATTGTGAACCAAAAACTAGTTAGGACCCACCGACTTGTATGGTGGACCAAGAATTAGGGACTGAACAATGAGTGAAAGGGTGTTTGCTCCAGTTTACCTTTAATTTTTATATACACTTTTATTCCTAATTTCGTTATTCTTTCCGGCATACAAATTAGTGTGTAAATGAGTTGTCGATGATGATGACGATGATGATTCATTAGTATTATTATTATCATTAAAATTAGTGCTGTATTAGGTTATGATGATGATAATGATGACCATCGTTTTTGTTGTTGTTGTTATTATTATTATTATTATTATTATTAGTATTATTATTATTATTATTATAATCATCATCACCATCATCATCATCATCATCATCATCATCATCATCATCATCATCATCATCATCATCATCATCCGCACCTTCTTTCCCACCCAAGTGCAGGGTGAGGAGTAGCAATGTCCAGCCAGCCCAAATTTGCCCAATCCAATGGGCCACACTTCCATTCGCTCATCATTCAAACCCCCGGAATCCTGGCTCTATCGGATACGCTAAAAACATTCACCACGTTTTGTAATAATAATAATAATTAGTAGTAGCAGTAGTAGTAGAAGTAGCAGTATTCTAATGATGATGATGGTGATGAAAAATTGTTTTAAGTATTATTATTATTGTGTTAGCATTATGATGATTATCATCATCATTATTACTGTTGTTATTTTTATCACCATCATCATCATCATCATCATCATCCGGACCTCCTTTCTCACCCTAGGGCAGGGTGAGGAGTAGCAATGTCCAGACAGCCCAAATATCCCCAATCCAATGGGCCACGCTTCCGTTCACTCATCATTCAAGCCGCCGGAATCCTGGCTCTATCAGACACTCCAAAAACATTCACCACGGTCTGTAGCTTCGCATAAACGTATCCGATTGAGTCAGTCCGGACGCTGCTACGTTAAAAAAGGGTGACATATCCCTGATCATGCACTTCTTCTCACAACATTCATCCAGCCAGCTCGATCTCTTGTCAGTTCCCTAGCCTCACCGACTTCCACATATCTCCTCCTCACACACTCATCCACCATATCTCTTGGCCTACCTTGCCTCCTGTCTCATTCAAATTCACTCAGATATACCTTTTTCACCACTCTATTGTTACCTATTCTTTCCACATGACCATACCTTCTCAGTACACTCTCTTCTATTCTGGTGTCCACCGACTTCCGTACTCCACACCTTTCACGAATCACATTATTTCGTATCCTATCCACCCTCTGTACTCCACATACATTCCTCAGCAGCCCCATCTCCACTGCTCTAAGTATTGACTTTTCATTCTCATGCCACACCATAGTCTCACATCCATTTGTTAAAGTTGGCACTGACACTACTTCATGTAAGCCTCGTGCAGCTGCAACACTCATGCCTCCGTTTCTTATCAAGGCCTTCATTGCACCAGCTACTTTTTTTCCTTGTGTCACCCTAATTTCCATTTCTTTTGCACATTATCCTCTCTTTTCCATCACTGTACCCAGGTATTTGAACACTCACCAATTCCAGTCTCCCTCCATTCACCGTAACATGGCACTGGGAGTCACCTCTCTCAGTAACCATCACTTAACTCTTTTCTACATTTACACTCAAGGCACGAATCTCACAGACATCAGGAAAACTCTGCACTAGCCTACGAAGTTATTGTCCGGTACTCGCAAGCAGTACTGCATCATCAGCATACAACAAATTTGAGATATTCCATCCATCACCACTCATTACCAACGCTATCCCTCTCTCCATTACTCGTGTTTTTACTTCTCTCATCACCCCATCCATATATATATTGAACAACCACGGGGACATCACACAACCTTGTCGCGCGCCCACACCGATCGTGAACAATTCACTTAGATGTTCTTTAACCCTTACACATGCTTTATTACCATCATAAAAACTCTTAATGGAACCTAACAGCTTACTTTCTACACCGTACATGCGTAAAACTTTCCACAATTCTTCTCTGTTCACTTTGTCATATGCTTTTATTATTATTATTATTATTATTATTATTATTATTATTATTATTATTATTATACCCCCTGTGGCGGGGCGGACACAATCTGGCCGCACTATGGGGTGGCACTACTACTCTGCGGCCAGGTTGTGTTAGGAAGAATTCTGCCACAGTATTCCCTGCGTGTCGTAAGAGGCGACTAAAAGGGGCGGGGTGAGGGGACTAGGGACCCCCTCCTCTGTTTTTTTAGCTCCAAAAAAGAGGCGGGCCAGAGAAAGGAATGGGGGATTGAGTTATCTCCGTATCCTGAAGACTGGGTCTATGAATGTGCGTGGATGTAGTGCGATTGAGACTAAAATGGAGGAGATTGGGAGAATGTTGGTGAGAAGAAAGTTGGATGTGTTGGCTTTGAGTGAAACAAAGATGAAAGGGAAAGGTGAGTCTAAGTTTGGAAGTGTGAATGGAAGATTGTCAGGTGTTGATAGAGGAAGGGGAAGAGAAGTTGTGGCCTTGTTAGTGAGCCCGGAAGTACAGCAGTGTGTGTTTGAATGGAACGAGGTATAATCGAGACTGATGTGGGTGAAAGCGAAATTTGAACGTGAGTTATGGGTATTTGTGAGTGCATATGGGCCTGGTAGTGAAAGGGATGAAGAAGAGAGGGAGTCTTTCTGGAATGATGTTGATGAGTGTTTGCTGAGTTTTGGAGAGGTGAAGCGACTATTGTTGACTGGTTAGTACGATTGTTGAATGTGTGCTTTGTGCAAGGTATGGTGCCATTTGACTAGGCAAGTGCTTGTGTGGTCCCGTTGTATAAAGGTAAGGGTGATAAGTATGAATGTACTAGCTTTAGGGGTATAAGTCTGTTGAATGTTGTATTGTAGATAAGGTGTATGGTGGAGTGTTAATTAAGAGAGTTAAAGAGGGTACAGAGGGAGTGATTGGTGATGAGCAGTGTGGCTTTAGGAGAGGGAGGGGATGCATGGATCAGGTGTTTGCTGTGAGACAGGTGTGTGAAAAGTATTTAGTGAAAGGTAAGGATGTGTTTTAGGCGTTCATGGATTTAGAGAAAGCGTATGATAGAATTGATAGAGAGGCTTTCTGGAGTGTTTTGAGATTGTATGGACTTGATGGTAGGTTACTAAAAGGAGTGAAAAGTTTTTATGTAAATAGTAGCGTGTGTAAGAGTGGGAAATGCTGTGCGTGGTTTCCTGTGACAGTCGGGCTGCGGCAAGGATGTGTGATGTCGCTTTGGTTGTTTAATATTTATATTGATAGTGTTGTAATGGAGGTGAATGCAAGAGCGTTAGGTGGAGGCCTGAGTCTGGTGGATGTTGATGGTGGAATCTGAAGCAGCTGTTGTTTGCGGATGATATTGCACTGGTGGCTGATTCAGAGGAGAGATTGAGACAGTTGGTAGTGGAGTTTGGAAGGGTGTGTCAAAGAAGGAAATTGAAAGTGAATGAGAATAAGAGCAAAGTGATGAAGTGTACGAGGTTGGTACATGGTTGGAGGTTGAATTTAGTTTTGAATGGTGAGTTGCTTCAGGAGGTAGAGTGTTTTAAGTATTTAGGGTCACGTGTTGCTGTGGATGGAAGAATAGATGCAGAAGCGAAGTTTAGAATGAATGAAGTAGGAAAGGTGCTAAGGGGAATGAAAAAAGTGTTTGGATGTCGTTCGCTTAGAATGGCTGTAAAGAGAAGGCTGTATGAGTTTGTTGTGGTACCGACTTCATTACTGTATGTGGGGCTGAAACATGGAATATGGGTGTAGCTGAGAGCATTAGTTTTAATGTCATCGAGATGAGGTGTCTGAGGAGTAAGTGTGGAGTGACGCGTATGGATCGAGTGAGAAATGATGGAGTGCGAAGGAGAACTGGAGTGGTTTGGGAGATGGCTGATCGAGTAGCAGAGGGTGTTGCGATGGTTTGGGCATATGGAAAGAATGGATAATGAGCGATTGGTGAAAAGATAACTAGATCCGATGTGAGAGGTGTAAGGCTGAGAGGAAGACCAAGAATAGGATGGATGGACAGTGTGAAGAGAGCGTTGGATGCAAAAAGGATGTCTGTTGAGCAAGGAAGAGTGGCTGTGCGTGATAGAAATGAATGGAGAGAAATTGTGAATGATTAAATTATGACGCAGCCCTGAGGGGATATTATCCCGCATTCTGTCTGATCAGCTGATGAGGTCAGGTGCGGGTAAGGGAATAGGGCAATTATAATGTGACAGGGGTAAACCAGCTCTGCTGTCAGGCCCTGCTGCGGATGTCACTGATTGCACTACGCAGTTGACCCTTACGCGGTGTGGTGCGATGAGGATCTGTCTCTTCTCCCGTTTGGGGCTAAGATGCGAATGAATGTGTTTAAGTGGATGAGTAATTTGGGAGTGTGTTGTCCTGTCTCGGCTACCTCCTTTTCCTTGGGGGAAGCAGCCTAGGTATATAGATAGATAGATTATTATTATTATTACTAGTAGTAGTAGTGGTGGTGGTAGTAGTAGTAGTAGTAGTAGTAGTGGTACTAGTAGTAGTAGTAGTAATAATAATAGTAGTAGTAGTAGTAATAGTAGTAGTAGTAGTAATAGTAGTAGTAGTAGTAGTAGTAGTAATAGTAGTAGTAGTAGTAATAGTAGTAGTACTAGTAATAGTAGTAGTAGTAGTACACTGAAGATGATGATGATGATCACATTATTTTCTTTTCCCCAATTTCCTCTTCCTGCTGGACTTCATCCTTCACTTCCCTTTTTCTCCCACCTTCTCCTTCTGCTTTCCTCCTACTTCTTTCGCTGCTACGCCTCTTCTTCCTTATCGTTATTAGCATCAGTTTTATCATCATCATCATCACCATCGCTCCATTTTCCTACACTTTCTTCCTTTCCTCTCCCATCCTTCTCCTCCTCCCCTTTCTCATCCCATTCGTATTTCCCCTCCTCCTCCTCCTCCCCTATTTCCTACCTTCTTCCTCCTCCCCTTCTTCCTCTCCTCTCCCTATTCTTCCTTCTCCTTAACCTCATTCTTCCCTTCTTCCTACCTTCTTCTTCTTCCTCCTCCTTCTCCTAATCTTCACTTCCCCCCTCTTCCCCTCCTCCTCCTCCTCCTCCTCCTTTCTTAATTACTTCTTCATAACCTTCTTTCTCTGCCTCTCATCTGGTCATTCCGTCCACCTTTCTCCCTGTCTTTAATTTAACCTACCTTTAATCTCCCTGGATGGCCCGCCTCTCTTTCATTTTGGAACATCATAATTCCCGGGCTTCATCTTCTCATTTTCTGATTTAAGATTATTTTATCCCATCACGAGAGAGAGAGAGAGAGAGAGAGAGAGAGAGAGAGAGAGAGAGAGAGAGAGAGAGAGAGAGAGAGAGAGGATATAATGAAAGAAGAATAAAACAGAAGGGATAAAATGAGAGAGAGAGAGAGAGAGAGAGAGAGAGAGAGAGAGAGAGAGAGAGGATATAAAGAAAGAAGAAGAATAAAACAGAATAGAAGGGATAATATGAGGAAGAAAGAGGAGGGAGAGGAGAAGGAATATAAACGTGAAATTAAAGAGGACACATGAAAGCCGCCACGAGATGAAGAAACTAAATTAAAAGAAGATGAAGATTAAAAAAGAAAAAAAAGAGGAGGAGGAGAAGGAGGAGGAAGATAAAAAAGTATTCTCTGCCAAGTCCCATTTTCTCACTACAATACAACTAGCCGTAGCATTTTTACTTGTAGATCCCCAATTATTGTTCTGCTGGGCGAACAAAAGGAGGAAACAAACTTTGCCCAACAGTCTGATCGGCCAGAGAACTTAAGCAGGGGTTTTCCGGGCAGACTGACGATTCAGTCAGGCAATCTGGCGAAATCTGTTTACTCGTTGTCCTTTTTCACCCAGCAGAAAAAATCACAGAAAGGAGAGATAAACGATTTACCAAACTGGGGGAGAATGTTTAAAATAAGGGAGAAACTTGGATAGTGATAAATGATGGTCCGAAGAAAAGTAGCTTAGAGAAAGGCATGAAGCAAGTGCTCCCTATTAGTAGATCAGGATATGACTATGGTTTTTATTCAGGCAAATTAAAACAAAAGAAATAAAAAAAAGAGAAAGAGGAAGAAGAAGAAGAAAAAAAAAGAAGAGCGAAGCAAAAGAACAGTACAGAATAGGAACAATGGACATTTTATAACAAAAACTAAATGGAATATAATTCGGAATCTGTATGAAAATGAAGGACCTAGTAATAAAGTAAGTAGTATTAAACTGCCATCTCATCAGGGAGGGAGAGAGAGAGAGAGAGAGAGAGAGAGAGAGAGAGAGAGAGAGAGAGAGAGAGAGAGAGCAGAATTAATGAAGGAAAGAAAGTAATCCAGAATATGAAGCAAGAAAGGAAGAGGACGAAGAGATATGGAAAATAAAGATAAAAACAATAATAGAAGATGGACAAAGAAGGAAGAGGACGAGGAGGGACAGGAGGAAAACAGAGATTGAAACGAAAAGAAGGAAAGACTGCGATGGACGAAATATTGGGCACTGAAGGGAAAATGAGGGGGAGAAGCTGAAATGGCGCAGGCAAATATAATGGAGAAATTAACATAATTTGGCAATAAAGATGAAGGAGAAAAGAAAATGAGAAAGAAATGAGAGGAAGAAGGTAGGAGAGAAGGAGAGGTATGAGAAAGAGGAGCAAAGAAGGAGAAAGGAGGAGGCACTGATAAGGAAGAGGAGGAAAACGAGAAAAATATGAAATATGGATGAGAGGAAGAAAATGAGAAAGCGAAGAAGCTGAAATGAATGGAAACAGATAAAGCAGCTATAAATGAAGCAAATAATAAAGAAAGAGAAGTAAAGGAGAAAAGGAGAGAGAAAAAAATAGAAGAGAGGGATAAACAGAAGAAAAAAAAAAGAAAAGGGAAGACATAATAGCAAACACAGGAGAAACTGAGCATAGCAAAAGAAAATAAAAGAAGGAGCCTTCAGAGAATGGGACACACACACAAAACAACTGGTTGACCTCATCGATAGCTCACAACTCAAGCACTAAATCTGATCCTGATTTGATCAGAACTGTTATGCATTAACAGATAGAAACACACGTCAAAATTGGAACTGGTTATGATCTTGGCTTTTCACTTATTTTCCTCAAAAGAGAATCTCTTAGTTCTTGCCTGACCCAAAACACCTTCACTATGTTTGGTTCAAATCAGATCAGCGCTTAGTTGACCTTGTTCTGAACTCTTGAAATCTGACCTTTCCGTATGACTAATTTTGATCGATTGTTCTCAAAATGTATTTCTTTATTCTTGCCTTGCCCTCATGCATTCTACAAAGTTTGGTCAGAATCGAAGAAATAAATTGACCCTGCCCTGCGACGTCGACTTTGACGTTTATCTTAAAAACATAATATTTACTTTATGGCCAACCCTCATTCCCTCCACAAATTTGTTTGAAATCATATAAAAATTGTCTATTTTGTTTTTATACACACACACACACACACACACACACACACACACACACACACACTTATTTTGTTTTTACAAACACACACACACACACACTTATTTTGTTTTTACACACACACACACACACACACACACACACACGTACGTCGATCAAATCTCTCTCTCTCTCTCTCTCTCTCTCTCTCTCTCTGTTCGCGAACGAGGGAGTAAGAATACCACATGTTATTAACAGGAATATTGCTTCTCTGTTATCCCTAACAATCTTTTAATTCTTCTGTATTACCGTACTGAATGCAAATTAAGCTTTCAGCGAACATGTTCCTCAAATAGTTTACAATATCAATCTCTCATCTCACCGATCATATTTTGTTCTTTTCTTTTTTCATTATCTCTCTCTCTCTCTCTCTCTCTCTCTCTCTCTCTCTCTCTCTCTCTCTCTCTCTCTCTGTAAAAATTACCTCGTGTTCTAGTTCGCTTTGTTTTCTCTGTAATTAGTATAACATCTTACCGATCATACTCTTCTTCAATTATGCCTTTCCTTTTACTTCCTGTGTCTTTTTGGCCAATAATTTAATCTCTCTCATCCTTTTCTCTTATCTCCTCAGATCCGTTTAATACTTTTCGGTATAATGTGTATTTCTTTTATTCCTTTCATTTCATATTTTTGCAGTCTTGCCATTCATTCCTTTTTTAATCATTCACCGAATCTTATAATTTCGTTTTTAATGTCCTTACTCGGTTTTCTCTTCCCCTTCATTTCTGCTTACTATCATCCCATATTTCAACTCCTTTTAATATCGCACGAGAGAGAGAGAGAGAGAGAGAGAGAGAGAGAGAGAGAGAGAGAGAGAGAGAGAGAGAGAGAGAGAGAGAGAGAGAGAGAGAGAGAAAGAGAGTTGGGAGGGTACGATGCCAGTGGGAGGCCTGAGAATATTCGAAATGACAATTCATCTAATTTGTTTTGTGACGAATGGAAATATATTTTCCCATTTCACTTTAGGCTGAGAGGAAAACACACACACACACACACACACACACACACACACACACACACACACACACACACACACACACACAAATAAAAAGAAATAAGAGGATGAACAGAGAATGCAACACCAGCTCTGAACAAGTAGTCTACGGGCAGAATGTTTTACTTTGCCATGTGACCTTGGTCTTCGACAGAATACTTTCCAAAAGGAACTAGAAAATACCCAGAAAGCGCACACCTCATCAAAAGCTAATAATGTTCATAATTTATTGCTCAAATTTCTCTTTAGTAAGAGCTACATTTGCGGTCTCAAAACGTTAATAAATTCCACGATTTAGTCTACTTTGTTACTAGTTTTAGAGAGCGCATATCTTCACAAACGCCAATAACATAATTTCTTGCATTTAGATCCGGATCCACCTTAAAATCTAATCAACTCTTCTTTGACACACTGCACATCTATCAGTCAGAATTCATTGATTTTGATAAAACATTTCAACATATAATGCACTAAAAAAGAATGGCACAGATAAATACCCGGTACGAAACCTACAACAACTTCATCGGTGGAGGTAATTACTTCATTCTTGCCCAACCCTTACCCCATCCACCAAAAAGGGTTATTATCAGAGCAATATTGTTTGTGTTGTCTTGTCCCAATGACCATAACATTTGACCTTTCACTGTGACCTTGCCCTTTGACTGCGTGTTCTCAAAATCGAATATCTTAAACCGTGTTTTAACCTGAACACCGTCACAAAGTGTAGCAACCTTCTGATAAAAACTGCATGAGTTGACCATACCATGTGACCTTGACCTTGACCTATCGTTCAAAAAAAAAATAAATTAAATTCTATAATGATCCGTAACTCATTCATACAGTTCGATCCAAATATGATTAACACTGTTTTACACACACACACACACACACACACACACACACGTTGGATTTGGAACTTGCCCTATGACCTTGACTTCTGCATGTTTGGTCACAAAACAGAATCTTTTCGTTCTTGCCAAACTCTTAATACATCCACCAGATTTGGTTCAAATTATATTATATCTTTTGGACTTCATCTTGTGTTGTCACCTTGACCGTAGACCTAATATTTAAAAAAAAAAAAAAATACTCCTTGGCTGTCGCTCAACACTTCCAATAATCCTAGTTAAAATCAGAGCAAAACCGTTTTAATTGATTAGCATCCACAAACATGAGTCAGTCTTTGACCTTGCCTTGTGACCTTGACCTTTGATTGATTTCGCCCCCTCCCCAAAACTGAATCTTTTCATTCATGCCTGACCCTGAAATTTGGTCTCAATTGAAAAAAAAAAAATACTGTTTATAGTCACAGCTTTACCTGGCTCTCTGACCTTGAGCTTAGAGTTATTATTCTTAAATAATGGCTCTCAATACTTCCACAAAGTTTGTCTATAACCTAATAAAAAAAAACTCCGTGAATTATAAAGTTAACACACACACACACACACACACACACACACACACACACACACACACACACACACACACAAATATATATATATATATATATATATATATATATATATATATATATATATATATATATAGATATATATACACACACAAACACACACACGCACCCACCTAACCACACACACACACACACACACACACACACACACACGCACCCACCCAACCACACACACACACACACACACACACACACACACACACACACACACACACACACACACACACACACACACACACACTGCGCTCAAAAAAAAAAACAATCCGCTTTCATTTTGCTAGCGCTGATACAAAAATGGGGGAAGGAAACATACGGTAACATGGAGACGTCAGAGTTAAAGAGAAGCAGAAAACAAGAGTGATACGGAGAATATCAGAAACATTAGAAGAGGAGGGAGAGGGAGAAAGAAGAAAGACAAGGAAGAAAGAGAGCACAGTACGTGAAGCAGGAGAGAGAGAGAGAGAGAGAGAGAGAGAGAGAGAGGGAGGGAGAGAATATAATTAATTTAAGGGAAGATTGAAGAGCAGAACGTATAATAAGAGAAAGAAAATAAAGTGGACAACAATATTAACAGAAACAAAAAAAGGATGGAGACAAAAGCAGTTAAAACTGAAAAAAGAAAAACGAAGAAGGAGATATTATAACACCAAAGGGAAAAAGTCGCAAGAAAAAGAAACTGAGCAAGAAAAACGGGCGAATGTGGGGAAGAGAGACTGGAGTTAAAAAGCAAAAGAAGATGGACGGTGAGAAGGAGTGGAAGGCAGAAAAGGGAGAGGTGGGAGGAGCGAGGAGCAGTTCATTGAGCAAAATAAACTCCCAAAGACTGCCACTTGATCTAACTCTAAGAGGGACGAACTGGGGTAGAAGAACGAAACCCCAGTAAACGGGGAGAGAGAGAGAGAGAGAGAGAGAGAGAGAATTTAAAAAGTGTATATTAGCCTGCATCATTCTTTTTCTGCGCCTGCCCTCCTCTCTTCATATTTCTCCCATCTTTCCTGTCACTTCTTATTGCTTTTCTTTCCTTTGCAGGTGGCTTTACATTGAGTGACAAGCCAAATGGTTTCCTGTAAGCCAAAAAACCATTTACAACGCTGGGTGGTAACCACGTAACCAAACCATACGTGCTCCCTACATGTCAACAAGTGGGTTGGTGGAGGGTTAGTGCCCTTCCCCGTAAAACACATAACTCAAAGTCAAATGGCCACCCCTTACGGGATTATGGCGTCTGGCAATAGATAGATAGATAGATAGTATAATGAAAAACAAAACCCACTCACAGGGCGCGATATCAGAGTCCCGCAGTCGGTTTAAGCCTGAGCATTTGACCCTTCCCTGTGCCCTTAACCTTCGAATGGTTTCTCTCAAAACCGAATTACTTCACCCTTATCGGACCCCAAACTCATTCACCAAGTTTGTTTCAAAGTAGGTTTAATATGTTTAAGTTTCCTATCACATGCACATCCACACCACAACGCTCCTTCACTTCCTCATTGGTCACTCTGCCTCTCTATGTGACTCCACATACTCGTCTCAAATAACTCATTTCCACTGCTCTCACTTTTGACTTCTGTTCCTCCAACATTTTCCAAGCTTCACTACCATATGTAAAGTTGGTACCACAATACTCTCACGTAACTTTTTCACTTAAATGCTCACTTCTCTGTTTCTTATCACTGCTTTCAAGAAACCAGCAACCTTTCTTCCTTGTTGTACACTTTCAAGCACCTCATCCTCTAAACTTTGATCTTTACTCATCACACTACCTAAGTACTTAAATGCACTCACATTATTCATTTCCTCCTCATCCAACCTCACACTGCATTCACTGACTTCACCTCCCTCGAAGATCATACCTTTACTCTTTCCTACATTCACCTCTAGATTGCATTTCTTACACACTCTTCCAAACTCATCTACCAAGCCTTGAAGCTCCTCTTCATCTTCACTTAACAACACAGTATCAGCTGCAAACAACAGTACAGGGAGTTTCCAAACGCTCCCCTCTCTCATTAGGGCCGCTCCAACATCCACTGCCTACCTTGTATCTCTTTTATAACCCCATCCATATACAGACTGAACAACCATGGAGACATGACACATCCCTGTTCCAATCCAACCTTCAAAGAGAAAAATTCACTCAGTTCATTATCCACGCACACTAAAGCCTTAGCACCCTCATACATACTCTTCACGGCATTCATCAACTTCCCATCTACTCCATATATTTTTAATACTTTCCACAATCCTTGTCTATGAACCTTGTCATATACTTTCTCCATTTCCATGAAGGCTGCATACAACTTCTTTCCCTTCTCTAGAAACTTTTCCACTAAGGATCTAAGAATGAATATCTGATCTACACAACCTCTTCCCATCCTAAAACCTCCTTGTTCTTCTCCAACTAATTCCTCTGTTATTTCCCTAACTCTGTCATGAAGTATCCTACCATATACTTTCCCCATTACACTAAGAAGACAATTGCCCCTATGATTGCCATCATCCACCCACTTAGCGTAGTGGTTCTCTGTATTTAGGGTAGCTCTACACTGAGCGGCAAGCCAAATGATTTCCTGTAAACCAGGAAATCATTGACAACGTTGGGTGGTAACCTTATATCCAACCAACACGTTTTTCTGACGTGACAACAAGTGGGTTGGCGGAGGGTTAGTGTCCCTCCACGGAAAACAACTAACTAAACCTACGAACAAGAAGCCTAGGACCAGGACTGACTAGCAGGTGACGATTGGGTACCGAACAAGGACCATGGTTCGGACTGCGACATGGAATGTAAGGGGTGCAAATGATGAGGTGAAAGAAAGAGAGATTCTCCAGGTGCTTGAGGGTGCGAAAGTGGATGTATGTGGATTAACTGAAACTGAATGGAAAGGTGAGAGTGTGAGAGAATGGGAGTATGCATGAGGTATACAGTATAAGAGGGAGTAGGTGAGAATGAGAGGGGAAAAGAGTGAACGTGTATTGTTGTGAGTAACAGATGGAAGGAGAATATAAGAGAGTATGGATCAGTTGGCTCAAGGATTGTGTGGGTAAGATTGAAAACTGGACTACAAATATGGGCGATTGTGTGCATTTAATCGCCAACACAAGATCGTGCAAGCAGAGCGAGAAAAGAGTTCTGGACAAACATGGGAGAGTGCATGGAAAAGTATGAAATAAATGAGAGAGTGTTTTTAATTGGAGATATGAATGGAAAAGTAGGGAATGTGAAGGTGGTTGGAGTAATTGGTGAGAGGAGTGTGCCTGCAGAGACAGATGAGAATGGCAATGCTTTATTGGACATTTGTGCCAGGAGGGGGTTGGCGATAGCCAATACCCTCTTCAGACAAAAATGATTCATAGGTACTGTATATATGGCGAATGATGAGAAGGGTAGGTGGTGAACTGAATGAAAGGAAGGTAATGATTGATCAGGTGTGTGTGGATGTTAGGATGAGGTGTGTAACGGATACAAGAGCATATAGAGGTGGGGGGAGTGGACTTTCTGACCACCACTTGGTGGCGGTGAGAGTCAAGGTCCAAATGAAATGGGGAAATAGAAGAAGGGGAGGACAGAAGGAAGTAGTTCGTACAAGGAGAGTGGAAAGGTTACAAGAGGATGGGAAAATGGCAGAATATAAGAGAGAAATGGAGAAGCGATTGTGTAAAGATGGACTGGAGCAGATGGGGGACGTGCAAGGTGTGTACAAGATATTTTGAGAAGAAATCGGTGCAGCACGTGAGGTTATAGTGGTAGGTGGTGGCGCCCATCATCCACTCACTTGATGTAGTGCTGCCTACGTTTTCCTTAGCCTTCATCATTCTTTTTCTGTGCCTGCCATCCTCTCTTCCTATTTCTCCCATCTTTCCTGTCACTTCTTATTGCTTTTCCTTCCTTTACAGGTGGCTTTACATTGAGTGACAAGAAAAATGGTTTCCGGAAAGCCAAGAAACCATTTACAACGCTGGGTGGTAACCATGTAACCAAACCATACGTGCTCCCTACGTGTCAACAAGTCGGTTGGTGGAGGGTTATTACCCCTCTCTGTAAAACAAATATCTCAAAGTCAAATGGCCAACCCTTACGGGATTACGGCGTCTGGCAATAGATAGATAGATGTGAGATGATGTGTGTGGTGCAGAGAAGACGAAAGGGGGTGCAAGGAACAGCATGGTGGAATGAAGAGATGGGACAGGCTGTGGCACAAAAGAAGAAAACATTTAGTGAGTGGGGGAGAAACGGGGGCATGGAGGTAGTTGAGAGACGGAAGAGTTATATGTAGAGAGGGAGAGAGAGAGGTGAGAAGATTAATATGAGAGTATGAAGAGAGTGGGCGAGGAATTTGGAGGGAATTTGAGTGTTAAGTGGAGGGAATGTAAGAAAATGTTCTGCAAAGAGGTAAGGAGAGTTAGATACGGTGGCAAAGAAGTTAGTCGGGGAGTGAAAGATAAAAATGGTAGATTACTAGTGGAGAATGGAGAAAAAATGAGCAAATGGAGAGAACACTTTAAGGAACGGTTGAACATATAGAATGAAACTAATGCGAGTATAAGTGGCTGGGGAATGGCTGGGAGACGGAGGGATGTGAGAAAAGTGGAAGAAATCAGTAGGATGAAAGTTGTGGAAGCAATGAAGAAAGTCAAAATGTTTAGCCTCAGGTACTGATGAAGTGTATGGTGAAATGCTGAAGGATGGGGGTGACATAGTAGTGGAATGGATGTGGAAGATGTGCAGATTGGCCTGGGAGGAAGGTAGAGTCCTAAAAGGACTGGAAGTCAGATGAAATTATTCCCCTTTACAGATTAAAAATGACAAAAAATTAAAAAATTAATAAATTTAGCCATTTGGGTAGCACTTTTTAAAATTCATAACTAAAAACGTATTTTCAGTAAAGCTTACGAATGCATGTTACATGGATTAGATAGAAGTATTTTCCTGATTTTTTTTTTTCGAGAAAATTTATGACATCACCTGGGAGACTTCAGATGAGTTGGCATGGAACAACCAAGAAGGAATACAAGAGTATGACTATGACAAGTATAATTGAAAAGTGAAATAGGAAATATATAACGAAAAAAAAATGGAAAGGAATAGAGGAGGGACATTGAACTAAAGAATAGGGAGGAAAGGGTAATAATGTCCAGAGAGAGAGAGAGAGAGGAAGAAGGATAAAAAACAGAAGAGATGAAAATTAATCAAAGGCAGCACAAGAATAAAAAGACAAAAGAAGATAACGAAGAGGTAGTGAAAGAAATAGCATAAAGGAGTGGGATTAAGGGCTCCAGTCTCTCTCTCTCTCTTTCTTTCTTTCTCTCTCTCTCTCTCTCTCTCTTTCTTTCTTTCTCTCTCTCTCTCTCTCTCTCTCTCTCTCTCTCTCTTAATTATTTTATCTATCTATACATTATATATATGTACAGTATCTATTTATCAATTTTTTTTCTTTTTTTTTGGTTTTACGCCTGGTATCCCCGAAAGGCTAAGGCGTTGCCCCTGGGTAGAGGACTCTTGGATTGGAGCATGTAGCATTTTATGACCGGATGCCCTTCCTGATGTCTACCAATGACCCTTGGGTGGATTCGATCCTCCGACCCTTCGGTCAGAGTGGAGCTCTCTAACCCATTGAGCCACGGCTGCTACAGTATCTATCTATTTAACTATCCATCTCTCTCTCTCTCTCTCTCTCTCTCTCTATATATATATATATATATATATGTATATATGTATGTATGTATATATATGGTTGTGGGACCTTAAAACTGATAAAATCAATGGAAAATCAACTAATCTGTACTCAAAGAGCAAGGAAATGGTCATTGTTGGGAATATCTTTATGAGACAGGAAAAGATCAACATGAGTGAGAGAGCAGACTGAAGTCTGGGGGTAGGGTTTTTTTTTTCAAGAATACTCCCCCAGTATCCCTGCTTGTCGTAAAAGGCGACTAAAAGGGTTGGCGGAGGGTTAGTGCCCCTCCCTGGAAAACAACTAACTAAAAAGACAAACAATAAGCCTCGGACAAGGGCCTACCAAAAGATGACGACCATGGACCGGACAAAGGGCATGGTTATCGGAACGTGGAATGTAAGAGGAGCGAATGATATGCTGAAAGAGAGAGAGATTGTCCAGGTGCTTGAGGGTGCGGAAGTTGATGTATGCGGAATAACTGAAACTAAATGGGGAGGTGAGAGTGTGAGAGAATGGGAGTATGGATGGGGTATATGTGCAGCAGTAGGTGAGAATGAGAGGGCAAAAGGAGGAGTATGTATAGTTGTGGGTAAAAGATGGAAGAAGAGCATAAGAGAGTATGGATCAGTTGGGTCAAGGATTGTGTGGGTAAGATTGAAAGTTGGAATACAAATGTGGGGGATTGTGTGTGTGTATGTGCCAGCGCAAGATCGTGCAAGCAGAGAGACAGAAGAGTTCTGGACAAATGTGGAAGTGTGCATGGTAAAGTTTGAAAGGAATGAGAGAGTGTTTTTGATCGATGATATGAATGGTAAAGTATGAAGTGTGAAGGTGGATGGAATAGTTGGTGAGTGGGGTGTGCCTGCTGAGATAGATGAGAATGGCAGTGCATTAGTGGACATTTGTGCTGGGAGGGGGTTGGTGATAGCTAATACCCTCTTCAGGCACAAAATGATCCACAGGTATACATGGCGAGTGATGAGAAGGATGGATGGTGAACTGAATGAAAGAAAGGCAATGATTGATTATGTGTGTGTGGATGAAAGGATGCGAAAATGTGTAATGGATGCAAGAGCTTATAGAGGTTGGGAGAGTGGACCACTACTTGGTGGTGGCCAGAATCAAGACCAAAGAAGATGGAGAAATAGAAGAAGGGAAGAATGGGAAGAAGGAGTATTTGTAAGGAGAGTGGAAAGGTTACAAGAGGATGAGAAAAAGGCAAAGTATAAGAGAGAAGTGGAGGAACGATTGGGCAAATATGAAGTGGAGCAGATGAGGGACGTGGAAGGTGTGTGAAGAATATTCACAGAAGAAATATGTGCAGGATGTGATGTGGTGTGTGGGATGAAGAGAAGTCGGAGGGGGGTGCAAGGAACAGCGTGGTGGAATGAAGAGGTGAGACAGGCTGTGGCACGAAAGAAGAAAGCATACAATGAATGGATGAGAAATAGGGGGGTGGAAGAAGCTGAGTGAGAGAGAGGTGAAAAGATTAGTAAGAGAGAGTAAGAAGAGAGTGGATGAGGAATTTGGAAGGAATTTGAGTGTAAAGTGGAGGAACTGTAAGAAAATGTTCTGGAAAGAGGTGAAAAGAGTAAGACAGGGTGGAAGTGAAGTTAGCAGGGGAGTGAAAGATAAAAAATATTGATTACTAGTGGAGAAGGGAGAAAAAGTGAGCAGATGGAGAGAACACTTTAAGGAATTGTTGAACATAGAGGATGGAAGTAATGTGAGTATAAGTGGCTGGGGAATGGCTGGGAGAAGGAGGGAGGTGAGAAGACAAGAAGAAATCAGTAGGATAGAAGTTGTGGAAGCAATGAAGAAAGTTAAATTGGGGAAAGCCCCAGGAATTGATGGAGTGTGTGGTGAAATGCTGAAGCATTGGGGAGAGATAGTAGTAGAACGGATGTGGAAAATGTGAAGATTGCCCTGGGGGGAAGGTAGAGTCCCGGAGGTTTGGAAGTCAGGTATAATTATTCCCTTGTACAAAGGAAAAGGGGAAAAAGAAGTGTGTGGTAATCATAGGGGCATTTGTCTTCTTAGTATAATAGGAAAAGTGTATGGTAGGATACTTATAGACAGAGTTAGAGAAAGAACAGAGAAATTAGTTGGAGAAGAACAGAGAGGCTTTAGGAAGGGAAGAGGTTGTGTATATCAGATATTCATTCTTAGATCTTTAGTGGAAAAGTTTCTAGAGAAGAGAAAGTAGTTGTATGCGGCTTTCATGGATTTGGAGAAAGCATATGACAGGGTGGATAGACAAGGATTGTGGAAAGTATTAAGAATATATGGAGTAGATGGGAAGTTGTTGAATGCTGTGAAGAGTTTGTATGATGGTGCTAAGGCTGCAGTGCACATGGATGGTGAACCGAGTGAATTTTTCTCTTTAAAGGTTGGGTTGAAACAGGGATGTGTC
>NC_137053.1:9062395-9204895 GCF_032717465.1 Coenobita brevimanus | reverse complement strand
AAAGCAGGTCCATGAAGGAAAATTGGTCCATGCGGAAACAGGACAATGGGTGGTTTATGTGTGGGAAATGGATGTAACCGGAGAGGGAGTAATGTTACTGTCGCATCTGAACTGAGCTGACTGAATTGTAATGGATGTGAATGGTCTGTACGATTATGAAATGGCTGAAATGATTCATGTAGGAATTAATGGTCTGTTTCGGGTGCAGTTCTGCCAGGTATGCCAGCCAATGATAAGGCAGATAACTGTTAATATGAATGACGAGGTTGCCAGTGCGACGCAGTAATAAAATCGACGAACTCTGTTTTTGCTCCTCTGAGTGTACTCTCCCTTTCTTTCTCCTCCCCTGTCTCTGTTTTCTGCTATTCGCATTACTCTCTCTCTTTTTTTTTATGCCTTCAATCATCTCTCTCTCTCTCTCTCTCTCTCTCTCTCTCTCTCCAAGCTACCTCATCTCATTCGCTCCCCTCTCTCATCTGAGACTACAAAGGAAGACATTGTCAACCTTTTATTCTCCCATCATTCTTTCTCCTTCGCCATTTCCTCTTCCTTCTCTTTCTTCTCAACTTTCTACATGTTTTCTTCTTTCCTTCCTCTTCACCGACTTTACATTATCTACCTCTTTCTCATTTTTCCATCATTCATTGTCAGTTATTCTATCGTCTTTATTTCTTTTTCTTTTTCACCTCCCTCTCATTCTTCTCATCGCTATCATTGCTTTTTTCCTCATATAATACTATTAAATAGGCATTATAGATAAATTTCTTCATCTTGTTCGTCTTTCGTGCTCCTACTTGCGCCATCCTTCTCTCTGTTTCTTTTTCTGTCTCATTTTCTTTTTTTTCTCACCATATTCTCTGTCCCTACTTTTTCTGTCATGTTTCCTCTCTCTTTTCTCCTTCCCTCTTTCCCGCTTCTTCCTCGTTTTCTTCCCATTTCATCGCCTCTTTCATCAACCCTTCCTCGAATAAAATAACAAAGAGAAAATTATCGCTTAAATCTTTTTGGCACTGCATTACTCTTATATTTGTTTTCGTCCACTTTTATCCTCTTCTCTCTCTCTTTCTCTCTCGTCCCTTTATCTTTACCTTTTGATTCCTTCATCATCCCATTCTTCCCTTATTTAATCTATAGTACAGGTGAGAGTTATTATCGTATATTATTCATCTCCATCATCCTTCGCGTCCATTTAGTCCAAATAATCACCTCTCTCTCTCTCTCTCTCTCTCTCTCTCTCTCTCCCTCTCTCTCTCTCTCTCCGTTTCTCCTATACCTCATTTTTCTTTTCGTTTGCCAGTTCGTTTTTATACTCCTCCTACTCCTTCTTCTTCTTCTTCTTACTTTCCTTCTTTCTTTCTTCCATTTTTCTTCCTTAATTCCTTCCTTCCATTATATAGTCATGTATTTATTTCTTTATTTTTACCTCAGCTAGCCGCTATTCCTTTACTTCTTCACCACTTTACTCCAAGCTTGGTACAATACTTCCTGGGGCAAATATCCCGACCAACTCATTCACTCTTTTATTTCAAGCATTTTATAGGAAATTATGGAATCAAAGGTCTAGCTGCACAAACACAATTTCTGGGAAACTGTGTTCTTCTATGCTTAGTAATCATCATGGCAATTTGCGCAGACGTATATAATTGTTTTGCAGTTGTTTAGAGGCCATCCTACTACCCCATAGGAATGTTAAAGCCTTTTAGATAAATGCTTTTTATCTATGTATCATCTCATCTTTCCCTTTGCTCCTTTACTTAGAACTGTAAGAACATGTATTCTCTCTCTTTCATTTTCTTCCTTTCCTCCATTCTCTCTGTGTCCCTCTTTCCTTTGTCTTCATTTTCCCTCGTTCACCTTGTCTCTTCCTTTCCATCTCCTCCTCTTTATCATTTCCTTTCAATTCTTGTGTCGTACTGACCTACAAAAAGCAACGCACTACATTATAAATTCTTATTCCTTCTTTTTTATTATAACAGCTTCTCTTCCATCATCCACTGTGTAATTTTTCACCTTCTAACACCCTTTCGTCTCCTCTTCATGTGCTAATATATCATATCCGTCCCAATTTTACTTAAAAATGATAAAAGCTAAAGCCATGGTACCACATTATTCATTATAAGGGTACAGGCGCAGGAGAAAACTAGGTTAAACTTGAGTATTCCAGACAATCTAAATCAAAGTAGACTAATTTAAATCTCTAGCAGAGGTTTACGTGGCATGCAAACTTATGGCCAGTTTTTGCATAGCGAATGTGGCCCGTTAGCTTCGACATCCTCCCATCAGAGCTCTACCAAAATGCTATCTTGACGATCTCTCTCTCTCTCTCTCTCTCTCTCTCTCTCTCTCTCTCCTTTATCAAGTCCTTCGTTCCCGTCTCTCCTCTGAAATTAAAAAGAGAGTCACTGTCTATCCCTTTTCCTCCCTGCACTGAATCAACTTTGCTTACATTATACCCAAACTTACCTCATCCAGACCACCTCTTTCCTTTCAGCCTCCTGCTCTCCTCCCCTCCTTCTTTTCCAAAATCCTTCCTCCCCTCCCCCCTCCATTCGAGCCATTCTCTTGTTGTAGAACCATTGTCCACTTCTCATTCATATTCTTCTTATTCACTTTCTTCTTCTATCTCCTTTCTTCTTCACTGTCTGCACACTTTTCTTCACCCTCTCATTCATTCGTCACCCTCGTCTCTCCTGTTTCCTCATATTCTCCTTCCTAACTTCCCCTTTCTTACCCCTCGTCTACCTTATTCTTCATGTTTGTCCGTCTTTCTCATGCTCTTCTACCTCCCTACCCTTGTCTTCTCTTCCTCATCCTCTTCATTCTTCTTAATCTCTGTTTTTTTTAATCCTTTCCTTCCTTGCCCATCGTTTCCTCCCTACCTCATCTTCCTCCTTCCTAATATTTTCTTTTCATCTTCTGTCCTTCTTTCCTTCTTTTCTTGCTAAGCTTTTCTCTTCCTCAGCCTCTCCTTCCTCACTTTTTTTTCTTCTTCTTACCTTTCTTCTTCCTCATTTTCTCTTCTTTTCCATTCTCTTATTTTATAATCCATTCGCTCTACCTCATCCTCTTCTTAAGTCTTCATTTTCTCCACGATTCATCTTCATTCCCATCCTTCATTTTCTCCCTTCATCTTCATTGCTGCCTTACTTGCTTCCTCAGCTTCTGTCCATCTTAATTTTCGCTTTTTTGAACTCCTCTCCTCCTCATCAAGTGTTGCGTCTCTCTCTCTCTCTCTCTCTGATACTCAGTCACTCCCCCAGCATCACTCGTTCCATCTCACTTTCTCAGTTACTCTCACTCCCACTTTCGTTATCGTTCTAGTTCTTGCTCTTTGCCCTTTCTCTTTCCCCTTGCTTTTCCACTCACTTGGTCAGGCACACACTCAGGATCTCTCTCTCTCTCTCTCTCCCTCTACCAACTCAGAACTCGTAGTAAAACAGAAGAAGCGACAATGGGAAATTTCTCGGGACATTTAATTTCTAATGAGGAAGGTTCTCGGAACAAGTTAAGCAGATTAGCAACTTTCATATTCCATCTTTCTTCTTTTTCTTGATTCTTCTTTTGCATTTAGCTGATAAATTTTGTCATGGATTTCCGCTTTACGCAGTAGAAATTTTGTAAACCAGTGACCAGTGAATATTCCATTAGCTGAGATAATAATGTGTTAATACCAACTTCAGAGTAACGATAAATGCACTAAGTAGAAAATTCAGGACAAGAACTTATGATCCTTTCCTAAGTTATTTAATGACTTTTGGAATTCACCTGCGCCAATATAGGAGGAAAATAATAACCCCCAGAATAACGTTCACTCACCTAAATACATTTCGTTACATATATTTTCCCATACTTAAGGGGATCATGCTTACGTTATAAAGCAGAATGTACTGTCTCCTTATACTGCCCTACCAGGGCTGGGAATACCAGAACGTTATCAAGTAGATCTATGCGGTCATTTTCTATTCATGGTATGGCCTGGAGGTCGAATTCATAAGACACGGTGACTTTAATTTTTGTTGCCTGTGTGCTCCACAGACACTGGAGAAACATGAGAGACTTACTTGTACTGACATATATATATGTATATATATATATATATATATATATATATATATATATATATATATATATATATATATATATATATATATATATCAATCAATCAATCATTTCCTGTGGCACCCTCGGGGATGCATAGGGCCTCGATGAACTCACACCACCACATCCTATCTTGTGCTAACTCCTCAAGATCTCCCCAACACTCATCTCCAGCTTCCCGTCTCATTGTCCTCACCCACGTCTCTTTTGGCCTTCCTCTACCTCTCCTACCAGGTGCCACCCACCCTGGTGTACCTCGTACTATTCCCTGTCTCCTATACACATGTCCTAGCCACTTCCATCGTGCGAATCTAACATATTCATCGATCGGCTGCACTCCCGTTATTTCTCTAATTCTACTATTTGGTATCCTTTCCCACCACTTAACTCCTAATATTCTTCTAAGTGCTTTATTTTCAAACACCAAGAGTTTATTTTCCATAGTCACTGTGCTGTACCAAGACTCGTGTCCATAAATTAAGATACTCCTAACCATTACCTTATAAAGTTTGATTTTTGTATCCACAGAGAAATTGTTATTATTCCAAATATTTTTAAGCATTCCCATTGCCTGATTAGCCTTCTTTAACCTTTCCTCGAATTCAAAGTTCAAAGAACCATCCTTGGCTAAATAAGTACCTAAATATTTAAACCTATCAACTTGCTTTACAACCATACCTCCAATTACACATTCCTGCGCATTTTCCATATTCATATTGATTATTTCAGTTTTTCCACAATTAATAACCAAACCCACCTTGCGACCTTCACTCACCAAACAGTCCAACACTCTCTGCATCTCTTCTGGCCCATCACAAATCAATATATACACACACACACACACACACACACACACACACACACACATCATGAAAAGTTGCTTGCCAGTATGTATGAAACGAATGTATATAACGAATATATAATCTTAGCTATGACGTACAGTTGTGAGACGTGGAACTGAAAAAAAATCAGTGGAAAACAAACAAATCCGTTCTGAAAGGGCACTGGAAAGGTCAGTGTTGGGAATATCTTTGAGGGACATTAAGAAATTAACTTGAGTGAGGAAGCAACCTAAAGTCAAATACACTATTGAAATTATAAAGGAGCAGACATGGGGGTGAGCAGATCATGTAGCAAGGATAAGGCATAACCGATGGAGAAAGAGGCTGACTGACTGGACCCCAAGAGATTGAAAGTGTAGCAGAAAACGGCAAGACAGGAATTGGAGAGAGGAGACGGAGAAGTTTCCAGGCAAAACCTGGCAGAAACTGGCTCAGTCATGCAGTTCGTGGAGATGGTTGGGACAAGCCTCTGTTCAGCACTGTATCTGCAATAGCTGATTTTATTATATATATATATATATATATATATATATATATATATATATATATATATATATATATATATATATATATATATATATATACACACACACACACACACACAGAAAGGTTAGGCGTTTCGTGAGATAAGAGTATTTACCGTAAAGCTTGGTATCATGAGATTCCTGAAGTTTGACATGAAATATTTACCGTTTGGTAAAAGTATTAGCATTCTAATAAATAGCTCAGTGGCCGAGCAAAATTTGAAAAAAAAAAAAAAAAAAAAATATATATATATATATATATATATATATATATATATATATATATATATATATATATATATATATATATCTGTTGACCTGACTGAACTGTTACTACGTCGTGAATTTAACATTAAAATCGAAACACGAGTTATCACATTGTAAATAAAGAAATTCCTTCTTTTTTGCTGCTCAGGTCTACTTTCGAATTAATTAATTAATTGGTTACTATCCATAAATTATTTTTTCAGTCGTTTTGTAAGGTTTGCTAATTATTCTAAAATATCATTCTTGGCAGGAGGACCATATCAAATGAAAACATGTCAACATAATTAAAACAGTTGTCATGAAACTGGCAGTTTACTTCTTACACATACTCTTCGGCGGGGACTTATATCCGATAGATATATCTGCCATGAATAACTCAGACACATGGGCGTACTAAGCGGGTAGTCTACGTGGCGGTAGCGCCACAAGACTTGGAAATTGTGTCATTTTCAAGGCGAAAACTAATTTTCGTGTCAGGTCGTTCTGTTGGTGGACTGGTACCTTCAAAAGGAATTATGGTTAAAGCTATTAGAATCCCTGCATTGTAACGGTTTTCTCCTTAATGTGAGAGGATAATTTTATTTAATATTTATCGTCTTATTCTGATGCATATTCGTTACTCACTATAAGTTTTCATGTGAATAAAAACCTCAACATATGACTAAACACTCGAAGATGGCTTACCGATAAATGAGTTTTATATATACTCAAATTATAGCGTGCTACGCATATTTAGTAGAAATTACTTGGAAATCAGAGCAACTTCGAACATTTTCAGGACAAACTATGTTCGCCCCCACGTGAAATGCTTGCCCGCTCGCTTATGCACAGGCAAGTCGTAGCCATTTTCTTCCTGCTTAAGAAAGTAAGGCATTTCCTTCCTCCATCCGCGTTCTCGTTTTCAGTTTTTTTTTTTTTTTTTTTTTTTTAATATCTATCCACAACTACAGTACACTGAACAGCCTCCGGGATATTGCTGTTTCATTCCAGCATTCACTTAAATTACCAACCATCAGAACCATCACGAATATTTTTGCTCAGACAGTCAGTTCTAAATGACACTATAATTATTTCAGTCTGTATGGTTTCAATCCCTTCTAGATTTACCTGTCTATCCACTCTATCATATCTCTCTTTAGATACATAAATGGAACTAAAAACCCACTGTCATATTCATCAGTTGCTTTGTCAGATCTCTGGAGTAAATATCTGACCCATACTTCTTTTGGTGACTTAGAAGCTTCATGTTCTTCAAGTACAGGGTGACCCAGAAAAAACTCCCACGTTTCAAAGGAAAAAAAAAAAAATGGTTAAAGATAATCAAAATATTATTTGCACACATGAAACTTTATTTAGTACAGTTTTTATTCATCATGTTTTAAAGATGACATCCTCCAAATGGTGGCCGTCATTGTCTATACACGCTTGGAGGCAATTTCTGAAGGCTGCCGTGGCTCGACGGGTCATGTCGGGTGGAACAGCGGCTATTTCCTGCTGAATACCAACCTTAAGGGCTTCAAGAGTTTGGGGTCGATGAGTATACACTCGTCATTTAAGCTTCGTCACTGCACAAGAGAACCACATCTTCCAGAACACGTTGCAGAATGTTCTCGTATAACTCCCTACGGCTTATCCAGTCTCTCACATTGAGTTCTTGCGCAACCCTCATTTTGTATGGATGGAAGTGAAAGTCTTTGTGCAAGATTCTCCTTGCAGTTTCCCGGGATATCCCTACAGCTAAAGCATCTCGGAGAGTGCACAACAGATCGCCTCAATGTTTGAATATTCTCAGGCGTATGAGCACTCCTAGGTCGACCAGGAGATCTTCTTTTTAAAGCTGAGCCTGTTGCCCAGAAATTCTCAATCCACTGCAAGATGGTTTTCCGATCTGGAACGTTTTGGTTCCGTGGAATACTGAAACGACTTCGAAAGGCCCTCTGCACGATGATCACGGAATGGTTGTTAGTGAAGAATGCTTCGACAGCGAACGCATGGTGTGCTCCCGACCATGCCATGTTGGCGACTAAGGATGGTTGGGGTTTGGCTACCAACTGACCCTAGCCCCGCCCTTCCTGCCTCACTACTGCCTGTGCTACAGACTTTCGAAATGTGGGAGGTTTTGTGGGGTCACCCTGTACAAAGTTCTCAAAATTTGTTTAATAAATCATTAATTAATTAGTGACTTCAGTGATGTCCGTACACCATGGAAAATCAGCAGTGACCTTTTTTTTTTTTTAAATACATTTTTATGAATAAAATTTATTGAAGATGCAACACGTAAGAGAACTTGGCCATTTTCTTCTGACTACCACCATACGAGTTCTTTCATTTTTGTAGTGATTTCTTTTCCAAGTGTTAATATACCATCTCCATTAATCGATATATAATGCAAGAAATCGGGCATTTCAATCTGACTATCGCTAAAAGCCCTTACTTGGTTTATGCCAAGGATATCTGGTGATAAGGGGTTTATGCGAAAATGATAAATGTCAGTACATTTATAATGTCCTTTCCTAAAATAAAACCGTGCAAAACAAAAAGTTTAGATGATAATGACAACGTAAAACTGTTGCCAATTAATCACTAATTACATTAAGACTCTCTTTGTACTTAACCAGATTGCAGATTACGTACATTTTGAGAGAGTAAACAGTGTAAAGTTTTGCATGTTGTCAGTTGCTATTCTCTCTCCACATTTTCTTTTTCACCTTAATTGCTTACTGCTTTTTATATATTAAGTGTATGCTTCTTTAATGGGTTGTAATTTATACCTCATTTTTATGGTAACTCTCCTTGAAGTATGGCAGGTAGACAGACTGACAGGTATAGTAGAACAACAACAACAAAACAACAAGGAAGGAGAAATGAGAAAACTAATGAAATAGCAATAATGATGCAAGTGTGCACGAGTAAAGAGGAGAAAATAGATGATACTTAGGTGACAATACCGAATGTTATATACTATATTCAGTGATTTCAAAGGAAACATACCCATTTCTTTTTCAAGAAAGAAATCAGAAAAATAGCTACAGAACTAGCATTACAAACGAACATACTGGCTATCTGCGACCCGGACAGAGGGACAAACGCACAAATGAATGAACCATTTTTTTTTTTTTTTTTTAATAGCCAGCGGAGCGGATGCACGTATGAAAGGAAAATTTGAAAAGCGCCGAGAAGAGTGTATCCTATTGGCCGACATCCCGGAAACTCGCCTATACATTACCCCCTAAAAACCCAATAACCTTATTTCAGACAGGCGACCATCCAGCAGAATCCTCCCAACCGGAAAATATAACCCACGGAAAGCGGCGATAGAGGAGTTTGATATTAAAACCGGGTCACACTCCGGGCGCTACCATGCATCAGCCCCAGTGACAATATACAGCTGGGGTAAAATCTGGATCATGACTTTCTTTTTAAGTGATGTGTGTAATATTGGGTGCATAAATCAGTGCCCCCCTTGCCCCCACACCCCCCAACTACCTCTCCTCCTCTTCAAACTTGCAGATACGACTTTCCACGACGCGAGGAGGATTGGGGGAACGGAGGGGGAGGTTGAGACGTAGGGATGAAGGCAGATGCTCGAAAAATCACTGCGACAGTTGCGCGTAATATGTGAAAATGTTGGAGAGAGAGAGAGAGAGAGAGAGAGAGAGAGAGAGAGAGAGAGAGAGTCGGGGATACACGAAAATCAGTGACATTTGTACGTAAAAATACAAGTGGACATTGAGCCAGGGAATTCACTTACCCTTCCTAGCCTCGCAGTTCCCAGAAAATGAAATCCGGCGCGAAACAGGAGGTCATAATTAACTCCATTTCAGTTCGTTTACGCTACATCTACCTTAGATTAAAAAAAAAAAAAAAAAAAAAAAAAAAAAACGAAGCAAATGAGAAATCCGAGACTACGACTATGACCATTACTTGCTGTGTCTGGAATGGGCTAAATAGAAAACTGGAAGTAGGTTTGAGAGGGACGCTTACAGTATGTGCACTAGTAATGTCAACAGTCAGTTAATCAGGTACACCTGGATGAATTTAGTCTACGCGTTATCGACATGTCACTGCAGATCGTTCAGTCAATGGTATTCTGATATCATCATGATCATCATCATCATTCAGAACCCCTTTCCCACCCCATGGTGGTGTGGGGAAGGGTACAGGGAATATATATATATATATATATATATATATATATATATATATATATATATATATTTATATTAACCAAATGTTACCCAGTTGAATGAACCACACTGAGATTCCCTCACCTTTCAAGTTCCCGAAATCCTGACTCAACCACGTGATAGGTCTAAAAACATTCCAAACGTAGCTTCGCGCGCAGCTGACAGTCATTCCCACGACTGTCGAGTTAAGAGGGCGCGACAAACCCTGCCATGCACTCAACACAATATTCATCCAACTAGCTCAATACTTTGTCAGTTCCCTTGCATCATTAGTTCCTGTCCCTCTCTTTCTCACACACATTTATCATATATATATATATATATATATATATATATATATATATATATATATATATATATATATATATATATATATATATATATATATATATTGTTACATAGCCTATGATTTCATCATCCTTTGTGTAATTTTAACGCACAGTTGCTGCATGTTTGATCACGAGCGTGTTCTGCCTCAGTCCCCCCTTCCACCGTTATAGTAGAGTAAGTCGTTCTCTCTGTTATACTTTGCGGGATTTTCAGCTCTCTGTCCCCATGGCTTCATTTGCGCGTCCCTCTTACAAGTTGTATCAAGCTCTGCCAGCCCCTATATGATGAGCTCAGTCTCTGCATCATTGCCACTTAGATCTGCTCATTTTGTTCACATCTCTGTCCTGCCCTGTACAGATATTATTATTGTGAGTGCTCAAGAAATCTCAAACCATCTAGCAACTGTGTGTGATTTGAGTATAACTGTTGTTGCATTTTTTCTTGTACTGTATAGCATAAGTTTAATTTGTAGGCCTAGTGAAGTTTTTGTAATTCGTGTGGGGTTCTTTATGTTAGTCATTTTTTATAATAGTTTGTATCTGTAATTATTTATCTGGCATTCACTGAGTATTATCTGGTATCTCATTTTATCAGGGCTGACTTAGATAAATTTACTCTTGCTAATTTCGTGTTAATAGAGGCTATTGCAGTTAACCATATATTTAACCTGTTTATTTGGCATTACATTATCCTTATGAGTCCTGAATGTTTTGTTGTTAGTTTGTGCATTAAACTTTAACTTGTAATTTTACCTAACTCTTTTGTTTTGAACCTGGAACTTTACGGGACAGTAGTGATTTTTAGCTTTCTCACTTAAAGTGTACGTTATCTTTCTCCGTTCCGTAACATAAATTTGGCGACCTCATATCAGGATATTCAGGATATTATCATAAGGATATTGTTTGATATTTTGTGACTGTGATATATTCATGATGGCTACTATTTCTACACTTGATGAAGCCAAAGATTTTTTGTCAAATGTGCAAACAGTGTGTGATATCGAAAACAGAACAAAGAATGAACTTAAGATTGTTGCTCAACAATTAGGATTTGTTGTTCGCTCTCATCAGTCTAAAGATCAAATTGTTGCCATGATTAATGAAAGCTTGTTTAATGTAACTCCTCCAAATGAGCAAACGCAGATTGAATTAGCTAAGTTACAGCTAGCCCTGCAGGAGTCTCGTGCTAAGGAGGCGGAGGCACAAGTTGAACTTGCTAGGATTCAGGCAGACCATGAGTATCGCATGAAACAAGGTGGAACTGGATCATCTAGCTCTGATGATTTTGATGTGGCTAAAAATGTTAAACTTGTCCCTCCTTTTAATGAATCTGATTTAACAAAGTATTTTCAGTTGTTTGAGAGGGTAGCTACAGGTTTTAATTGGCCAAAAAAGTATTGGCCAGTACTCCTTCAAACTGTTCTCACCGGTAAAGCTCAAGTAACTTATGCATCTTTGCCTCAGGATCAATCTGATAATTATGATGTAGTTAAGAGCTTGATTCTTAAGGCCTATGAGCTTGTTCCTGAAGCCTATAGGTAAAATTTAGGACAACTTACAAGCAAGATAAGCAATCCCATGTTGAGTATGCAAGAATCAAAGAAGATTTGTTAGAGCAGTGGTTAAATTCTAAGAATGTGGATTCTGATTTTGACAAATTTAAGCAGATGATTTTGCTGGAGGACTTCAAAAGGTGTATTTATAAAGATGTAAGCCTATATCTTGATGAGAGAAGAATAGATAATTTGTCTGATACTGCAGTTTTAGCTGATGAATATGTTCTCACTCACAAGAGATATTCTAAAGAAAAAGGGAAGGCTGAGAGTAAGTACGTTGCCTCTACTCAGAGTACAGGTAACAGGAAAGAAAATAAAGATGATGTTTCTCAGGAAGTAAATACCAGCTTCACCTCTAGATTTCAGAAAAGTAAATGTACTTATTGTAGTAAGCTTGGTCATACTACGGAGAGATGTTTCAGGAGACAGCGTGATGTGAACAAAAAGGAGTCTTTAAATATTCAGTCAATTGGTCTAGTGTCCACTCTTGAGAGTTCCCAGAATTCTTTACCTAAGTTAACTGAACCTGCTTTCAGGGGTAACTTAAATTCTCATGATGGAGCTCCTCTTTTGAGCAGTAACGTGGGTGACACTCTCAAGAGTTCATGTGCTAATTTCCTGTCTGATGGTTTTGTCAGTCCTCTGGACAGTAATGACAAGAAATCAGTTCAAATATATCGTGATACAGGTGCTTGCCAATCCCTTATGCTGACCAGTGTTCTAGGCTCTAATGTTAATTCCTCTGGTGAAACTGTAATCTTACAAGGTGTAGGGAATAATTACTTCTCTGTCCCTCTGTGCAGAGTGAATTTAGAGTCTGGTTTTGTTAATGGTTCCGTTATGGTTGGGTTGGTTGAGACACTCCCAATGTCAGGTGTAACTTTCTTACTTGGAAATGATATTGGTGGAAGTCAAGTGTGTCCAGCTCCTCAGTTGTCTAGTGAGCCAGTGGCTGCGGCCCAGGATTGTGATGTCCCTGATGTGTTCCCTGCATGTGCTGTCACTAGGGCTAAGTCTAAAGTTACTGGTGATTTAGAGGATAATGATGATGATGATGTTATCCTAGCTGACACTTTTCTTGCTAATTTGGACCACTCACCAGATGAGGCAGTACCCCGTAGTGTTGATAATTTGTCTCGTCAAGAGTTGGTTGAGTTGCAGGTTGCTGACCCTGAGTTGAAAGGTCTAGCTAACTCTGCTTACAGTGAAGAAGAGTCAGCCGGTGCTTCTACTTGTTATTATGTAAAGTCAGAAGTACTTATGAGGAAGTGGAGACCCCCAACAGCATCAGCCGACTGTGAATGGGAGGTTGTACATCAAGTTGTCATCCCTCGTGTTTGTAGGCAGGATATCATTCGAGTGGCTCATGATTCCAGTTTGGTAGGACACCTTGGAGTGAGGAAGACTGTGGCACGCATTTTGAAACACTTCTACTGGCCAGGTATCTTCAGGGATGTTTCCTGGTATTGTAAGTCTTGTCACACCTGTCAAGTTGTGGGGAAGTGTAATCAGACTGAAAAGGTTGCACCTCTAGTTCCCATTCCTCCTTTTGAGGCGCCTTTCACCCGTGTGTTGGTGGATATTGTGGGCCCTCTTCCTAAGACTTCTTCAGGATTTTCTTATGTGTTGACCATGATTGATATGGCTACTCGTTATCCTGAAGCCATTCCACTTAGAAATATCTCAGCAAAGAACGTGGTTAAGGAAATGCTAGGGTTCTTCACAAAGTTTGGTCTGCCCAAGGAGGTACAGTCAGACCGGGGAAGTAATTTCATGTCAAACGTTTTCAAGCAGTCTCTGAAAGAGTTGGGCATCACCCAGATCACGTCTTCAGCTTACCATCCCCAGACCCAAGGAGCGTTGGAGAGATATCATCAAACACTCAAATCGATGCTCAAGAAATACTGTTTGGAACATCAGAAAGACTGGGATAAAGGTCTCCCATTCGTTGTGTTTGCTGCAAGAGAATCTCCAAATGAATCACTGGGCTTCTCACCTTTTGAACTACTGTTTGGCCATGAAGTAAGAGGACCCCTTAAGTTACTCAAGGAATGCTGGCTGTCGGAGGAAGATGACGTCAACCTGCTGGAGTATGTGATGAAGTTCAAAGAACGGCTGTCCACTGCTTTACAGCTGGCGAGAGAGAATTTAGGAGCTGCTCAGGAGAAGATGAAGACTTGGTATGATAAGAAGTCCAGGTTACGCCACTTTCAGCCAGGAGATCAGGTTTTGATTCTGCTACCAGTTCATGGGCAACCTCTTCAAGCCAAGTTTAGTGGTCCTTATTTCGTGGAGAAGAAACTCAGTGATGTCAGCTATGTCATCGCCACACCAGATCGTAGAAAGAGCAGGCAACTATGTCACATCAACATGCTAAAGTTATATCACAGGCGGGACGAAAATAATCCAGTCTGCACTGTAGCTGTTCCACCCGAGTCTGCAAGTGAAGCTCTCCCATGCAGTATGAGCCTGAGTGATAGTTTGGGGAAGAATCCTGATATCATGAATGATCTCCAGACTAAGCTTCCTCATCTACCTCCCAAGGAAAGGCAGGAGTTTTCGGCATTACTGCAGGAGTACCCGCAAGTGTTCCGTGCTACTCCAGGAAGAACCACTGTGTTGATGCATGATGTCGATGTTGGAGACGCAATGCCAATTAAATTGCCTCCTTACCGTGTGAACCCAGTGAAAGTTCCTCTCATCCAGAAGGAGCTTGGCTACCTGTTGGACCACAAGATGATTGAGCCCTGTCAGTGCGAGTGGAGTTCTCCTGTCACTCTAGTCCCTATGCCAGGTGGGTCACAGAGGTTTTGCATCGACTACAGACGTGTTAATCAGATAACTAAAACAGACACTTACCCTCTCCCTCGTGTGGAAGATTGCTTAGACAAGATCGGAAAGGCTAGGTACATAAGTAAGTTTGATTTGTTAAAGGGATACTGGCAAGTACCTATGACTGAACGTGCTAGGGAGATCTCATGTTTTGTAACACTAGGAAAGGCTTTTGCATGTTCTGTAATGCCGTATGGTATGAAGAATGCACCAGCCACATTTCAGAAGCTCATGAATGTTGTAACAGAGGGTTTGGCAGGGTGTGCTGTTTATATTGATGATGTATTAATCTTCAGTGACACCTGGAAAGATCATCTATGCCATGTCAGTAAATTTCTTGACCGTTTAGTTCAGGCTAATCTTGTAGCTAATTTATCAAAGTGTGAGTTTGGTCAAGCTAAAGTTCAGTACCTTGGGTATGTAATTGGTGATGGACATGTTGCACCACCAGGAGCTAAGGTTCAGGTTATAAGTGATCTTCCCAGTCCTAAAAGTAGGAAAGAGCTACAAAGATTTTTGGGAATGGTAGGTTATTACAGGAGATTTGTTCTTAACTTTTCTATTCTTGTATCACCACTTACAGACCTACTGAAAAAGGGAGTTAAATTTGTCTGGACTGATAACTGTGAATCCTCTTTCAACAAACTTAAAGCTATTCTATTAAGTCAGCCAGTGCTCGCTACTCCAAATTTTGCTAAGCCTTTTAAGATGGCTGTTGATGCAAGTGATACAGGAGCTGGGGCTGTTTTGCTGCAAGAGGATGATCAGGGTATTGAACACCCTGTATCTTATTACAGTAAGAAGTTCACTCCACCTCAAAAGAACTACTCAACTATTGAGAAAGAGCTTTTGGCCTTGATTTTGGGTTTACAGCATTTTTCATTTTATTTGTGTTCTGGTTTTGACCCCATAGTCATTTATACCGATCATAACCCACTGAAATTCCTTAGTAAGTTTAAAGATAAAAATCAGAGATTGACAAGATGGAGTCTACTTCTTCAGGAGTATTCATTAGACATACAACATGTCAAGGGGAAAGAAAATGTTATTGCAGATTGCTTATCTAGACTTTAGACAGATTGTTTTAGAGTATTAAGAAATTTCCTTTGTAAATTTCTTTTTTCTTTGTGGGGAGGTGTTACATAGCCTATGATTTCATCATCCTTTGTGTAATTTTAACGCACAGTTGCTGCATGTTTGATCACGAGCGTGTTCTGCCTCAGTCCCCCCTTCTACCGTTATAGTAGAGTAAGTCGTTCTCTCTGTTATACTTTGCGGGATTTTCAGCTCTCTGTCCCCTTGGCTTCATTTGCGCGTCCCTCTTACAAGTTGTATCAAGCTCTGCCAGCCCCTATATAATGAGCTCAGTCTCTGCATCATTGCCACTTAGATCTGCTCCTCATTTTGTTCACATCTCTGTCCTGCCCTGTACAGATATTATTATTGCGAGTGCTCAAGAAATCTCCAACCATCTAGCAGCTGTGTGTGATTTGAGTATAACTGTTGTTGCATTTTTTCTTGTACTGTATAGCATAAGTTTAATTTGTAGGCCTAGTGAAGTTTTTGTAATTCGTGTGGGGTTCTTTATGTCAGTCATTTTTTATAATAGTTTGTATCTGTAATTATTTATCTGGCATTCACTGAGTATTATCTGGTATCTCATTTTATCAGGGCTGACTTAGATAAATTTACTCTTGCTAATTTCGTGTTAATAGAGGCTATTGCAGTTAACCATATATTTAACCTGTTTATTTGCCATTACATTATCCTTATGAGTCCTGAATGTTTTGTTGTTAGTTTGTGCATTAAACTTTAACTTGTAATTTTACCTAACTCTTTTGTTTTGAACCTGGAACTTTACGGGACAGTAGTGATTTTTAGCTTTCTCACTTAAAGTGTACGTTATCTTTCTCCGTTCCGTAACAATATATATATATATATATATATATATATATATATATATATATATCCACCTTCTAATCTACCACGTCTCTTCATAACTTTAAATTCGTTCAGATATACCATTTTCATCATTCTGTTCACACCCATTCTTTTCACATGCCCATACTACCTAAACACACTCTCTTCAGTTCCGGTGTTCACAGACTTCCTTACTCCTCATCTTTCACGAATCACATTATTCCTTGTCCTTCCACTCTCCGCATTTCACACACATTCCTGAAGAGATCTATCTCCACTGCTCTTGCTCTTGACTTTTCATTATCGAGGCACACCGTAGTCTAATACCCGAATGTTAGAGTAGACACTAAAACTTCATGCAAACCTCTCGAACCTGCCACACTCATTTTTTTTTTTTTTTCAATCAAGGCCTTCATAGCACCAGTCACTTTCCTTCTCTGTGCCATTCTGCTTTCCATTACTTTTGTACATTTACCTGTCTTTTCTGTCCCTGCACCCAGGCACTTTTCTCTTTAATTCAAGTCTCTACGATCATCACAAAATCATACTAGTAGTCATTTTCTCTCCCGGCAACCATTACCTTTATCTACAGTACATTTACCTTCAAAGAACGGCGCTCACAGATACCTACAAAACTCTGCTCATGTCCGTAGTCTGTAAGCAACAATCGTATCATATGCAGACTCAATCCTTCGCCATTCATTACCAGCGCCATCCTTCTCCAGTATTTGTGTTTTTACCTTTCTCATAACGCTATATATATATATATATATATATATATATATATAGAGAGAGAGAGAGAGAGAGAGAGAGAGAGAGAGAGAGAGAGAGAGAGAGAGATACATTATATATATCTCATCTCATTAGCCGTTTGAGTATCCACTGCAGCACCGGCCTATCCCAACCGAAGTGGGGACGATACAGCCAATGTATCTCTGCCAAGTGGCTTAGGCTGTCTAGTAGAGATTGTATGCAGAGTGAGAAGTGCTTGTAAGTGTAACTGTAGTGTTGTAGTGGTTTTGGATGTATGTGTAGTCTGTGAACCAAGTGAAATCGGCCCGCGCAAGCCTACTGGGTGCAAGCATGCCTAGTATGTGACACTGGGTCAACCACAGCACCCCTTGTGTCCGCCAGTGCAGTACGTGGCCAAAAGAACGCTTCCAAAGTTTATCACCCTGGCGGGGTGCGAACCCTCGTTCTTCAGTGCACGAAAACGCACATTTTACCACTGTACCACAGAGGCGCCATATATATATATATATATATATAATCATCATCATCATCTATTACAAGTACACTACTGAACAAAGGCCTTCCCCAACCTTCTCCACGAATTCCTTAACTCAGCCAATCTTTGCCACGTTTTCCCTGCAAATTTCTCTATCTCATCCCATCTTTCCATCTCCTCTCTGGTCTTTTTCTGCTACTCTTACAATCTCTTCGGGTACAGTCAGTCAGCCTCTTGCTCCATCGGTTATCCCTTGTTCTTACTACATGGACTGCCCACCTTCATTTCTGTTCTTTTATAAGTTCTATTATATTTTTGACTTTAGTCTGCTCTCTCATCCAAGTTGATCTTTTCCTGTCCCTTAAGGATATTTCCAACACTGACCTTTCCATTGGTCTCTGAGAACGAATTAATTTTCCATCGATTTTGTCAGTTTTCAGGTCTCACAACCGTACGCCATAGCTGGAATTATACATTCGTTATATACTTTTCGTTTCATATAAACTAGCAAGCTACTTTTCATAATTTCTCTATGTTTACCGAAAGCTTTCCATCCAATTGTAATGCGTCTTTTTATTTCGCTATCATGAGCTTTCGTTAATTTTAGTATTTGCCCCAAGTAATTGTATTCCTAGACTTCTTCAAGAATTTCTTCACTTATTCTGATGACGCTCTTTGGTGTTTGTGGATTAAACATTACTTCAGTTTTACTCCGGTTCATCTTTAGCCCCGTAGGTGGGCAGTACCGAGGTACAAAAATACCTAGTTACGTTACCGAATTCGGGCACACACCACGAATTTAGCCAGGAGGGAGGACGTGTGTGCTGGGCAATCCCCAGGTCTTGTTTTTCCCTCTTATTATTTTTTAACCAGCCCATACCTCACTGACCGGGCTAATGTATGGCCCGGCGTGCACTATAATTGCAGGGAATCTTTAAACGAACGAACGATTTCCGAGTTACAATTCGAGTACCGGTAGCAGTAGTGACACTACTTTTTTCATCATGTACCGAAATTGGTACCGACGGTACATTTTAAAGCATATTTTGTCGGTACTCGGTACCGGTACATTTTATATATCTATATTCACGCATCGTTTGATAAAAAGATGAGGAGAAGGCCTACATGGGAGTGCTGCTGCCGACCCTGGCCATGTATCTGAAGAAATTAAAAGAGGTGAAGGAAATCGCCGATCTGACGGTGTGCTAGCCTCTAGTGAATGCAGTGAATCGGGGTGTGGAAGGCAGTTTCGGCCATTGTTTCGAGTACATTGACTGCCTGTACATTGACTGCCTGCTTGCTGCTGCCTTGCATCCCCAGTTCAAGCTGTCGTGGTTGGTGTGGTTACATGAGTCTGCCTCCTACGACATAGAGAGAATGAGGAGGAGGGCGAAGAAGATGGTGTCAATACTTGTGGGCAAACTAGAGGACGAGGAGAGCTGCACCACTGATGATGATGACGAGCAGGATGTCAAGGAAGAGTTTTTCGATCCCCTCTATGTAAAAGGGAGAAAGAAAGGAGAGACTGGGATAAAACAAGTAAAGGAGTTTTTGGAAAAAAAAAAAACTAACATAATATCAACAAGGACTGTTTTCCATGCAAGGTGTTCAGAGACTTATTTGTAACTTACAGCACACCAATACCATCCAGTACTGCTATGAAACGTCTGATTTCACTGCGGAAGGACGTGCTCAAACCAAAACGGGCGGGACTCAGTGACTCATTTTGAAGTGCTCACTTTCATCAAGTTCAACACTGGAAAAGAAAACTGAAATGCACTGTGTAATTATTAATCAGATTATTGTGCATGTAATGACACGATGTAGTCAAAAAATTATGTTTATTTTGATAAACACTAAACTAGGTGTATAAGAATGTGAATTAGAGTGGCCGGTTAAAGTTTATCGATCTATGTCTTGAAAGTAAAGGACTGAACGGTCGCAAAACTTTATGCTTTAGTCACCCCCATAGTTAATGTGACTGACAGTTGTCTGACAACATCTTTCATCTCTCCTCAGGTCCGGCTCTGCAGACAAGACTGATCTCTGGGTCCTCAGTGTGGTAAAAAAAAAAAAAATAAAAATAAAATAAATAAATAATGAGCAAATTTACTTTATTTATATGTACCGAGTACTGAGTACCGAGTCGGTACTCGGTACTTTTTTTGAACCGGTACCGGTAGTTACACCACAATATTGAGCAAGTGTCGGTACCGGTACCGACGGTACTTTTTGTGTACCGGGTGCCCACCTCTGTTTAGCCCTACTTAGACTCTTTCTCTGTTCGGGTTTTTTAATATTTACAATGTCTGCTGTTTCTGAGATTAGGACAATGTCATCTGCAAATCTTAAATGGTTTAGCTTTTCTCCAGCTATGTTCACTTTGTTTTCCTAGTCTACCATCCTGAAAATATTCTCTAGGCATGCTGTAAATAATTTTGGTGAAATTTTATCTCCGTGACGCACGCCCTTCTTAATCTTAATTTTTTCCGAGTCTTTATGTGATTTAACTGTAGCAGTTCCTTCTTTATATGTGTTTTTGAGCAGTTTTACAATGCTCTCATTCACTCCTTGTTCTTGCAATGAATATATATTTGTTATGTGCTTCACTGAGTCGAAAGCCTTTTCGTAATCAACAAAATTTAAGCATTGTGGATTATTATATTCTGTAGTTTTCTCAGTTAGCTGATTCATTGTGTGTAGAAGATCAGTAGTCGAATACCCGCTTCGGAAAACTGCCTGTTCACGAGGTTGGTTTTCCTCTAAACTTGTTGCTATTCTGTTCCTAAGGTCTTTAGTGAAGAGTTTGTAAACGACAAGCTAATGGGTCGATATATAGATAGAGATAGATAGACAGATAGATATAAATATAGATAGATATTGTTACGTGTGGCCGATCACATTTCTTGAAATTCTCTTTTATAATTCAGTGCATTTATTATTCGCTTTTGCTGTTAACATCACGTTTAACCTTGTGTGAATGAAGAAGAGCTTTATAAATATCTAACTGTGTAATGTCAGTTGGCCTGGTTGCGTAATGTCGCTTGCTGGAGTGTTATATCGTGAGGTGAAATTTACCAGCAGTAGTTTGTCACTTTATGGTATGTAATTTTAAGCCATCCCGATGTGTAAGCTAATGCACACATCCGTTTCTGGGTTTTTCCTTAGACTCGTTGTTGCCGTTAGGGCTACCTTCACGTTTCTGCCCATGTTAGTTTCGACCTTGTTATTAATGAGTGTCTGTTATGCCTTTCGTGCTTCTGGGAGTTTGTATATAATGACCTGCTGTATGTTACAGTTACAGCATAGGACTTTTGATGGATGGTCGTGGAGAGTGCAGACGTGTATTCTTTGATCTCTCCTCTAGCATTCTAGGGCTGCCTCACCGGCATTAGTTTTGTACATAGCGTCAATAAAAGATAGGTTAGCTAGCTCTCATATTCCTCCCTACCTTTGATAGAGATATAGTAGGTTTCTATATCTATTTACTGAGATTACCTTTGCTTACTCGCCCACGGAGGGTACCCCCCACTGATTGCTCTGGGGCGTGAAGCAACACGGTCGGGCCTCCCTGGAGTGGTTTGAGAGGGCAATCTTAGCCTTAGGTGTTATGCCCCGGGTATTTTGTCCCTTGTTTGTTTTCTCACCTCCTTCCCACTTCCCCCGCTAGGGGGGAGTGGATTCTATGGCGGATGCCCCTACTGCCTCCCCCCTCTTCAGGGGGGGAGGTAGTCCTGACCGACCCCCGACTGACCAACGGACGGACTGTTCCCCGACTGAACGGCCCCAGATGAGTACACATCTTGACATCAGTGTACATAAGCTGCGTTTTTGTCGTCTAAGCTGAGGGATAGGATTCGAAGCCATCTTCGGTGAAACCAAGCTGCCCCATTTTTGTCGGCCAAAGTGATACGAAGCCGGCCCAAGCATCTGTCATCGAAACCAAGACCGTCTTCGTATCTCACCCAAGTGTGGTTGGGAGCAGTCTTGCTGTAGCTTGGCGAGAGTGAGATTGGCCAGTAAGGACACAAATGATAAATATAATGAAATTATCTTTATGTACATAAAATTAGGGTGCAGGTGGCTAATATTAACGACATAAAGACCCAGTTCAGCACAAATAACGGCTACGTTTAAGTTGCATATTCGTCAAAAGATCTTCGGCGAACTCCTCTGTTCACTTGGCGATTGGCACGTAATTTTTCGGTTCTATGTATCCTGGACTGTTTTTGTGGACAGAAACCAAGCGCCCCAAGATGCGCTTCGAATCCCAAGCTTCAGCTTGGCTAAAAAAAACACGCCTATAATGCCTCATTCGTCCTCATTCATGCGGTTGGTTTTACTCCCCTGTCCGGCCTCAATCCCTTCATCATTAAGGTGATTGATGGGTGTGGAGGTGAGGTGGAACAAGTAAAAAAACTTGCAAGTGGAGATCTTTTGGTTAAGACTATAAACTCTGCCCAGCTAAAGGATTTGCTGAAACTGAGGAAGTTCCACAGTTACGATGTCCAGACAACGATCCCGCACGCCATGAATTCCTGCAAGGGTGTTGTCACCTGCAGGGATCTTGTGCTTATGGAGGAGGAAGAAATTGTACAGGAACTTGCTCAGCAAGATGTAACAGAGGCCAGATTTATTACAAGATTTTCGAAAGGCATAAGGACGAAGACTGCAACAGTTGTTTTGACTTTTGGAAAAGTATCTCTTCCAGCCAATGTGAAAGTTGGATACGAAATCATAAATGTCAGACCATACATCCCGAACCCTCTTCATTGTGCAAAATGTCAGATCTACGGCCATCACAAAAAGACTTGTCGAGCTTCGAACGTGGTGTGTAGCAAGTGTGCAGCTGTAGGCCACTCTGCTGACAACTGTACATCAGAGACTGAATGTTGCTTTCACTGCCAGGGCGCTCACTCCACTTCCTCTCGGGTTTGTCCCAAGTGGAAGGAGGAGAAGGAGGTCTGCACAGTGAAGGCAACTGAGGGAATTTCCTTTTACGATGCAAGGAAGAAGGTGAAGGAGTTGCATGCAACTCCCAAGCCTAATATCCCCCATGCATTGGCGGTTGTGTCCCGTCCCGTGATGTGCACCGTGGAAACACAGACTGACCTTACATTCGCGCCTCATGCCCCACGCCCTACCTCTCAGTCTAAGCCTCCTGTACGTTCCAACTCTCTGACGGACATCCTTGTTGCTACTTCATACTCTCAGGCTGCTGCTGCTCCTTCGCAATCAGTGTGGCCAAAACAGAAGTGTGACAAGTTTGGCAAGATTACCTTGACAACCCTCACCAAACAGTCACGTCCTCATGTCCTTCCCACTCCTGGTCCAGCGAGGGAGAGAAAGAATAGCTCTTCCTCAGTGGAGTCTGGGAGCCTGGTCATTGACAAAAATATGGAGGTCTCCATGAACAAGCACCGGGAGAGGTCCCCCGGTAGCCACTCACCTGGTCGCAGGGGGTATAAAAAAACTAAGCACACTGGCCACCCTCGAAAATCTTAAACTGCCACATTCACTCTCTTACAGTGGAATTGTAGAGGTGTCAGGAATAAGTTACGAAATATAGCAATCTTGCTGTTAGTACACAGGCCAGACGTTATTTGTTTACAGGAGACGTGCCTGGAGGATCATCCTGATCCTCCACAGTTCCAACACTACCACTTGTAGAGAAGATTTGAAGGTCACGGAGTTGCCATATACACGCAAATCACACCCACAAACGGAAGTGAGTCTAAATTCTACTCTGGAAGCTGTCGCGTGCAGAGTAAAATTTAATAACACGTATCTGTCTATTTGCTCTCTGTACTGTCCTCCACATGGCCCCATTGATAGTGATGCTTTAAATTCACTATTTGAACATCTGCCTGGAAATAAGTTAGTGTTGGGTGATTTTAACTCCCATCACTATCAATGGGGTAGCTTGAGGATCGACAGTCATGGGGAGCAGGTAGCCGACCTAATACTTCAGTCCAACATCTGTCTGAACGATGGTAGAACGACTCATGTAAATGATTGTACTGGTAACTTTTCGGCCATTGACTTATCTTTGGCCTCCCCTGGTATACACCAAGTTTTCTCATGGGACCCATATGACGACTCCATGGGAAGTGATCATTTACCCATGTCTTTCTTATACACTCGACATCGTTTCGGACCCTCCACCTCCAAAATTTAACTATAAGAAACCAGATTGGGGATCCTTCTCAGGGATCGCCAATTTAGATATATCTGGGGAGACCATAGATGTTAAGGTCGAAAATTCAACCCAATCCATATTACACGCAGCTAAGGCTGCTATTCCCAAGACTTCTACAGTTCATGCGAAGCATAAAGCACATTGGTGGACGCCAGATTGCCGACAAGCATTAAGGAAACGCAATAGGAGATTCAGGATTTTTGATAGCCCACTGAGGAAAATTTTATTGCATACAAACAGGCACGGGCTGAGGCAAGGAGAATAATAAGAAGGGCAAAACGTGACTCCTGGAGGTCCTTTGTGTCCACGGTGACTTGTACAACACCATTAAGTAAAGTCTGGTCCACTATTAGAATACTAAATAGTAAAGGTCCATACTTCCCTGTAGAAACCCTGCAGGTGAACAACACCATCTATGACGAGCCCGTGGACGTTGCTGACATCCTTGCCAGGAGTTTTTCTCATATAAGTAGCTCAGCCAATTACGACCTGCGTTTTCAACATGATAAATGCACGGCTGAGCTACAGTTAATAGACTTTGCCACAGAAGACATAGACTCCCCGTACAACCAAGAGTTTATGCTAGATGAACTGCTCCTTGCCCTTAAATCCTGTAAAGACACCAGCCCTGGACCAAACACCATCACATACGGTATAATCCAGCATCTTAATCAGGACAACGTGATTAAGATGTTAGCATTGTACAATGAGATTTGGGCATCTCGAATGTTTCCAAACTCATGGCACTTTGCGCACGTCATACTGATACCCAAAGAGGCTGGTCGACTTATGAATCCCACTTCATTTTATCCTATTGTGTTGACTTCTTGTCTATGCAAGGTCATGGAATGTATGGTTAATAATAGGCTTCTTTTTGTTTTAGAGTCGAAGAATTTGTTAAATGACCAACAATGTGGCTTCCGTAAATACAGAAGTTCATTAGATCATTTAATGAATTTGGAGCATTGTATTGCAAAGGCATTTGCCAATAAAGGATTCATGATAGGGGTGTTCTTGGACATCCATAAAGCCTATGACATGACATGGCGACACGGTATACTAATGAAGCTCTATGCTTATGGTTTAAGAGGAAATTTGCCTATGTTAATTTCAAATTTCTTAAGGGACAGGACTTTCTCTGTCAAATTGCCCTGTAACGTAACATTGGATATATTTATCCAGGAAAACGGGGTGCCACAGGGAAGTGTGCTTAGTCCTACTTTATTTAGTAGGATATTCTGTCATCAGCTCCCATCCCGAGGAATCTTAAATACTCGCTCTACGCTGACGATTGTGCAATATGGCACTCTTCCCATAATGCACAATTTTCGGTTGGGCAGATTCAAGCAGCCCTTGATTCCGTCCACCAATGGGCCTTGCAGTGGGGATTTAAGTTTTCTGTCCCTAAGTGTGCAGCTGTAGTCTTCACTAATCGTAATGTACCCTATTTGTGCCTAACTTTGGATAATCAGGCGGTACCTTTTCAAAATTCTGTAAAGTTTTTGGGTATATATTTTGATCATCGTTTGAACTTTAAAATTCATGTTAATAATTTGCTTGCTCACTGTGATAAATCAGTAAATGTCCTCAAGTACCTAGCGGGTGCTACGGGGGATGCCGACAGAAAATCTTTATTATTGGTGCATAAGTCCCTTATTCGATCGAAGCTAGACTATGGCGCACAGGTGTATGGCTCGGCATCTGATGCCACGCTGAAAAGATTGGATGTGTTGCAGAATAAATGTTTGCGAATGTGTCTTGGAGCCATCCGGTGTGCCCGTGTAGCTCATATGGAAGTGGAGGCGAATGTGCCTCCCCTTTGTATTCGCCGTGACCACCTGGCCTTGTCATATGGCCTAAGAACATCGAGGAAAAGTAATATTGGCAATGTGCCCTGTACCCTCCTGCATCAATACAACCACCTTCTGCGGGGAGTGCGTCGGCCACTTGCCGTTCGCCTCCACTTACTGACTCAGGAGCTTGGTGTGGACCTCAGTGACTGTGACAAGTTGGTATTAAAAAATATAGCGCCTTGGGAGCCACCCAGCTTTACCGTTGACGCATGATGACTCCCAGTACCAAAGGCCAAGGCGCCGGAGGCGGAGGTCCACCACTTGTTTCATAACATCATCGTGCATCACTTGGGGTCCCACCAATTGCACACCAACGGTTCCAAGTCGAGTGAATGTGTGGGTGCAAGTGTATGGTCGATCGAATGTTCCCTCATGTATCAGTTGCCGACTCATACATCTGTGTTTACCTCCGAACTTTTTGCTTTTGACAATGCCATAGACTGTGCTTTCAATTCTAGGCATGACTCATTTGTCATATTTTCGGATTCAAAATCAGCCCTTCAGGCAATTGCATCTTGTACTACGGACTCTCACGAGATCCAGGGCTGCATCGTTAACAAGTTGCATTCATGCAACAAGTCATTCACGCTGATCTGGGTGCCTGGTCATTGTCGCATCTACGGCAATGAGCAGACTGACTTGCAAAGTCGGCTGTAGAACTCGAGGAGACTTGGGACGTTCCTCGTGATCTACGGTCGAGTCTCTCTCTCGGAAAGAAATCAATAGATCTTCTGTGGCAAGGTCAGTGGACCAGACTAAATATTCGAACATGTAAGCCATACCTGGGAGACTGGGACTCTGCCAACCATCCCAGTCGACTTGAAGAAAAAGTGTTGGCTAGTTTGCGGCTCAATGCCACCTTCCTAACACACATGAAACCTTATATGGAAAAACGATTCCCACCGCACTGACACATCTGTGATGCGGTGTTATCTATCAGTCATATCATCCTGCGCTGTCGGCGATTTATTCGTGAACGCGCTTCACTTATAAATTACTGCGGTGCAGCAGACGTCCCCTTCACCCTTTCCACCATCTTGGGTGATAGGGACGTTGTTATGACTGATAAATTGATGAGTTTCTTGAGAGAGACCGGACTAATCAGAGTGATGTGACTTTTTTACTATATGGTTATGGTGTTTATGGACTGTAAATATGTATATATTGTATTATTAATTAGGGTTGACAGTTGACATATTTGAAATAGATCCTCCCCCTACTGATCTATTTCTAATATAGATGTCCCCTACATTAAGCCCTGTTCCTCGACTGACAGTCACCAGCTGATGAGTGCAAGTGTGCAATATAGAAAGGTATTGGGCACCTGCAGTCGATGGTGATCTGTTGGGCGAGGTTCTTCACTTTTTGTACATATTATGTAAATACATTATACCATGTTCCTGAAGTTACTAATTAGGGCCGAGAGCTGACGTATATGGAAATGTTCCTGACTCGTCTGGTTCTCTTTCATATATTGATGTCCCCTACATTAGGTTGTGCCTCGACTGAGTCACCAGGTGATGAGTGCAGGTATGTAATGTAGAAAGGCATTACATATCTGCAGTCGATGGTGTTCTGTTAGTCGAGGTATTTTTACCATTAGTGTAGGTCTAGCTATTTGTCTCTGTAGGATTTAGTATAGGATAGCGATTTGTCTGTTAGGTGATTAGTTTTAGGGTCTTTACATGAGGTTTTTCTTTATAATATAAGGTATAAAAAATATAAAACCAAGAAAAAAGTATAAAAAAAATAAAAAAAAATAAGTGAAATAAAATTTATTATATATATATGTACGTGTGCATGGAAGTGTGTCTGTATATATGCATGAAAGCGTGTGTGAGTGTATGTATGTATATATATATGTTTGTATATATATGTATGTATGTTTATAAGTATATACATATATATATATACAGCCTTAATGACCACGGGCTTTGGCCCCAGTGGTCGATAGGCCAGAAAAAAAAATACAGCATAGGGCGTGTGCGCTGGACAATCCCCAGCCCCTGTCTTCCCCCTTACCCCACTCAAGCCAACCACCACCAACCGGGCTACAGCAAGGTCCGGTCTCCTCTAATGTGGAGAGAATCAACAACAACGTTACAGTGTCACACACACACACACACACACACACACACACACACACACACACCAGAAGATAGGGCGTGAATATTGGGTGGCCCCTCATGACCCCCCAGGCCCTGTCTTCCCCGTCTATGAAAAAGCACATAACCCACCGACCGCGCTAATGTTTGGCCCGTTACCGTTCCCTTCTCTATGTAGCCTAAAGCCAAACCTAAACTAACCTAACCCAACCTTATCCTAGATCAACCTAACCTAAATAAACCTAAATTAAACTAACCTTCATGGGCGTCCGGAGGGGGGGGGCAAGGGGGGTCAGTGTATTTGGAAGTTTCCCAGTCGTCACGTATATTTTCGTTCCTTTGAGATACAGCATATCAACTTACAGGCCTATGCATTTCATGTAAGTCATGTAACTCATGTAATTATAAATTATGCTTATGCCTATTTGGATAAAGTGACCAGATGTACTGGAACTAAAAGCGGGACACTATCACGTGTATAGATATATATATATATATATATATATATATATATATATATATATATATATATATATATATATATATATATATCCCATTGGATCTCAGGAGTGCTGGCCGAGGCACTGCACTGGGAAGGTACTAGGCGTACCATCCTCCGCCTATCGGCTCATAGTCGCGAAGCTCATAGGTCCCTACCCGGGGGTTCCATACTTTATAAATACTTGAAAAATCCCAGTTCTGTACAATACTAGGGACACTGGGCTCCAATGGGATATATATATATATATATATATATATATATATATATATATATATATATATATATATATATATATATATATATATATATATATACACAGCGCTGCACCTCACCCTGAGGCTGCTAGTCAAACACTAATGTCTTAGACAATCTCCGAACATACCGTATGGTAGTGACTGGCCGACCAAAATTGTGAGTATAACAGATTCTATTTTAAGAATTATGTATTTCATTTGGTTTGGATTATGCATAATTTTACTAATTCATCATAGTTTCATAAAAGAAGGTCATCTTACAGCGAATGTAATAGTAATTTTCTGAAAGCGGGACACGTAGGATAATTTGCTAACAAAGCAGGACATTTTAGTCACAAGCGGGACAGACGTCAGAAAAGCGGGACTGTCCCTCTTAAAAGCAGGACTCCTGTCACCTTATATTTGGAGTGTGTGTATTTTGAACTGCACACATATGTATAATTTATTTTGCCTCCCCTTACAAAAAATCCTGCAAACACTCCTGCTTACCTTACTTCATGAACTGATTTCACAGTCTGCCTGTAACAAACATATGTAGATTTATTTATGTATATCTGTATATCGACCTATAGTTACATATAGGTCGATGAGACATCCAACACTATCTCCATGACACATATTTTTCATAAAATGTTGATAAATGGCACAATACTTAAGATAACATGCAGATACTATCAGCTCAGCAACTTAAAGGGCACTCGGCGCATCCACACTTAGCGAAACAGTAACATCCCGCATACGACACCGGCCTTCACTATAGTTGAAGGGAATCTTAAAAACGAAATTTACCGAGCTGACGAATTTTATATATACCGTATATATATATATATATATATATATATCTATATATATATATATATATATATATATATATATATATATATATATATATATGGAGGTACAGTGGTAGAGTGTGTTTTGCACGCTGGTGAGCGCGGGTTCGCCTCCCGCCAGATTTGTAAAAACTTTAGGAAGCGTTCACCAAGCCGCTTGCTACTTTGGCGGACACAAGGGGTGCTATGGTTGAGCCAGTGTCGCATACTAGTATGCTTGCACCCAATCGGCTAAAGGCGGGCCGATTATACTTGGTTCGGAGACTACATACACATCCAAAGCCAGCAGAACACTACAGTCACACTCACAAGCACTTCTCACCCTACATACAGTCTCTGCCAGACAGCCTAAGCCACTGGGTAGTAGCATTTCTGCCACACGTGAGTTACTGTTTATTAATTAAGAGTGTCTGCATACGATCTACTTACTAGGTTGTACTTACTGATATTGCAATTATTTATAAGATTGCTAATGCTGAGATTCCAATTGCGCTTGCTAATGTCACCTATTTTATTCAAGTGTCAAGAGTCTGTATCTTTAATTTTATAGTATGTGTCACCTCCAGCGTTTCACAATCCACAGGGGCTAGTTTCAGTGTTCTGGTTTCCCTTTGTTGGTGAAGTTTGAAACTTAAGGATAATCTCTGCAAGTCTTAGTTTGACAATCCTTTTCGAGCCTGCTTTTGTAGCCTCATGTTTGTGTTAAGTAAACTAAGTAGTTTTATTGCCCATCTAATTCCCCGTTTTTGGTCACTGCTGTTTGTTTTAGACTTTATTACTGTTTCCCCTTTTTGAGCATCCGGCATGGCACTGCTAGGCGCCCCCTTTGTACTCTCCGTTGCGCACATGGACCTTTAGCCCCACCTTCTCGCTGCCAAGGCTCTCTCCTTTATCTTTGGTCGCAACAATATATATATATATATATATATATATATATATATATATATATATATATATATAATGTCGGTCCGATCCTGCTATTGGCTGCAAGAGTGACTGGGCGTGGCCTAGAAGAATGTAAACAAATGTCGTTGATTATACAAATTTCATGCTTCCCTCGATTTTTAACTCGGTCATTAATGCTTTAATAATCTTATATTGTGCGATCTATATTAATCAAAGCCTCTCCTTCATGGTGAGATTTATTTGGTTCCCTTCTTGGATATTCACTGGCTTCTGCTAGCATTAAAAATGTAATTTAAAACAAACCTTATTCCCAAGTCCGCCATTGTTGACCATCGATGTTTGCACCCGGCCATGGGCGTTCCTCGCCTCCTTCTTGGCTGTTGCTTACGCGCATACGTTCGTACGCAGACCGGTCTCGCCCAAGCTAGCTTGTGGGGCAGGACTGCTTTGGACCAGTCTGTACCGGTCTAATTGCTCGCCAGAACAGCAACAAGACCGGTCTAAACCGGTCGATACCGGTCAAAAAAGCCTCACGAAAATGCGGCATATATATATATATATATATATATATATATATATATATATATATATATATATATATATGTATATATATATATATACACACACACACACACACACACTGTCACAGGGTTTTTGTGTATACAATATTAAAGAATATTTATTCAATAATACTGAGAACAGGACAATGAATTGTCTTGTGAAAATCAAGCAATGATTACTTTATACCGGCTTACTTCGCCGATTCTCTAAGGATGAGAATTTATAAACTTTCTCAACAATACACAGCAGAGTCTAATTACTCACAAATGCTGTTTATTAGTACTGTTGGCCTCTGGAGAAAGTGACTACACCCCTGACAATCAATAATGCTATTAATGATAAACAAGTTCTTGCTGATGCAATTAACTCCTATATGGCACAACGGATTTGAGTTAATAAAAAAGGACTGGCCTAAGTACCAGTTATGAATAATACAAAGCGTTTATGCAAATTAGGAGCTGCAACTAGAATAAGCTTTTGAGAAATAAAACACGAGTTTACATTACATTAAGCTCAAGAAAAAGAACTGTTAAATTTATTGATTACAAAGAAATAAATTTGTTACATTTCAAAATGAATTCAAAATTAGGAGATCGCACTCACTCACTCAGAAGCTAACTCTTAAACCTAGGAGAAATGAAAAGAAATACTGGTCAGAAAAGTGGACTAAGCGGATGACTGGGCGTCGTTACCGAGGAAGGACACTGCACACGCTGAGCCTCTGGAATTCAACAGCGGCGGCGGGAACTGAGTGTCGTTGCTGAGGAAGGACACTGCCACACACACTACCTGCTTCCACGGCACACAAATCTTGACTGACTTCAAATCGTGAGAGAGAGGCAAGTGTTCATCCGCACTTGCTAACGGCTAGAATGCGTGAAACACGCCCATAACAAAGTACTCAGCGGAGGTGCTAAAGTCGCGCACAAAGACGATCATTTATGACACAGTGAAAAATTGTTCTGAAAACACTTGTGATCGGGTGAATACGTGGTGGTTAAACTGAGCGATAAATACTGGGATTCCAGTAGAATTTGCACTCCCACCAAAGTTAATGTCACGAGTTTATTCAAATACTTAATCGCGCTGACTCGTGACATTACGCCCCATCAAAAATGATTTTTTTTTTTCAGGAAAAAAAATTTCAATTTACATGCATATAAATCCTAACTCAGTCACACAAGATTCACACTGTGGTGTGTGTGTGTGCTATCCTGCTACAGGAGAAAGTCACAGTCACCAGTGAGCGAAAAAAAAACTTGTATTTACGTTAATAGAAGCAAGCTTGAGGGAAAAACTCTGTGACGACTGTGAAAAATCCTGTACTCAGGTCAAACTGAGCGAAAAGTTCGCTACATTTACATTAACAACTAATTGTTATGTAGCGTGATGTATGTAATACACGTTGCAGATGTGACAGTTGTGGTGTAACTGTACCTACATGTAAAATTACATAATGCATATCAATAATAAATGATGACAATGAAGCAGAAGAGAAGAGGCGGCAGCATGCGTCAGGGACGATCAGGTGTTCTGCACGGCAGTGCTGCACCCGCCAGCTGCACCTGCGAAAAGAATCAAGATGGAGCATCAAAAGTGTCATTTCTCTCTCTCTGCCTAGCAATCAGTACTTATGTCATTATTAACCAGGAAACGTAGTCTTAGGATTCACAAATCTCTCAGGACCCTTATAGTTTACTGGTTAATGCTTATTAACTAGGAAATGTGCCAGTTCTTGAATTGCTCAAATCTCTTAGAAGGGGCAGTTTACTGGTTAACCTAACTCTACACTTAAGGTTAATGACAGGAAGCTGAGAATCGCTACGCAATCTCGGGCAGGTCACGTTTTAACACCCACCGTGGGTGTGAACACTCGTGTGGATATTGTGCATTCTCTGGGAATCCTCAGAGAGGCCCACAGCTTGAGATGTTCCACAAGGTAATTCATACACAGCCTCGGACTGTCTTTACAGAGTTCTTAAACTTCCCCCTTAACTTATGGTATACATGTATATACAAGTCTGGATGTAACGTGTCCTGTGGGACCAACAGGTAAGACGTCAGTAATTACTGGAACACTTTTAACTGGGAACCAGGCTGGTTCTTGGATTACTCAAATCTCTGAGGACGCCTATCTTACGGAACCCAGCATACAACAGTTGCCCGTGTTAGTCAGCAGTTAGCAGGCGAGACATCAGGTCTGCACCTACGTTATCACTTCCCTTGATGTATCTCACAACAAGGTTAAACTGCTGTAAATACAGTGTCCAGCGTGTCAATCTTGCATTAGCTGTCTTGGTCGTGCTGACACTAGTGAGTGGCATATGATCAGTTTCCAGAGTGAATGGTGCCCCATATAAATAATAATTGTATTTCTTAACATCATCAACCATGGCCAAGAGTTCCTTCTCAACAATACTGTACTTCCTCTCGGCGGGTTTTAGCTTACGGCTCTGGTATGTCACTGGGAAGATTCCACCTTCCGATTCCTGCATCAATATGGCACCTACTCCATCTTGTGAAGCATCAGTGTGCAGTATGAAAGGTTTGTTGGAATCAGGCAGCTGCAAGATAGACTCCTTGCACAACATGTTCTTAAGGGCAGTAAAAAATCTCTCGCGCTTCTCCCCATTCAATGGTGTTTGGAGCATATTTCCGTAGCACCTCGCACAACGGTTGGGCAATGAGAGCAAAGTTGGGGATAAAACTCCTATAATACCCCACTAGGGCAAGGAATGCCCTAACCTGTTTCTTGGTCACGGGTCTCGGGGCTTCTCTAACCTTCCTGATCTTGTCACCCTGACACCTGCAGCGATTGTTACCAACAATATGTCCGAGGAACTCCACCTCACTGTGAGCAATCTTACATTTGCTAGGCTTCACAGTCATGTTGAAACTCTGGAGTCTACTGAAGACAATTTCCAAGAGTCTGAGGTGCTCCTCCAACGTGGCGGAATGAACGAGGACATCATCAATGAACATCTCTACTCCTACAATACCATGGAGCACTTGTCTCATGGTACGATTGAATACTGCTGGGGAATTGGTAAGTCCAAATGGGAGGACTTTATACTGATACAACCCCCTAGGAGTAGCAAAGGCAGTGAACTGACGACCCTCGAGGTGAAGGGGAATCTGGAAGAATCCCTTCTCCAAATTGAGCTTCATGAAATATCATGACCCTGCCAGCTTGGAGAAGATGGCAATGTGGTCACCCATTGGCTCAGCATCCACTTTGGTGATTGCATTGAGCCTCCTATAGTCGCCACAAATCCTGACTCCACCATCCTTCTTGCGGACTACTACCATTGGACTGCAGTAAGGAGATGAGGACTTTTCAGTAATACCTGCCATCTCCATGTCAGCAATTTCGTTGTCTACTGCGCCCAGTAGTCGCATGGGAATCGGATATGGCTTAACCTTTACGGGAGTATCGCTGGTCAACTCAAACTTGTGACAATAAACCTTTGCAAGTCTAGATTGGTCAGAGAAGACATCAGCATACTGACGGAGCAGTGACCTTATGGCATTCTGATCACCTAATGCTAAGTCAGCGTTAAGTAAAACATCTCCGACAGTCTCTTCCTGACAGGACTGAGCGGTTAAGGGCTCATCATCATGGTCATCAGCTGGGATCACCGTGGCTGCCCCGGTATCTTCCAGTGGCTGGTCACTATCATCAGCTACTCGTAGGCCAGTCTCCTCGGGGTTTGACTCATGATAAGCCTTCAACATGTTAATGTGGAACCTTTTGCGAAGATTCCCCATCTGAATTATGTAGCTGAGGTCTGAAATGCGCTCTACTACGTCAAATGGACCCTTCCACTGAACCAACAACTTGTTCTGGGCAGTGGGGAGTAACACCAAGCACTTATCGCCTGGACTAAACTTCTGAAGTTTTGCCTTCTTATCATAATAGGCTTTCTGAACTTCGTGCGCCTTGATCAATTCTTCCTTAGCTAACTCGCATGTCGACTGGAGATGGTCAGCTAGATCAAGGAGGTAGGTGTAGGTTGTCTTGACTTCAGGGTCGGGTTCTTCATCATCCCATAACTCGCGAAGGACTTCAAGTGGTCCACGGACCGACCTTCCATACACCAGTTCAAAGGGCGAAAACTTTAAGGAGTGCTGTGGGGCTTCTCGATAAGCAAACAGAAGAGGAGCAATGAACCGCGGCCATTCATTTGGCTGTTCGGTGGCCATGTGCTTTAACATCTTCCTGAGTCCCATTGAACCTCTCACACAGCCCGTTACACATGGGATGATAAGGCATAGTTTGCAGGCCTCGGATGGACAACAACCTGAATGCTTCGTTCATCATTGCAGAGGTGAACGGCGAACCCCAGTCACTTAAGACCTCTTTGAGGATACCTATGCAACAGAACACTTCGATCAATGCCTCAGCAACAGTGACGGCCTCTATATTCTTAAGGGCCACGGCTTCAGGCCACCTTGTGCTGAAATCAGCAATAGTGAGGATATACCTTGATCCATCACTTGCCCTAGGAGAGATTGGCTCAACAATGTCAACTGCTACTCTCTCGAACGGTTCAGAGATTACGGGCATTGGTTTCAATGGTGCAGAATGACCACGTCCCCGGTCAGTGGTACGCTGACACACATCACAGGAACGCACAAGCCTTTTTATTTCCTGTCCCATTCCTGCCCAGAAAAAGTCAGCATACCTCACCCTGGGGTGTTTGTGACTCATGGTATAGCCATCCTCGCATGCGAAGGAACCTGGCTTGAAATCCCTGTGAATACTTAATCACTTTATCCTCCAGCTTCTTACGCACTGAGGCAAGTGTTGGGTCAGACTGTTGTTCTTGGACAATGTCTTGACTACTAATCAAATCTTGCAGCGCTGCGACGGTCAACAGGGTGACACGATTCAGAGCCTTGGCCATGGCTCGTGTTACTGCAACAGCCAAAGTCTGAGTAGCAACATCTACAGCGCAACTGTTTCTGATGACCGGTATGTTGCCGATAATGAGGTCAAACAGGGGTTCTGGCATGACAGCAGCAGCTGTCAAGCCAGTGTAGAAAGAAGATGCCACCTGGTTACGTGCCTCAGGGAACAATCTCACTGACCCATCAATAAGTCTAACTTGGATCTGCTTACCCGTGTACTCGTCAGGCCGAACTAAACTTTGCTTGACAGAGCAACCTGAGGAACCATTATCTCTCAGGACATTTACAGAAACACCTCCCACAAACCCTGGCTGAACAAGAAAGGTAGTGTTACTGGTGGAAGGGTCTGAGGAGGTAGCAGCCAGTCATTGGTGAGACTGCGGAACAAATGATGCAGGAAATGTGGCTCCCTGAGAACTTGATACCTGAGGGGTCGTGCTCACCATCTGAGGAGCTGGAGCATTGACCACCTGTGGAGGAGGGTTCACTGTCGCTGGGGAACTAGTGAACTGCGGGGAAGTACCTGTACTGGTGGGGTTGGCACCACTGTATGCTTGTTGTGGCATAAGGGCTGCATTTGCATCCTGCCTCCGATACACTAAAGTCGATTGTCCTGACTGAGGGTTACGTGGTTTGTCCTTGCCCTGTTGCTGCTTGAAATACCGGTACTGCTGCTGGTAAGGGTTCTGCTTATCGTACTGCTTCCACTCAGGTTTCTGAGTGTTTTGCCCCTGGTCCTTCTTCTGCGGTTTTGGACCTTGGCCATTATTCTGAGAACGGCCTTGTCGCTGGGGTTCAGTCTGAGATGGTTTCCCAGATTTATCAGGTTTCCTGTTCCAGGTATTCTGCTTGCGAGTTTGATACTCGTATGCAGTGAAGAATCATCAGCCTTCTTCACCATTTGGCTGGCATCTCTTACCTGGCAGATCTTAAGCTGAGCCATAAGTTCAGTAGGCCACGACTTTTCTAGTTGTTGCACAGCATAAGGTCAATTATCCCCTCACGCGTGGAAGGAGTTTCATCTTTCTCCATCCACTCATCTAAGTAAGCAGTAAGCCGGTCAAGAAACTGAACGGCAGTCTCTTTTTCCTGTAAATGCGCCCTCATGAACTGACTCTTGGCGTCATCAAGTGTGAGACTGTATGCTTTGACAAGTGCGGCCTTCATCATCTCATATGTGAAATTGTCTCCACGAATTCTGTGGAGAATATCGAGGGCAGGGCCGTCAAACAGGCTAAGAAACTGAAGCCGCTTAGCTGCATCATCCAGCTGGTAAAGTTGAGCCATGTCTTCAAAACGAGCTATGTATGGCTCGATTTGCTCGCCTTCCTTGTATGGGGGAAGCTTGATGTGTGGGATCGCCATAATATGTGCAGGGATAGCGCTCGTGGAGCTTGGGCCAGCTGCACCAGATGTGTCTGAAGCCAAGGAATCTCGCTTGAGCTTCAACATTTCAAATTCATGTTTTTCGCGTGCTTCTCGCTCAGCACGTTCGTGTTCTCATTCTCTCTCTCGTTCCTCACACTGTTCTCGCTCATGTTCTAACTCGAGTTCGCTTTGTTTTCGCTCATGTTCTAACTCGAGTTCGCATTGTTTTCGCCCGTGTTCTAACTCGAGTTCGCGTTGTTTCCGCTCGTGTTTGCGCTGTTCTCGCTCGTGTTTGCGCTGTTCTCGCTCGTATTCGCGCTCCTTTTCGCGTTCCTCACGCTGAATTCGATGCTCTTCACGAGCATCATTCTCGGGTTGCTGCTCATAATTAAACGGAGAGAGGACAAAGTCCTTTATTTTCTCTGCATCCGTAAGCCCCATATCTTTGGCTTCCTGTACATAGACGCTGGTAGACATGATGCTAACTCAATCTAAGTAAACTAGCGACTCAGTACTGACTGCAATTTGCAAAGAAAGATGCCAATTATCAAGAATAAAGAATATAGGCACAGGTTATTGGTGACCAGTTTTATTTAATTAAACTGATAAAGAAAGAAAATTAAACAAACAACTGACTGTGAAAACTATTACGTAAATTAATAGAACTGAATCAATAATCACCAGTAAGATAGTGCCTATAGACTATAATGATAAATACCTAAGTATGAGTGAGTGAGTATTATCTCGTGAATAACTTTAGAGGTAGGAGTTAATATCCTGGAATGAGGTCGCCAATTGTCACAGGGTTTTTAAAGGGTATACAATATTAAAGAATATTTATTCAATAATACTGAGAACAGGACAATGAATTGTCTTGTGAAAATCAAGCAATGATTACTTTATACCGGCTTACTTCGCCGATTCTCTAAGGACGAGAATTTATAAACTTTCTCAACAGTACACAGCAGAGTCTAAATACTCACAAATGCTGTTTATTAGTACTGTTGGCCTCTGGAGAAAGTGACTCCACCCCTGACAATCAATAATGCTATTAATGATAAACAAGTTCTTGCTGATGCAATTAACTCGTAGATGGCACAACGGATTTAAGTTAATACAAAAGGACTGGCCTAAGTACCAGTTATGAATAACACAAAGCGTTTATGCAAGCTAGGAGCTGCAACTAGAATAAGCTTATGGAGAAATAAAACACGAGTTTACATTACATTAAGCTCAAGAAAAAGAACTGTTAAATTTATTGATTACAAAGAAATAAATTTACGTTACATTTCAAAATGAATTCAAAATAAGGAGATCGCCCTCACTTGCTCACTCAGAAGCTAACTCTTAAACCTAGGAAAAATGAAAAGAAATACTGGTCAGAAAAGTGGACAAAGCGGATGACTGGGCATCGTTACTGAGGAAGGACACTGCACACGCTGAGCCTCTGGAATTCAATGGCGGCGGCGGGAACTGAGTGTCGTTGCTGAGGAAGGACACTGCCACACACACTACCTGCTTCCATGGCGCACAAATCTTGACTGACTTCAAATCTTGAGAGAGAGGCAAGTGTCAAGCCGCACTTGTTAACGGCTAGAATGAGCGAAACACGTCCATAACAAAGTACTCAGCGGAGGTGCTAAAGTCGCGCACAAAGACGATAATTTATGACACAGTGAAAAATTGTTCTGAAAACACTCCCGATCGGGTGAATACGTGGCGGTTAAACTGAGCGATAAATACTGGGATTCCACTAGAATTCGCTGATTCCCACCGAAGTTAATGTCACGAGTTTATTCAAATACTTAATCGCGCCGACTCGTGACACACACACACACACACACACACACACACACACACACACACACACACACACACACACACACACACACACACACACACACACATGATGAACAGAGGAAGGAAAAGCATATGAACAAAAAAAAAAAAAAAAAATCCATACACCAGACTACAGATGTCCTCCATTCATAAAAAATCTGTATGTTGGACTTGAACAGCTGTAGGTTGAAGTCTGGGGGGAAATCACTCTGGAGAAGTGAGTTCCGAAGAGATGCAGTTTGGGGAATAACAGAATTCTGATAGTTCTGCAGTATGGCAGTGTGACAGTCCAGTCATGAGCGCTACAATTACCATCACACGATCATAGGGACACAATCTTGTCTCAGGCCAGCACTGATACTGAACCATTGACTTAGATGCCCACCTATCCTCACACACACCTAACTACCGTTATAAACGTTCTTAAAGGTACACAACAACTTACCTTTTACATTAAACATTCGCAATACTTTTCTCAAATCTTCTCTTTACCTTGTCTTTCACCTTTTCCAGGTCCACATAAGCCATAAAATTCCTTTTAGTCCTCATCACACAATCCATCTCCATTATCTGTCTTCGCAAAAATATGAACCGCATATCCTCTACCACTCCTAAAGCCACCTTGTTCGTCACTCACCAAGCATTCCGATACATTCATATGCACTCTTCATAGTTCTTTCGTATACAGAACTACGACACTGAAGAGACACGCCAAGGTAATAACACTCATTTCACTCGACTGTAGTCATGTTCTGTGGTACAGTGACTGCCTTTTTCTATTCTGCTGGTACAGTTTCACACATTTATGCCTTTGTATATATCTGAAACACTTAATTCCACTCTCCCATACACTTAATTATCCCTGCATATAACTTCCACTGCGTTACCATTCTTCAGCCGCTTTTAACACCTGCCATTTTTACGTTTCCCAGCGGTGCATTCCTTCCCTGCCCACCATCAGTCATGTTTACAGCCTCTGCGCTCAGCGTTTCCAGACAATAGAATTTCGAAATACTCTTTCCATTTGCTTCTTATTTCACGTCCACTGATTAGAATTCTTTTACCCTCTTCTCTACTAGTATAACGATTTACGGTACCTGAGCTCTGCAAATACCTGTGCATCCATTACACATCTGACTACCTAGCTATGAAATTATGTGTATCTGTCTGTCCACCAATCTATCCATCTATTTACACTATCTGTCCGTCTATTTATATCCATCAATCTCAGTCTATCTGTCCACCCGTCTGTCTTTATCTACATTGATTTCGTTATCTGTTTGTGTAATCGTTAAGTCTGTCTGCTTGTATACGTGAAAAAGAACCTTGAAAATTTCCCCTCAAATAATAATACATCAGAGATAAGGAAAAAAAAAAAAAATCAACAATCACCCGCTGGACAAAATCTCATCGGTCAATTCATCACTGTGAAATACCACGACATTCAGTGTCGTTGCCAGATCTTTCTGGCACTGGTTGAAAACTATAAATTGCGGTTGGTAGAAGTAACTAATGAAACTTGAGCTCTATCACTGCGCCAAGGTCCAAGCATTCACTTGATTTCCTTGCGTCTTTTATTCATAGTCTGTTAAAATCAGAATAAATATGTAGTTCCATTAAAGAAAAATAAAATAAAAATGGCTTTCAGATTTTATCTAACGGAGTTTACCTTTCAAATAATTTTATCAAGCGTTTCCTAAGGTCACTTTTACCTGCATTGCATAACGCCAAGTAAATATGAGCAGCACGAGTTCATCTTATTCTTGGTGTTTTCAAAGCGTATGCTATCAGGGTTGCTTTCCATCCCCTTTCATAATCCTAGCCCATCTCATCGATGTCTTTGTCTCTCACGCCGACTTCTTTTCCCACCTCAACACTTTCATTTGTAAAGAATATTTTGAAATATATCTTCACTTTGAAACCACAAATACTGTAACACCCGTTATCATATGGTATACTTTCCAGCCAACAGACCCACCAACCATCAACTATCCAGTGCATCTCGCCCATTCCATTGATCACCACGCCCATCTCACTGTCCCCCTTTTAACGATTTCAGAGAGTACCAAAGGTCATGAGGTCGACGACCTTACTTTTTTATCGTGTATTGTTTGTCCATCAGTGTATTGCATGTTGTTTCATTTTGCAATGGAATACCAGGCATTTCTCTCCAGACTTAGTAATGACCCTCGCCATCACAGCATACCACTATCACTTATAGTGTTCTAATACGTTTCATGCTACTTATTTGACAACAGTGCAAAATATACTAATATGTCCAACTTATACCCTTCACGCCGGGGATGGAGCAGGTTGATATGAAAACCATGCACATCAAACCTGTGAATGAAGCAGAGCGGGAGCACTTCAGTTAAAGAGTTTTCGATCCGTCATCTCAAGGTAAGTAGAGTGACTGATAATAAATAATCCATCCATCCATCATCCAATTCTACATTGCCCCATGAGGAGCGTAGAAGCCCGGGGCTGGGCAGTTGGTCCTGACATTTAAGATGAGTGACCAACCTCACTCATCCCTGAGTGGCATTACGTGAGCAATAAACCCCAACCATCCCTTGGATATTAACCTTCACCGGCTCAATCCGATTGGAGCTCCTTAATTACCCACTAAACCACCAGGTGCCAAAATTTGGTTATATGGTTACCACCCAGCGTAGTAAATGGTTTCCTGGTGTACAGGAAACCATTTGGCTTGTCACTCAGTGTAGAGTCACCCATAGGCAGAAGGGAGAGGAAACAATGAAGGAATGAAAGACAGAAGAGGAAGTGTAAAGTCACCCGTAGGCAGAAGGACGAGGAAAGAATGAAGGAAAGAAAGACAGAAGATGGGAGGAAAGAAACATGGAGGAGAGGACAGGGCAGACACCCGAGAGCAGCACTACATTGAGTGAGTGGATGGTGAGCGCCCCCACCTACAATAAATAATACACTAGAGAAAGCTGTATACTAAGTGGCCGGATTACGGAATATCCTGCTTTCATACTGATTCCGTCAAGATGAAAGTACAGTATACAATTATGAGGATCTCACGAGTTATATGAGAATTATTGCAGTATAACAATAACGCCATCAATATTATCTCTTTAGGTATTATCCATATCGGCTGAGTGAAAGTTTACTCACATAGCAACAAATCTTTTTCTTCTTCCATCCGGTAACGGCGCTTTAGGATTTTTTTTTTCCAGAATAATAATTCAGCGATGCAGACTCTTCGAACTAGAGAGATTAGACATGGCATTTATTTTAACAGATGTACATCTTTTTATCTTTTATTCAACTATCATGTTTATCGGCGCTTTAGGATTTTTTTTTTTTCCAGAATAATAATTCAGCGATGCAGACTCCTCGAACTAGAGAGATTAGACATGGCATTTATTTTAACAGATGTACATCTTTTTATCTTTTATTCAACTATCATGTTTATCTACTGGTATCTACCTGTTGATACATCTTTATTTTCATTCCCGCCCCTACCCTCCCGACCACCAAGCCTACCCACGAGTGAAAGCTTCGCGGCACTACAAATGATACACACCCAAATCTTCTCCAGAACAAAGGATAATAACAGGACCAAAACCTCACCAGAACCAAGGATGGCAAAACAACCAAAACCTCAACAAAGATAAGATAATAAAACAAAATTCTCACAACTGACAATGAAGGAAAAAAAAAATCAGTAAAAAGGAAGACAACACATCCACACCATTACCATCAACAAAAAAGAAAACACAGCCACACCCCTACCATCACCAAAAAAAGACAACACAGCCACACCCTTACCATCAAAAAGGAAGATTACACAGCCAAACCCTTTCCATCTCCAAGGAAGACAACACAGCCACACCCTTACTATCAAAATAGAACACTACTCAGCCAAATCCCTACCATCTCCAAGGAAGACAACACAGCAAAACTTTACCATCACCTAACAAAGCAACACAGTCAAAACTTTGCTACTTCCAAGGAGGACAACTTACTAAATACCTCAACAGCACCAAGGAAAACAGCGCCACCAAAGCCAAACCATGGCAACGAAGACAACAGAGCCACATTTTCTGATTACATAACTAACAGTAAGAGCTTCCCTTGAGTGAATGTGAACTTACTGGTTGCATTATTGAAACTTATGAGCGACGGCAATGGTACATTCCAGGCAAAATAAACACGCGACTTTATTACGGGGCGTTGACATAGACAGTGAAAATCTCTCCACCATCACCCACCACGCTCATTCTATCTTCATCTTGTTTTCTCTCATTTTCTTTACCTTACTTTTTCTCATACATGCTTTTGCTTTCTGTTCATTTCTCTCTGGCGGGATTGTCATTTTGGGGGGACATACAGTAGCAGGTGTTACAGGTCAGCACATGTCTCCACCACTTCTCGATCCTAACCAAGTGCCTTACTTTATCAGCCAGTATATAGAGAATAACTCAGTCCTCGTCATAGAGTGGTTGCTGGGATGTTGGACATCAGGATGATGATGGACTGGCAGATGTTTCGTAGGGTCAACGTGGCAGCAGCAAAAACTACATACATGGATACTAACTCTCAGTCTTTTCATGAGTGGCGAGGTTCGTCCATGCATCCTCCGATTTGTTTGGAATTGCCAATAAATATTTTAGTCAACTTCAAGTGAATAATTAAAGTCACGATGTATTACTTCATAAATTAACAAGAGAGTAAAAGTTACTGAGCCTCAGTTAGTTTTGTATAAAAGCTAAAACCAATTTCTGTTTTACTATTTGGCCTCGATGGAGCCTCTGTGGTACTGTGGTAGAGTGTGCGTTTCGTACACGGGTGAACCAAGGTTCGCGTCACACCAGGGTAATAGACTTTGGGAGTGTTCACCCGGCCGCGAAATTTTTTTTCCTGCCCAGTTCCGTCACTTTGCACATATGGCAACGTTGTCCTGTGTTTAGTTTGGCAACGCCGCGCAGTAGTGAGCCATCATCACAATTGTTTACCTTTTTTATGCTTGACTATAAATATAATACCTGACTATCTATATTTTACATGGATTGAAAGAATAATAGAGACATAGAGGTCATATAGTTTTCGCTGCCTTAGCTTAAATAAATATAAAAAGGGGCCATACCACTGTCTTTACTTCGTCAATCGTCTGCTGAGAGAGAGAGAGAGAGAGAGAGAGAGAGAGAGAGAGAGAGAGAGAGAGAGAGAGAGCTTGAAACAGTATAAAATAATAACATGCAAGGTCATCAATAAAAAGTGAGTATGCAAGGAAGATACTCTCTACACTTTGCTAAAATTAGTTATATGTTGATTTAATGAAAATGCGGTACGTCTTAGGGGTGGTACATGACTGTTCGTTGAGAACACTTATCAGTAACATATGTTGTAGGCCTATACTACTTTACCTGTCATTTCTTGTCATTGCTCCCAGACGTACGATTCAATCAGCTGTGTTTACAGGAGAGAGAGAGAGAGAGGTTAATGACCCATAATATTTTATCACCTAAAACGCTTTTCATGATCATTCTTAAGGGTTAACCTTGGTAATTTCTGCTGCAAGCTGGGAAATATTGGTATCAATGATGCCTGAATATCAATGTTTCATTAGACATTTTCTTAGGTATATATGTCAGGTTAGATTTCAGATTATTTTCTTGTTTTTCTTAGGTATATTAGTAAAATCATTTGTCAGGTTAGATTTCAGATTATTTTCTTGTTTTTCTTAGGTATATTAGTAAAATCATATGTCAGGTTACATTTCAGATTATTTTCATGTTCTCATGTCCTTTATTTCATGTTACGTATGCTTGAAGGGTTTTTGTATTTGATGAAATGCAAAGCTTTATTTGTTACGGTATAATCTTTATTAAATATTACACAGCACCAGGCACCATATGCTATTTCCCATGTGCTGATGACAGGCATTGGGTCAGACATGAGACATTATAGACCAATGTGTGCAAAATAAGTAAATCAAGAGAAACAAGGAATTAAAAAAATAAACTCACTGTGATGCGCCATTGCCGATTGTAAACACAGCTGATTGAATCGTACGTCTGGGAGCAATGACAAGAAATGACAGGGAAAGTAGTATAGGCCTACAACATATGTTACTGATAAGTGTTCTCAACGAGCAGTCATGTACCACCCCTAAGACGTACCGCATTTTCATTAAATCAACATATAACTAATTTTAGCAAAGTGTAGAGAGTATCTTCTCTCTCTCTCTCTCTCAGCAGACGAGTGACGAAGTAAAGACAGTGGTATGGCCCCTTTTTATATTTATTTAAGCTAAGGCAGCGAAAACTATATGACCTCTATGTCTCTATTATTCTTTCAATCCATGTAAAATATAGATAGTCAGGTATTATATTTATAGTCAAGCATAAAAAAAGTAAATAATTGTGATGAATACTAAACCTGGCATCCGATATGGCTCACTGCTGCGCGGCGTTGCCAAACTAAACACAGGGCAACGTTGCCATATGTGCAAAGTGACGGAACTGGGCAGGAAAAAAAATTTCGCCACCCGGCCACGTACTGCATTGGCGGACACAAGAGGTGCTGTGGTTGAACCAGTTTCGCTTACTATAAAGTATGCTTGCACCCAGTCGGCTTGCGCGGGCCGATTACACTTGGTTCTCAGACTACACACACATCCAAAGCCACTCCAACACTACAATTACACTTACAAGCACTTCTCACCCTACATACAATCTCAGCCAGACAGCATAAGCCACTTGGTACAGATACATTGGCTGTATCGTCCCGACTTCGGTCGGTATATGCCGGTCCAGCAGTGGATACTCAAACGGCTGATGATGATGATGATGATGATTTGGCCTTGATACGTTCTCTAAATTGAAAATTTCCATACGAATGGTTGGTAACTCGTGAATTTCAATGCATAATCAATAATTACAGGACATAGCATACAATCATGTATCTCACTTTATATGATGCTATATACAAATTATTCATTTATAAATGTTCATAAAGTCAGAAGCAGTGGCAATTTATTTTCGGGTCTTAGTAAGAGACCGTCAGCCGAAAAGAAGAGTTTGTTGTCCGTATATCTTCATGTCTGTCCAACTCTGCCTGTCCTTACGTCTCTCTCTCTCTCTCTCTCTCTCTCTCTCTCTGTCGACAATTAGTATATCTCTCTATATCTCCCTAGTTTTCTGTCTATATCTCTCTAGATAATTAGTTTATCTCTGTACTTCCCTAGTTTTCTTTATTTCACCTTTTCTCAGTGGCAGCTCGACCACATAAGCGAACTAAGCAGTCAACTGAAGGTCCCATGTTCCAATGGGGCCTCCAAATATGGATATTACTAGCCAGTAAGTTCCTTTTTTTTCTTTTTTTTTTTTTTTAGAAACATAAGACCATGAATATTTTGCACGTGTTAATTCTTTTTTTTTTTTTTTTTGGGCTGCGTATAATTTTCTAACGAAACTTTTACTGATATGTTTAAATAACTAATCTGGGTCTTTTATCGATATCTGGTGTATGCAGTTGAACAGACAAGAATGATGGAAGATTGCAATACCGTATGTGTAGTATCGATGGAAAGCGAAAGAATGCAGTAATGAGCTTTCGTGATGGTAGTGATGCATGTATAAGTTTGGAGCAGATGGAGACAACTGTGTGTGATGTCCTCATGGCTAATCAGTATATGGTAGCCTATATATGGTTGGGGTTATAAAGACTTAAACTCAGACTATTTAGTGAGGGGTAGGGATGGTAAAAAATGGCCATCCAGTATGAGGTATATATTGTTAGGTTTATGAAAAAGATTGAAATTTGACTGGTGGAGAGAATGGTGGGTATAGAAATAAATTTCTAAGAGTGTAGTAACTCAGTCTTAGATAATGAAGCTTGTGCTGTGCTGCTTGCTAATAATGAATAAGAGCTTTACAAGCTGGTGGAGAGTTTTATGGATGCCCCTGAACGTTATGCTTTGAATGTATATGTAGGTTACTGATGTACATACAATAAGAAAGTGATGCTTGAAGAGAGAGAAGGTACCTCTCAATCTGACGTGGTGGTGAGTGGAAAGAGACAAATTGGTGAGAGTTTAATGTAAATCGGTGCAGTAAGAGAAAAGTAGCTGCGCAGATGAAGTGGCAACTACGAGTGAAGTAGCGTATGAATTGGCTGGTGATATGAAGACCTTGATAGGAAACATAGGTGTGGGTGTATAAGTAGTAAGATGATAGCATTAACGTATAGGTGTAAGAATTAGGTATTGCTAAATAAGAAGCGGGATTACTGAGGAATGGAAGTGTTAACGATGGTGTGTGGAGTTTGTAGAATGGACAGAATAAAAAAATATTGTGATTCGTAAGAGATGTGTAGTAAGTAAATCTTGATCAGGAAGTACAAGAGTGTGCATAGATGATGTGGTCATAAGGACAGAATGGATGTAGATCTGGTGGTGAGAAGGCTGTATGGAGTAAGTTTCAAAGTCGTAAGAGGCCGTGGTAGGCTTAGACAAATATGGTAAAATAGTGAGTGAACGAAAGCTAGATGTGGTTGCCGATGAGGCTGGGGAACTGACAAGGGACCATGCTATTGGCTGCATTAAATGCGAATGACGCAAATGGTTGGCACCCCCTTTTAAATTGACAGTCCATGAACCGACTCTGACAAATAATGTGAAGTGCATTTATAAGTAATGCAAAAAAGAAAAAAAAAGGAAAGAAAAAGTAAAATGAAGAAGAAAAGAATATGTCCAAATGGTTTGGTCTATGCAGAGGAGCCAGGCATTTTGGAGTTTGATTGGTGTGTGAATGAGTGCCGTGGCCCATTTCACCAAGCATACTATGCTCTCCCTCATTCCTTGTTTTCTGAACCCTATCTCTCCCTATCCTTATGTGGCAAATGGGGTCAAGATAATGAATGTGATGATAATGAAGATAATGGTGATAATGATGATCATGTTGATCATCCAAGTTGCCTACATACTAACATCTGTATTAAGTTTGTTTATGGCTGTATATAATTATATTTGTTGTACCGCATCTTCTGGAAAGACTGTGTGAGAATTCCTGAATGATTCATTGTCTTAGACCTAGTTATGTTTCCACTATGGAAAGCGTGGTGTCTTGCTCCTAGGAGACGGTCACGTGGGCTTTCTCTCCCTTCGCCATAATGATCGTCTTTCCATCTTGGTAAATTTCTTTTCTGTTCCAACTTTTTCATTCTTTAAGTGTGCATTTTTTTTTTGTCAACAAAGGTTTTGCTGACGTCAGAATGCCAGAAATCACGTTATCAACGTGATGCCATTTACTGAGGGTGCTGAAGGTCATACGCCTAAGTTGACAGCTTATAATTATAAGTAATGTGAAAAAGAAAAAAAAAAATTAAGGAGAGAGAGGGAAGGAGCCGAATATGAAAATGTAGCTAACAGAATAAAAAATTTTGTATGAAGGTAATGAAACTTATTTTAGAGTAGGTGCTTATCTAAGTAGGTCATTTACCTGTAATATCAATAATGGAGTATGACAAGTACTTGTAATGATGTCCTCATGGCTGTTCATTATGTATATGGATGGTGTTATGAAAAAACTAAACACCCATGTTATGGAGAGTCACCAACCATTAGGATGCTTATATCTAGTGAAGGCTGGAGTATCTGAAATCTGATGTATGCAGATGGTGCTGTGGTATATGCTGATAATGAACAAAAACTCTGTAGTCATGTAAAGAGTTTTTTTTTTTTTTTTATGTGTCCGACTCTGGGCATAGGCTTCACAGCCTGCTATCAAGGCCCAGCAGTCCTCCTACATACCATACACCTCTACATGTCACCACTTCGGCGCTAACACCCACCGTCCATATTGAATACATGCTAGGGCTGTCTCATACAGGACTGGTGTATTGGTATTAGCGGGGGTATTTTTACGACATGTCGGCGGGTCTTCTGGTAGATCAGTAAAGCCTGATTAAATGAAATTCAAATCCTTAAACTGTTCCCTGCCCCAGCCAGGATTCGAACCTGGGTCCGTAAGGACTGCAGGCCACCTCTCTACCGATTGAGCCACCGTTGAAGTCTGTGAGCGTCGTGCCTTGAAAGTAAATGCAGGTGAAGAGTAGGGTATTGTTTGTTGAGGAAGAAAGTGACTCCAAATGCTATATTATGATAAATGGAGAGAGACTTGATAGTTCAGAGCAGTGGCGTACCTGAGGGGGGCGGGGGGGGGGGGGCTGTTTGAAACTGCCCCTCGGGCCCCCAATTGTGGAGGGCCCCCAAAAAGCCTTAAAAAATTATAAGTTTTTTTAATTAATATTTATTTATATATATATATATATATATATATATATCTTTCTATCTATCTATATCTATCTATCTATCTGTCTATCTATCTATCTATCTATCTATCTATCTATCTATATATCTGTATATATCTAACTATCTACCTATCTATATATATATATATATATATATATATATATATATATATATATATATATATATATATATATATCATGCCGACAATCCCGGCTGAGATATTAGATAAGTTTTGAGAATGAGGGGGGCTAGGTTCTTTGCGGGGCCCCCCTGGCCCCCAAATCTCTAGGTACGCCCCTGGTTGAGAGTGTTTGAGATTGTGGGTACAATGACAGAAATAAGAGGTAAATATGTAAAAGAAATGGAAGGTAGAGTGGCACAAGAAAGTAAAGTTGCTGGTGTTATGAAGACCTTGAGACAATACTGAGGCCTAAGTGGGCCGTAAATGATTTATAATACCCACATGAACATATAGATGTGAGGCATTGGTGGGGCATGAATACGGAAAGTTGGGCGTTAGAGCACTGGAACAGTTGCTAAAAAATGTGTGTGGAGTGTTCAGAGTGGTTAGGATAATACCGGTAAATATTTTAATTCATGAAAGATGTGAAGGAAAGGTATGGAAGGCGTGGTTTGATGGAATAGTCATGTGGAGAGAATCGGTAAAAAAGATTGGAAGAAAGGATATATGCTAGTGAGCTTCAAGGCGGGAGGTGTGGTATAGACGTTGGACAGAAATGGTAAATGTGTGTGTGAGGAAGAGAGGTGTGAATGCTGACGAAGATAGCGAACGAACAAAGGTCCGACCTGGCTGAATGAATATTATAGAGAGGCAAGAATTTTTTTTTTTTTTTTTTTTTTTTGTAATAACAGTCGTCGCATTGACTGTCTGATAGGTAATTATGAAGTTTCTTGCGAAAGGTGTGTCTAAAAAGGACAGCCAGGTTTCATGGGATTTTGATAGTGAGTGAATGAGTGTGTGGCCCAGTTTGTGGGGCATACTGTTCACTACTTCAACCATGGTCATGCGTATTCCTTTTTCTTGCCCTCTGAATCCTACCTTGCCCCATCTACGGGTAGGAAAAGAAGCGGGATGATGATGTCGATGATGATGATGAAGACGATGAGGTAACCTTTAATAAGAAATCAGATTTTGCTTGATTTAAAAGGATTTCCAAATTTTTCCTCTTTTATATCTGGCTGGCTGGTTTGCATATTGTAAACCCTGTACACAATTGAGCAGTTATGTAAAATGAGCCTATTATCAAGTGAAATTAACCATTAAATAAGGGTTCCATCTTTAGTCTTTCACCTAAGGCCCTCAGAAAGCTTGAGCCTCCACTGCGTCTCTGCACGCCAGTTAGTCTCCTCACCGGTCACTCTACTCACACTACCCTCCTCACAACAGTCTCCTCACCCTTCTTTCCTCACATTGCCCTCAGTACACTATTTCATTCACACCATTCCCTTCTCACCTACTTCTCACTTCATCCACGTCTCACACCATTCTCTTCACTCTACTTTTACCCTACACCATTCACTCTGCTCTCCTCATACCATTCTTTGACTCATGTTCCTCACACCATTCCCTTCACATTTCCCTCTAACCCATTCATTCTCCTTACCACCTTCTCCTTTCCAGTCACTCTCCTCACATCACTCTCCACACACTACTCTCCTCATCCCTCCCTCCTCACCACTTATTCTCCTTACCACCATCTCCTCTCCAGTCATTCTCCGTAATACTGTCCCCTCTCCATCCATTTTTCTTGTCGCCATCCCCTCTCCTCTCCAGTCACTTTCCTCACACCACCCTCTCATCAATCACTTTTTTTTATTACCATTTCTAATTAAATCTCCCTCCTCATCAGTCACTCTTCGCATCACCAGCTTCTTTCACCAGTCGTCTCTATAGTCACTCTCCTCACCACCGTTCCCTTTCGAGTCAGTTTCCTCACGCACTCTCACACCATCAGTCCCCAAAACCTCTGTGGCTCTTTGAGAAAATCAGTCACGCAGGGAACTTTTTTGTGGTCCTAACCAATACGATCTCCTTACCTGTTCTTTTTTTTTTTTTTTAACTTTTTTCCTCTGAATCGATCTGCCCTTTCGAATGCCTGGCTTTCATCAGTATATTTACTTTTTATCTTTTTTTTTTTTCACGATCTACGTACCACTTAAAATTTCACTAGGTTTATTGTACTTTATGCTACCTGTCTAATCAACATTTTTTAATAGAAAACTTGTGATTCCGTAAAATTTCGGTCGGACCACTTAAAAGGAACCGTATGGTTTGTGAGGAAACAGTAGGTATCTTCTCTTTTCTCTTGCCTTCTCACATTAATGTCTTTTTTAAAATGAATGTCTTTTTTTTTTTTTTTTTTTTACCCGACAGGTTCTCACACACTTTTTCTGCTTTTTCAGATCATACCCTCCATCTGTGCACTACCAGACATTTCCAAATACATCTCTGTAGTTTAGAAATAAGCTGACTACTTGAAATAGTTGAATCGGCGAACCAATACTTTCCTTCTCACATTTAAACAGTTTTTTTTTTTTTTTTTTTTTTTTTTTTACATCTGTCTGCATTTACCAGGTCACTGCAACCTTTCCAAACGAATCGTATTTTGAAGTCTTTATGCATTTTTGTTAATCTGTACATATCTTCAAATATCATTTTCCCTTCACCTCTATCGAATCTTTTGAAGAATTGCCGCATACTAAGTCGACATACCCGGTCAGTTTTTTTTTACCGGTATGTGTTCCGAAGTTATCGTTTTTCTTATCAATATCCTACGACTTTTCCATATATGAGTTTTCGTTTTTACCAGGTATCTTCATCAAGACCCTCCATTTTCTCGTAAATTCCAATATCTTCCAGTATCCTCCTGTACTGTTCTAGATATTTATATTTTCAAGATTTATGCGTTATTTCCATGTCAATTTTCGTATCCAGCACTGACCCCTCTCTTTTCAAAAGTCACCCACTCTTTTTCTGAACCTTCATGCCTCTTTTTTTTTTCCCGTTACTACGATGGGTTTATGCAAATCGATATCTTCTTCTTATATGTTGATGTATTTATTCACTTTAAGATATGCCTCTTCAAATCGGAGAGTTAAATATGGCCTTAGTTAGCTTTTCTACTGGGTGGTTCTCTTAAAAGGAATATAAAAATTTGTTGGTAACAGAAATAAACCCGTGAAGGATACCACTTTACCGAAGGGCTCAGGGTCGACCTATTGATTCAGGAGCCTGATTCCCGGCTGTACTCTTATATTTTCTTCCCCGTTCAGAACCACCTGGCCAACTTGCCAAATTTCCCCTTTCACGCTACATTACGCGCTACTCTCATTTACTTCTTTCCCAACTTTTTCAATCAGAGGATGCTAGTCTGCCGCCTTTGCCTATCCTCCTCTCTCTCTCTCTCTCAATTTATAATTCCCTCTCCCTCTCAATTTATGATTCTCTCTCTCTCTCTCTCTCTCTCTCTCTCTCTCTCTCTCTCTCTCTCTCTCTCTCTCTCTCTATTTATGATTCCCTCTCCCTCTCAGTTTATGATTCTCTCTCTCTCTCTCTCTCTCTCTCTCTCTCTCTCTCTCTCTCCCGAATATCCAAATTCTTAACGAAAGAAAGTTTTGACCTAAACAGTTTGTATATAAACAAGTTTCCGAGGATACCAAGGAAAACATTGCTTAACATCTAACCTATGTTTTTAACCATCTAAATCCAGTGACTTTTTTTCCAGTATGTTCTTGCTACCTTCAGAAAAAGGTATTCAGCTTTGGAGAGACTTTTGTTGTAACGATCAGAAAGGCCAGACTAACGCTTTCGCAGCCTGATGTGTGTCTCCAAGTTGAAAGAAATCGACGGAATTAGCAGGAATTAAATAAGCAGTACGTACGTCATCGAATAAAGAGGTTAATAAAAGGGGTTTCGAGCATTATAACCCTTTTAATCCGGTGCTTACTTTTTTATTATTTTTTTTCTACTTCCTGATGATTACACTCAGTTTTGGAAAGGTCTCCTATGCTGAAAGGTTTACTGAAGGATAGAGACAACGCTTGTAGTTTTGAAAAGTCACATCTTAATAGACGGCAAAGCCAGGTGGCTATAAAAATTAAGTACAAATGAAGTCACTCCATGGATGCGGTTAAACAAAAAAGGTGATCGGGAGGTTCTGGAAATCTACAAGCCCAGTTGTTTAAAAATTTGAATCCTGCGATATGTTTCTTTAGTTCATTCTTGCAACATTCCAATCGACTTAATGCAGACTAGAAAAGTCTCATATTAACTGGGTTAGGTGAAGCTAGATTTAACTCCTATATTTCCAGAAGTCTCTCAACCAATTATACTATTTGACCTTACCAGGAAGAAAATACATATTATGTCATCGGAGTGAGGAGGTGATTTCTGCATTACCATACATTTGTAGAATCCATCATAAGGGACAAGATACTACATCATTTAGAGGTGGTCAACGTAGATACACTCAGCACCAACTTTGTGAGGGAAAATTCTGTCTCGGTAAAGTGCTACAGCATTATAACAAACTATTTAGCCTTCATGTTAAATGGTTACCATATCTTTACAAATGTCGTTAACATGGGTGGCACGTGTTCTTACATCAAAATTGAATTCGTAGTTCACACCATTTTGAACTTCACTTCAGCTAACTTTGATTGTTCATTATATAAACTATATTACCTAAATATTTCCAAATAATCTATATAGTTTATCGCTCCCCCAGTGGTTCTTCAAAACCCAGCATATTGAACTCTATATCCACACAGTTGACCAACCTTAACCTCACCCTTAACACTGATATTACCGTTTTGGGCTATTCTAACGTCCATAAAGTAGAATGGTTATTGCATTCTGCCAGGACTGACGATACTCGTCTAGAATGCGGACTCTTTGCAAAATCGTTTATTATCACGCAACCGGTAAAACAGCTAACCAGAATACAAGATTATCCTGACCATATCGCCCATCTCTTGAACATATTCTTGACAAATAAGCCAGATCAGTACACCATGAAAGTGCTTTCACCATTTGGATCCTCCGACCACAAGCTTATTAAATCCTCGTTAGTCAGTTGCCCCAAACCTCCCCCTTCTGAACCTGTCAGGGTGACCAGATGGCGCTTTGATGGAGCAGACTTGGATGAATTTAGAAATTGCCTTGATGATATTCCATGGCAGTCTTTCTTCTACACTGACATCAGTTCTACCCAGTCCCATATTCATGACTTAATACAAGCTGGTATGGAATTGTTCATATCCAGTCAGCAGTTTGCTACAGATCGAACTACCCAAAATGGTTTGACAGTATTCGTGCCACAGCAACGACCCAAAAGTCCTTTTCATATACCTTTTACTTAAATAAAATCTGAATCTCACAGTCAATTTGAAGTTGCTAGAAACCATGCAGTAGCAGTAATACATCTCGCTAGGTCATAGTTTCTTCACAACTAACCATCCAAAGTGTTAAATAATCGTAATAACAAGAGAATATTTTTGTCAGCTCTCAGTTCTATCACTAATAACAGCAACAAGTTATCACCCATTCCCCCAGTAAAATCTTCACGTTAGGACTCCATATTATAATTACAAATCATAATAGATAGATAGATAAATAGATAGATAAAGAGACAGATAGAAGCAGGAAGTCAGATGATGAGAAGGTATTGTGTCTGCGAGAATCGAGCAATGCTAAACATGCTTACACACTCTTAACTCAAGGAATGCTTTATAGGCACACGACAGCGCCTAGTGACCATACACACACATACTCACACACAGGCTTCTAGAACTTTCCAACCACAGTGAACACACTTGACACGACTCCTGTTTCACCAGAATTTAGTAAAGAGAGCTCAGAAGGAAGCTAGCCATAGAACAGGCAGGTAGTAGGGAGAAGGGCTTAGCAACATGAGAGAGAGAGAGAGAGAGAGAGAGAGAGAGCGAGAGACAGGAGGTAGCTCGCGGGACTCTACTTAACTCGTGTGTGAGAGACTTGTTAATATTTCCAAGACAAATAAAAATAGTCCCATACTATTCTTTACCTCTCCTGTCATTGCATGACAAATGGGAAAGAAGATTATCTACTTACAAAGCTACTCAAGTATAACAACCGCTCGTCCACAAGTCTAATATATATAACTTCTCTACAAGTAACTACAAAGTCCTTTTTATGACATTTGGTAGCAGCGAACGTATATGAACCTCGTCTACGAATCAACAGTGAATTCCTACAAAATATCAAGATTGAAAACAAAAAAATACCTCTCACAACCAACGAACTACAACCATCTACAATCAACTACAAGTAACAACTCTACGAGTCGTCTGTATAATCTTCTACACGCACCTACAAGTAGCGGCAGTCTTCATCCTACAACGAGTAAATCACAAGAAAAAAGGACCACGAATACCTCGACAAAGAAAAACAAAACAAACAAACGAAGAATGAGACACGACTCATAACTCACAACTACCAGACCTCACCCTCCTCTCTCTGCTCCATCCACCCAACCTCTACCGCTGACGCAGGAGTGAAGAGGTCAAGACGACGAAGCAAATACCAAGTCCATATTCACAACTCATCTTACTCACTCATCTTCACTCAAGTTACTCATTGCTACTCATTTACTCACCACAGCTACCAGTGTGGGAAGTCGACGTCACCACACGTGTGCTGAAACGACGCCAAGCCGTTTGTCTGACACCCCACAACACGTCAATCAACCCGTGAAGAACAACGCTATCACCACGTGCAACACCACTCACACCATTCCCACCACGGTAAAAAAATTAGTGAGTTACACAGTTACTTGATTTATACGATACACAGTGATAGACAACACATTTTGCACAAACATATAAAACCTGCTATATAGTTACAACTTAAATTCATATACCTACTTCAGTTATCATCATAATTCAATCATTAAATACTTGCACCAACAATAAATATTCTACACTGTATATATTCATTCATTTATTATAACATTTATTTACTACCAACGAGTGTTACCATTTATACCTACATAAAATACGTGTTTCATACATACAGCTATACATTATTATATCTACAAAGTGATAAAGAAAATATACCATCACAGTTACTCAGTGAGCGATTAAAAGAACTGTATTAAACATTTATTAATTAAAGCTACCTAGTGGAAACATATAAATTAAGTTACAAGGTAAACTAGAGAAAAAAAATGGCCAACACAAATGACGTCAGCAAGAGTGAACATCTTCAACACAGTCGTGAAGACAATGATTTCCATACAGTGCTGACACACATGTTACCCACGATAGGTACAAGTGAACAACAAGTCAGTGTATATAGTTAATACTGTATATAGTGTATATATATATTTTTTTAATGTAAAATAACAAAATATGGGCTATATAATATCATTTTCAGTAATATCTGTGCAATATAAACTAAACCTTAAAAAAGGGTCCCAAAGGATTTAACCAGCAATTATGCAACCATGAACAACACGGAAAAAGCGTAGACAAATGAAGATAAACAAGCTATAGAAAATCAATACATACAAAAAAAAAAAAAAAAGAAGAAAGAAAGAAAAAAAAAGTAATAGAGTAAGATCACATATGTCAGGACTGCAATTATTACAATTATGTAACTACAAACGATATGTAACAATTATGTAACGACAAATGAATGCATTATGTTACACTTGCCACAATTATGCAACTACAAACAATATGTACCATTTATGTAACAGTTGCATTAACAAGATGTAACTTTTATGTAACTTTAACTACAATTATGTAACTACAAACGATATGTAACAATTATGTAACGACAAACAATTGCATTATGTTACACTTTGCCAATTACGTAACAGTTGCATTAACAAGATGTAACTTTTATGTAACTTTAACTACAATGATGTAACTACAAACGATATGTAACAATTATGTAACGACAAACGATTGCATTATGTTACACTTTGCCAATTATGTAACAGTTGCATTAACAAGATGTAACTTTTATGTAACTTTAACTACAATTATGTAACTACAAACAATATGTAACAATTATGTAACAGTTGCATTAACAAGATGTAACTTTTATGTAACTTTAACTATAATTATAAGGCCAAGACACTTATGTAACAGTTGCATTAAGAAAATGTAACTACAATTATAAGGCCAACACAATTATGCATTACCACAATATTTTGTAACAATTCATAAAATGTTACAATTATGTATTACCACAATGCTACTACAATGTTATAAGTCATACAACTATACCACAATTCTGTATTACCAGTATCATCATACAAGTTAGGTGAAATATTAGACATTACTAAAGGGATAACTCAATATGTAATGTATAACCTAGCAGTATTACCATTGCACAATTATATGCGTATGTCTGTTATACATACACATCTTACAAAATGTTATACAACAACCATTGCATTTATTCAGATATGTATACAACTTGTTTAAAATGTAATATTACTGGATAATTGCTATTTACTATGAATGTTATATGTATACAATATTATAATCAATATTATATACTAATAGATTAGCATATGTCAATGATGATTGCTGTCGGAGGACCTCCAGTGGCGTGTGCCGAGCATATGTTAGGACTCCATATTATAATTACAAATCATAATAAATAGATAGATAAATAGATAGATAGAGAGACAGATAGAAGCAGGAAGTCAGATGATGAGAAGGTATTGTGTCTGCGAGAATCGAGCAATGCTAAACATGCTTACACACTCTTAACTCAAGAAATGCTTTATAGGCACATGACAGCGCCTAGTGACCATACACATTCTCTTGTGCATCTCTCTCTCTCTCTCTCTCTCTCTCTCTCTCTCTCTCTCTCTCTCTCCAGGCAAAATGTTTTGTAAAATGTTTTAGCAATCTCGTCCAATAAATCTTTCTTCGCGTTTTTGTTTAGCTTCTGGAAAGTTTTGTCTTCAGTCTTTATGCAGTTTTAAGTTTTCGCTGTTTTTCTGTGTCATCATTTTTCAATTTTTTTATTTGGAAATAGTTAGTAGTCTAATGGTTGGAATGCTTCAGTCATAGTGGCGGCCTTCAATATATTTGTTCTAACAGGGGGCTGAAGACTTTTCAATCTTGCAGTGCCGCTAAGGGAAGTATTACCGCATTCTAAGCGACATTATAGGCTTCTTAAACACCTTATTCTTAGTGATCTGTTAGGTCTGTTTAGCCTTGATACTCTCTTTTTGTGGTTTCATATCGACATGGTTTGTCTCAGTAACGTAAGGAAGAATTGTTGCGAATTCTTACAAAACCACGTAAAATATGACCCGTAGGCTGGTCATCTACCTTTAAATGTATTGCTTTATAGTAGTCTGACCTAGGTCGTCTCCATTACGAAAACAGTAAGATGAAACTCAGTATTACCGTTCTTTATGGTAGGTGGTGGTGACCATCTTCCATTCACGATGTAGTGCTGCCTGCTTCTTCCTTCACTTTTATCCTTCTTTTTCTGTGTCTGCTCTCCTCTCTTCCTATTTCAACCAACATTCCTGTCACTTTATTATTCATCTTTCCAATTCCTGTGGCTTTACATTGAGCGACAAGCCTCATGGTTTCCTGTAAGCCAGGAAACCAGTTACAAAGCTGGGTGGTATCCATATACCCAACCCACACGTGTTCCATATGTGCCAACAAGTGGGCTGGCGGAGAGTTAGTGCCCCTCCTCCTAAACCCACTGACTCAAAGACAATCGGCCACCCCTTATGAGATTATGGCGTCTGGCTATAGATAGATAGATAGATAGATTACTCTTCTTACAACCAGCCTTACATTACTTATTGTGAAGTGGCCCGAGCATAGGTTGGCTTACTTTTGAATACGTATGGGTAAGGGAGTGACCTACAATACGTCCCTGGTGGCATTATATGATTAAAAGCTACTGCATTGGGACCAGATCAATGCCCACAGCTCCTGAGCTGCATTTCGACTTGCGCATTAAGCCACTATACACCAAACGACTCATTTGCTCTCTCTCTCTCTCTCTCTCTCTCTCTCTCTCTCTCTCTCTCTCTCTCTCTCTCTCTCTCTCTCGTTATTGTCAGTCGCCAGCTATCTCCTGCATCTCCGCCTTTGTTTATTACATTTCCTGTATTTTTCCGTTGTTTCTTATTCTATCCTCTTCTTAAACCATCCATTCCTCATTTTTGTCTGTTCTCATCATCATTTACACTTTTCTCTTTAGCCCTTATTTTATCTCTTTTCCTGATTCAAACCATTCTTTTCTTCCTGCATGTTCCTACTGGTCTCAGCCTTTCCCATTTATCATGCTTTATTCTCTCGTAAGGTATATCCCAATTCTACCACTATTCTTCATTCATTCATCATCATCATCACTATCATCAGCAGCGCCACCATTTCCCTTTAACCAAATCACTACGGTGTCATTTTTAAACCTGTGCTCCAGAAGCAAGGGCTGGCTGTATGATTTGCTCGGTATGACTGTGTGTGTGTGTGTGTGTGTGTGTGTGTGTGTGTGTGTGTGTGTGTGTGTGTGTGTGTGTATGTGTGTGTAAGCAAAACAGCTCAAACTGTTTTTCCAATATTAACCTAAGCAGGTAGAAGGGTATAGGGCCAGCCACAGGATTCCCCTCCCCCCCTTTATTTTCTTTTAAGAATTAGTCACACGACTAGGTCAAAGTCGGACCATGCAAAGTCAGGTTATGCAGTTTTAATTTTCATACGATTTGGCTCAAACTTGGGAAAGAATTGCGGGCATAGCAAAAACCCTCTTTTGAGATCAGTCAGCCATACGCCAAGGTGAAAGGGCAAGGTCAAAGGCCGACCGTGTATCTGAGTGAGAATATAATAAACATACAATTATCGTCTGGTTTGTACCGCACTTGCTAGAAGAACTGGGGATCAACCAATGAGTTGACTCAAAGACTTTGAGAACATTAAGTCAAATATCAAGGTTACATGGCAAGATATACAATCTTTACCTGTTTATGCAAGCCTTGCGTGGAAGGCGTCAGGGTATGACAAAGATTAAGGATTCTATTCTGAGAATAAAGAGACAAAGGAAAAGGCAACAGGAATCGGTCAAATTGCAAGGCCACATAGCAAGGTCAACTCAAACATTTTTATCAGACTCAGACCAAACTTGGAAGAAGGGTTACAGATGAGGTAAGAGTGAGGCAACTCGGTTCTGAGAGGATTTAGTAAAAACACAAGTTCACAGTTTAAAGTCAATTGTTCGGGCTTTGCAGCAAGTGGTGGGAACGAGTGTTGCAAACTACGAGTCATCATTCATGCCTTTAAAATATTCCTCTAATATCAAAACTGGAAGAATTTGGTGCAATTTGCATCAATAGGGATCTATCGTAAAATGAATAAAATCGCTTTGGTAGCATCAGGAATAACAATGCAGTTAATTTCCTACTGAATGGGTTACGAATCGTGCCTCCCAGTTTCTCTTAACCTTCACTCCGGTGAAATATTCTATATGTAGGCTACACCTCTACTCCCGAGGCAAGAATGAGTGTTATATTTTAAAATTATTGGTGTGAGAGTGTGTGTGTGTGTGTGTGTGTGTGTGTGTGTGTGTGTGTGTGTGTGTGTGTGTGTGTGTGTGTGTGTGTGTGTGTGTGTGTGTGTTGAAACAAATCGTTTTTATCCTATTTTTTCAGACTTAGTAGGAGTACAGAGAAATATCCGTTGGGTTCTAGTATTGGTTTTTACAATAACAGGTCAAAGGTCACGGTCACAAAGCTTGGGTAAAGTTTGATCTCTCATGGTCAAGTTAAACAGTTTTAATTTGATGTCGACCATTTTTGGGCAGGAATGGTTGGGGTAATGCAAGAACAAGGGGCTTCGACTTTGATAACAATCAATTAATACTTGAGGCCATAAGTAAGGGTCACATTCCGACACATGTTTCTGGGTTTGAACGAAGTTATTAAAAGACTTTTGGTGTGATATAGATCTAACATGGTGGAAGTCGTGAAGATTTCCCAAGGGGATGACCTACTGCATTTTGAAGCAATAGGTTAAGGTCAAGGTCACATGGTAAAATCAACTTAAATATTTCTTATTTAATTTAGGCCAAGCTTTGAGGAAGGATCCATAGAAAAGAAATGATATAGGGATTCGATTTTAAGAACAATCAATGGTCAAGGTTAAAGAGAAGGGTGAAATTTCAAGTTCACAGGAATAGGTCAGCTTAGGTCTGACCCAATATGGCCCAAACTTAGGGGGAGGCTCAATGGTTAAGAATGAATGAAGCATATGTATTTTGAGAACAGTTGATGGAAAGTCAAGGTCACAGGGAAAAGTATATCAACGGCCTAAGACCAGCTGGCTGGAATTGGTATTGCGGTCATTGAGTGTTCCATTTTGGATGTTATTGCTACCAGAGAACTATTTTAATTGACAATGGAGTTTCTTCTTATTTCTTGAACTGGAGGAGTTAGGTATATCCCTCATTCAGACCTTTACTGCCCAAAAGCCGTCCTATTTAAAATGAAGAAACTCATCTGGAGAAAGTAAGTATAAAAATAAATACATCATCGGAATGAAGTACACATTTCTTCTCCATATTCTCCTATAATTACTATATACCCCTGTTTTATAGTTCTTTCTCTCTTAATTCTCCCTCTTTTCTATCTCACTATTCTTTCCTTCCCCATATTTTTTACCATCGTCACTTTTTTTTATGTTCTACAAACTTTTTTTTTCTCTGTAATATGTTTCCTTCCTGAGTTTTTTTTTTTTTTTCTTTATTTCATTCCTCTATCACGGGATGTCTTCTACCCTTCTCAGTTTTCCTTTTTTTACTTTTCGTTCCCTATTGCCTTTTTTGTTCTCCCACTCCTTTCTTATTATCCCTTTCTCGCATTTCCGTTTTTTCCCACAATCGTCTTTTTATATTCTCCCTCACTTTCTTGTAGTCCTTCTCTCTTATCTCACTCATCCTTTTCCTTCAATCTTATCTTTTTTCCTAACTCTTTCTCTCTTCATTTTCCTGTTTTTTCTAGTTTTGTTCGAGCGGCGGTCACTTTTCAATCACCGCACGCTTATCGCTCCCAACGATTAATCGTCCTCCCTTGTCTCAGTCTTTCGTTTCTTCTTCTTCTTCTTCATGGTCTCTCTCTCTCTCTCTCTGAAAGACTATGAGAATTATCTTTATGTTAGGGCCCCACTCGTTATTAACGAATTCTTCGGCTTGTCCCTCAGTACCCACATTTGCACTTCTGTCATTTCTTCTGTTCAGGCCTATAGACCATTATCTGGAGAACTACTGAATATCTTCAGTTTAATTCTTGTTCTGCTATTTCTTCTTTCGTTTTTCGTCCAAATACTTTTTGAACTTGGCGCAAGTCCTTTTTATCTTAACCAGTTCGATGCAAACTTGATAAAACTTTTCCTTTAGTAAAACCCCCACACACATTATACTATTTTATTTTTTTACTTGGGTATTTTCGAGGGATTCATGGGTCAAAAACAAAGTAAACAAACACACATTTTACGCCTGTATGCACATGTATATTCATTAATCATCATGGCAATGTACACGATATATGTCAGTGTAATATAGCTATGCGGAGGTTGTCTTGCCTTTCCTTGGGTATGTCGGCAGTCATTACTTCTCTCTCTCTCTCTCTCTCTCTCTCTCTCTCTCTCTCTCTCTCTCTCTCTCTCTCATTATCGCCCTTTCTTGGTCTTTCAATTACTGTCTTGTTTTATTACTTGTATCTCCATTATGGTTTAATTATCAACTAATTTATTGTCTCCTTCTTTCTTCGCACTGTGTTCCATCGATTTGTTATTTGCCTTAGCTATTAATCTCTCTCTCTCTCTCTCTCTGGGATTTGTGATAACTGGGAATTCTACAGGCATTGTTCAGTTTTTCGTTTAGAGGCTAGACGTTAGCGCAGACAGCTAATTAAGGCTTTGGAAATAATTCTTAGATTTAAAAACGTTACCAGCATTTGTTCCGTTTAAATGGACGCTCGACCTGAAGCATTTCCACATTAGGCGATTACCGCACATACAAAATCGGCAGTACTTGAAATCGTGTACCAGGAAAGGTAGTTGAGAATTCGTTGATAGAGCAGGCCAAAGCTAAGTTAGAAAAAGATATGATAGGCATAACTTAGCTGTAGATTGAATGCCTCCTTCTCTCCTGTAAAATTTCCTCCACCGACTTTTTACCCCCGGGTTTGGTGCACTTCCTTTTCCTTGCCCATGCTGTAGGTGAGAGAGGTAGATGGGGAAAACTTTTATCTTTTTTACACTACTATCTCACTAGTAGAGGAGATGTATGTTCGTGCTAGCTTCATTCACGTTACTTCCTCGGAATGAGTCGTAAGAATTTTTGAAGAACTACTTGTCCATGAAATTCTTTGCATCTCTCTCTCTCTCTCTCTCTCTCTCTCTCTCCAGCATGCTTTGATAACATTACACCATCCGTCTTAAATCCATTTGTATTCTGGCTTTCATTCCCTCACCTCTCTCTCTCTCTCTCTCTCTCTCTCTCTCTCTCTCTCTCTCTCTCTCTCTCTCTCTCGCCAGCACGCTTTTCCACCATCCGTCTTAAGTCCATATGCATTCTGGCTTTCATTTCCCCATCCATCTCTCTCTCTGTCTCTGTCTGTCTGTCTGTCCGTCTGTCTCTCCCTCTCTCTCTCTCTCTCTCTCTCTCTCTCTCTCTCTCTCTCTCTCATTTTCATGCATATATATTTTTGTTTCTTTTTACCTTACTTTACTTTCCCATTTGCTGATTGCTCCTACTATTTTCCGAATTTCTTCAGCTTTATGTTTTCCGTCTTTTCTTAATATCACCCATGTTTCTCACTTCATTCTGTCCTTCATCCTATTTTTTTTTTTTTTTTTTAGTCCCAGTTAACATCGCTTTCTGCCCCTCTTTATTTAACTCTCTCGTGATTTCTAGCATTTTTTTTTAATCCAACTAATACCCCATAAGAGCCAGAGAGTGTTAATATTGCCGCACCTAACTCCTTCCCTGGCTAATGGAACCTAATAGTCTAATCCAACCACATCTAGATGTTTTATCCAGGCGAAAACGAGTCACGAAAATCAGAGAAATATAGCTAACATATTTTTTCTAACATATTTTTCAGTCCTTTTCTTTTTCATTTCCCTCTATTCCTCCTTCCCGATCCGTGCTCTTGTTCCCTTCCCTTCCTTCACCCTCATTTCTCTCCTTTTTTTCTCCTCTTCTTATCTTAATTACCCTCGTTCCATCTTCTCCGTCAGATTCCTTTTCCAGATCCACTCTTTTCTCTTTCTTACTGTAATCCTTCCTGCTCTTATTCTCTCTCTCTCTTTCTCTCTCTTTCTCTCTCTCTCTCTCTCTCTCTCTCTCTCTCTCTCTCTCTCTCTCTGTATATATATATATGGGCGCTCACCATCCACTCACTCGATGTAGTGGTGCTCTCAGGTGTCTGCCCTTTCCTCTCCTCCATCCTTCTTTCCTTCCATCCTCTTCTGTCTATCTTTCCTTCATTCTTTCCTCGTCCGTATGCCTACGGGTGACTTTACACTCCCTCATCTGCCTGTGGGTGGCTCTACACTGAGTGACAAGCCAAATGGTTTCCTGTACACCAGGAAACCATTTACTACGCTGGGTGGTAACCATATAACCAAATAATGGCGCCTGGTGGTTTAGTGGGTAATTAAGGTACTTCAGTCGGATTGAGCAGGTGCAGGTTTATATCCAAGGGATGGTTGAGGTTTATTGCTCATGTAATGCCACTCAGGGTTGAGTGAGGCTGGTCACGCTCATCTTAAATGTCAGGACCAATCTGCCTGGCCCCAGGCTCCTGCGCTCCTCATGGGGCAACATAGGACTGGATGATAGATGAATGGGTATATATATTGTGTGAGTATATATCTATGTGTGTGTGTGTGTGTGTGTGTGTGTGTGTGTGTGTGTGTGTATCCCATTGGGTCCCTGAGTTAAGGCGCGAGATATTTTGTTGGAAGGGTGCTAGGCGTACCGGCCTCCGTCTATCGGCTCATAGTCGCGAAGCTCGTTGGTCCCTACCCGGGGGTTCCCTTCTTCATTAAATTTTGAAAATGCCCACTTCCGTTCTCTGTCGAGGATACTGGGTGCCAATGGGGTACATATATATATATATATATATATATATATATATATATATATATATATATATATTGGTATCTGTTTTGTCTTGTTTACCTCAAATACTGCTGTTCTTTCTTCTTTTGCTCCATTAACTTTAGTACATTTTCTCTAAGCTGCTTTTGTTGTTTCTAGTTTGTTCCATCTTCTTCACTGAGAATTCTTGCATTGACTTAATTTCCTCTTATTTCCTCTTACTACGCTTTTTTCGTACCGCAGTTTGTTCTTCTTTTGTTTTCTCGTTTTTATCAACTTTATCTTTCCTCTATCATGCTTTCTCTTCTTTTCTTGTTTGACTGACTGCAGTTTTTCTTTTTTATCCACTTCCATTTTTCCTTGAAGTATCAGATAACTTTTTGTGCTAAATATCATTCTCCTTTTTCTCTCCCTTATTACTTTCCGTCTTTTCCTTCTCATTCTTTCTCTGTTAACTTATTTTAGAATTTGAGTCTGCCTAATAACTTTTCCACCGGGAGCCATTCCTTTAATCAGTTTAAGCCTAACTTCTTGGTCGGGGCTTTTTTTTTTTTTTTTTCTCCATACCACCAATCTTCTCTCATTCATATTCCCTACTTCTCTTGATCATGTTCGCTTTTCTTTTTCATTCTCCTAATTTCGACTCTGATGACACACTTTCATTCGCTCTTAAGGTTGTGGAAGACAGGAGGGAAAGAAATAGTATAAGTCAGAAAACATGTAACAAAGTCAAGGGTGGAAAACAGGAACATGATTCTGGAGGAAAGGAAGAGAGAGAGAGAGAGAGAGAGAGAGAGAGAGAGAGAGAGAGAGAGAGAGAGAGAGAGAGAGCAGAAGGCAAGAGTGGGCATAACAGTAAATTAGTGTGAGTGAGTGAGGGTGGAAGTGAGAATAAAGGTAACAGTGAACAAGGATGCACGAGGCTGGAAGTGAATGTGGATAAGATTGAGGTAAAACATACACCGTGCGAGCAGAGTGAGGATGAGAATGAAAGATACTAATTGACTGGGTAAGAGGTGGAATGATAGTAACAGTAAAAATGGTCGTTGTAGCGATTGTGTGTGTGTGTGTGTGTGTGTGTGTGTGTGTGAGAGAGATAGAGAGAGAGAGAGAGAGAGAGAGAGAGAGAGAGAGAGAGAGAGAGAGAGAGCCATATGTTTGGAATGGGAGTGAGATGGGGTAATAGTAAGTGAAAGAGACAACAAAAGAAGAATGTGAAAAGAGGGTTAGTGAGAATGAGTGCTGATGAGAATGGGACAGTGGGAAAAAATTCTACCTTGAGATACTTCAGAAAAAAAAAAAAAACAGTAATATGTAAAACTATGTGTTAAAAAAGATAAAATGATAAGTGGAACAGGAAAGAGACAAAGCATGAGATACAGCATCTACTGTATATACCTATTGTTACGGAACAGAGAAAGATAATGTACACATTAAGTGAGAATACTAAGAGTCACTACTGTCCCGTAAAGTTCCAGGTTCAAAACAAAAGAGTCAGATAAAATTACAAGTTAAAGTTTAATGCTCAAACTAACAACAAAACATTCAGGACTCATAAGGGTAATGTAATGGCAAAAAGCAGGTTAAATATATGGTTAACTGCAATAGCCTCTATTAACATGAAATTAGCATGAGTAAATTTACCTAAGTCAGCCCTGATAAAATGAAAATACACTGGGTAATGCTCAGTTAATGCAAGATAAATTATTACAGATACAAAATATTATTAATGATGATGGACATAAAGATCCCTACATGAATTACAAAAACCTTACTAGGCCTAAGAATTAACCTTATGCTACACAGTACAAGAAAAAATGCAACAACACTTATACTCAAATTACACAGCTGCTAGATGGTTGGAGACTTCCTGAGCACTCAATAATAACTGTACAGGGGAGGACAGAGATGTGAACAAAATGAGGAGTAGATCTAAGTGGCAATGATGCAGAGACTGAGCTCATTATATAGGGGCCAGCAGAGTTTGATACAACTTGTAAGAAGGACGCGCAAATGAAGCCATGGGGACAAAGAGTTGACAATCCCGCTCTGAACAACAGAAAGGACGACTTACTCTACTATAACGGTAGAAGGGGGGGACTGAGGCAGAACACGCTCGTGATCAAACATGCAGCATACTGTGCGTTAGAATTACATAAAGGATGATGAAATCATAGGCTATGTAACACCTCCCCACAAAGAAAAAGAAATTTACAAAGGAAATTTCTTATTACTCTAAAACAGTCTGTCTAAGGTCTAGATAAGCAATCTGCAATAACATTTTCTTTCCCCTTGACATGTTGTATGTCTAATGAATACTCCTGAAGAAGTAGACTCCATCTTGTCAATCTCTGATTTTTATCTTTAAACTTACTAAGGAATTTCAGTGGGTTATGATCGGTATAAATGACTATGGGGTCAAAACCAGAACACAAATAAAATGAAAAATGCTGTAAACCCAAAATCAAGGCCAAAAGCTCTTTCTCAATAGCTGAGTAGTTCTTTTGAGGTGGAGTGAACTTCTTACTGTAATAAGATACAGGGTGTTCAATACCCTGATCATCCTCTTGCAGCAAAACAGCCCCAGCTCCTGTATCACTTGCATCAACAGACATCTTAAAAGGCTTAGCAAAATTTGGAGTAGCGATCACTGGCTGACTTAATAGGATAGCTTTAAGTTTGTTGAAAGAGGATTCACAGTTATCGGTCCAGACAAATTTAACTCCCTTTTTCAGTAGGTCTGTAAGTGGTGACACAAGAATTTAAAAGTTAAGAACAAATCTCCGGTAATAACCTACCATTCCCAAAAATCTTTGTAGCTCTTTCCTACTTTTAGGTCTGGGAAGATCACTTATAACCTGAACCTTAGCTCCTGGTGGTGCAACATGTCCATCACCAATTACATACCCAAGGTACTGAACTTTAGTTTGACCAAACTCACACTTTGATAAATTAGCTACAAGATTAGCCTGAACTAAATGCTCAAGAAATTTACTGACATGGCATAGGTGATCTTTCCAGTTGTCACTGAAGATTAATACATCATCAATATAAACAACACACCCTGCCAAACCCTCTGTTACAACATTCATGAGCTTCTGAAATGTGGCTGGTGCATTCTTCATACCATACGGCATTACAGAACATGCAAAAGTCTTTCCTAGTGTTACAAAACATGAGATCTCCCTAGCACGTTCAGTCATAGGTACTTGCCAGTATCCCTTTAACAAATCAAACTTACTTATGTACCTAGCCTTTCCGATCTTGTCTATGCAATCTTCCACACGAGGGAGAGGGTAAGTGTCTGTTTTGGTTATCTGATTAACATGTCTGTAGTCGATGCAAAGCCGCTGTGACCCACCCGGCTTAGGGACCAGAGTGACAGGAGAACTCCACTCGCTCTGACAGGGCTCAATCATCTTGTGGTCCAACAGGTAGCCAAGCTCCTTCTGGATGAGAGGAACTTTCACTGGGTTCACACGGTAAGAAGGCAATTTAATTGGCTTTGAGTCTCCAACATCGACATCATGCATCAACACAGTGGTTCTTCCTGGAGTGGCACGGAACACTTGCGGGTACTCCTGCAGTAATGCCGAAAACTCCTGCCTTTCCTCGGGAGGTAGATGAGAAAGCTGAGTCTGGAGATCATTCATGATATCAGGATTCTTCCCCAAACTATCACTCAGGCTCATACTGCATGGGAGAGCTTCACTTGCAGACTCGGGTGGAACAGCTACAGTGCAGACTGGATTATTTCCGTCCCGCCTGTGATATAAATTTAGCATGTTGATGTGACAAAGTTGCTTGTTCTTTCTACGATCTGGTGTGGCGATGACATAGTTGACATCACTGAGTTTCTTCTCCACGAAATAAGGACCACTAAACTTGGCTTGAAGAGGTTGCCCATGCACTGGTAGCAGAATCAAAACCTGATCTCCTGGCTGAAAGTGGCGTAACCTGGACTTCTTATCATACCAAGTCTTCATCTTCTCCTGAGCAGCTCCTAAATTCTCTCTCGCCAACTGTAAAGCAGTGGACAGCCGTTCTTTGAACTTCATCACATACTCCAGCAGGTTGACGTCATCTTCCTCCGACAGCCAGCATTCCTTGAGTAGCTTAAGGGGTCCTCTTACTTCATGGCCAAACAGTAGTTCAAAAGGTGAGAAGCCCAGTGATTCATTTGGAGATTCTCTTGCAGCAAACACAACGAATGGAAGACCTTTATCCCAGTCTTTCTGATGTTCCAAACAGTATTTCTTGAGCATCGATTTGAGTGTTTGATGATATCTCTCCAACGCTCCTTGGGTCTGGGGATGGTAAGCTGAAGACGTGGTCTGGGTGATGCCCAACTCTTTCAGAGACTGCTTGAAAACATTCGACATGAAATTACTTCCCCGGTCTGACTGTACCTCCTTGGGCAGACCAAACTTTGTGTAGAACCCTAGCATTTCCTTAACCACGTTCTTTGCTGAGATATTTCTAAATGGAATGGCTTCAGGATAACGAGTAGCCATATCAATCAGGGTCAACACATAAGAAAATCCTGAAGAAGTCTTAGGAAGAGGGCCCACAATATCCACCAACACACGGGTGAAAGGCTCCTCAAAAGGAGGAATGGGAACTAGAGGTGCAACCTTCTCGGTCTGATTACACTTCCCCACAACTTGACAGGTGTGACAAGACTTACAATACCAGGAAACATCCCTGAAGATACCTGGCCAGTAGAAGTGTTTCAAAATGCGTGCCACAGTCTTCCTCACTCCAAGGTGTCCTGCCAAACTGGAATCATGAGCCACTCTAATGATATCCTGCCTACAAACACGAGGGATGACAACTTGATGTACAACCTCCCATTCACAGTCGGCTGATGCTGTTGGGGGTCTCCACTTCCTCATAAGTACTCCTGACTTTATATAATAACAAGTAGAAGCACCGGCTGACTCTTCTTCACTGTAAGCAGAGTTAGCAAGACCTTTCAACTCAGGGTCAGCAACCTGCAACTCAACCAACTCTTGACGAGACAAATTATCAACACTACGGGGCACTGCCTCATCTGGTGAGTGGTCCAAATTAGCAAGAAAAGTGTCAGCTAGGATAACATCATCATCATCATTATCCTCTAAATCACCAGTAACTTTAGACTTAGCCCTAGTGACAGCACATGCAGGGAACACATCAGGGACATCACAATCCTGGGACGCAGCCACTGGCTCACTAGACAACTGAGGGGCTGGACACACCTGACTTCCACCAATATCATTTCCAAGTAAGAAAGTTACACCTGACATTGGGAGTGTCTCAACCAACCCAACCATAACGGAACCATTAACAAAACCAGACTCTAAATTCACTCTGCACAGAGGGACAGAGAAGTAAGTATTCCCTACACCTTGTAAGATTACAGTTTCATCAGAGGAATTAACATTAGAGCCTAGAACACTGGTCAGCATAAGGGATTGGCAAGCACCTGTATCACGATATATTTGAACTGATTTTCTGTCATTACTGTCCAGAGGACTGACAAAACCATCAGACAGGAAATTAGCACATGAACTCTTGAGAGTGTCACCCACGTTACTGCTCAAAAAAGGAGCTCCATCATGAGAATTTAAGTTACCCCTCAAAGCAGGTTCAGTTAACTCAGTTAAAGAATTCTGGGAACTCTCAAGGGTGGACACTAGACCTATTGACTGAATATTTAAAGACTCCTTTTTGTTCACATCACGCTGTCTCCTGAAACATTTCTCCGTAGTATGACCAAGCTTACTACAATAGGTACATTTACTTTTCTGAAATCTAGAGGTGAAGCTGGTATTTACTTCCTGAGAAACATCATCTTTATTCTCTTTCCTGTTACCTGTACTCTGAGTAGAGGCAACGTACTTACTCTCAGCTTTCCCTTTTTCTTTAGAATATCTCTTGTGAGTGAGAACATATTCATCAGCTAAAACTGCAGCATCAGACAAATTATCTATTCTTCTCTCATCAAGATATAGACTTACATCTTTACTAATACACCTCTTGAAGTCCTCCAGCAAAATCATCTGCTTAAATTTACCAAAATCAGAATCCACATTCTTAGAATTTAACCACTGCTCTAACAGATCTTCTTTGATTTTTGCATACTCAACATGGGATTGCTTATCTTGCTTGTAAGTTGTCCTAAATTTTACTCTATAGGCTTCAGGAACAAGCTCATAGGCCTTAAGAATCAAGCTCTTAACTACATCATAATTATCAGATTGATCCTGAGGCAAAGATGCATAAGTTACTTGAGCTTTACCGGTGAGAACAGTTTGAAGGAGTACTGGCCAATACTTTTTGGGCCAATTAAAACCTGTAGCTACCCTCTCAAACAACTGAAAATACTTTGTTAAATCAGATTCATTAAAAGGAGGGACAAGTTTAACATTTTTAGCCACATCAAAATCATCAGAGCTAGATGATCCAGTTCCACCTTGTTTCATGCGATACTCATGGTCTGCCTGAATCCTAGCAATTTCAACTTGTGCCTCAGCCTCCTTAGAACGGGCCTGAAATTCAGCCTCCTTAGCACTTGCTTGAAATTCAGCCTCCTGAATACGAGCCTGAGACTCAGCCTCCTTAGCACGTGCTTGAAATTCAGCCTCCTTAGCCTGAGCCTCCTGCAGGGCTAGCTGTAACTTAGCTAATTCAATCTGCGTTTGCTCATTTGGAGGAGTTACATTAAACAAGCTTTCATTAATCATGTCAACAATTTGATCTTTAGAAAGATGAGAGCGAACAGCAATTCCCAATTGTTGAGCAACAAGCTTAAGTTCATTCTTTGTTCTGTTTTCTACATCACACACTGTTTGCACATTTGACAAAAAATCTTTGGCTTCGTCAAGTGTAGTAATAGTAGACATCATGAATAAGTAACAGTCACAAAATATCAAGCAATATCCTTATGATAATATCCTGAATATCCTGATGAGAGGTCGCCAAATTTATGTTACGGAACAGAGAAAGATAATGTACACATTAAGTGAGAATACTAAGAGTCACTACTGTCCCGTAAAGTTCCAGGTTCAAAACAAAAGAGTCAGATAAAATTACAAGTTAAAGTTTAATGCTCAAACTAACAACAAAACATTCAGGACTCATAAGGGTAATGTAATGGCAAAAAACAGGTTAAATATATGGTTAACTGCAATAGCCTCTATTAACACGAAATTAGCATGAGTAAATTTACCTAAGTCAGCCCTGATAAAATGAAAATACACTGGGTAATGCTCAGTTAATGCAAGATAAATTATTACAGATACAAAATATTATTAATGATGATGGACATAAAGATCCCTACATGAATTACAAAAACCTTACTAGGCCTAAGAATTAACCTTATGCTACACAGTACAAGAAAAAATGCAACAACACTTATACTCAAATTACACAGCTGCTAGATGGTTGGAGACTTCCTGAGCACTCAATAATAACTGTACAGGGGAGGACAGAGATGTGAACAAAATGAGTAGATCTAAGTGGCAATGATGCAGAGACTGAGCTCATTATATAGGGGCCAGCAGAGTTTGATACAACTTGTAAGAAGGACGCGCAAATGAAGCCATGGGGACAAAGAGTTGACAATCCCGCTCTGAACAACAGAAAGGACGACTTACTCTACTATAACGGTAGAAGGGGGGGACTGAGGCAGAACACGCTCGTGATCAAACATGCAGCATACTGTGCGTTAGAATTACATAAAGGATGATGAAATCATAGGCTATGTAACACTATCTACCTAAAGTTAAATAGATAGATAGACTGATAGATATATAGATAGATAAATAATCAGAAGGGTATATATATATATATATATATATATAGAGAGAGAGAGAGAGAGAGAGAGAGAGAGAGAGAATAAGAGTAAAGTGATGAAGTGAACGAGGTTGGTAGATGGTAGAAGGATGAATATAGTTTTGAATGGTGAGTTGCTCGAGTAGGTAGAGTGTTTTAAGTATTTAGGGTCACATGTTGCTGTGGATGGAAGAATAGATGCACAAATGAAGTTTAGAATGAATGAAGTAGGAAAGATGCTGGGAGAAATGGAAAAATGTGTTTAAATGTCGTTCGCTTAGAATGGATGTGAAGAGAAGGCTGTATGAGGGTGTTGTGGTACCGACTGCGTTATATGGGTCTGAAACATGGAATCTGGGTGTAGCAGAGAGGAAAAGTTTGAATGTAATGGAGGTGAGGTGTCGTAGGAGTATGTGTGGAGTGACGCGTATGGATCGAGTGAGAAATTATGAAGTGCGAAGGAGAACTCGAGTTGTTCGGGAGATGGCTGATCGAGTTGAGCAGAGGGTGTTGCGATGGTTTGGACATATGGAGAGAATGGATAATGAGCGATTGGTGAAAAAGATAACTAGATTTGATTGTGAGAGGTGTAAGGCTGAGAGAGAGACCACGAATAGGATGGATGTATAGTGTGTAGAGGCCATTGGATGCAAGGGGGGATGTTTGTTGAGCAAGGAAGAGTGGCTGTGCGTGACAGAAATAAATGAAGAGAATGAATGGATAAATGATGACGCAGCCCTGAGGGGATATTCTCCCGCATTTGGTATGATCAGCTGATCAGGTGAAGTGCGGGTAAGGGGATGGGTCTATTATGATGTGGCAGGGGTAAACCAGCTCTGCTGTCGGGCCCTGCTGTGGATGTCATCACTGATTGCTCTGTGCAGTTGACCCTCTGGCGGTGTGGTGGGGTGAGGATCTGTCCCTTCTCCCCTTTGGGGCTAAGATGCAAATGAATGTATTTGAGTGGATGAGTAAATTGGGAGTGTGTCATCTTGTCTCGGCTACCTCCCTTTCCTTGGGGGAAGCAGCCTATATATATATATATATATATATATATATATATATATATATATATATATATATATATATATATATATTGTGTGTGTGTATGAATGTATGTGTGTTTGTATGTCTATCTGTCTTTGTATGTCTTTCTGTCTGTCTGTCTCTCTGTCTCTCTGTCTGTCTCTCTGTCTCTCTCTCTCTCTCTCTCTCTCTCTCTCTCTCTCTCTCTCTCTCTCTTTCTCTCTTTGTATATCTGTATCTATATGCATATCTATCAATTTATCTCTCTCTCTCTCTCTCTCTCTCTCTCTCTCTATATATATATATATATATAATATATATATATATATATATATATATATATATATATGGAGCCTCTGTGGTACAGTGGTAGAGTGTGCGTTTCGCACGCTGGTGAGCGCGGGTTCGCCTCCCGCCAGAGTTGTAAGAACTTTGGGAAGAGTTCACCAAGTCACTTTCTATTTTGGCAGACATAAGGGATGCTGTGGTTGAACCAGTGTCGCATACTAGTATGCTTGCACCCAATCGGCTTAAGGTGGGCCGATTACACTCGTTCACAGACTACACACACATCCAAAGCTACTACAACACTGCAATCACACACAAGCACTTCTCACCCAACATACAGTCTCTACCAGACAGCCTAAGCCACTGGGTAGAGATAGATTGGCTGCATCATCCCTGCTTCGGTAGGGATAGGCAGGTCCTGCAGTGGACCTCAACGGCTGATGATGATGATATATATATATATATATATATATATATATATATATATATATATATACTTTATGCGAGGAAGAATGAACCAAAGGCAGAGCCCGCAAAACGTTCCTTCCAAAAAAAACAAAAACAATACAATAGAGAGCCAAATTCAAGATCCATTCTTCTCGAGATGCCTGGACACACTGCGTTTGAAAGACTGGAGATCATAGGAAGTAGGAAATACAGGCAGAGGGAGACACTTTCAGAGCTGAACTATTGCATAAATGAAGGACTAGGAGTAACTTTTAACTCTTGCATTAGAGAGTTGGACAGAAAAGGGATGAGAGTTTGTTGCTAGACGGGTGCTACGTGCCCGTCGTAGAGGTGGAGGGATGCAAGCGGACAGTTCAGAGGAACAGTGACCGTTGAAGTAGTGATAGAAAAGAGATAAAGATGCAACAGTGCGGCGAGGAGACAGGTTAAAAGGAACCAGTAAGAGGAGGAGAGATAATGAGAACAATAGCCTTTGACCCCACCCTATTGAGAAGAGCTGTATGTGGGAAGGCTCCCCACATATGAGAGTTGTACTCTAAACATGGGTGAATAAAATCCGTGTATAAAGTCAACAACTGTGCAGGGCAAAAGAAGGTACGGAGTCGGCTTAGCACACCGAATCTCTTGGAAGCAGATTTTACAAGAGATGCAATATGGTCTTTCCAAGATAAGTCCAATGTGACTGAAACCCCAAGCATGTTCATGGATGATGCAGGATTGAGCTGGATATTATTAAACATTAATGGGTACTCCTGTGGAAGATTTTGACTGGTTGATAGGTGTAAAAACTGACTTGTTGAAGCATTAAAACCAACATGGTTATTTTTACCCCATTCAGAGATACTAGCCAAGTCAGACATTAGGTGTGCCATAGCCTCATCCCTTGTTTGTTGAAGTACCTGCTGAGATGGACGTTGCGGGAACCGAATAGAAAGGTCAAGGGTGGAATCATTAGTATATGAGGGGATAGGATTAGATGTACAGCTTAGAAGATCACTGATGAATAAAAGGAAAAGATTTGGAGATAAGACAGAGCCCTGAGGAACACCACTGTTGATATATCTAGGAGAAGAACGATGGCCATCTACAACAGCAGCTATAGAACGACCAGAAAGGAAGCTATAGATGAAGGCACAGATAGAAGGATTGAAACCGTAAGAGGGTAGTTTGGAAATTAAAGATTTATGTCAGACTCGATCGAAAGCCTTTGAGATGTCAAGTGCAATGGCAAAGCTTTCGCCAAAGTCCCGGAAAGAGGATGTCCAAGAGTCTGCAAGGTAGGTGAGAAGATCGCCAGTGGAGCATCCCTGACAGAACGCATACTGACGATCAGAAAGAACGTTGTGATAGGAATGATGGTTTAAAATTTTTCTGTTAAGAATTGACTAGAGAATCTTTGAGACACAGGATATTAAAGCAATTGGACGATAGTTAGAGGGTTGGGAATGGTCACCCTTCTTTGGGACTAGCTGAATGAGAGCAAACTTCCAGCAAGAAGGAAAGGTACAAGTTGACAGACAATGGTGAAAGAATTTACCTAGGCAGGGTGTAAGCACAGAAGCACAGCTCTTGAGGACAACAGGAGGAACTCCATCAGGCCCATATGCCATGTTAGTATTGAGGCCAGTGATGGCAGAAAATACATCAGCTGAAGAAATTTTAATGTCAGCCATGAGGAAGTCAGAGGGGGGAAGTGATGGAGGAACAGCACCGGAATCGTCTAAGGTGGAATTGGAGGAGAAAGTCTGAGCGAAGAGATCTGCTTTGTCAGTAGAAGAAATAGCTACAGAGCCATCAGAGTAGAAAAGAGGAGGGAAGGATGGTGAGGTAATGTTGTTAGAAAGGTTTTAAGCAAGGAGCCAGAAGGAGTGGGAAGAATTCGAGTTGGAGAGTTGAGAGCATTTATTACAGATGAAATTATTTTTAGCAGAGCAAAGAACAGACTTAGTACGATTCCGGGCAGAAAAATAAAAATAAGATGTGATTCAGGGGTGGGTTGGCTCCGGTACCTTTTATAGGCCCTCTCCTTTTGCGGACAGCATTTGAACGAGCGTGATTAAACCAAGGCTTTCCTGCATTAGTCAAAGGATATGAGAAAGGAATGTATGCTTCCAAGGCAGAGAGAATAACCTCTGTAATGCACAAGGCACACTCAGATGGCTCCCGGCCATGGAAGCAATAATCATTCCAGGGAAAATCAAAGAAGTACTGGCTGAGGACCTTCCAATCTGCAGTTCCAAAGTGCCACAGACGAAGTTTCTTTGGAGAGTCCTCATGCCGTACCGTTGCGATAGGACAGGTTAAGGTAATAGGGTTATGATTGGAGAAGCCCAATAGAGAGAAACTATTAACAGTGTAAGCAGAAGGATTAGTTGTAAGGAAGAGGTCAAGTATGTTGGAGCTCTTTCCAAGGCGGTCAGGGATACGGGTAGGGTGTTGTACAAGCTGCTTTAGGTCATTAACCCCTAGGGTACGCATTTCTCCAACCTTGACTACCTCTCAGGACGCATAAACAGACCTATTTTTCGACTTTATCCAAGTGTAAAAGTTTTATGCCCGATTTATAAATCTTGAATTTACACACCTGAAAACGCAAACCCCACCCTCCTAGACACAATAGTTACCGAGCTATGGCTTGTCAAATTTGATAATAGCTACCCCTCACGGCCCCGTCAAGAAAGAACATATGCCACTCGCACCTGTTTTCTTCAAAAAAATATGTACAAAAATCACCAAAATCATTTGTGTGTGTGTGTGTGTGTGTGTGTATAGATGTTATAAACCATTGTAATGTGTTTAGGAAAAAATAAAATGGTGACAAACCCCCCCAAATACAGTAAATATGATAAATAGTAAAAATTATCCTCCCCGCCTCTCCTCTCCCCATACCTCCAATCCCCTCTCTCCCCTTCCCTTCCCTCCCCTCCTCTCTCCTCCCCTTCCTTCCTCTCCCCCTCGCCTAACATCCCCCCCCCTTTCCCCTCCCCCCTCCCTTCCCCTCCAAGCTGTCAAATCTAGCTAGGAAAAATAAAATTTCTTTTTCGGTGGGTTTCGAATAAAGACAGCTAAAATAATTGTGGTGTGCAAATCTGTATGCAAAGACACGAATATATTATAGGTAATGATTCAAAAACACGCGCCATAAAGCTTTAGAAATACACAAAATATTCGAGGGTGGAGAGGTAAAGATACCGAGTGCTAGGGCGTTGGGGTGGGGGTGAGGGTGGTAAGGCCAGGAGGAGGTGTGTGGGGATAGAGGGATGGGAGGAGACCACCACCAGACACAAAGGAAGGGCCCCAGTGGAGTACAGGGACATGGATGGAGAGTAGGGGGGAAATACCCTCCCCCCAGATGACTGGGCAGGGGACATGGGGGGGGATCCACATGGGAGGTGGGGGGGTGCATGAGGAGGATGTGGGAGGGGTGGTGGTGGTGGTAAGAATGGTGGGAGGTAGGGAAGTAACAAGGTAGTGGGATAGAGGGATGTGGCAAGAGGGAGGCGGGGGGTACACCCCCCATCGCCTGGGTATGGGCCTGGGTCCCCCCTCCGGCATGACCAACACTTAGTTCTGATTGGTTAGGAGCCGTCTATGTCACAGCCGGGGTGGAGCCAGCTGCCACCAGTTTTTTTGTGGATGTTGCACGATCGGTATTGCTCGTCCTTTTAAGAAAATGTGCAAAAGGCTCGATTGATGAGCTTAGTACTTAAGGGGTTAAGGATAGAAAAGATGAAGGCTTGTTCACCAGGAGGATCAGTGAAAGGAGAGGAGAGCCAAAGGTGGTGGTGAACATTGAAATCTCTTAGAATGGAGATTTCAGAGATAGGAGGAATGGATAGAATGTGTTCCATCGTAGAAGTTAGATAGTCAAAGAATTTTTTATAGTCAGTAGAATTAGGAGATAAGTAAACAGTGCAGATATATTAAGTCAGAGAATGACAGGAGAGCCGAAACCAGAGAGTAGAGAATTCAGAAGAATCAAGTTCAGGAACACGAGTGCAAGATAGGTCGTTGCATAGATATACAGAACATCCACTTTTGGCTCTGAAATGAGTATAGAGAAAGTAGGAGGATACAGTTGCCTCAGACAGCTGATTCTCGGGTGAGGTTTAGAGGTGAAGTGGTGTTCAACAGAAAGTTAGAGGAATGGCTGTGAATGTTGCAGAAATGAAGAAGAAGTGAGTAAGACAGTGGATCCAGGCAGCCCAAAGAGTCATCACCGGGAGAGGGGGGGATGGTGGGGGCATTTATGTTCCCATCCCCCTGGGAACTCCGAGGCATGAATGAAAAATGCCATTTTTATGTTTAAATTTTGAAAAGGAAGTGTATTTTGTACTGTTCATGTAGTTTGGTGTTGACAGTTAAAGAAACTTGTATTGGAGTGCATTCTGGCCTACTCTTTGTGTTACTGAAACACTGGAAACATTCAGCAAAGGGGGATGGTCAGGAACTAGTCCCAAGGGCTGATGACACGGGAGCTCCAGCTCTCCCCGTCATCAGCTTTCCATCCACCTAAGGAGTACTGCCCTGCTCGACTGGTGCGTCATATATATATATATATATATATATATATATATATATATATATATATATATATATATATATATATATATATATATATATTCATTCATTCATTCATTGCCAGACGCCATGTATCCCAAACGGGGTGGCCAAGGGCTTAGAGTTAATTGTTTTACAGGGAGGGGCACTAATCCTCCACCAACCCCACTTGACACGTAGGGAGAACGTTATGCCAGCAGCATCTGGTGTTCCCAGGCGGTCACCCATCCAAGTACTAACCAGACCCTTGTGGTCTGTGGTCTGTAAAACAATTAACTTTAAGCCCTTGGCCACCCTGTTTGGGATACATAGCGTCTGGCAATGAATGATGAATGAATATATATATATATATATATATATATATATATATATATATATATATATATATATATATATATATATATATATATATCAGACTCATCATCATCATCCGGACCTCCTGTCCTACTCTAGGACAGGGTGAGGAGTAGCAACATCCAGAGAGCCCAGGTTTGCCCAGTCCAATGGGTCACGTTTCCATTCACTCATCGTTCAAGCCCCCGCAATCCTGGCTCTATCTGATACGCCAGAAACATTTACCACATTCTGTAGCCACACATAAACGTATCCAATAGAGACAATCCGGACGCTGTCACGTTAAAAAAGGGTGCCAAATCCCTGATCATGCACTTCTCACAACATTCGTCCAGCCAGCTCGATCTCTTGTCAATTCCCTAGCCTCACCGACTTCCATACCTTCCTTCCTCCTACACTCATTCACCATATCCTTCCACCTCCTCCTTGGCCTACCTCGCCTTCTCCCTCCTTCAGATTCGCTCAGATATACCTTTTCCACCACTCTATTGTTATCCAGTCTCTCCACATGACCATACCATCTCAGTACACTCTCTTCGATTCTGGTGTCCACACACTTCCTCACTCCTCATCTTTCACGAATCACATTACTTCGTATTCTATCCACTTTTTGTACTCCACATACATTCCTCAGCAATTCCATCTGCACTACTGTCACTCTTGACTTCACTTCCATGCCACACCATAGTCTCACATCCATATGTTAAAGTTGGCAGTAACACTCCTTCGTGTAGGCCTCGTGCAACTGCAACACTCAAGCCTCTGTTTCTTATTAAGGCCTTCATAGCACCAGCTACTTTCCTTCCTTGTGTCACTCAACTGTCCACTTCTTTTGCACATTATCCTCTCCTTTCTATACACACACACACACACACACACACACACACACACACACACACACACACACACACACACACACACACACACACACACACACACACACACACACACACACACACACACACACACACACACACACACACACACACACACACACACACACGCACACACACACACAGATAGATAGGTAGATAGATAGATAGATAGAGAGAGAGAGAGAGAGAGAGAGAGAGAGAGAGAGAGAGAGAGAGAGAGAGAGAGAGAGAGAGAGAGACAGAGAGAGAGAGAGAGAGACAGAGACAGAGACAGAGACAAAGACAGACAGACAGACAGACAGAGACAGAGACAGACAGACAGGCAAACAGACAGACAGACAAACAGAGACAGAGACAGACAGACAGACAGACAGACAGACAGACAGACAGATACAGAGAGCGACGGAGCTCTGACAGAATATAAGATCACACGGGAGAAGAAAAGAAAAACACCAACTACATAAAATATACAGAGAACCTGATAGGGCAGGCTAAAATTAAAGCCCTTCTCATTCTGCCAGTTGGAGTGAACATAACAAGGATCTGTTCTCCTCTTCCCGCCTTCCTTGTCTTTCACTCAGCTCCTGAAAAAATAATTAGCGCATGAAATCTTGATCGCTTCTTTCACCTGTTCCCGATATTTCTTTGTCCGTCTGTGTGTGTGTGTGTGTGTGTGTGTGTGTGTGTGTGTGTGTGTGTGTGTGTGTGTGTGTGTGTGTGTGTCGCTGTCTTCGCGTGTCTGTCAGTCTTTCCCTCCATACGTCCGTCTATCTATGCGCTCAGTAGAGAAGAATCCCCCTTTTCGTTGTTTTTTTGTGTGTTTGCCTCGTCTTCGTTTGTTCCTTCCATCCAGCCATCCGTGCAATCGTTCCGCATAAAAGACTTTCCGTGTAGATTCTGTTGTCAGTGTGCTACGGTCTGGCTGAGGGAGGACGTAGTTTAGGACGGAGGCGGAGGTGGAGCTTATGGTGTTTACGGTCGATTTAGGAGTTTGGAGTGTTTCAGGTATCATGTGATGGATGTAGATGTGATGCAGGTAGAAGGATAGACTTTATGTCGTTGTGCATGTGCACGGACACGGGAAGATTGTACCTGTGGGTGACGTCAGTGGAGTTTATGTGGTTCTGAGAATGGGTGTGAGTGTGCGGGGATTATAAAGAAATAGATGTTTAAAGATTAATTAGAATCATGTGGATGCAAGTGTAGGTGCTGCAATTCATGTGGATGTAAATGTGACTCTGAGCGTCTGTATGATGGAAATTATACGGATATTGCCTTGGATGTTTGTGAACAGGCTGAGTGGACGTGAATATGACCGTTGGAGTTTAGATCTCTATAGGTGTGAGTGTGGGCTTTGGAAGTGTAAGTCTGAGGGAGGGATCAAGTGTAATTAGAAAGTGTAAGGTTTGGGTACATATATACAACATCATTATTATCAACATCCGAACCTTCTTTCATACCCTAGGGCAGGGTGAGGAGTAGAAACGTTCAGACCGCCCAATTTTGCTCAGTCCAATGGGTCACGCTTCTATTTACTCATCATTCGAGCCCCTGGAATCCTGGTTATATGTGATACGCCAAAAACTTTCACCACATTCTGTAGCTTCACATAAGCTTATCAGATAGAGACAATCCGAACGCTGTCACATTAAAACGAGGTGCCAAATCACTGATCATGCACTGCTTCTCACAACATTCATCCAGCCATCTCGATCTCTTGGCAGTCCTCTAGCTTCACCGACTTCAATACTTCTCTTCCTCATACACTCATCCACCATATCCCTAACCTTCTCCTTGGCCCATCTCGCCTCCTTCCTCCTTCAAATTCGCCCAGATTTACCTTTTTCACTACTCTATTGTTATCCATTCTCTCCACATGCCCAGACCATCTCAGTACACTGTCTTCGATTCTGATGTCCACAGACTTCCTTAATCAAAATCTTCCACGAATCACATTACTTCGCGTCCTATCCACTCTCTGTATTCCATGTACATTCCTTAGCAATCCCATCTCCACTGCTCACACTCTTGGCTTTTCATTTTCATGCCATATTCTTACATCCATATGTTAAAGTTGGCACTAACACTCCTTCATGTAAGCCTCGCGCAGCTGCAACACTCAAGCCTCTGTTTCTTATCAAGACCTTTACAGCACCAGCTACTGCCCTTCCTTATGTCACTATACTTTCTACTTCTTTTGCACATTTTCCTCTCTTTTCTCTCACTGTACCCAGGCATTTGAACTCTTTCACCAAATCCAGTCTCTCTCCATTCACAGTTACCTCACAATGGGAGTCACCTTCTGTCTCTATTACCTTCATTTTACTCTTATCTACATTTACTCTCAAGGACGACACTCACAGACATCAGCAAAACTCTGCACTAGTGTACCAATGTCTTTTCGGGTATTTGCAGTAGGACTGCATCATCAGCATACAGCAAATTAGAGATATTCCATCCAACACCATTCATTACCAACGCCACCCCTCTCCTTTACTCGTGTTTTTACTTCTTTAATCACACCATCCATATATATACTGAACAACCATGACGACATCACACAACCTTATCGCACGCCCACGTTGACCGTGAACCATTCACTTAGATGTCCATTTACCCTTAAACATGGCTCACAACCATCATAAAAACTCGACGACACCTAGCAAGTTTCCATCTTTATAATCCGTACGCAAAACCTGCCACAATCCTTCTCTGTCTACTTTGTCGTATGTATTTTCCAGATCCATAAATGCCTTAAACACTTTACCGTCCTTCTCACAAGCCTTCTCCACTATCTGGCTCACTGCAAATATTTGATCCACACATCCTTTGCCACTCCTAAAGTCACCCTGTTCATCTTACTCTCTTACTTTTTCTATAATAATTCTTCCATGTGCCTTCCCTACAATACTCAGTAAATTTATGCCATGATAATTCTTGCAGTCACTTCTCTCACCTTTATTTTTGTACAGGGGTACAATCACAGCCATTTTCCACTCTGCTGGCACAGTTTCACTCATCCATGCCATCTTACATATCTCCAACAAGCACTTCAATCCGCTCTCTTCACTACAGTTAATCATATCTGCATATATTTCATCAACCCCACCTGCTTTCCCATTTTTCAGCTGCTTCACGGCGTTCTTCACCTGTGCGAGTGCCACGTTACCTGGCACTGCATTCCTTCTCTGCACGCCCTCAAAACGAATCATGATTACAGCCCCTCTGCTCTCTCTATTCCCATTCATCAGGCTTTCAAAAAATTCTTTCCATCCGGTCTTTGCTTCATCCACATGGGTTAATAATCTACCACTTACATCCTTCACACTTTCAAATTTCTTTCCACTGTCGTTTCTACATTTCGCCATCTCTTCCCAGAATAACTTCCTATTATCAGAGTAATTTCCATTCATTTTTCTTCCTAGATCACCATTTACCTCCGTCTTTTTCCTCTTCACCCGTCTTGTTATGTGCTTCTTGCTGTCAATATATTCAGTTCTTATTTCAGTTGCACCCCTAACTGTAATTACTCTACCCACTTCTCCCTCTTTTCCTCCACTGCTCTCTTAACCTCTTCATCCCACCATGCCGTACCTTTCTTCTTTGTTGTTACTCTAAGAAATTCCTATATGCATTTCTCAGGATGTCTAGATCCTTTTCATTCCAATTCATTGATTCCAGCTCCTCCCCTGCTTTGGTCCTGTATTCGTCTGCCATATCTTTGATTCTCAGATTCTCGACTTTCAGTTTTCTCCCTGACTGCTCCTCTCTCTCCATATATAAATACATACAGTATATATATATATATATATATATATATATATATATATATATATTATATATATATATATATATATATATATATATATATATATATATATATAGTAGGTGGGGGCGCTCACCATCCACTCACTCGATGTAGTGCTGCTGTCGGGTGTCTGCCCTTTCCTCTCCTCCATCTGTCTTTCCTTCTATCCTCTTCTGTCTTTCCTTCATTCTTTCCTTGTCCTTCTGCCTACGGGTGACTTTAAGCTCCCTCTTCTGTCTTTCTTTCCTTCATTCTTTCCTCATCCTTCTGCCTGTGGGTGACTTTACACTAAGTGACAAGACAAATGGTTTCCTGAACACCAGGAAACCATTTACTACGCTGGGTGGTAACCATATAACCAAATTTTGGCACCTGGTGGTTTAGTGGGTATTTATTGCACTCCAGTCGGATTGAGCTGGTGAAGGTTTATATCCAAGGGGTGGTTGGGGTTGATTGCTCATGTAATACATTGCTCATGAGGAGCGTAGGAGCCCGGGGCTAGGCAGTTGGTCCCGACATTTAGATGAGAGTGACCAGCCTCACTCATCCCTGAGTGGCATTACATGAGTAATCAACCCCAACCACCCCTTGGATATAAACCTTCACCGGCCAATCCGATCGGAGCACAATAATTACCCACTAAACCATCAGGCTCCCAAATTTGGTTATATGGTTACCACCCAGCGTAGTAAATGGTTTCCTGGTGTACAGGAAACCATTTGGCTTGTCACTCAATGTAGAGGCACCACAGGCAGAAGGAAGAGGAAAGAATGAAGGAAAGAAAGACAAAAGAGGGAGTGTAAAGTCAACCATAGGTAGAAGGACAAGGAACGAATGAAGGAAAGAAAGATACAAGACGATGGAAGGAAACAAGGATGGAGGAGAGGAAAGGGCAGACACCCGAGAGCAGCACTACTCGAGTGAGTGGATGGTGAGCTCCCCCATCTCCCACTGTGCATATATATATATATATATATATATATATATATATATATATATATATATATATATATATATATATATATATATATATATATATATATATATATACACAAAGTGCGTAAGTAAAGCACGTTGAAGTACTGCTCATCGAATAACCTTACTCCCAAAATTATTTTTCTTCAGCAAAGACAGAATTATACTGTAACTCTGATGCATATCTTCCATAGCAACATTGATTTTTATCACCTAAATACAGATCCACACTATTTATAGATATTTACAACCCTAACGTAGTTGCACATAAAAACTTGGGCAAATAATGGGCTGAATTAAATGATGTGCGGTTTTTATGTATGCGTGTTTCGTTACTAGCGTACACAGGAACTACACTTCGTACGTACAGTAGATTAGGTGCTGAAACAGCACCCCTGTATCACTGCACCTTCGGCTAGTGAAGGAAGAGGAGGAGGAGAGACAAAGCAAGAAAAAGAAAAGGGGGGGAGGTACGAGCAAGCAGACGAGAGAGAGAGAGAGAGATAGAGAGATAGAGAGAGAGAGAGAGAGAGAGAGAGAGAGCAACAAAGGAATAGGATGTGACAAAAATAAACTGTAAAGGAAAAGGGAGGAGAAATGTCGTGTGGGTAAGTTGTGTGACTTTGAGTGGGTGGTCGCAAGTTGTGTGGCTTTGAGTGGGTGGTCGCCTTAAACCGCTATCACATGGGGACCCTCGGACGTCCAATTTTGCAGTGGATGTCCAATTCTGCTGCCTTTGGAGTGTTGTGGACAGCCAAGCGCGTTCGGCTGCCTGAACCACTCGTGGACGTCCACGCTCACCGTCATTGCCCAAAACTTCGTAGTCTCCATCTCTATAGAGTTTATTCTGGTCTTCGCCGAATAGTGTGAGTTGTCTGCCACAATGAACTTCGCAGCAGAACAAAAACTCTATTCGGAATTGTTATATCACTTTACAGTATACTTTGTATTGTCTCTTGTTATACGATTCTTATAATGTTTTATTTAGTTTGACATTTTTTTTTTTCAAATAGCCTATATTGAAATGTAACTATTATGGAATGTAATTTGATGTTTTGTTTTCAAGAGGAGCCCGTGCACGTTGGAAAGGCATATACTCAAGAACAGTGCTTGATCTGAAAGCAGCATAGAAGGCAAGTCTTTTGCTGAGGCTGCCTCCTCTTCCTGCAGGGTGGGAACTGCAAAACTCACTGCAAAATTCATTAGTTGGTTCACGCTTTTTGTTGTTTTTGATATACATGTTGTACACTCGTGGTCTCCTTCTTCTCTGTATATTTTGCCCTTGTTGTTGCTGTCTGGCATGTGTCGTCTACTATGGATTCGGGACAAGCGACCTTGATTGCGGAATGCCACGTGGAGTAAACTCAGTCAGGAAGATGAAGAATGTGACATCGTCGTGTCACACCGTGTGATAGGCAAAGCTATTTTTGAACTACTCTTTTGTTCTGCCACTGGCGCTTGCTCTACGTGTGATAGCCACTTTACAAACACTGAAAATAGTGGGTGGAATTTTTCGGACAGCACTGCATCGCAAGAAGTGTGCTTCGAACCCATTTTTTCCAGGCGGAGGCGGAGGCGGATTAGGAGAAGGAGGATAGTGAGAATTAAGCGATTCTAATGGCCGTGTGCTAAGCCTAAATGCAAAGGCCGTGAATCGCACTGAGTGTTATTTGATATGCAGAAGTTGGCTGTGAAATGCACACTTTTAGGATGTCACATTTGTGTGATAGTTAAGTGCTATAATTAGTGGCGGAAATGTGAAACGTAGGATTGTTCTTCACACTCGTCCTCAGATACGAATACCATAATGATATACAGTTACATCACTTCCTGTGCTGTCACGCATACTGGTGCACCGCATGTCACAATTTTGAGTAGGCCTGTGGAAAAACTTTGGAATCCACTTCTGGCTCACATAGATCGCAGAGATGTGGAATACCACAATTTTTTGTTCAAGGAGTTACAAAAAACTTTTAGGGTTATAGTATTATTCATTATGATCGGGGAGCATTGCAGGAATTTTTTTAACGTTAATTATATATATATATATATATATATATATATATATATATATATATATATATATATATATATATATATATATATATATATATATATATATATATATAATCACTTCTGTTTGCGTCAATGATATACCGTTAGAGTAAATCACACTGAGTAATGAGTGTTGTGGTATGAGATGCGATATTGCCGGGGATAATTTGTGAGCAGCATTTTGTAGTTTAATTATAGAATTTCTTATATTTGAGGGAATACCAGGTCCAGTGGGACAAATATGCATTGAAACCTCATGGAACATACTGTTCGAAGGACTTTATATGCCCGTTATAAACATGTGGTGTATATGGGTGTGTACCTTTTATTCTGATTTGCTTCCTCTTCATTTATTGCCCTAAACTAGACAAATCGCCCAATGCTTACTTTTCTACCTTTTCTTATAGGCAATCTGAATGAATTGCTACTTTTTCAAGATGCACAAATAAACTGTGCAACCCACACATCAGGAGATATTATGAACCCCGAGTTGGAGAAATGAATATATATATAAAGCAATGGATATATCCTTAGGGAAGCGGAGGCGAATAAGGAACAGCAGAACCAGTACAGTGTGCAGCATGTTTATTACAACGTTTCGAAGATGACACTCTTCATCACCAGGCAATCTAAAATAAAACAAATCAGTAATTATTCCTAGCGAACATAGCACGAGTACAAGGCTAAAAAAAAAACAGCAAAATTCGACATAAAATCAATGAAAACATCCATATAGAAGAACAAGCAACAGGAAAATTACAGGAAAGGAGAAATACAGCTACAACACAGCGTTAAAAACACAATAGTTCAATTGATTTCTTGTTATTAACAAGGGAGGTTTATATTTAAGTCTCAGAAAGGACTCACTGATACCCAGCTCCCTCTCCGAGGCCCTTGACGACAGAACTGTGAATGAATCTAGACGAATAGGAAGATCTTCCTGGAGTGCATGTTGCCGAATGGCGCTAAAAGTGGAATTATGCAATGGTCTACCAGTTCTGATCGATCTTCCCGGGTGTTCAAAGATCGGGACCCTGAGTTGGCGCTTTGTTTTGCCAATATACAGTACACTGCATTACAGCAGTGACTCTTATTCATATACTACAAAGGCCTGTAGTTCTTTTGGGACCAGATCCTTCACTATTATTATTCACTTATATATCATTAGCTGCAACAATTAATATCTGTGTAGACAATCTCTTTAAAAATAAAACTAGAGTGTTTAATTTTAATAGGGATAAAGTCCATAAGCTTTTTAGTCTGGCCTCTAACGACAGTTACTTTTTCTTTGATGGTAATATTTACGCTCAAATTGATGGTGTTGGACCCACCTTGGCAAATGCTTTTTTGTCTCATCATGAGGTACGCTGGCTGGATGAGTGCCCCCTGCAATTTAGACCTTTATTTTATCGACGCTATGTGGAAGATGCATTTATGATTTTTAGAGCAGAGTCTCATATTCCAAAATTTTTGGAGTATCTTAATTCCAGACATAGTAATATAGAGTTCACAATTGAAAGAGAGATAAACACCTACCCTTCCTTGATATTTTAGTTACTCATTCAGGTAATTCACTTTCGACCTCATTACATAAGAAGCCTACATTTACTGGACTCATGACAAAGTTTTCTTCTTTCATACCTATTGATTTTAAGAGGAACTTAGTTGCTACATTAGTTCACCGGGCCAACCATATCAGCAGTAACTATCTTGATTTTCACTTGGAAATTCAGTTCTTCAGGGATATTTTATTTCGCAATGGCTTTCATTTCCGTTTTACAGAGTCAAATGTAGGACAAGCTTTGGACAGAATTTTGAATCCTAAACCACAGAAAATTATGGTCAAGAAAAAGGATATTTACTTTTCTCTCCTGTCCGAAGGTGAGCGTAGTTTTGCTCTACGAAACAGATTAGTTAAATTACTAAAGGAATTTTATCCTCAACTTAACAGAACGATAGTGTTTAAAGCTGGTCGAAAAGTTCGGAGTCTTTTCAGGTTCAAGGACTTGGTCCCCAAAGAACTACAGGCCTTTGTAGTATAAAAATACGAGTGTCACTGCTGTAATGCAGTGTATAGTACTGTATATTGGCAAAACAAAGCGCCAACTCAGGGTCCGGATCTCTGAACCAGGAAGATCGATCAGAACTGGCAGACCATTGTATAATTTCTCTTTTAGCGCCATTCGGCAACATGCATTCCAGGAAGATCATCCCATCCGTCAAGATTCATTTACAGTTCTGTCGTCAAGGGCCTCGGACAGGGAGTTGTGCACAGTATCAGTGAGTCCTTGCCAAGACATAAATATTAGCCCTCCCTTGTTAACAACGAGAAATCCATTGAACTAGTGTGTTTTTAATGCTCTGTTGTAGCTGTATTTCTTCTTTCCTGTAATTTTCCTGTTGCTGGTTCTTCTTTATGCATGTTTTCATTGATTTTATGTTGAATCTTGCTGGGTTTTTAGCCCTGTACTCGTGCAATTTTCGTTAGGAATAATTATTGGTTTGCTTTACTATAGATTGCCTGATGATGAAGAGTGTCATTTTCGAAACATTGCAATAAACATGCTGCACACTGTACCGGTTCTTCTGTTCCTTATATATATACTGTATATATATATATATATATATATATATATATATATATATATATATATATATATATATATATATATATATGATATGTTGGTGTACATTAAAACATTGGGTAAAGGAAGACGCAAAGAACACAAAAAGAGTAACTGCATAGACGGACAGATGAACTACTTCAGTTTTATCGCCATTAAGTAAAAAGATAATTACTAGCACAGAAAGACAAACGGATGGATGTAATGATACAAACATAGATCAGTATACAAAGAAACTCGTGAGCAGGGAGAAACAGTGGGCGCGGGTGCAGTATACAGGACAAAACCAAAGGAGTGGATTCTGGAAATATGTTAGAACCAAAAAAGAGTGTTTACCTATCGCCGACCGAGAAAAGGTCAGAGAGAGAGAGAGAGAGAGAGAGAGAAGAAGAAGAAGAAGAAGAGCAACAACAATAACATCACCATCATGAACAACAGCAACAACTTGAAAACACTGAGAGCGCATCCCTTCGCCAACGCCACTGTCACCAAAACTTAAAAAAATCAGCCTGTAATGTTCACGCTATACCATGACAGAAAGCATGACTGTGTCAGCTTTCCATCAGGGAAGAATCAACAGTGATGGTTTTAGAAGTAACTACAAGGTATCCGTGAAAAACAGTGAAACATTTATTTTAAAATCAGCAATATTGTCCTATGTAGCAATTTTAAAAAATACATCCTGATCTGGATCCGGATCTGCCTCAGCATCTAATCAACTTTTCCTCGGCCAATGGGCATTTTTTAAAAATCGAAATTCTGAGTAACTTTTTTAGATAATTTGTGGACAGACAAACAGACAGATACGGGTGATCCCATCGCTTCCGCCCAACTTCGCTGGTGAAAGTAACAAAACAGTGAGGAGGAGGAGGAGGAGGAGACGAAGAAAAAGAGATGGAGTGATATGAGAAAAAAGGAAGCAATTAAAAAAGTGGAAGAGGAAGGGGTTGAGACAGAGGAAGAGCGATGGGACAATGGTATCAATAGGAAAATTGTAAACAGAAAGAAAGAAAGAGGCGGAAACAAGGACAAGGAATTCAGTGGAGGGAAAGAAATACCGTCAGAGAAACTGACATAGAGTGTTACCGCAACAAAAGAAAGATGCAAAATAATTAAAATGTATAAAGGGAGGAAGACATGCAAAGGCAGATCGAAGCAGAACTGGAAGCATAGAAAAACAGAAAGAAGGCAAGTGAAAAAAAACAAAAGAACACAGAGGGAGAAATAGGAAAAGGCCTGAAAATAGCGGCACTAACATATATATAAGCAGAAACAATGTCTGAGGAGATAAACACGACTGAAGCTGGAGATAATTATAACTGGAGATGTAGCAGGGGGAGTGGCTGGAGACAAACAGAGATGCAGCGAATGGAAACAGAAAAAATGAGAAGAAGACAAAGAAAAACAGGGAGTGGGTGACCTGCATACACACAGGAAGATGCAGGAAGACTGAATTCTGAATACCAAAATAAGTAACATATAAGGAACCAAGAGACAAACAGATAGGCACTGAGAGAGAGAGAGAGAGAGAGAGAGAGAGAGAATGTGGGGACGTGAGGGAGAGTGGGAGGGAGGGAGACAGAGAAAGAAAAAAAGGAAAATAGTGACACAGGAACAAACATACATAAGAAGAATGAGATGCAAACACAAAGATGGAAGGGCAGAGAATGAGCGAGAGACAGACAGACTAACAGAGTGAAAGGCTGCGTGAAGGAGAGTGAGCGAGAAAGAGAGCACTTCACCCTGAGCGAGACAAAGGGATATTACGAAACACCAAGACAAAAGACATGGAGAGCTCATGACAAGGAGAGAGAGAGAGAGAGAGAGAGAGAGAGAGAGAGAGAGAGAGAAGAAAGGTGGAGAAGAGGAAGGAGGGGAAAAAGGCAGAGAGGAGGGAAGGAGGGAGGGGGGGGGGAAAGGGAGAATAGGAAGAAGGGACGGAGAGATGGAAGAGGAGTGGTTTGAAAGGATGGACGGGAAGAACAGGGAGAAAAGAGGTGAAGAGGGGGAGGAGAATGGCAGAACAATAGAAGCCCTCTAAAGAAAGAGTGGACGGAAAGAGATGGGGAAGATATATATATATATATATATATATATATATATATATATATATATATATATATATATATATATATAACCGGCACATTGTTATGCGTTTGAAGAGGGGGGGGGGAGTAGGAAACAAACAGCGAGAGGAAAAAGGGAGGGAGGGAGGGAGGGAGGGAAGGGGAGAGCGGCAGGGGAAGATGAAGGGGGTGGGAGAGAAAAGTGTTGAAAGAAGAAGGATGGAAGGAAGGACGGGAGGGAGAGAGGTGGGTTAAGAAGGAAAAATGAAGGGAGAAAAGAAGTAAGAAGAAACACAGGGAGACAAGGAGTGGAGCAGGAAAGGAGAGCCTCTCTTAGGGGAAGGAAGGAATGAAGAAAAACGGATGAAATGAAAGTGATAGGTAGCACAAACAGACAGACAGAGAGAAGTGGGAAGAGACGGCGCGAACAGGCAGAGAAATTTGTAAGAAAAAGAATGAAAAGGAAGAGTGAAGAAATGGAGGATGTAAAGGAATGGAGATCGATGAGGGAAGGAAAGAGAGATACTGGAAGAAGGGGGAATTATTGGATGTGAATGGGCAGAAGAGGAAAACAGCAAACTGCAAGATGAAGTTAAGCTTCTCACGGTGAGGTCAGCATTGGTAGTCTACCCCAGATGAGGCCAGTTGAGTCTAATCAGCTAAAAAAGTAATCATAAGAGCATGAAAGATTCCATGGTCAGCATAACTCTCATGGTAGGCGTAACATTAGTATCATATCAGGCTAACGTTAGAATATGTTACTCTGCTGATGGTGGGTCACAGAATTTGAGTGTTAATGACGTGTTAGGCGACAAAGAAGGGTAGTCGGAAATGAATAACAGAAAGACGGCAACTTCCTGAGAAGACTCTGAAGGGGAAAGAAAGAGAACATAAATAAATAACAAAATATGAAAGAGATTAGTGGAGGGAATAGATAGTTATATGTAAGCACGTCGCGAGGAAGAAGGACACGTAAGAGAAAAATGGAAAACAACAAGGTGGAGATAGGCAGTGAAAAGCTAAGAAGCCCGGAAGAAGTAGAGAAGCAAGGAAAGAAAATAAGTGGGCGAATTTAGAGTTAGATGAGAACAAGTACAGTGTACTGAATAGATGCTGGAGCTTTAGAGCCCGAATATGGAATCTCGGTAAAGTCACCAAAACGTATGAGCTTAGAACGGGAGCTCCATGTCCCTAAAATGGGGCTTTGCTAGTATCACTGAAGTCTAGTGGAGTGAAGCACCTCATATCTGTAAAATGTTTGTGATAAACGGACATCCTATGGATGCTCCTGCACCTTTAAGTTAACAAGGGTGATTTCATGACTGTTGAAAGTAGATAAGATGGTGCAATAACACATAATTTTAAAAAATCGTTACGATTACGTCATTTTTGGCTGATGCTTGCTAACACTATGTCACTTTATTCAGCTTTGGAGACAGTAATCAACCTGGACAGGTTTGGTGTAACCTACAATACATCTCCATAGCTAAACAGGTCCTTCCTAACTTGAATAAAAACATTCCGAAGGTAACTTGTATAAACTAAAATAATGCGTCATTGTAATGGAGATGTAAACTCCTTCACAATAATGGCATCGTTTTCATTTAAATCATGCTACAATACGACTATTCTGTTCATATCTAAAAGACCTCTAGTTGTCAAGGAGTTATATTTGTGCCGGAAAGTTCGAAGTCTACCCTAAACTAAAGTCTGATCTGACACGATTAAAAGTGTAGTAAAATCTATGTTCTCTTGTGGAAAGAGTCACGTTCATTATCTACTTCAAGGGTTCATCCACACAAGATGATGGCTATATATAATTTCCCTAGTACTTCCTCGTGACTAGCATCATATATTCGCTTTAATCTCTTCCTACAATACAGCAGTGGAGATGGTGAGATGGTATTTTTACCAGTAGTTAAAATGAACAGAGTACTGTAAGCTAAAAAATATATATAATATGGCAATTGTCCGAGTAAAGAATTATTCGTCGTCATAATTAGGAACTTACTGGATATTATTTCTATGCTCTTCAGTACGACAACATCCCTGGCCAGCAGAGGATATTGGTCTACTGGTGATCAAATTATTGAAGGAACATAGAAAATACATAAATACAGCTAGACACATTATGCGAGCAACTAAGAAAAGAAAGGGAATATATGAAGAATGAGACGGACATGGAAACAAAAAGGCACAGCAGAATTAAATGGAAAAGGAAAAACAACCCCCCAAAAAAGAGATGATGTGGAACAAAGAGTTACAGAAAAAAAGAGTGTGAAGGAAAAGAAAAATAATAATGGCCAAACCAACGCTAATTAACTTTTCTAGCGATCTAATCTCAACTTTTATAGAGTTCAGTAATACCTGCCATTAAAGGTAAAAACAAGGTAGTAAGTCAAAAGGTCTCTTCATGCAAAATTCTATCTCCATGGTAAAACTTTATCCACATCGACTGAATGCTCTAGTTCGAAAAATGTTACATAACTGGTATAAAGCACGCATGACCATCATCTTGAATCATAACTTCAGGATGTTTCGTTTTGACGAGGAATATTGCCTGGCGTTAGTCACAGTAAAATACCCATGTAATATGCAGTACTGTCTATCTGTCTCACCAGCACACACTTTCCTATATCATAAGCACGGCAGGTTATCTCCGCATCATTCTCTTGGGTGGTAAAGTAATTGGAAGAGGAGAACTTTGATACTAAATGTAGAAAATTAAAAGAAAAGTACATGGTGAATAGATGCAGCAGAGAGGTAAATCAGAACGAGAGGTGAGTACAGCTACATAATCAAGGTTTGGAAGATGTGTGTTGCTATAGGTAACTGGAGGCGAATACAGCAACAAATGGTATTGAGGGATCCAAAGTAAGCCGTAGGGCAGGTAAAGATGCAAGTGTCAACTGTGGAAGGAGATACCAGTGTCTGTTCAGAAGATGGGTATTAAGGAGGCATAGCGGTGCCATCTTTGCAATACTAGAAACAGGAAATAGTGGGAGTGCTGGAAATTAGGTTCCTGAGGTTTATATGTGGAATGTGATGATTTGATTAGAGTTAGAAGTCGCAAGGTATGGGAAATGTTGAAAAGTAAACATAATATGATGGAAAAAGACTCACTATTGGTGTTAAAGTGATTTTTCCTTGAGAGATTGATTAAAAAGTTGCGTATTTGAGAGCAGAGGAAGTGTAAGAAGAAGATCGCAGAGAAGATGAATATAAGGTGTGAGAAAGATTTTGAATCAAAGAATATGAGGACCCACTGAGGATGAGAGGCGTGTATGAAGAAACTATACTGGATGAAGAGGTACATGGGCTTAAGGCTCGTTGTGTCATCTATCATACATAAATTTATGTCCGTCTCTAAAAGCAAGTAATCAATAATTACTAACATTCAGTACCTGAAATCAGAATGTTTGAAGTTATGTGGACTAAGAGTTGCATTTTATAAAGATTGGTTTATTGTAGACTTTGAAAGTAAATAAATTTGAGACTGGTACTGAATATTACAATGCAGCAGAGAATGAAGAAAGGAAAGTGAAGGAGAATTGGAAATTAGAGACGGAATAGCGGACAGGGAAGAAGAGTGAATGAAAAATCAGGATTAGGAAGAATAACAAGAAAGACGAAGAAAGGAAATGGAGAGAGAGAGAGAGAGAGAGAGAGAGAGAGAGAGAAGAGGAGTCAATAAAGGGGCAGTAGAGAGGGCATGAGATAAAGAGAATGCGTGAGGTGGGAGATATAAGGGAAGACGGCAGAAGCGAGAATATGATAGTGACGGAAAGCAAGGGTGAGAGGGCGGGAGAAACAAGGTAAGGGAGTAGGGAGGTAAGGTGAGAGGATAGGATAGACAGGGTGAGAGGGCAAAAGAGATAGGGTAGAAGATGGAAACTGAAAAGCACAGAACACAAGGTTTTGTTGGCAAGGATCTGCTTCCCACCAACCCTCCCGCCAGCTGAAGTGGGCAGGTAAAATGAGATACCACCTCACAGTATTGACAAGCTGTCATAGAAAACTTACAGCACTGAATGAAAAGGAAAAAGGATGTATTCGGCTGTGGGGAAGGAGATGGTTCTGTGGTTGGGGAGGTGGTTTGATGATCGAGGAGAACGTTTTTTTTTTTTTTTTTCCAAGGTGGGTCAGGGAACAATCTAATAATAAAATTTTCGGTAAAATACTTCCCTAATCTTCCTCAATATCAAACGTGAAGAAAAAAAAATAAGAAAAAAACATCTCTACTGGTATATATCGGTTTTGATTGAGCTACGCACTGGTATGAATTCATTACGAACTGTAAGTATTAGTGCCGAAGTGGTGATATGTAAAGGTGACATGTAGGAGGACTGCTGAGTCTCGGGGCTGACTAATGTTCCTGATCGCGAGGTATCATGTCACTCCATGGTAGTAATAGGTTAGTTAGCACAGATAAAAGTCGTGATATTTTGTTTTTTAGTTTTTTTTTTTTTTTTTACACAAAAGAAGACGTTTTATGTAACGAAAGTGGTTTGACTATAGTTAGGAGGTGTCTTTGCTGAAAGACAACAATTAACACCATTGTTCCCCTATGTGGGGTTCATGTTTATTGATTTATTTATTTACTTTTAACATAATTTCTTGTAGATTTAAACACATTTCTACACTTTAAATACTCGTACCAATATTATCTATCCAGTCCCCGTAATTATAACGTTAGAAGGCAGGAAACATAGTAGGAATGGCTAGGGTATGAAAGAAAGCTATATGGTAGAAAACACCGTTCGAGGAGAATAAGACAAGGCAAATAAGAAAAGAAAAGGTATAAGGAAAGATGAAATATAAGAAGAAAAAGAAGGGAGGGAGGGGCAAAACAAAGGAGGAAAGATAAAAAATAATAAAGGAAAAAACGGAAGGGTTGGAAAAAAAAAAAGATTCTGAGAAAATAAAAAGGCAAACGAAGGATGAGAAATTAAATGGGAGCAAAGAAAAAAAGAAAAAAGAAAAATGGGAGATGACTGAACAGGAAAAACAGCGTGAAAGAGGGAAATGGATGACACAGGGAGAAAAAGGAAGAAATAGAGTTGGCCAAAAATGTGAAACACTATGACGCAAAAAAAAATTTGATGGAATTGCTGGGGAGAGTGAAGAAAACTCGATAAGCTGATAAAGGTATAGGCCTATAGGAAAGTGCAGAAAAGAAAGAATGAACGGTGAGAGAAAGCTTGATAGCTTGGAATGTGGAATGGCCCGAGAGGGAAATGCAGGAAGGGGATCAGGGAACAAGAAAAAGAGATTGGGAGACCTAAAAACAGTATAGGAGACGAAGGCTAAGAGGATAAAGCGAATCAGTGAAGTGAGTCGGAGAGAGACGCTGGGAGAGGAACAGAAATGAGATAGAAATACCTAGAAAGATTGAGAGAAAAACATACTACTACTACTACTACTGCTACTACTACTACTACTAGTAATAGTAATAATAACAATTTGTTAATGGTATTATTATGATTTAGATTATTATTATTACTATTATTATGATAATGAGATGGGTGGATGGTGAACTGAAAGAACGGAAGGCAATGATTGATCATGTATGTGTGGATGACAGAATGAGAAGGTGTATAATGGATGCAAGTGTATATAGAGGTTGGGTCTGTCTGACCACTACATAGTGATGGTCAAAATCTGTGTCCAAATGAAATGGAGAAATACAAGAAGGGAAGGACAGGAGGGAGTAGCTCAAACAAGGAGGGTGGAAAGGTTACAAGAGGATGAAAAAGGGCAGAATATAAGAGGGAAATGGAGAAGCGACTGGGGAAATATGGATTGGAGCAGATGGGGGACGAGGAATGTGTGTGCAAGATATTCACAAAAGAAATCTGTGCAGCATGTGAAGTGGTGTGTGGGGTGAAGAGAAGACGAAAGAGGGTGCAGGGAACAGCATGGTGGAATGAAGAGGTCAGAGAGGCTGTGGCACAAAAGAAGAAAGCATATAATGAGTGGATGAGAAACAGGGGCGTGGAAGAAGTTGAGAGACGGAAGAGAGAGTTGTATGGAGAGTGGAAGAGAGAGGTGAAAAGATTAGTAAGAGAGAGTAAGAAGAGAGAGGATGAGGAATTTGGAAGGAATTTGAGTGTAAAGTGGAAGGAATGTAAGAAAATGTTCTGGAAAGAGGTAAAGAGAGTTAGACAGGTGCCAAGGAAGTTAGTTGGGAAGTGAAAGATAAAAAATGGTAGATTACTAGTGGAGAAGGGAGAAAAAGTGAGTTGATGGAGAGAACATTTTAACGAAATATTGAACATAGAGAATGAAAGCAATGCCAGTATAAGTAGCTGGGGAATGGCTGGGAGACGGAGGGATGTGAGAAGAGAGGAAGAAATCAGTAGGATAGAAGTTGTGGAAGCGATGAAAAAAGTTAAAATGGGAAAATCCCCAGGAATTGGTGGAGTGTGTGGTGAAATGCTAAAGCATGAGGGAGAGATAGTAATAGAATGGATGTGGAAGATGAGCAAATTGGCCTTGGAGGAAGGTAGAGTCACGGAGGATTGGAAGTCAGGTATAATTATTCCCTTGTACAAAGAAAAAAGGGAAAAAGAAGTGTGTGGTAATCATAGGGGCATTTGTCTTCTTAGTGTAATAGGAAAAGTGTATGGTGGGATACTTATTGACAGAGTTAGGGAAATAACAGAGGAATTAGTTGGAGAAGAACAGGGAGGTTTTAGGAAGGGAAGAGGTTGTGTAGATCAGATACACATTCTTAGATCTTTAGTGGAAAAGTTTCTAGAGAAGGGAAAGAAGTTGTATGCGGCCTTATGGATTTGAAGAAAACATATGACAAGGTGGATAGGCAAGGATTGCGAAAAGTATTAAGAATATATGGAGTAGATGGGAAGTTGTTGAATGCCGTGAAGAGTAGGTTTGAGGGTGCTAAGGATGCAATGCGTGTGGATAGTGAACAGACTGAATTTTTCTATTTGAAGGTTGGATTGAAAACGGATGTGTCATGTGTCCATGGTTGTTCAGTCTGTATATGGATGGGGTTATAAAAGAGATACAAGGTAGGGCAGCGGATGTTGGAGTGCCCCTAATGAGATAGGGCAGTGATGGAAACTCCCTGTACTACTGTTTGCAGTTGATAGTGTGTTGTTAAGTGAAGACCAAGTGGAGCTGCAAGGCTTGCTGGATGAGTTTGGGAGAGTGTGTAAGAAACGAAATCTAAAGGTGAATGTAGGGAAGAGTAAAGTTATGGTCTTCGAGAGAGGTGAAGCCAGTGTCTGTACAGTGAGGTTGGATGAGGAGGAAATGGAAAATGTGAGTGCATTTAAGTACTTGGGTAGTGTGATGAGAAAGGATGGAAGTTTAGAGGGTGAAGTGCTTGAAAAGGTTCAACAAGGAGGAAAGGTTGCTGGTTCTTTGAAGACAGTGATAAGAAACAGGGAAGTGAGTATGGAAGTGAAAAACTTACTACATGACAGTATTGTGATACCAACTCTAACGTGTGGAAGTGAAGCTTGGACCTTGTTGGAGGGACAGAAGTCAAGAGTGAGAGCTGTGGAAATGAGTTATTTGAGAGGAGCATGTGGAGTCACATGGAGAGACAGATTGACAAATGGGGAAGTGAAGGACCGTTGTGGTGTGGATGTGGATGTGATAGGAAACATTAAGAGAAACACACTGAGGTGGTTTGGCCATGTGGAGAGGATGGAGGGTGAGAGACTAACGAGGAGAGTGTATGTGGATGAAGTGGAGGGGGAGAGAGGGAGGGGGAGGCCAAGGATGAGATGAAGGGATGGAGTGGAAAGGTATATGAGAGAGGGGGCTGTGAGCTGGGAGCGGGGCAGTGAAATGGTAGGGGACAGGGCGACGTGGGACGATTTGTTTGTGGCCACCCCTTACGGGATTAAGGCGTCTGGCAATAGATAGATAGATAGATTATTATTTTTAGTAGTAGGAGCAGTAGTAGTAGTAATGTAGCTATAACTACTATTACTACTACTACCACTACTACTACTACTACTACTACTACTATTACTACTACTACTACTACTCGTACTCCTACTGCTGCTGGTGGTGGTGCTGTTGCTGCTGCAACTACTACTGATACTGCTATTACTACTACTGCTGCTGCTGCTACTACTACTACCACTACTATGTTTAATACTATGAGAGACAGAGAGAGAGAGAGAGAGAGAGAGAGAACTGGACAGAAACACCCCGCGGGTGTGTGTGTGTGTGTGTGTGTGTGTGTGTGTGTGTGTGTTAATGCGTATGTGTGTCAGCATGCGTGTGCTTTTTTGTTTTAGTCTTTATGCGAGGAATTTTGTGAGTCTGTGTCTGTCTAAAGGCCTGTATGGATGCTTTCGCAGTTTACACTGATGTGTGGGCCTAATATGAATGAGAGTTTTTCTGTTAAAGTTCGTGTATGTTTGTACCTGCATGTATGCCTGTGAGTATACTTGTAATTTTGGCGCACGTACATTTTCTTTTGTACAGCTCTTTGTGCATGTGTGCATCTGTATAAGTCATTTTCTCGGGTGCATGTGTGTGCTTGTGTGAAGGCTTGAAAAAGGCTATTACTTTCGTGCAACCGTGCTTGCCTAAATGCAATGGCCATTCCTCAAGAGCAGCTGCATTTCTCCAGCCAGTGCTCTTCGCAATAGCTAAGAGAAAGAAAAAATAAATCATTACATTTAATTCTTCAGGATAAAATTTTCATGACAAGATACTTTATACTTTTCCTTTAGCTATCGTAAATTTCCTACGTAACTTAGCTCCCTCCCTCCCCCTTTATTTTAGGGGGGAGGACGTTCCTATGAATTTATACAGCTCAAGAGTGTCATTTAGAACTGCAAGTGTTATAGTTTTTATCAAGCTTTTCGCTACAGGAGATATCCTTCTCAAATGAATAAAATTTCTTTGGAACAGGAAAAGAATCAAAGTAGGTCGTCAAATAGGGTGAGTTCAGAGATGCTAATACCGTTTGCTGTAAAATTCATTATGTATTTTGATCTTGTCCGAGGCGAATAAATGCATATTCATTAGCTGGTAAAATCGAAATACAAAAGTTATGCTGGAGGGATAATACTGAACGTCATTATCAGTACTCGTACCTGTCGCTTACACCACAATTACATGCTTCTTTCCTCATCCCTATCATCACTGCAGCTCGTTATTCAATTCCTGTTGTCGTCATCAGCTGCATCGTTACTCTAGCCTGCAGTATCATTGTCAATGTATGTTACGTCGCTGCACGGAAAAGGCTCATCTTGGCTTTTTTCACTCTAATCTCTCTCTCTCTCTCTCTCTCTCTCTCTCTCTCTCGTTTGTGTGTGTGTGTGTGTGTGTGTGTTTTCACCTCTTCTATCCCAGTCTGCCAAATTTCATACCGTTCTTCCCACCCCATCAACACTAGCACACTGTCTTATTTTGCCGTGTCCTCTCGCGCCGAGTTTGGGCCGCTGTACTGTTAATTAAGTTAGCCATGGAGTTATGTGTCTGTCTCGTCCTCACATACCATTTCTAGGTTGTCTTTTTGTATATATATATATATATATATATATATATATATATATATATATATATATATATATATAAAATCATCATCATCATCATCATCAGCCGTTTGAGTATCCACTGCAGGACCGACCTATCCCCACAGAAGTCGCAACGATACAGCCAATGTATCTCTACCAAGTGGCTTAGACTGTCTAGTAGTGACTGCATGTAGGGTGAGAAGTGCTTGTAAGTGTAACTGTAGTGTTGGAGTGGCTTTGGATGTATGTGAAATCTGTGAACCAAGTGTAATCGGCCATGGCAAGCCGGCTGGGTGCAAGCATACTTTAAAGTATGCGACACTGGATCAACCACAGCACCTCTTTTGTCCGCCAGTGCAGTACGTGGCCGGGTGAACACTCCCAAAGTTTATTATCCTGGCCGGGCGCGAACCCTGGTTCACCGGTGTACGAAACGCACACTCTACCACATACATACATATATATATATATATATAAAGTTTATTATCCTGGCGGAGCGCGAACCCTGGTTCACCGGTGTACGAAACGCATATATATATATATATATATATATATATATATATATATATATATATATATATATATATATATATATATACTGTATATATATATATATATATATATATATATATATATATATATATATATATATATATATACTGTATATATATATATATATATATATATATATATATATATATATATATATATATATATATATATATATATGCCAGACGCCATAATCCCGTAAGGGGTGTCCATTTGACTTTGAGTTATTTGTTTTACGGGGAGGGGCACTAACCTTCTACCAACCCACTCGTTCACACGTAGGAGCACGTATGGTTTGGTTATATGGTTACCACACAACGTTGTAAATGGTTTCTTGGCTTACAGGAAACCATTTGGCTTGTCACTCCATGTAAAGCCACCTGTAAAGGAAGGAAAAACAATAAGAAGTGACAGGAAAGATGAGGGAAACAGGAAGAGAGGAGGGCAGGCACAGAAAAAGAATGATAAAGGCTAAGGAAGAAGTAGGCAGCACTGCATCAAGTGAGTGGATGATGGTCGCCACCACCTACCAAGAATATATATATAAATATATATATATATATATATATATATATATATATATATATATATATATCTATATATATATATATCTATTTATATCTATATATATATCTATATATCTATATATCTCTATCTATATATATATATATATATATATATATATATATATATATATATATATATATATGTGTGTGTGTGTGTGTGTGTGTGTGTGTGTGTGTGAGATATTAGATATTCTGTGAAAAAATTCAATATGCATAAGAAAGGAAAGCTACCAAAAATTCGAGATGCATTATGTACACACATACAGTTGAAGGCCAACTTCCATTACATGTAAACAGAGCTTCGATTACAAAGTAACGTCATTAAATTACAATGCATCTGAATACAATGACAAGGCAGGTGCCTTCAATTTGAAGTAAGTGTTGTCGGTAGTTTAGAAACATTAAGAGTTTCAAATTTCTCAAATTCAGGATACATGTGCACACTTTTACATCAAGTGGACTTATCTAATCAACTTAACTTCAGCTGTAAGCCAGTGCACTTCTTTTCGAAACAAATGCATGCGGCTGTAAAGCATGCGCGGGCATTATATATATATTTTCTCCAGCTAACCTCCATCTTTGATCACTGGATAACTGAAGTAACTGATAACATTACACCATTCCAAGATGATCGATAGTTATGACTTTGATTATTCATAGGAAAACATATCCCTTGTCTTCTTCCTTCCTTCCATCTCCCCTCTCTGCTTCCTACTCACAGCCTCTTAATCCTTCACTCATCTTCATCCCCTCTAGCCAGTGACTGTAAACGTTTGAGTGAAAGGAGAAAAGAATAATTTGATGAAAGTGTAGAAAAAAATTACTTGATGAAGGAGGAGGAGGAAAGAATACCGTGATGAAGAAGGAAAAAATAATAACTTGATGGAGAAGGAAGGCCTGCTGAGTATATAATTATGTGAGTATACAAAATCAATACTGCCTCATTTCAGGATGCAGTGCCGTGCAATCAGTGTCGTGGCCTCCTTGCATCTACGTTCATGTATGTCTGCTTGGGTGAACAAATCAACTATCACCCATCGAAAGTCATTTGATTGGGAAGGATGATGTAAAAAAAAAAAAAAGCTCATTTCACGAATAATAATTCAGGCGATTACGTAAGCAAAGATCCGACGAGACCCTAAGCCAAATATCAACTGATCATGTAAACTACAGCCAACTATTCGAGAATATTAAAGTCATCTAATCCGGTAGCAAAGGTCAAACGATAATAGAGAATGTACGAATAGGCAGATAGATAGGCTGCTTGATAGATAAAGAGACAAACAGACAGAAAGACAAGTAGATGGACATGTAGATAGAAAATGGTTTTATCATGTTCATAAGCGTCCACTGATCATGTAAATAAAAGTTAGTTGATGACGGAAATCCAAGCTAGCTGATCCATTTGAGCCTGGCGTGCGCTGGACTCATAAAAATCGACAAAATCTGGAAATTTGCCAGACGGGGCTGGGAGTTCCATCAGCTTAGGTCACAAAAAGGTATGAGCAAAATACAGAGAAGTTTACGGGTCACCGGTGCTACGGCTTGCGAATAATGAAATGGTTTAGGCAATACATTCAGGTCTGGAGCGAGGGTATCCGGAAATGTTACTTGGCGGTGGAAAAAAGAGTCTCAGTTTTCCGTGTAAACTCGATTGCTTTGCCAGACTTACTTTCCGGGGTCTGTCATTCCCATTATATATGACTTTAAAATTTCGGTAGGTATAAATTCCAAGCTTCCAAACTTACGTGCATCTCCAACGTAATCTCTAGGATCAAGATTATGTCGAAAATTCCCCTTTTATAATATACTTGACAGATGAATATAAGACAGCATGAAAGGAGCAACCAACGACATTTTCACCAGCTTAACCTCTTCAAGTCCGTGACTTTTTATTTTTATTTTTGCTACCTCCAGATGATTTAATTAATTTTTGGGAAGAGCATCTGCAGTGAAAGCTTTAGAAAGTTTCTACACCAACGCCTGCACATTATATCCCATCCTAACCTGAATAAAATACTCTGAAAACATCAAGACTAAAATAATGTCACCCAGCCTAATGCATAAAGCCTTCGATCCCATGATGTATTACTGTAAGTTATTCTTGCTACATCTAGGTGACTTTATTCAACTTAGCAATGACCACCGATACTCAAGAGTTAAAAGGGGTATATTTCTAACCCTGTAGAGCCAAAGATCTCTCCTGAGTTTAATAAAATGGTTTAAAGATGCAACAAAAGAATGAACAAACAAATAAAAACAAAAAAATCTTCAGAAAATGGGTATATACTTAGTGGACAATGTTGGTGAGTTTATGTTAGGTTAGGTCGTGATAAACCAGGTCTGATAAAGCTTTGGTGGTAGGGAGCGCTGGTAACCCTGGACGTAGAGTCGTTCACCCTCTCCTGCTGCCGTGTGTTGATGTCCCTGGGATTACAAGGCAAGGAGAATTAGCAATTTACTGGGAGAGAGAGAGAGAGAGAGAGAGAGAGAGAGAGAGAGAGAGAGAGAGAGAGAGAGAGGTTTACATAAAGTTATATATATAAATACCTAAACTTTATTGTCCTTACGAGGTGGCCCAGCCTCAACACTAGTACAGTTCTTTATTCGTTTTTCGTCACAGAAGTAGAAAAGGATAGCGCATCACAAGGCTATTGCCTCCCAACCTCCAAACCCTTCGGCAGTAGCCTTACAGGACAAAAGTGAGAAACAGCTCCTTGGAGGACTAAAAAGCCTGAAGGAAATTTACATGAGATCGGCAGAAAGAAGAAATTAATGGAAATGAAAGGCTGACCACACAGCCACTTACTAATCCCAGTCTTTACCTGCTGCATGCACTTTTTTTTTTATTAATATAGAGCATTAGTTTTAATTCTTAACATTTTTGCTTCACTACAGTATATAATACGTACCGTACATATGCACAAACTGTGCAAGTGAACAATAATATTATAGCTACGTATGCATGCATGTGCAAATAAGCATATAAGCTTATGAAGGCCTATTCATAATACTTGGACACACACACACACACACACACACACACACACACACACACACACACACACACACACACACACACACACACACACATTACAGACAGATAAACAGGTGGAGAGATATGCAGATAACCACAAGGAAAAAAGATATACGATATATATAATATATATATATATATATATATATATATACAGTATATATATATATATATATATATATATATATATATATATATATATATATATATATATATATATATATATATATATATTGCCAGACGCCTTAATCCCGTATGGGGTGGCCGCAAATCAATCGCTTTCATGTCACCCTGTCCCTCGCCATTTCATTGCCCCGCTCCCAGTTCACATCCCCCTCTCTCAAATACCGCTCCACTCCATCCCTCCATCTCGTCCTTGGCCTCTCCCTCCCTCTCCCCCCTTCAACCTCACTCACATACACACTCCATGTCAGTCTCTTACTCTCCATCCTCTCCACATGGCCAAACCTCCTCAGTGTGTTTCTCCTAACGCTTCCTATCACATTCACATCCACACCACAACGATCCTTCACATCCTTATTCGTCAGTCGTCTCTCCATGTGACTCCACATACTTTTCTCAAATAACTCATTTCCACCGCTCGCACTTTTGACTTCTGACCCTCCAACAAGGTCCAAGCTTCACTTCCATACGTTAGAGTTGGTATCACAATATTGTCATGTAATAGCTTTTTCACTTCCATGCTCACTTCCCTGTTTCTTATCACTGCTTTCAAAGAACCAGCAACTTTTCTTCCTTGTTGTACCCTTTCAAGCACTTTACCGTCTAAACTTCCATCCTTATTCGTCACACTATCCGAGTACTTAAAAGCACTCACATTTTCCATTTCATTCTCATCTATTCTCACTGTACAGTCACTGACTCCACTTCTCTCGAAGACCATTACTTTACTCTTCCCTACATTCACCTTTAGATTTCGTTTCTTACACACTCTACCAGACTCATCCACCAAGCCTTGCAGCTCCACTTGGTCTTCACTTAACAACACAGTATCATCTGCAAACAACAGTACAGGGAGTTTCCAAGCACTGCCCTTTCTCACTACGGCCGCTTCAACATTCAGTGTCCTACCTTGTATCTCTTTATTACCCCATCGATATACAGACTGAACAACCATGGAGACATAAAACATCCTTATTTCAGTCCAATCTTCAAATAGAAAAATTCACTCAGTTCACTATACACACGCACTGCAGCCTTAGCACCCTCATACATACTCTTCACGGCCTTCAACAACATTCCATCCACTCCAATTATTCTTAATACCTTCCACGATCCTTGTCCATCCACCCTGCCATATGCTTTCTCCTCATTCATGAAGGCCGCATGGAACTTGTTTCCCTTCTCTAGAAGCTTTTCCACTAAAGATCTAAGAGTGAATATCTGATCTACACAACCTCTTCCCATCATAAAACCTCCCTCTTCTTCTCCAACTAATTCCTCTGTTTTTTCCCTGACTGTCAATAAGGATCCTACCATTTACTTTTCCTATTACACAACGAAGACAAATGCCCCCATGATTACCACACACTTCTTTTTCCCCTTTTCCTTTATGTGTATGTGTGTGTGTGTGTGTGTGCGTATAAATAAATAAATATATAAATATATATATATATATCTATCTATATATATATATATATATATATATATATATATATATATATATATATATACACACACACACACACACACAGCAGTATGCCTGTGAAGCCCGACCATACAGTGCGGAGCACGATTAAGTACTGCATCGACCTAGTAGGGCCAGAGGAGAACTGTGCAACTACAGTATGTTAGAAGAATCTGAGAGCAGCAGTGAGACTAAAAGTACTCCCCCGATTTGATTTACAAGCCAGTCAGGATGAGTAAAATTGGGTGTTTATATATATATATATATATATATATATATATATATATATATAAGTAATAACTCTAATATCCGGACGCCCAATAACCGAACATCCCCACTACCCGGACCTAATCGTCCTGGGATCCAACATTCCCAAAATGGTCCGAAAACCCAAAAAAATAAAAAAATAAAACGATTTTTTCCTGTCCGTAATTTGAACTTGTTGTGCGCGCCGCGGGAGAGCATTGTTTTGGTGCGCCATTCCTCCGATGTCCGATAGAGCGCCGCTGCATCCTCCCCACTTCCAGCCTGTCTCTCACCGCGATTGGACGTATGCTCTTCGCAATGGCTGCCCACGTGTTTGCTTTTGTGGTGGTGCCCTACCTGCTGCAGGGCCTCCTGCTGCTCTCGGGCCTCCTCTTAGTGTGTGTGATGATGGCTCTGCCACCTGAGAAAAGGAAGAGAGTGGTGTTGACTCTGGAAAAGAAGAGGGAGATATTGGAGAAAGTTCATGTGGGTTGGTCTTCTTCCCGCATTCTCCGCGAGTATAACCTGGTCCGGTCGAATTTGTTCGATATCAAACGTTCCCGAGACAAACTCATGCAGTACATGGCTGACTTCTCGTCGAGAAGCAAATGCAACGTGGAAAGGAAGGTTATGTTTACCCCAAGTTTGCAGAAATCGACCGATCCACGTTGATTTGGTATCGACAGCAACGTGCAGCTGGTGTGATGGTACGTGGAACGGAGCTGAAGGCTGCTGCTGAGAAGTTCACAAGGCTTCACGACGCCCTAGACTTAAAGGTATCCGAGGGCTGGCTCTTCGCGTTCAAGTTGCGACATGGCCTTACTAACCGTAAAGCACATGGCGAAGCATTGGACGCTAACGAGGATGGAGTTGACGAGTCTTGGCACAAGGTGAAAGGCTTGATCAACAGGGGGGCCTAACTCTCGGTCAAGTCTACAATGCTGACGAAACTGGCCTATTCTATCGCTCGCTGCCAACGAACACTCTAGCCGAGGAGACTGAGAAGCGTGTACCTGGCCGCAAGCTTTCCAAGGAACGGATATCTGCTTTGTGTTGTGCCAGTGCTAACGGCATGCACCGGCTTAAGCCCGTTGTTGTTGGCCATGCAAAGCAGCCTCGGTGCCTTCGTGGGGTGATGGATGTCCTTCCTGTCGTCTGGTACCATTCTTTGAAAGCATGGTTCACAGCTGTGATTTTCAAAGACTGGTTTCACCGTCACTTCGTCAAGGAGGTCATCCATTACCAGACGAAGACACTGGGAATCCCTCGCAACCAGGTAAAGGCTCTCCTTCTGCTCGACAATGCACCTGCCCACCCGTGCGACAAGGACTTGGTTGCTGAGAATGGCCGTATTAGGTGCATGTTACTGCCACCTAATACGACTGCTCTCATTCAACCCATGGACCAAGGAGTGATCGTGGCAACAAAGTGCCCATACCGTCGGAAGTTCCTAGACGAGGTGATGGTTGTTCTCGAGGACGAGGACGAGCGCAGGGAAGGACGGGACACATGAGGCAAGCGGACTTTGGAAAACCTTCGCCACTACAACATCAAGTCTGTGCAGTACAACTGGGCTAGTGCATGGAAGGAAGTCCCTGTGAAAACTTTTGAAAATGGTTGGTCTCGTCTGCTTCTCGGAATGGATGTGGAGCACGATTTTCTGGGGTTTGACGTGGATGACTTCCATGCACGGCTACGTACGCACGGCGACGATGTTGATGTGGACGATGTTCGTGAGTGGTTGGACGACGACGAGGGCGATCCTGGGTATCAGACATTGTCTGATATCGAGATCGCGTCTTCGGTTGCTGTTGTCAGTACCGAACTTGAAGATTCCGACGACGAAGGCGACGATGATGCGGACTCCTCTCAGCAGGACACTACTCCAGCCATCCCCAAGCTGAGCGCACTCCAGGAACATCTAGAGTTCATCCTAGACTACCTGGAACACCTGGACTGCGACAGGGAGATGGGGCCCTTGGGACTCATGGAGGAAGTGCGTGCTTTCAGGCAGCGCATCATCAATCGTCAGAATCGTCGTTCCTTGCGTCAGTCAACAATTGACAGTTTTTTCAGGCCCGTGACCCCCGCTGTGCCCAGCTCTGGCTCCACTCCGTTGCCTCCCCAAGACAGGCCCTCATGCTCCGAGCCACAGCCCAGCACATCAGCCACGGTGGAGTCACCGCTCGATGTGAGTTTGCGGCTTTCTTCAGAGTCCTCTGCAGTGGGTACGCCATCACCACGACCCAGCGATGCACCCCTAGGTCGCCTGCCAGTGATACTCTCGGACTCTGACAGTGAATAAACAGCAAGAACTTCTCCACTAGCCCACACGGGAATTTTGAGTGTTGTGCAGTGAAAAAAACGGTGTGTTGTGTTAAGGTTTTCAAGCTGAGAGAAAAGACTCAATGGAAAAGAAATTTAACGTAAATAGACTTCTTTGTTTTGGCTTTGGAAAATGGAAAAATATTGGGAAAAGTTAAAGTGCAACACTAAGTTACAATGGAGCATTATTTGGACAAAAGTGAACACTGTGAAGAGAACGGACTTCTGTGTGTTATTGACTAAGTTCAGTGCAAGACTTCAGGAAGAGTGTACTGCAAGTGCTTCAGGAAATCGTTCTTACTGTCAGAGTCCAAGAGGAGGCGGTTATTCATCGAGGTGGCCAGGGACTTGCTGTAAGTAGCCAGAATGTTTCATACTGTACTTTTTTCCATACTATACTTACCAGAATGTTTCATACTGTACTTTTTTCCATACTATACTTACCTCATTTCACTCTTTAATGTCCTTTATTGGTGTGAATAGGGTGTTTGTAGCTATGCATGTGCAGTAGGAATGTGTTTTTCTGAGTTAGGCTAGGTTAGGGTCCATAAGTACCAGAATGTTTATTAATGTATGAACATACTTCTAAACCCTCATTTTATGTTTCTTTTGCATTTATTTCAGTCATTTATGTGCCTTATTGGTGTGATTTGGGTCTTAAATAGGTGCTATGCATGTCCAGAGGGAGTTGTATAGGTGTTTCTCAGAGTTAGGGTCCATAAGTACAAGTCCATAAGCTGGGGCCCAATATCCGGACAAAACCAATAACTGGACCTACCAATGGCTCTATTACATCGGATATTGGAGTGACTACTGTATATATATATATATATATATATATATATATATATATATATATATATATATATATATATAGATAGATAGATAGATAAATAGAGATAGATAGATAGATAGATAGATAGATAAATAGATGAACAGATGAACAGATGAACAGATAGACAGATACACTGCAGACACACATAAATACACACCCACATCTTTATATATGCACATACATCAGTACATTTGTACCTGTCCATGGTATAGTCGTGGGCATAAATAATCACCTATCCTCCTCACCCTGTACCTCAAGCTGGCTCCTTTATGCTGTTACGGAACAGAGAAAGATAACGTACACTTTAAGTGAGAATACTAAGAGTCACTACTGTCCCGTAAAGTTCCAGGTTCAAACCAAAAGAGTTAGGTAAAATTACAAGTTAAAGTTTAATGCTCAAACTAACAAAAAAACATTCAGGACTCATAAGGATAATGTAATGGCAAAAAAACAGGTTAAATATATGGTTAACTGCAATAGCCTCTATTAACACGAAATCAGCATGAGTAAATTTATCTAAGTCAGCCCTGATAAAATGAAAATACACCTGGTAATGCTCAGTTCATGCAAGATAAATTATTACAGATACAAACTATTATCAAAAATGACTGACATAAAACCCAACATTAATAAAAAAACCTCACTAGGCCTAAGAATTAACCTTATGCTACACAGTACAAGAAAAAATACAACAGTTATACTCAAATTACACACAGCTGCTAGATGTTTGGAGACTTCTTGAGCACTCACAATAATAATATCTGTACAGGGGAGGACAGAGATGTGAACAAAATGAGGAGCAGATCTAAGTGGCAATGATGCAGAGACTGAGCTCATTATATAGGGGCCAGCAGAGCTTGATACAACTTGTAAGAAGGACGCGCAAATGAAGCCATGGGGACAAAGAGTTGACAATCCCGCTCTGAATAACAGAGAGAACGACTTACTCTACTATAACGGTAGAAAGGGGGGACTGAGGCAGAACACGCTCGTGATCAAACATGCAGCAACTGTGCATTAAAATTACACAAAGGATGATGAAATCATAGGCTATGTAACACCTCCCCACAAAGAAAAAAGAAATTTACAAAGGAAATTTCTTATTACTCTAAAACAATCTGTATATGGCATTACAGAACATGCAAAAGTCTTTCCTAGTGTTACAAAACATGAGATCTCCCTAGCATGTTCAGTCATAGGTACTTGCCAATATCCCTTTAACAAATCAAACTTACTTATGTACCTAGCCTTTCCGATCTTGTCTATGCAATCTTCCACGCGAGGGAGAGGGTAAGTGTCTGTTTTGGTGATCTGATTAACACGTCTGTAGTCGATGCAAAGCCGCTGTGACCCACCTGGCTTAGGGACTAGAGTGACAGGAGAACTCCACTCGCTCTGACAGGGCTCAATCATCTTGTGGTCCAACAGGTAGCCAAGCTCCTTCTCGATGAGAGGAACTTTCACTGGGTTCACACGGTAAGGAGGCAATTTAATTGGCTTTGCGTCTCCAACATCGACATCATGCATCAACACAGTGGTTCTTCCTGGAGTGGCACGGAACACTTGCGGGTACTCCTGCAGTAATGCCGAAAACTCCTGCCTTTCCTTGGGAGGTAGATGAGAAAGCTTAGTCTGGAGATCATTCATGATATCAGGATTCTTCCCCAAACTATCACTCAGGCTCATACTGCATGGGAGAGCTTCACTTGCAGACTCAGGTGGAACAGCTACAGTGCAGACTGGATAATTTTCGTCCCGCCTGTGATATAACTTTAGCATGTTGATATGACATAGTTGCTTGCTCTTTCTACGATCTGGTGTGGCGATGACATAATTGACATCACTGAGTTTCTTCTCCACGAAATAAGGGCCACTAAACTTGGCTTGAAGAGGTTGCCCATGAACTGGTAGCAGAATCAAAACCTGATCTCCTGGCTGAAAGTGGCGTAACCTGGACTTCTTATCATACCAAGTCTTCATCTTCTCCTGAGCAGCTCCTAAATTCTCTCTCGCCAGCTGTAAAGCAGTGGACAGCCGTTCTTTGAACTTCATCACATACTCCAGCAGGTTGACGTCATCTTCCTCTGACAGCCAGCATTCCTTGAGTAACTTAAGGGGTCCTCTTACTTCATGGCCAAACAGTAGTTCAAAAGGTGAGAAGCCCAGTGATTCATTTGGAGATTCTCTTGCGGCAAACAACGAATGGAAGACCTTTATCCCAGTCTTTCTGATGTTCCAAACAGTATTTCTTGAGCATCGATTTGAGTGTTTGATGATATCTCTTCAACGCTCCTTGGGTCTGGGGATGGTAAGCTGAAGAGGTGATCTGGGTGATGCCCAACTCTTTCAGAGACTGCTTGAAAACATTTGACATGAAATTACTTCCTCGGTCTGACTGTACCTCCTTGGGCAGACCAAACTTTGTGAAGAACCCTAGCATTTCCTTAACCACGTTCTTTGCTGAGATATTTCTAAGTGGAATGGCTTCAGGATAACGAGTAGCCATATCAATCAGGGTCAACACATAAGAAAACCTGAAGAAGTCTTAGGAAGAGGGCCCACAATATCCACCAACACACGGGTGAAAGGCGCCTCAAAAGGAAGAATGGGAACTAGAGGTGCAACCTTTTCGGTCTGATTACACTTCCCCACAACTTGACAGGTGTGACAAGACTTACAATACCAGGAAACATCCCTGAAGATACCTGGCCAGTAGAAGTGTTTTAAAATGCGTGCCACAGTCTTCCTCACTCCAAGGTGTCCTGCCAAACTGGAATCATGAGCCACTCTAATGATATCCTGCCTACAAACACGAGGGATGACAACTTGATGTACAACCTCCCATTCACAGTCGGCTGATGCTGTTGGGGGTCTCCACTTCCTCATAAGTACTCCTGACTTTACATAATAACAAGTAGAAGCACCGGCTGACTCTTCTTCACTGTAAGCAGAATTAGCTAGACCTTTCAACTCAGGGTCAGCAACCTGCAACTCAACCAACTCTTGATGAGACAAATTATCAACACTACGGGGTACTGCCTCATCTGGTGAGTGGTCCAAATTAGCAAGAAAAGTGTCAGCTAGGATAACATCATCATCATCATTATCCTCTAAATCACCAGTAACTTTAGACTTAGCCCTAGTGACAGCACATGCAGGGAACACATCAGGGACATCACAATCCTGGGACGCAGCCACTGGCTCACTAGACAACTGAGGAGCTGGACACACTTGACTTCCACCAATATCATTTCCAAGTAAGAAAGTTACACCTCAACCAACCCAACCATAACGGAACCATTAACAAAACCAGACTCTAAATTCACTCTGCACAGAGGGACAGAGAAGTAAGTATTCCCTACACCTTGTAAGATTACAGTTTCATCAGAGGAATTAACATTAGAGCCTAGAACACTGGTCAGCATAAGGGATTGGCAAGCACCTGTATCACGATATATTTTAACTGATTTCCTGTCATTACTGTCCTGAGGACTGACAAAACCATCAGACAGGAAATTAGCACATGAACTCTTGAGAGTGTCACCCACGTTACTGCTCAAAAGAGGACCTCCATCATGAGAATTTAAGTTACCCCTCAAAGCAGGTTCAGTTAACTCAGTTAAAGAATTTTGGGAACTCTCAAGAGTGGACACTAGACCAATTGACTGAATATTTAAACACTCCTTTTTGTTCACATCACGCTGTCTCCTGAAACATCTCTCCGTAGTATGACCAAGCTTACTACAATAAGTACATTTCCTTTTCTGAAATCTAGAGGTGAAGCTGGTATTTACTTCCTGAGAAACATCATCCTTATTCTCTTTCCTGTTACCTGTACTCTGAGTAGAGGCAACGTACTTACTCTCAGCTTTCCCTTTTTCTTTAGCATATCTCTTGTGAATGAGAACATATTCATCAGCTAAAACTGCAGCATCAGACAAATTATCTATTCTTTTCTCATCAAGATATAGGCTTACATCTTTATAAATACACCTTTTGAAGTCCTCCAGCAAAATCATCTGCTTAAATTTGTCAAAATCAGAATCCACATTCTTAGAATTTAACCACTGCTCTAACAGATCTTCTTTGATTTTTGCATACTCAACATGGGATTGCTTATCTTGCTTATAAGTTGTCCTAAATTTTACTCTATAGGCTTCAGGAACAAGCTCATAGGCCTTAAGAATCAAGCTCTTAACTACATCATAATTATCACATTGATCCTGAGGCAAAGATGCATAAGTTACTTGAGCTTTACCGGTGAGAACAGTTTGAAGGAGTACTGGCCAATAATTTTTGGGCCAATTAAAACCTGTAGCTACCCTCTCAAACAACTGAAAATACTTTGTTAAATCAGATTCATTAAAAGGAGGGACAAGTTTAACATTTTTAGCCACATCAAAATCATCAGAGCTAGATGATCCAGTTCCACCTTGTTTCATGCGATACTCATGGTCTGCCTGAATCCTAGCAATTTCAACTTGTGCCTCAGCCTCCTTAGAACGGGCCTGAAATTCCGCCTCCTTAGCCTGAGACTCAGCCTCCTTAGCACGTGCTTGAAATTCAGCTTCCTTAACACGAGACTCCGCCTCCTTAGCCTAAGCCTCCTGCAGGGCTAGCTGTAACTTAGGTAATTCAATCTGCGTTTGCTCATTTGGAGGAGTTACATTAAACAAGCTTTCATTAACCATGTCAACAATTTGATCTTTAGAATGATGAGAGCGAACAGCAATTCCCAATTGTTGAGCAACAAGCTTAAGTTCATTCTTTGTTCTGTTTTCTACATCCAACACTGTTTGCACATTTGACAAAAAATCTTTGGCTTCATCAAGTGTAGTAATAGTAGACATCATGAATAAGTAACAGTCACAAAATATCAAGCAATATCCTTATGATAATATCCTGAATATCCTGATATGATGTCGCCAAATTTATGTTACGGAACAGAGAAAGATAACGTACACTTTAAGTGAGAATACTAAGAGTCACTACTGTCCCGTAAAGTTCCAGGTTCAAAACAAAAGAGTTAGGTAAAATTACAAGTTAAAGTTTAATGCTCAAACTAACAAAAAAACATTCAGGACTCATAAGGATAATGTAATGGCAAAAAAACAGGTTAAATATATGGTTAACTGCAATAGCCTCTATTAACACGAAATCAGCATGAGTAAATTTATCTAAGTCAGCCCTGATAAAATGAAAATACACCTGGTAATGCTCAGTTCATGCAAGATAAATTATTACAGATACAAACTGTTATCAAAAATGACTGACATAAAACCCAACATTAATAAAAAAACCTCACTAGGCCTAAGAATTAACCTTATGCTACACAGTACAAGAAAAAATACAACAGTTATACTCAAATTACACACAGCTGCTAGATGTTTGGAGACTTCTTGAGCACTCACAATAATAATATCTGTACAGGGGAGGACAGAGATGTGAACAAAATGAGGAGCAGATCTAAGTGGCAATGATGCAGAGACTGAGCTCATTATATAGGGGCCAGCAGAGCTTGATACAACTTGTAAGAAGGACGCGCAAATGAAGCCATGGGGACAAAGAGTTGACAATCCCGCTCTGAATAACAGAGAGAACGACTTACTCTACTATAACGGTAGAAAGGGGGGACTGAGGCAGAACACGCTCGTGATCAAACATGCAGCAACTGTGCGTTAAAATTACACAAAGGATGATGAAATCATAGGCTATGTAACAATGCGCATCAAGTCACATGGGAGTAAGAGGGGCTGTGAGGTAGGGGCCAGAGGGAGAAGGGAAGGTGGATGGGGGGACAAGCGATGGTGCTTGGGTGGAATGAGGGAGGGGAGGGAGGGTAGGTAGGGGACGGAGAATGAAATGCGAAGTTGTGGCCACATAATCTATTTTCTTTCATTCAGGGCATCATATAAAGGAGTTACTATTCGGTAGATAAAGCTGCATTACACCTTATATAATGGCAACAGATAACAAACTTTAGATAGGTGGTGATATCAAGGACTGACTCGTGAGAGAAATATACTGACGTGATAGAACAAACATCATTGCAGAGCTATCGAGATTGTGTGGGTCCACATTGTCAACGCGTGGAAGCCAGAGAACGATAGTACACGGGCCAGCCTCCTCCAGCACACCAAGGACGAGTGAGAGCTGTTCAGACGAAACCAGCAAACCAACAACATTGTTTCCCCGGTGCCACGAAGTCTGCATGGGGTTAAGACATCAGGCCACTGGACTACTTACTAAGGCGTTCCTGGTTGCTTAGGCTTGACCAGCGTCGGTAAACATTGACATGGATATATTTTGGGAGTTTGGGTAGGTTTTTGTTTCATTTTCCCCTTAACAGATTATGAAAGATACCGTTATCATATCCACCAATGAGCACAGATATCAAAGTTACTTACCTTCTCTGCACAGTTATTTTAAATAGCTTTTTCATATAGAGATGTCATCAAACAATTATTGAACTGACATGATGATGTCTGTATAGACGGAATGTATACCGCAAGGGTGATCATATTTATTATGGACACAGCCATGTCAAAGGTTGCATAGAACATTTAGTTCCAAAAATTAATTATGTGTAAGGGTAGAGGATGTTTCTTACACAAACATTACGGAAGTCAAATCCATCCAGATCCCATTTTCCGTCTGAAGTCAAAATACACGGATAAACACAAACATCTGGCTTCACACTATTGTTTGATCTGTCACTTCAGTATATTTCTCTCACGAGCCAGTCCTTGATATCACCACCTATCTAACGCTTGTTATCTGCCGCCGCTATACAAGCCGTAATGCAGCTTTATCTACCGAATAGTAACTCTTTTATATGATGCTCTGAATGAAAGAAAATAGACAAATTATGTGGCCACAACTTCGATTTCATTCTCCCTCCCCTACCTCCCCTCCCTACCCTCCCTCAGTCCAAGCCGGCACCATCGCTCTCAATAAGTAATGGAAGCTCCCCACATCAGAAAGGAAAACCCATTAAAGCTCTTGTAAATGCGCGTAGTCTACGTAATAAATATTCTGATTTAGAGACCCTTGTCTTTACTGAAGATTATGACATAATTGGTATAATAGAATCGTGGCTAAATACTGAGCAAAGAGATTTTCTAGCAGAGTTTAATTTACCAGGCTATCACATTTTCAGTAGTGAATGGAAGAATCGAGCAGGGGGTGGTGTGTTGTTATATATTAAATCAGGATTTCATCCAGTCATAATTACCAGGCCATGTATTGAAAACATTGATACTATTTATATTTACCTTAGAAATGAATCTTGTCATAAAATCACTCTTGGGTTAATTTATCGTCCACCCAGTCAGCCACTCAACATCGACAATGAAATCTATAATCAAACTGTCGAAATATCTTGTATGCAAAGCACTGTAATAATTGGTGATTTTAATTTACCAGTTCCAATATGGGGAGAAGCGCCATCCTCACACACAGAGTGAGACTTGTATACAAACTTGCAGGAAAGTTCTCTATCAATTTGTAAATTATCCAACATGTGGAGCTAACATCCTAGATCTTGTCTTAGGTACATCAGAAAATGTAGTGAGTAATGTTATTGTACGAGAAGCATTTAGTATAAGTGATCATCGCACAGTTACATTTAACATTAAAATCAGTGAAGACAATGTCAGGGCGGCCACTTGCGAGAAAGTACCTGACTTTAAGAGGACAAATTTTAAGATATTAAGGTCAATTGTTGGTGCAGGTGACTGACATCCTATTCCTGAAACTTTAGATATCAATGATGCATGGATTTATTTTACAGAAACTCTCAACAGTGCTGTCAGGTTATCTATTCCAATGTGCAACAGAAGGTCTGCCAAAAATTCTAAACCCAGATTGTGGAACTCCGACATTAAACACTGCCTGGAAGCAAAAAATCTTGCATAACATAATTATAATACCACGAAGAGTCAAAGTGATAAAAACAAATACGATGCCCTTCGAGGGAAAGCCAAAAAATTAATTAAATGCAGTAAGAAAACCTTGAGGCACATATTGCAAGTATCAATAAATGAAATCCCAAAGAATTTTTCAATTACAAAAGAAGCAAAAAGGTAATAACCTCAACAATCGGTTCCTTAATCACAGATAATGGAGAGCACACTGATGATGAAACTATGATGGCGAAAATTCTTAATACTTTCTTTGTGTCAATATTTACAACAGAAAATATACATACGATTCCTGCTGTTTCCCCCCATACCTATAGAGGAGGACAACATAATCACTGACATTACGGTTAGTGATCGCGACGTACTACTCACAATTACCAAATTAAAAGAGAATAAAACACCGGGACCAGACAAAACATCTCCACGTGTTTTGAAGGAACTACAAAATGAATTATCAAAGCCTTTATCTGAACTTTTTAACCTATCATTTAAGAGCAGGAAGGTGCCACATGAATGGAAACTTGCTAACATAACCCCAATATTCAAAAAAGGCAACAGAGCACAGCCAGAAAACTACTGCCCAATTAGTTTAACATCGGTGATTTGCAAATTGCTTGAAACTATTATCACAGACAAGTTTGTGAAGCACTTAGAATCAAACAATCCCATTAAAGATTCGTAACATAGTTTTCTTAATAATTGCTCTTGCCTCACGAATCTGCTGGGCTTTTTCAATGATATACTGAGCATGATTGACGACACTAAATCTGTTGATGTTGTTTACCTTGATATTCAAATGGCTTTTGACAAAGTTCCACACAAAAGACTCCTTCAGAAGCTAAAGGCACATGGTATCATTGGCAGTGTACTCAGGTGGGTAGTAGATTGGCTCACCGGATGAAAGCAAAGAGTTGTCATAAACGGAAAAGAGTCAGACTGGATAAATGTTACAGGTGGAGTGCCACAGGGTTCAGTGTTAGGTCCTATTCTTTTCTTAATATATGTAAATGATATTGATGAAGGATTATGTTGTAAAATTTCAAAATTTGATGATGATACTAAAATAGGTAATAGGGCAGATACAGCACTGCAAAGGCAGGCAATTCAGAGAGATCTTGATCAACTGTTTAACTGGGCCCAAGTTTGGCAAATGGATTTCAATATAAATAAATGTAAAGTGCTAAACATTGGGAGTAAAAATGTAAGAGCTAGTTATAGCATGAATAATGTCCAACTTGACAGGGTAAACCATGAAAAAGACTTAGGAGTTATAATAACAAACGATTTGAAACCAAGCAAACAATGCACAGAAGCTGTGAAAAAGGCCAATAAATTGATTGGATTCATAGGTAAAGCATTTGAATATAAATCCGATAATATCGTCCTCACTTTGTATAATTCCTTAGTATGCCTGCACTTGGAGTATTGCGTTCAGTTTTGGTCACTGTATTATAAAAAGGATATGGAAAAGCTTGAAAGAGTGCACTGAAGGATGATACCTACATTGAAAAATAAACCGTACGAGGAGAGTTTAGAAGCCCTAAATCTATTTAACCTAACTAAACGAAGGTTACGAGGAGATCTGATTCAAGTATTCAAAATATTCAAATTACATGATAACATGGCTGTCGATAAATACTTCACAGTTCATCACTAGAATTATACTAGAGGCAATGGGCATAAAATAATTGGCAAAAAATTCCAGTTGCATCCACTCACTTGATGTAGTGCTGCCTACACCTTAGCCTTTATCATTCTTTTTCGGTGCCTGCCCTCCTCTCTTCCTATTTCTCCCATCTTTCCTGTTACTTCTTATTGCTTTTCTTTCCTGTACAGGTGGCTTTACATTGATTGACAAGCCTAATGGTTTCCTGTAAACCAGGAAACCATTTACAACTCTGGGTGGTAACCATATAACCAAACCATACGTGTTCCCTACGTGTCAACAAGTGGGTTGGTGGAGGGTTAGTGCCCCTCCCCGAAAAACAACTAACTCAAAGTCAAATGGCCACCCCTTATGGGATTGTGGCGTCTGGCAATAGATAGATAGATAGATGAAGCTAAGCATTTCTTCTTTAATAGAGTTGTAAATATAGGGAATAAATTGCCCTCCAATAGAGTAAATTGAAATAAAGTCTATCTGTCTATCTATTGCCAGACGCCTCAATAAAGTACTGATCTTTAAAGATCGCCTGGATAAGAATTTGTTGTCTAACCCCCAGGTTAAAATGTTTACACCTGAATAAAACACTTGTATATACATAATTTTGTATTTTATTTTATTTTTTTTAGAGCCTGGATCAATTTATTAAATGCAAATATAGTATATGCACAGACTAGTATATGCACAGATAGCCCTGAGTTAACGGTCACTACTCACACTTTTGACCTGTGATGGGCTGTGGATTACTGAGGGTCCCTGTTAGTTTAATGACCACCATCGGAATGTTTTTTTTATTGTACCAGGGTCACTGCTTCAGGAGGCGACTTGTGTGCTTGTCCCGCTTGGGAAAGTTCCTAATGTCAGTGGAATGAACGGAGCTGGAGCCTGATTGACTGTTGCCTACCTTAATAGTGCCAGGCAAAGCTGCCGCACCACCCCTGAACATCCACACTGTGCACTGTGCAATTCCACGCTGTGTCTGTACACACCCCATTAACTCAACGCACCCGTACATAGTGTCATGCGTTAGTTAGTTATTTATTCGATCATTCATCTTATTTTACTACTTTCTCTTTCAGGTTATTCATACTGGTAACTTATAGATAAAGTATTATAGAATGTAGCTTTTCCTTTTCAGTCTTTCCTATGAAATTTCCATGTCAGTTTTTCCATGTTGCATGGTGGTTTTTTCTCACTTTTTCTAGCCAGTTTTAACTGGAGGGTTTGGGGGCGGGGGGAAGCCTTCTTGCTTTACTATCCTTATCCTTCAGAATGTAGAGTTAGATCTCGTAGTCATAGTCTGCTCTGTAACAAACAGCCTCGAAAGGACCATAAAGTCTGTTGCTGTTTGCTTTCCTTCGTACTCCTTTGTACCCCTACCCACCTTCCCTTCTCTCTCTGGCCCCTCCCTCTCAGCCCCTAATACTCCAGTGTGACTTGCCGCACATAAAGGAGCCAGTCTGAGGTACGTGGTACGGAAGGATAGGAGATTATTTATGGTCATGACTATACAATAGCCCTTCATTGTTGCATGTTCGGAGAGAGAGAAAGAGAGAGAGAGAGAGAGAGAGAGAGAGAGAGAGAGAGAGGAATGAAAATGACAATTAGAAAGACAGAGTGATAAAGGTCATAAGAGAGAGAACAATGATAATGATAAGTAGAAAGACAGAGTGATAAAGGTCATAAGTTAAAGAAGCATAGTATATCCTAGGAAGAAAGAGTAGACCAACAGAAAATGAAATAAAGGGGAAAGAACCGACAGTGAGAAACACAGTATAGTGGGGCAGCCAAGTGCAAAATCGTTCAGATGGTGATACATGCACGAAATTTTGCATGTGGTTCGCCTTCAGGCTACTTATAAAGAAATTAATGTTAGCCCAACGATAATCCAATATGGCACCCATTTTTAAGATGGCCACAAAATTATGGCTATTAGATATGATTATCTTCACGTAATCAAAACAAACTGTCCAAAATTCATCTTTGAGGGGTAAATCCCTTTGTTTTTAAACATGGCGATTCTATTTTTGCAACATCTGGGTTTGTAGGATGGATTTATTGATCATTTTTGAAGGGTTTAAGACATTTTTATGTCTCTAATGCCTAATATTGTACTTGATGATTCATCTTTCATAGTCGATAGGCATCTGGATGCATCACTGTGTATTTACTGAATCGTAGTACTAGCACACACAGCTACAAAGTGCAGTGCAGCTCAGACCAAACCGACAGCATTTACATCATTCATGGCACTCGATCTTACATCTGCATTTAGTCAGCTGTTGGTAACACTTTGCAGTAGGCTGGGGGGTCTTACGACAAACCTTCCATCCCTCGCCATGCTTTGTCCATCTCCAGTCACTAGGATTCAGGTACAGTTGCCTGACTCCATACGCATCCTGCCTTGAAGGCAGCATATTTTGCTTGTTGAAGGAGGGCATCTTGAGCTGGTAGAATAGAGTTACATGTCCTTTTCTTCCGTGCAAACAAGTCCAGTCGTGTCTCGTTAGCTCCTACAGCAGTGCTGGACCTGTCATACGTGGTGAATATATACTTCTCTAAAGTCTGCATATCGGTGTCGTCAATGACTGGTGGATGTTAGCTAAGTTTCGAGAAGACAACTATGGCCTGATCATACACATTCCAAGTGTCGCAAGCAGACTTATTTCCTTTGCTTCGAAATGCTGGCACTACATCACATCCACTATAAGCATGGAAAAACAGGATTTGTCTTTTTTTTTTTTTCTAGCCCATGCACAGAGCAGCTCTCACGAACTGGGATCCATTTCAGTCTTCGTCCTTGACCTTCTCAAGCCATTCATATTCATGTGTCAAGACTGGTTTGAATAAGGTGAGTGCTGAGGAGACATCTGAAGACACAGTAACAGGAGGTTTAGGAGTCTTTCAGTAAAGTGAGCTGGAGGAATATCAGTGAATGACTCAGGAAGCTCTGGGATTGTGTTAATCTTACCACCTTGAATTTGCAGTGGTGAGCATAACTGACCGTTGTTATCTGCAGGGCCGGATTTACCTACTTGTGGGCCCCAGGACAAACACAGCAGTGGGCCATGGCCCACCGGTTGAAGACCACTGTGCGCCTATACTTACTGTACAGGGGTACCATACTCTGGGCCCTATATTTACTGTATAGGGGCCCTTATGGTTGTGAATATATTATATAATGAAATACTCGGTGTACACTTGAGACAAGGTTATACGCTGGCACACTGCGCGACAAATTAGTTTCACTGGGCCCCCAGATACAGTGGGCCCTAGGCAAATGGCCTACTGTACTTGCCCTATTGGTAAATCCGGCCTTGGTTATCTGAGCTGAGATGTTGGAAAAAGGAAATGCTTGTCCTATGGAACGATTTCTGTGTTGTCGTGGAAGTTGGATTATGGTCAATGTTGTCCATGGCAGCTCTTTTGAATAAATTCCCTAAGACAGGAGGGCATACTACACCGTCTTCAACATACCTGGTGATCACAGCATCCCCTGGTAGTGCTGATTTTTCCAGCACCCTGTCATATGAATTACTAAGGCCATTGTCATGTAACATTTCAATGAGATTTTTCTCTCTGGTCTTTGTAAAGACAGAGAATCCAACATAAACAGGAAATGACGTTTATCGGTCTTTTTAATGCCTGTGACGTGGTGGTGCTTTTTTGATCCTAACATGACAGTTATACTGGAGTAATTGAGCTATAGCAATTGCTGTTTTGGATGCACCAAATTGCAGCTGTGATTTAATGTCTGCTCTGTGATCAATCATGCAGATAAATTGGAGAAGTGTTGTAGGGACTGATTCAAGACATCCTGTTAGTAAACTTCCATCAAATTTGGACTTGTGACCGAGCATGCACTTGCGTATGATCTTTGCAGATTTAGCAAGAACTCTGTCTCCAGTGTAGTCACTAGCATTACCTAAAACAAAACCAACGTCTTTATGAAAGGCAAGGAGTACATCTCGCCCCTTGTGATGAGCTTCCAGTTCAGGCATTTGTGCCATTAATTTGACATTCAGCCTGGAAGAGTTGACATTTTGGCCCTTCAATCCCAATTGCTCAAGTCACTGTTTATACAGTGTAGTCAACTCTGCGAGCTTGTACATTACTGGATCAGTACCCCTCCCCCCAGTAGATTTAGTTTCATTTATATATGTAACTAGTTCAGAAAATGCTATAGCTTTGATTTCGTAGTCATGTGGTGTTTCATTTTCGTTTTCCTGAGCTTGTTTCCTAAAATGATCCGTCTCTGTTGTGCAAAGCCACCAGACAAGCAGGATGATACTATAATAAGAGACTTCACCAGATCCTGCTTCAGAAATCTGCCACTAGGTTCGCGTCTGTCGCCCAGCTCTGATGTGGGGTAGGCCTTGAAAAAGTAGCCAGTGCTTAATTTCTTTTTAATTTTGACACAAAGTAAAACACTTCAAAACATATTTTACTCATCAAATTACCCAGATGGCATTATACAGTATGCTACAAAGAAATTACAATATGGGAGCCCTTTGATTATATATAACGTATTATGAGTGTCATTTTGTAAACTCCGCTTTCGTCAATTTACTCATCTCTGTAAGCATAACATAGAGACAAAACCTAGGCACTTTTACTAGAACCATCCATAAAGCAAGAAAACAGTGATTAAAATTTTTGTCATTCGCTAGTATCCACAAAAGAAAATAGATGTGTAGCCGCATATTTAGCAACACGTTTCGATATGCTGCCCTGCCTGACGTATGACTTTTCCTAACAATATGGACCTGTTGAACGTCTTGTTCATCTTAGTAACCAAAGTCTAACACAAATAATTCTTTTAAATGTTTCCCTGGCTCCACTGCACAGTTTAGTAAGTTTAAACTTCAACTCCTCGTACTCTGTTATGATTATAGTGTCGTACCGCACTGCCGTTTGTTTGGATTAATATGGCTGGCTCACCAACTAAGCAATCGTTCAGTACATTATTTTCAGTGGAACTGCTTACTGCTTTAAAGCATGCTAAAACACACACATCAGAAGTCCTGGAGGTAATCTCCTTTTACTAACTGCACACGATTTATTCAAATATATGTAAACAGACAGCACACTATTTTGGTCCTCAAGCTGAGATTCTCTGAAAGCCTGGTTATTCTTTCTTTACAGGTATATATATATATGCCGTTGATTGAATAGGGGAAAATATTCCTATAAATAGCAGTATTATTATAAACTTAGTATTAAGTACAATTTCACAGGTCTTTAAAACCCTGCAAAAATATTTAATCGAGGCTGGGCGACGCTAGACCACCTGGTGGCAGACTGCTTAAACAGGTTTGGTGAAGCCTCTAATTCCAGGGCCACATCTCCACTGAGCTTCGCCAACTGTCTTCCATCACCCAGGTTTCGAGCTCACTCATTCAGTCTATCATTCATTTGCACTGTAATTGCTTATCTAAGCAATGAAACAGGCTCCTGTTTCTCGCAAAGAAAGCATTCTGAAACATTTGACTTAGTTCTCGGCACTTTTGATTGTCTTTCTCCGCATGTTTCACATGTTGCTGTTCCTTATCTCACCCTTTCCAGCTCTGTATTGTTAAACAGATCAAGCATGATTGGTAAAACATTCATTGCTTTGAACTGAGGGACATTTTTGCCATCATACTGTAGCCAATCTGTTTTGTACTATATGAAATTGGCGAACATATATGATCTTCCTTTTTGTTCAGTTGACAAAGACAGCACTTGTTCCAATCTGTTCTCTCCTTGAATGAAGATTCTCCAATGTTAGCCATATTCAAGAGTATATGGCAATAAACAATCAGAGGCCGAGGGTTTCCCCTTTTACCACCTTAATTGTAAGCATTTTCTTGTAGGGATTACAACTAGGTTCATGCATTAAATTGCCCTACACATAGCCCAATCATTCATCCAGTGCTATTCGAGTCCCATGCGATCTGTAGAACATCCACATGACTAAATCCACATCATCTTTGGCTTGGCTCTCTCGCACTGGCACATCCTGTCAATTCAGGTGAGAATATCTAACTGCTATGGGGGCTAATTAGATATCATTTGGGACTCTTAACTGTATTACTTTGCAGAAGCTGGCACTGAACTCCATGCTGAGTTTTGCAACAATGATGTCACCAGAGTGCCCTGGTAGTGCATGACATTCACTCATATAATTACCATTACAACTTGATTTTCAAGTGGATAACGCTATTTTTATATCAACTAACCCTTGATGAGTCTCTGTGCGAAATTTGGTGCATGTATCATAAAGTAAACGATTCCACCAAAATTTGCACTTAGCTGCCCCACTACTAAGGAAAAGAGAAAGACTGTCAAGGACGCTAGAAAAAGCCCTATTGAGTAAACTACTAGCATTTTTGTGTCAGTCATGAATTTCGTTCAATAAACCGAAATGCCAGCCGTATATATGTAACGTTCCCAACATCTATCTTTGTGATCGGAGACACATCGACAGTAATGCTCTCTCCTTTCTGCCGCATTTCCCGACCAAATATCAACTCTCCATAATTGATGAAATTAGGGGTTAGAGTTTGCTCACGAGGTCAAGACTCATGAAAACATTAAAGGATCAGAGATTAACTGACAGAAGACCATAAAGTACGGCAGCAAAAAAAAAAAAAAAAAAAAAAAAAAGCCACTTGTGAGTTCGAAGTATAAATATAAAATCTTTTTTTTTTTTTTTTTTTACAACAGCTATTGCTAGTTGAGCTCTTTAGGGATGAAAGTATTCATCGTTCAGAAGGCTGGAGCAATTCTTCTGTGAAAGAATAAGAGTCATATTTAAGGGTGAAAATCAGTCTTTTTCCTTTTAGCTTCCTAAATTAATCTTAAGAGAAAACTTGTCAAACACAGTGTAACAACTGTTAGTCTTGAGTAACAACTGTCTCCAATCGTACTTGTTGATGAACCATTAAAAAAAGCCCATTAACATACGCTGATTTCCCGCTTTCTGTCGTCGTCCATGATGACAACAGAAACCGAAACAGAGAACTTTAAATTTCCACTGGTATTATGAATATTGATTGATTTTAATTATTTGTTGAGGCCACTTTCTTTTCAGTCTTAAGATACACACACACACACACACACACACACACACATATATATATATATATATATATATATATATATATATATATATATATATATATCACGAGTTGGCGCGATATTCTCTCTAAATAAACTCGTGACATTGAACTTTGTGGGAAACTGCGAATTCTAGTGAATTTCCATAAGTATCACTCAGTCAACCGCCACGTATTCACCCAATCGGGAGTGTTTTCAGAAAATTTTTCATTGTTTCATAAGTGATCGTCCTTGTGCGCGACATTAGAGCTTCCGCTGAGTGATTTGTTATGGACGTGTTTTGCTCACTTCTAGCCGTTAGCAAGTGCGGCCCGACACTCGCCCCTCTCTCACAATTTGAATTTAGTCAGGATTTGAGCGTCGTGGAAGCAGGTTCGATTGGGCCGGAGCAGCGTGTGTGGTAGCGTCCTTCCTCAGCCGACCCCAGTTCCCGCTGCTGCCGTTGTCCAGTTCCTGAATTCCCGCCTAGCGTGAATTGGCGAGAGGTTCAGCGAGGCAGCGTCCTTCCTCAGCAACGACGCCCAGTTCCCGCTTAGCCCACTCTCTGACCAGTATTTTTCTTTCGTATTTTCCTAGGCTTAAGAGTTAGCTTTTGAGTGAGCGAGTGAGTGTGTTCTCCTTATTTTGAATTCATTTTGAACATGTAACGTAAATTTAACTCATTGTAATCAATAAATTAACAATTCTTTTTCTTGAGCTTAATGTAATGTAAACTCGTGTTTTATTTCTCCATATCAACCTTATTCTAATTGCAACTCCTAGTTTGCATAAGCGCTTTGCATTATTCATAACTGGTACTTAGGCCAGTCCTTTTAAGCTTAAAATCCGTTGTGCAACCAGAAGTTAATGCACCAGCAAGAACCTGCTTATTATTCATAGCATTAGTTATTGATTGTCAGGGGTGGAGTCACTTTCTCCAGAGGCTAACAGTACCAATAAACAGCACGTGTGAGTAATCAGTCTCTGCTGTGTACTGTTGAGAAAGTTTAAAAATTCTCGTCCTTAGAGAATCGGCAAAGTAAACTGGCATAAAGTAATCATTCCTTGATTTTCACAAGTCAGTTCTTTGTCCTTGATCTCAAGTATTATTGAATATTATTCTTTAATACTGCATATTCTCAAAAACCCCGTGACATCTGGCGACCTCATTCCAGGATATTAACTCCTAGCTCTAAAGTTATTCACGAGGTTATACTCACTCACCCATACTTAAGTATTTATCATTAAAGTCTATAGGCACTATCTTACTGGTGATTATTGATTCAGTTCTATTAATTTACGTTATAGTTTTCACAGTCAGTGTTTTGTTTAATTTTCTTTCTTTACCAGTCTAACTACATAAAACTGGTCACCACTAATTTGTGCCTATATTTATTTTCGATAATTGGCATCTTTCTCTGCAAAATAGCGGTCAGTGCTTAGTCTCTAGTTCACTTAGATTGACTTAGCATCATGTCTACCAACGTCTATGTACAGGAATCTAAAGATATGGGGCTTACAGACCCCACAGAAGTAAAGAATTATGTCCTCTCTCGGCATAGTAACGAACAGCAACGCAAAAATGATGCTTGTGAAGAGCATAGAATCCAACGCGAACACGAGCGAGAACAGCGCGAACATGAGCGAGAACAGCACGAGGAACGCGAGAGAGGACGTCAACATGAGCAAAAACAACGTGAACTCGAGTTAGAACAACGTGAGAGAGAACGTGAATACGAGCGTGAGCAACGAGAGAGAGAACGAGAACACGAACGTGCGGAGCGAGAAGCACGCGAAAAACATGAACTTGAAATGTTGAAGCTCAAGCGAGATTCCTTGGCTTCAGACACATCTGGTGCAGCTGGCCCAAGCTCCACGAGCGCTATCCCTGCACATATTATGGCGACCCCACACATCAAGCTTCCTCCATACAAGGAAGGCGAGCGAATCGAGCCATACATAGCTCGTTTTGAAGACATGGCTCAGCTTTACTAGCTGGATGATGCAGCTAAGCGGCTTCAGTTTCTTAGCCTGTTTGAGGGTCCTGCCCTCGATATTCTCCACAGAATTCGTGGAGACAATCTCACGTATGAGATGATGAAGGCCGCACTCGTCAAAGCGTACGGTCTCACAGTTGACGACGCCAAGAGTCAGTTCATGAAGGCGCGTTTACAGGAAAAAGAGACTGCCGTTCAGTTTCTTGACCGGCTTACTGCTTACTTAGATGAGTGGATGGAGAAAGATGAAACTCCTTCCACGTGTGAGGGGATAATCGACCTTATGCTGCGCATGCAGCTAGAAAAGTCGTGGCCTACTGAACTTATGGCTCAGCTTAAGATCTGCCAGGTAAGGGATGCCAGCCAAATGGTGAAGAAGACTGATGCATTCTTCACTGCATACGGGTATCAAACTCGCAAGCAGCATACCTGGAACAGGAAACCTGATAAATCTGGGAAACCATCTCAGACTGAACCCTAGCAACAAGACCGTTTTCAGAGTAATGGCCAAGGTCCAAAACCGCAGAGGAAGGACCAGGGGCAAAACACCCAGAAACCTGAGTGGAAGGGGTACAACAGGTACCCTAGCCAGCAGCAGTATCAGCCATGCAACCAACCGTCAGGACTGTCCTTTTCAGCACCAGCTCAAGTGAATAGGAGGCAGGAGGCGAATGCAGCCTTCATTCCTCAGCAGCAGCACGGTGGTCATGTCCCTACCAGTACGGGTACTCCCCCACAGTTCTCTAGTCCCACAGCGACAGTGAACACTCTGCCACAGGAGGTCAATCCTCCATCTCCTCCGACAGTGAGAACGACCCCTCAAGTATTTAATTCTCAGGGCACCATGTTTGCCGCATCATTTATTCAGCAGCCTCATCAGTGGCTGGCTGCTTCCTCCGCAGGCCCTCCCACAGGTGACAGTGCCTTCCTTGTTCAGCCAGGGTTTGTGGAAGGCATTCCTGTGAAGGTCCTGAGAGACAATGGTTCCTCAGGTTGCTCTGTCAGGCAGAGTCTAGTTCGGCCTGAGCAGTACACAGGTCGACAGATCCAAGCTAACCTTATTGATGGGTCAGTGAGATTGTTCCCTGGGGCACATATCCAGGTGGCATCTCCATTTTACACTGGTACGACACTCACAGTTGTCATGCCAGAACCCTTATTTGACCTTATCATAGGCAATATTCCCAGTGCCAGGTATAGTTGCACTGAAGATGACGCTACTCAGACTTCGGCTACAGTAACACAAGCCATGGCTGAGGCTCCGGACTGTGTCACCCCGGTGACCATTGAATCGCCGCAAGATCTGATGTGTACCCAAGTTGTTGTTCAAGAACAGCATTCTGACCCGACACTTGCTGCTGTGCGAAAGAAACAAAAGGGTAGAGTGATAAAGTATTCACTGGGAGGTCAAGCCAAGTTCCTTTGCAAACAAAGACGGCTGTACCGTGAGTCACGAACACCCCAGGACGAGGTTTGACTGCAGTTTGTCGTTCCTGCCAAGTACCGCCTAGCAGTGTTAGAATGGGGTCATTGTTCAGCCTCAGGAGGTCACATGGGCAAAAGGAAGACCCAGGGCCTTATCCGAGCTGACTTTTTCTGGCCAGGGATGGGACGAGAAATATATAGCTTTGTGTGTTCCTGCAATGTGTGTCCACATACCACTAATCAGGGACATGTCCTTCCTGCGCTGTTTGAAACCACACCCGTAATCTCTGAGTCAGTTGAAAGAGAGGGCAGCAGTAATGTAGGTGCAGACCTGACGTCTTGCCCGTTGGCCCCACAGGACACAGTATGTCCAGGGCCTCTGCATACATATGTACCGTAGGTTAAGGGGGAGGTTCGAGAACCCCGTAGAGACAGTCCGAGGCTGTGTATGAATTACCTTGTGGAATGTCTCGAGCTGTGGGCCTCTCTGAGGATTCTCAGAGAATGCACATTATCCACATGAGTGTTCACACCCACGGTGGGTGTTAAAATGTGACCTGCCCGAGATTGTGTAGGGATTCTCAGTTTCCTAATGTTAATCATAAGTATAGAGTTAGTTTAACCAGTAAACTGGGTCCCTAGCAAATTGCAACATTTGATGTCCTGCAGAAACGCCAAGTCTTTTCGCTCTTGATCACGTTCCTTGGTTAATTTGGCGAATTGCAGCGTTTGATGTCCTGCAGAAAAGCCCAGTCTTTTTGCTAATTAGGTATAGGGTTTAATTAGTAAACTGGGTCAGCGTTTGATGTCCTGCAGAGACGCCTTGACTACGTTTCCTGGTTAATAATGTAAATAGTGTACGTTTTGTAACATAAGTACTGATTGCTAGGCAGAGAGAGAGAAATGACATTTTTGATGCTCCACCTTGATCGCTTTCTCAGGTGCAGCTGGCGGGTGCAGCTCTGCCGTGCAGAACAGCTGATCATCCCTGATGGATGCTGCCGCCTCTTCTCTTCTGCCTCGTCGTCATCATTTGCTATTGACTTGCATTATGTAATTTTACACGTAGGTACAGTTACACCACAACTGTCACACCTACACCGTGTATTACATACATCACGCTACATTACAATTAGTTGTTAATGTAAATGTAGCGAACTTTCACTCAGTTTGACGTGAGTACAGGATTTTTCACCGTCGTCATGGAGTTTTTTCCTCAAGCTTGTTTCTATTAGCATAAATACAAGGTTTTTTCGCTCACTGGTGACTGTGACTTTCTCCTGTAGCAGGATAGCACACACACACCACAGTGTGAATCTTGTGTGACTGAGTTAGGATTTATATGTATGTAAATTGAATTTTTTTTCCTGAGAAAAAAAAAAAAAAATTTGATGGGGGGTAATGTTACGAGTTGGCGCGATTTTCTCTCTAAATAAACTCGTGACATTGAACTTTGTGGGAAACCATGAATTCTAGTGAGTTCCCATAAGTATCACTCAGTCAACTGCCATGTATTCACCCAATCGGGAGTGTTTTCAGAACATTTTTCACTGTTCCATAAGTGATCGTCTTTGTGCGCGACATTAGCGTTTCCGCTGAGTGATTTGTTATGGACTTGTTTTGCTCACTTCTAGCCGTTGGCAAGTGTGGCCCAACACTCGCCTCTCTCTCACAATTTGAATTTAGTCAGGATTTGAGCGTCGTGGAAGCAGGTTCGATTGGGGCAGAGCAGCATGTGTGGCAGCGTCCTTCCTCAGCCAACTCCCAGTTCCTGCCGGAGCCATTGTCCAGTCCCTGAATTCCCACCTAGCGTGAATCGGCGAGAGGTTCAGTGAGGCAGCGTCCTTCCTCAGCAATGACACCCAGTTCCCGCTTAGCCCACTCTCTGACCAGTATTTTTCTTTTGTATTTTCCTAGGCTAGTGAGCGAGTGAGTGTGTTCTCCTTATTTTGAATTCATTTTGAACATGTAACATAAATTTAACTCATTGTAATCAATAATTTAGCAGTTCTTTTTCTTGAGCTTAATGTAATGTAAACTTGTGTTTTATTTCTCCATATTAAGCTTATTCTAGTTGCAGCTCCTAATTTGGATAAACTCTTTGCATTATTCATAACTGGTACTTAGGCTAGTCCTTTTGTTAAGCTTAAAATCCGTTGTGCAACCAGGAGTTAATGCACCAGCAAGAACATGCTTATTATTCATAGCATTAGTTATTGATTGTCAGGGGTGGAGTCACTTTCTGCAGAGGCTAACAGTACCAATAAACAGCAGGTGTGAGCAATCAGTCTCTGCTGTGTACTGTTGAGAAAGTTTATAAATTCTTGTCCTTAGAGAATCGGCGAAGTAAGCTGGCATAAAGTAATCATTCCTTGATTTTCACAAGTCAGTTCTTTGTCCTTGATCTCAAGTATTATGGAATATTATTATTTCATATTGCATATTCTCAAAAACCCTGTGACTATATATATATATATATATATATATATATATATATATATATATATATATATATATATATTTATATATATATATATATATATATATTTATATATATATATATATATATATATATATATATATATATCCACTTGGAGCCCAGTGTCCAGATATATATGGACAGAACTGGGATTTTTCAGGTCTTTATGAAGTAGGGAACCCCCGGGTAGGGACCTATGAGCTTCGCGACTATGAGCCGATAGGCGGAGGGTGGTACGCTTAGTACCCACCCAGCGCCATGCCTCGCCCAGCACCCCTGGGATCCAATGGGTTAATGACTGGCAAATCTATCAGTCTCTTTAACCCATTGGAGCCCAGTGTCCGGAATATTGGACGGAACTGGGATTTTTCAAGTGTTTATAAAGTACGGAACCCCAGGGTAGGGGCCTACGAGCTTTGCGACTATGAGCCGATAGGCGGAGGGCGGTACGCTTAGTACCCACCCAGCGCCATGCCTCGCCCAGCACCCCTGGGATCCAATGGGGTAATGACTGGCAAACCTATCAGTTTCTTTAACCCATTGGAGCCCAGTGTCTGGAATATTGGACAGAACTGGGATTTTTCAAGTGTTTATAAAGTACAGAACCCCAGGGTAGGGGCCTATGAGCTTTGCGACTATGAGCTGATAGGCAGAGGGTGGTACGCTTAGTACTCACCCAGCTCCATGCCTCGCCTGGCACCCCTGGGATCCAATGAGGTATACATATATATATCTATCTATATCTATTATATATATATCTGTCTATATATATATATATATATATATATATATATATATATATTGTTATGTCCTTGTCCCACACTGCCACAGGCTTCAACAGCAGTTGTACAGTACAGGAAGGACGTTGCCCAGTGGGCTGTTCTTTCTATGGACAGCCTTTAGGTGTGCAATATACAAGTTCAGTTGATGCAAAAATGAACACTGGGTCCTTAAAGTTCAGTCTTTATTCTCCAAATAATTCCACTTAATGCTTTCCAACTTCACTATTCTCACAAGCACTGGAGCTATACACACTTTACTGCTGCTATCACACTTCATGCTTAACAACACTTCACAGTTAGTACACTTAACCCGCCTCATCCCGACGTTTTCTGGGCAGTGGTATGCCCCAGTCCCGACATATTTGGACCTTTTTTTTTTTTTGACTCAAACATCCGCTTTTGGTGAGAAACATCGAAAATTCATAGAGAAATCGCTCACCTGAGGTTTAAAATACTCGATCTAGGTACGAGTACCTCCTTACCTGACTGGGTTTTCTAACAGGCTGGCACCAAAGAAAACGAGTTCTATGGGAGGGTAACTATTTTATCCACTCATAAACAGTATTTATTTATTTACTTGGTACGAATTTATATGTAGTACAAGAGTATATTGGTTTTCAAACAGTAATATAGGCATTATAAGCATTGTTTCACTCACTAACTCATCACCATTCATGACCTTTCTTACCCACATTACCTGATCATCATTTCTGACTGTTTCTTCCTCTAATGCTATGTAAACTTTGTCCTCCACATTGTCATCAATTGGGAAATCACTCTGGCCCTGAATGTCTTTATTGGCCAGGTCACTGGTAACAGGTGAATTGCCGAGACAATGGTGTGCAGGGGAGGGGGCAGAGGTTTTGCGGTGTAAGGCATTGTCCCTGCTTGGCATCTTGTAGAGGAATAGAGGAAGGTGTCCCGTGTATACGTGCCAAAAATCACTCGCGAAATCACACGCGAAAATTGAAAATTGTGCAAATTAGGGACCTTGCAATGTTGCCGCGTTAATTCACGTCTCCGGGATATGAGTGCACGTCATGTGAGGACGTGAATTCACGTCTCCGGGACGCGGCGGGTTAATGCTTGATATTTGACTGTTTTCTCATGTACCAATGATATAAAAACTTCAGTAACCCGTCACTGTTTGCCACTGTTTTCAGAAGTACCAAAAATATACAAAAATCTTCACTGACACTGACACAGCACTACACAAAAAACGACTGCACTTCACACACTCTGACCTGAAACCCGACTAAACTTGAAATAGTCTCCACACCATCTTATATAAGCTTGCATTACTCTCGAAAATTTTACATTTTTCCACACTTCTGGTGTATTCTAGAGAATGAGCACAGTTACCAACTCAGAGACATCAAAACATGCTTGAGTTGTTTCACATTACATAACACTCTAAATCGTTAACCATACGAACTTAAATTACATAATTTAACAAGCAATCAAATAAAACTTGATAAAGAAAAAGAGCAGAACAATTAATGCATAACTTATGAAACAACCACGCTCACAAACACCAGGCAAACTGGTAACTCTGACTCGTACCGGAACTTACGGTACAAGAAATATCTCGAAGGTACCAGCCTACTTAAATGGCAAATCTCCCTTATATATATATATATATATATATATATATATATACTCAGCAAATTATTAATGCCTGTCTGTGAGCGATAATTCTGATATTTCAAATAGTTTCTTTCGAAGACTTATTATTGTCACTAACGAACTACTTCCTACAGTTTTGAAATGTACAGGTACACTGGCATTTAATTATTGTTTTCTATTACAATTTTACAAAATAGGTTTCACCTTGCAGAGATATAAGAAAAATTACATCTAACCCATCCAGTCATAAGATGAGAACACCTTTCACCTTTCCATCAGCTTCCCACAGCGTCCATCTCGGCAGTTACTTCAGAAGTCATGGGATGATGCCATGGCACACCTAATGCCTGACTTTGTTCATACGTCTGATTAGGAAAAAAGTAATCTTGTTGTTTTATAATGTATCAAAAACTCAGTTCTTACACCTTTCGACCTGTCGAAATCTACCACAGCAATGTCCTCTGATTTTGAACAATACCCAACTCAGTCCTGCATCAGTTTTCACCATATTTGGGGTTTCATTCTCTCGAGATTCATCTTGGAAAAATCATATTATCTCTCTTGTAAAATCTGTTTCCAAGAGATTTGGTGTGCTAAGCCGACTCCATGTCTTCTTTATCCCTGCACAACTGTTGACTTTATACAGGAGTTTTATTCGTCCCTGTATATAGTACAGCTCTCATGGGTGGGGAGGCTCCTCACATGCTCTTCTCAACAACATTGAGTCAAAGGCTTATTGTTTCATATACTCTCCTCCTCTTACTGGCTCCCTTCAACCTCTGTCTTTTCACCTCACTGTTGCATCTCTCTTTTCTATCGCTACTTCAATGGTCACTGTTTTTTGAACTATCTGCTTGCATCCCAGGCGTATAGCACCCGTCTAGGAGCAAACTCTTATCCCATTACTGTCCAACTCTCTCATGCAGGAGTTGATGCTTACTCCCAGTCCTTCACATATGCAACATGTCAACTCTGGAGCTGTCTTCCTCTGTCTGCATTTTCTATTGCCTATAACCTCCAGTCTATCAAACGCACTGTGTCCAAGCATCTCGAAAATGAATGGATCTTGAATTTGCTCTCTTTTATCTTGTTTTTATTTCTTGAAGGAAACAATCTTCGCAGGCTTTTAGCCTTTGTCTCCATTTTCCTTGCTTAAAAAAAATATATATATCGCTGTTCGAAATCTGGGTACTCTGCCACCACTTTCTGGGGCGATTCTACATACCTTTACAAACAGGTTTCTTGCACGAACACACATATGCCTTGTATACATATACCATACATACCTTCGTATTAGAACTTTGTATATTCTCGATATATTATTCTGCTCTTCCTCCTACACACACACACATATATATATATATTGTTACATAGCCTATGATTTCATCATCCTTTGTATAATTCTAACGTACAGTATGCTGCATGTTTGATCACGATTCGCCTTGTGGCTTCCATAGTGACCAAGCTTCCGTGTTCTACCTCACTCCCCCCTTCTCCTCCCTTATAGTAGAGTAAGTCGTTCTTTCTGTTGTTCAGAGCAGGAGTGTCAACTCTTTGTCCCCTATGGCTTCATTTGCGCGTCCTTCTTACAAGTTGTATCAAGCTCTGCCGGCCCCTATATAATGAGCTCAGTCTCTGCATTAATTGTCACTTAGATCTACTCCTCATTTTGTTCACATCTCTGTCCTCCCCTGTACAGTTGTTATTATTTTTGTGAGTGCTCAGGAAGTCTCCAACCATCTAGCTGCTGTGTAATTTGAGTATAAGTGTTATTACATTTTTTCTTGTACTGTATAGCATAAGGTGTTAATTCGTAGGCCTGGTAAGGTTTTTGTGATTCATGTGGAGTTTTTGATGTCAGCCATTATTAATAATATTTTGTATCTGTAATAATATATCTTGCATTAACTGAGCATTATCCGGTTTTCTCATTTTATCAGGGATGACTTAGATAAATTTACTCTTGCTAATTTCGTGTTAATAGAGGCTATTGCAGTTAACTATATATTTAACCTGTTTTTTGCCATTACATTATCCTTATGAGTCCTGAATGTTTAGTTGTTAGTTTGAGCATTAAACTTTAACCTGTAATTTTACCTAACTCTTTTGTTTTGAACCTGGAACTTCGCGGGACAGTAGTGATTTTAGTATTCTCACTTGAAGTGTTCATTATCTCTCTCTGTTCCGTAACAATATATATATATATATATATATATATATATATATATATATATATATATATATTGTCTCTCTCTCTCTCTCTTCCTCTCTCTCTCTCTCTCTCTCCTACAACAACACACACCTATTTCTTCTTTCACACCCACAGCCCTCCCATCCCTCCCAGTCTCACTGCTCATTCACACGGCACTCATCACCTCCCCCCTTTCACCTTGTCTCATGCACACAAACACATCCTTCTCACATAAAGCACTCTCCCTCCTCCTCACATTCACTTCCACCCCTGCAAATACACATCTTTCCCTCGCACTGCGCATTCCTCTCCTTTCTCGCACCATACATACCATCCCCTCCCTCACACCATACACACCATCCCCTCCCTCATACCATACACGCTCCTTCCCTTACTCACACCATACAGCCCCCTCCCCATACTCACACCATACACATTGTCCCCTATCTCAAACCATGCACACTGCTCTCCTCTCTCACACCATACACACACCTCCTCTCCCTCACACCATATACGCCCCTCTCCTCCCCCACACCTTACACACTCCTCCCGCCCATCACACTGCACATCTCTCCTTTCTCTCACATACCCCTCTCCATTCCCTCACAGCAAATACCCAGTTCACACATGAGAAACATCCTCTCTTTCCCCCATCTCCTTCTACTTCACCGACACTCAAAGTACTCCATTGACAGGTATACGTATCCATCAATTAAAACACACGTCTCCCTCCCCCCGCACGCAAACTCCTTCCCTCTCCCGAAGCTAATTTTTTCTCTCGCAGAACACATTCCACACCTAGAACACACACCACATTCCCTCACATTACATATCCCTCCCTCCTGCATCTGCCGTGCAGATCCCTCCTGTACCACAAGACACATTTCGTTCTCCCCTCCCACACAGCTCACCTCTTTCTTCCTTCCCACACATCACACCTCTTTGCCCCCTGCAACACGCCACACCTCTTTTTCCTCTCCCCCACACCACACCTCTTTATTTCCCTCCAGCCCACCACACATCTTCCTCCCTTCCCTCGCACCACATCTCTTTGCCTCCTCCCACACACCGCACCTCCCGTCTCACACAATACAGCCCAGTTCAGCTCAGCTCAGCCTCCGCTCCAACAAATTTATTGGAGACGCACTTCGGTGTCTCGCCTGCCGTCCTAGTTCATCCTGACTGACACGCCCGGAGCGGGGCGGGAGAGGAAACGCAGTTGTAGGTTAGATGAGCCACAAGTGGGGGGGGGGGAGGAGAGGAATGGAATTAGTAAGACGAATACCAGCTTAGATAGCTGATATTGTCTTTTGGTTGGGATTTTTTTGCCAGGCCCTGCTAGATTCATTTGATTCTAACCTAACAGCCTAATCGAATCGAATCTAATGAAACTTAGTGTAGTTTGATCTATGTGTCCTGCTTCATAGTGCTGTGATTACTTATTTTTTTTATGCACGAAAGAAGGAACCAAAGGCCAGGAACCCGCAAACAGTTCCTTCAAACAAACAGACAAAAAAAAAAAAAAAAGAGGCAAATTCAAGATCCGTTCATTTCGAGATGCTTGGACAATGCGTTTGAAAGACTGGAGATCATAGGAAGTAGGAATTACGGACAGAGACAGTTCCACAGTTGACCTGTTGCAAAAGTGAAGGACTGGAAGTAACAGTTATCTCTTGCATTAGAGAGCTGGACAGAAAAAGGGTGAGAATTTGGTGCCAGACGGGTGCTACGCACCCGTCATAGAGGTGGAGGGATGCTAGCAGACAGTTCAGAGGAGCAGTGACCGTTGAAGTAATGATAGAAAAGACATAAAGATGCAACGGTGCAGCGAAGAGACAGAGGATGAAGGGAGTCAGTAAGAGAAGGAGAGTTAATGAGACGAAAAGCCTTTGACTCCACCCTATTGAGAAGAGCTGTATATGGGATCCTCCCCACACATGAGAGTCGTACTCTACACAGGGGATAATAAAACCCGTGTATGAAGTCAACAACTGTGCAGGGGTAAAGAAGGTGCGGAGTCGGCTTAGCACACATAATCTCTTGGAAGCAGATTTTACAAGAGATGTAATATGTTCTTTCCAAGATAGTTCTCAAGTGAATGGAACCCCAGGCATGTTCAAGGATGATGCAGGATTGAGTTGGATATTATTAAACATTAGTGGGTACTCCTGTGGAAGACTGTGTCGGGTTGATAGGTTTAAAAACCTAGTTTTTGATGCATTAAAACAACAAAATTATTTTTACCCCAATCAGAGATACAAGCCAAGTCAGACATTAGGTTTGCCATAGCCTCATCCCTTGTCTGTTGAAGCAACTGCTGAGATGGACGTTGCGGGAACCGAATAGAAAAGTGAAGGGTGGAGTCATCAGCGTATGAGTGGATAGGGTTAGATGTACAGCTTAGAAGGTCACTGACGAATAGAAGGAAGAGAGTCGGTGATAGGACAGAGCCCTGAGGAACACCACTATTGATAGATCTAGGAGATGAACGATGGCCGTCTACAACAGCGACCAGAAAGGAAGCTATAGATGAAGGCACAGATAGAAGAATAGAAACCGTAAGAGCGCAGTTTGGAAATTAAAGATTTATGCCAGACTCGATCGAAAGCCTTTGAGATGTCAAGTGCAATGGCAAAGCTTTCACCAAAGTCCCTAAAGAGGATGACCAGGAGTCTGCAAGGTAGGTGAGAAGATCGTCAGTGGAGCGTCCCTGACGGAACCCATACTAACGATCAGAAAGAAGATTGTGATAGGAAAGATGTTTTAAAATTTTTCTGTTAAGAATTGACTCGAAAACCTTTGAGACATAGGATGTTAAAGCAATTGGACGATAGTTAGAGGGTTGGGAATGGTCACCCTTCTTTGGGACTGGCTGAATGAGGGCAAACTTCCAGCAAGAAGGAAAGGTACAAGTTGACAGACAACTGCAAAAGAGTTTACCTAGGGAGGGTGTAAGCACAGAAGCACAGTTCTTGAGGACAACAGGAGAGAGTCCATCAGGCCCATATGCCTTGTTAGTATTGAGGCCAGTGATAGCAGAAAATACATTAGCTGAAGAAATTTTCATTTCAGCCGTGAGGAAGTCAGAGGGGAGAAGTGATGGAGGAACAGCACCGGAATCGTCTAAGGTGGAATTGGAGGAGAAAGTCTGACCGTAGAAATCTGCTTTATCAGTAGAAGAAATAGCTACAGAGCCATCAGAATAGAAAAGAGGAGGGAAGGATGATGAGGTTAAGTTATCAGAAAGGTTTTTGGTAAGGTGCCAGAAGGAGCGGGAAGAATTCGAGTTGGGGAGTTGAGAGCATTTAGTACGGATGAAACTATTTTTAACAGAGCGAAGAACAGACTTAGCACGATTCTGGGCAGAAACATAAGCAGTATGTGTTTCGGGGTGGGTTGGTTCTGGTACCTTTTTATAGGCCCTCTCCTTGTTGTAGACATCATTAGAACAAGCGTGAGTAAACCAGGGCTTTCTTGCATTAGTCAAAGGATATGAGAAGGGAATGTATGCTTCCATGCCCGAGAGAATAACCTCCATAATGCGCAATGCACACTCAGATGGCTCCCAGCCATGGAAGCAATAATCATTCCAGGGAAAATGAAAGAGGTACTGCCTGAGGGCCTCCCAATCTGCAGCTCCAAAGTGCCACAGTCGACGTTTCTTTGGAGGGTCCACAGGCCGTACCGGATCGATAGGACAGGTTAAGATAATTAGGTTGTGATCGGAGGAGCCCAGTGGAGAGGAAAGATTGTCTATGCAATATACATGTATATAGAAGATTCGATCACTATGGTCATAGCTGCATCTAAAACTAAATTAGCTCCTTTAGCACCGATGAGCATTTCTGGTCTGAAACGGATGGCAGCAGTTTTAGGGCTTAGGTTGACTCTTTCTGTGAGCAAAGCGCTTGAATTTCCCTTGACTAAGGCTACCCTTTTGTTAGACAGCATGAAGATATTGTTGTGAATTCGAGGTTGAAGTGGGATATTCGAGCTCTTGGTTGCCAATAGACTAGGAGAAATACAGCCTAGATCTAGTTCAGCTGAGTGGATACATTTTACATTTAAGAAGGTTCCTGCAGAATTGCTGTCGAGAGGCTGTAAATCATTAGGTCGGATCACTGAAGATTTGTGGTGGACAGGGTCAAGGTATC
>NC_137053.1:8962395-9057395 GCF_032717465.1 Coenobita brevimanus | reverse complement strand
CTTTCCTTGGCCTTTTGCCTACGGGTGACTTTACACTCCCTCCTCTGTCTTTCTTTCCTTCATTCTTTCCTCTTCCTTTTGCCTGTGGGTGACTCTACACTGAGTGACAAGCCAAATGGTTTCCTGTACACCAGGAAACCATTTACTACGCTGGGTGGTAGCCATATAACCAAATTTTGGTGCCAGCTGGTTTAGTGGGAAAGCATTGAGCTTCAATCGGATTGAGTCGTTGAAGGTTTATATCCAAGGGATGGTTGGGGTTGATTGCTCATGTAATGCCACTCAGGGAAGAGTGAAGCTGGTCACTCTCATCTTAAATGTCAGGACCAACTGCCTAGCCCCGGGTTCCTACGCTCCTCATGAAGCAATGTAGGATTGGATAACGGATTGCTCTCTCTCTCTCTCTCTCTCCTTTCCTTGAGGGAAGCAGCCTAGGTATATATATAGATAGATATATACATGTATACATATATATATATATATATATATATATATATATATATATATATATATATATATATATATATATATATATATATATATAATTCATCATCATCATCATCATCAGGACCTCCTTTCCCACCCTAGGGCAGGGTGACGAGAAGTAATGTCCAGACAGCCCAAAAATGCCCATTCCAATAGGGCATGATTCCAATCACTCATCATTCAAGCCCTCGCAATCCTGGCTCCATCGGATACGCCAAAAACATTCACCACGTTTTGTAACTTCACATAAACGTATCCGACAGTCAGTCCGGATGCTGTCACATTAGAAAATGGGTGCCAAATCCCTGATCATGCACTTCTCCTCACAACATTCATCCAGCCAGCTCGATCTCGTGTCAGGTCCCTAGCCTCACCGACTTACGTACCTCTCTTCCTCACACACTTATCCACAGTATCTCTCCACCTTCTCTTTGGCCTACCTCGCCCCCTCCCTCTTTCAGATTCGCTCAGGTATACCTTTTTCACCACTCTATTTTTATCCATTCTCTCCAAATGACCATACCATCTCAGTACTCTCTATTCGATTCTGGTGTCCACCGACTTCCTCACTCCACATCTTTTACGAATCACATTATTTCGTATCCTATCCACCCTCTGTACTCCACATACATTCCTCAGCAGTCCCATCTCCACTGCTCTTACTCTTGACTTTTCATTTTCATGCCACACCATAGTCTTACATCCACATATTAAAGTTGGCACCAACACTCCTTCATGTAAGCCTCGTGCAGCTGCAACACTCAAGCCTCTGTTTCTTATCAAGGCTTTCATTGCACCAGCCACTTTTAGTCCTTGTGTCACTCTACTTTCAACTTCCTTTGCACATTTTCCTCTCTTTTCTATCACTGTACCCAGATATTTGATCTCTCTCACCAATTCCAATCTCTCTCCATTCACTGCAACATCGCACTGTGAGTCACCTTCTCTCTCAATAACCATCACTTTACTCTTTTCTACATTTTTACTCTCAAGGCACGATGTTCACAGACATCAGCAAAATTCTCCACTAGTCAACCAAGTTCTTGTCCGGATTAAGCAGTACTGCATTATCAGCATACAACATATTTGAGATATTTCATCCATTACCATTCATTACCAACGCCATCCCTCTCTGCATTACTCGTGTTTTTAATTCTCTCATCACCCCATCCGTCCATATAATATATATATATATATATATATATATATATATATATATATATATATATATATATATATATATATATATATATATATATATATATTGAACAACCATGGGGAGATCACACAACCTTGTCGCACGCTCACACCAATCGTGAACCATTCACTTAGATGCCCATTAACCTTTACACATGCTACCCTACCATCATAAAATCGCTTGACGCCACTTAGAAGCTTACCATCTACACCGTATATGCGCAAAACTTTCCACAATCCTTCCCTGTTCCCTTTGTCGTATACTTTTTCCAGATCCATGAATGCCATAAACACCTAATTGTCCTTCTCACAAGCCTTCTCTGCTATCTGTCTCACTGCAAATATTTGATCCACACATCCTCTGCCACTCCTAAAGCCACCCTGTTCATCACTCATTAGGACTTCTTATATCTCTCATACTTTCTCTATAATAATTCTTCCATATACATTCCCTACCACACCCAACAAACTTATGCCACGATAATCTTTGCACTCACTTCGCTCACCTTTGTTTTTTACAGGGGTACTATCACAGCCTTTTGCCACTCTCCTGGCACAGTTTCCCTCATCCATGACTTCTTACATATCTCCAGCAAGTACTTCATTCCACTCTCTCCACTACACTTAATCATCTCTGCATACACATCATCAACCCCAGCTGCTTTCCCATTTTTCAGCCGCTTTACAGTGCTCTTCACCTGTGCGAGGGTCACGTCTTCTGGCACTGCATTCCTTCTCTGCACACCCCCATAACCAATCATCTTTACAACCGCTCTGCTCTCTCTATTCCCATTCATCAGGCTTTCAAAATATTCTTTCCATCTGGTCCTTACTTTATCCCCATGGGTTAATAATCTACCACCTATATCCTTCACACCATCACATTTCTTTCCACTTTCACTTCTACATTTCCGCACCTCTTTCCAGAATAACTTTCTATTTTCAAAGTAGTTTGCATTCATTATTCTTCCTAGATCATCATTTACCTCCTTCTTTTTCCTCTTCACTAGTATCTTTATTTGCTTCTTGCTCTCAATGTATCCATCCATCCATTATCGAATCCTATATTGCCCCATGAGGAGCGTAGGAGCCCGAGCCTAGGCAAGTCGGTCCTGACATTTAAGATGAGAGTGACCAGCCTCACTCATCCCTGAGCGGCATTAGGTGAGCAATAAACCCCAACCATCCCTTGGATATAAGCCTTCACCTGTTCGATCCGATTGGAGCGCCATAATTAACCACTAAACCACCAGGTGCCAAATTTTGGTTATATGGTTACCACCCACCGTCGTAAATGGTTTCCTGGTGTACAGGAAACCATTTGTCCTGTCACTCGGTGTAGAGCCAACCACAGGCAGAATGAAGTGGAAAGAATGAAGGAAAGAAAGACAGAAGAGGGAATGTAAAGTCACCCGTAGGCAGAAGGACGAGGAAAGAACGAAGTAAGACAGAAGAGGCCGGAAGGTAAGAAGGATGGAGGAGAGGAAAGGGCAGATACCAGAGAGCAGCACTACAACGAGTGAGTGGATGGTGAGTGCCCCCACCTACCACACTCAATATACTCAGTTCTTATTTCAACTGAACCCCTGTCCTGTAACCACTTTAGCTACTTCTTCCTCTTTTCCTCCACTGCTTTCTTAACTAACCTCATCATCCCACCATGCCGCACCTTTCTTCTTTGTTGTTACTCTTGCCACACCACACACCGCTTTAGTGTTCCTAAGTAAGCAATCTTTATATGCATTCCACAGGCTGTCCAGATCCATTTCACTCCAATTCACTGATTCTAACTCCTCCTCTACTTTGGTCTTGTAATCATCTGGAATTTCTTTGATCCTCAGCTTCTCAACGTTCAGTTTTTCTCCCTGACTGCTCCTCTCTCACTCTTGATCCACCTCACTCCTCTTAGCTTGATCATGCATAGCACAATCATATGATCTGACAGACCTCCACATCGTCCTTTCATGGCCCTCGTATCAGCAACCATTCCCATCATCGGCCTCTCTACGAGCATGTAATCAATCAGGCTTCTTTCCTCATGATCCCTGTTCCCTCTATACCATGTATATTTATGTGCATCTTTGTGTTTGAAATACGAGTTACAAATGCACAACCTCCTCTCATGACACATATCCTTTAGTCACTTCTCATTATTAATTTCTCATGGTACTCCATTACAACCCATTATGTCAACCTCAGGACCAGTGCCTACTCTTCCATTCATATCTCCCATTACGATCACTTTATAGCGTCTGGGCATTTCTCCCACTACTTCATCCAGCTTATCCCAAAACATGTCTTTCTCTCTCTCTCTCACTCCTATCCTCACACGTTGCACACACTACTGTACAATCGCAGCCACTTTCACCATCTCAGACTTGAACTTGACATACAGTACATACACCTCGAGCTAACACATTTATAGTCTCTCATTCCAAACTGCCACACCTCATTCATCAACAAAGCAACTCCTTCCTTGCATCTTCCTCGCCTATTCGTTCCCGATCTTACACATTTCACACAATCCCACTCCTCCACTTCACACCCTTTCATCTTCGTTTCACACACTGCCATTACGGCATATCTTTAACTCTTGAACACATACACCACTTTCACTCTCTTGCTTTCCTCATTCACACCTCTCACATTCCACACGGCCATGCGAATCTGCCCATTTGGCTGAGACCCTGGGCAGGTGTTTGGCCCTCCGAGGCTTTCTGAAGCGACTGCCATGATTGAGTGATTATGGTTAAGGGAATCTGGGGAACATTTAACCCTACCAGAAACCATGGTTATATGGTTACCACCCAGCGTAGTAAATGGTTTCCTGGGTACTGGAAGCCATTTGGCTTGTCACTCAATGTAGAGATTATAACTATGGCATCTTTACACTGAGTGAGTGGATGATGGGCACCCGCATCTACCAACATATATATATATATATATATATATATATATATATATATATACACGAGGTGCTACCGAAAAGTTTCAGTAATTTTAATATTGTAGGAAAATTTGTTACCTTACCTCCTGGTTCTCACTGTCGCCTTCGAAGTAGCCCCCTTGGGCATGTATACAGTGGTCCCAGCGTTTTTTCCATGAGTCCATACACCCCTGGAAGGCTTCATGTGTGATGGTCTTGAGCACCTCCTGCGATTCTGTCTGGATCTCCTCAATCGAGTCAAATCGACGCCCTTTCGGTTGTGATTTTTGCTTGGGAAACAAGAAAATGTTGCAGGGAGCAAGGTCAAGCGAATAGAGTGGGTGGGGAATGACTACCATGTTAGTGAAAGCCAGGAACTGCCGGACAACAATTGATGTGTGGGCAGGGGCGTTGTCATGATGCAGGACCCAGTCCTTGTTCTTCCACTGTTCTGGACGTTTGCGGTGGATGCTCTCCCTCAGATGCTGCAAAACTTCACAGTAAAACTTTCTGCTGACAGATTGACTAGGTGGGACGAAGATCTTGTGAACAATCCCTTGGCTATGGAAAAAAACGATCAACATCGACTTGACATTTCTGCACCATTGGTCCGCCATTGCAAAACCGCCAAGCTACTTACACATCACGTTACAAGAGTAAGCATAGCTCAACAACACGTCCGCTCACAGATACTGCCGGGGCCACACTGACACACAAGGGGTGCTGCTGACTCCTCACAGTGGCAAAAGGCAACCAAACGGTTGGCTCCCTCTGTTCAAATTACTGGAACTTTTGGGTAGCACCTCGTATATATATATATATATATATATATATATATATATATATATATATATATATATATATATATATATATATATGTATAAAATTATGCAGTATGTATATATATATATTTAGTAGCAGGGGAGTGAAAGATAAAAATGGTAGATTACTAGTGGAGAAGGGAGAAAAATTGAGCAGATGGAGAGAACACTTCAGATGGAGAGAACTCTTTAAGGAATTGTTGAACATAGAGGATGGAAGTAATGCGAGTATAAGTGGCTGGGGAATGGCTGGGGGAAATCAGTAGGATAGAAGTTGTGGAAGCAATGAAGAAAGTTAAATTGGGGAAAGCCCCAGGAATTGATGGAGTGTGTGGTGAAATACTGAAGCCTGGGGGAAAGTAGTAGAATGGATGTGGAAGATGTGCAGATTGGCCTGGGAGGAAGGTAGAGTCCCGGAGGATTGGAAGTCAGGTATAATTATTCCCTTGCACAAAGGAAAAGGGGAAAAGAAGTGTGTGGTAATCATAGGGGCATTTGTCTTCTTAGTATGATAGGAAAAGTGTATGGTAGGATACTTATTGACAGAGTTGGAGAAAGAACGGAGGAATTAGTTGGTGAAGAACAGGGAGGCTTTAGGAAGGGAAGAGGTTGTGTAGATCAGATATTCATTCTTAGATCTTTAGTGGGAAAGTTTCTAGAGAAGGGAAAGAAGTTGTATGCGGCTTTCATGGATTTGGAGAAAGCATATGACAGAGTGGATAGACAAGGATTGTCGAAAGTATTAAGAATATATGGAGTAGATGGGAAGTTGATGAATGCTGTGAAGAGTATGTATGATGGTGCTAAGGCTGCAGTGCGTGTGGATGGTGAACTAAGTAAATTTTTCTCTTTGAAGGTTGGGTTGAAACAGGGATGTGTCATGTCTCCATGGTTGTTCAGTCTGTACATGGATGGGGTAATAAAAGAGGTACAAGGTAGGGTAGTGGATGTTGGAGTGGCCCTGGTGAGAGAGGATAGTGTTTGGAAACTCCCTGTACTATTGTTTGCAGATGATACTGTGTTGTTGAGTGAAGACGAAGGGGAGCTGCAAGGCTTGATGGATGAGTTTGGGAGAGTGTGTAAGAAACGGAATCTAAAGGTGAACGTAGGGAAGAGTAAAGTTATGGTCTTCGAGAGAGGTGAAGTCAGTGAATGTACAGCGAGGTTGGATGGTGAGGAATTGGAAAATGTGATACGTTTAAGTACTTGGGTAGTGTGATGAGTAAGGATGGAGGTTTGGAGGGTGAATTGCTTGAAAGGGTAGAGCAGGGAAGAAAGGTTGCTGGTTCTTTGAAAGCAGTGATAAGAAACAGGGAAGTGAGCATGGAAGTGAAAAAGTTACTACATGACAGTATTGTGATACCAGCTGTAACGTATGGAAGTGAAGCTTGGACGCTGTTGGATGGACACAAGTCAAGAGTGAGAGCAGTGGAAATGATTTATTTAAGAGGAACCTGTGGAGTCACATGGAGAGACAGGCTGACGAATGAGGATATAAAGGAGCGTTGTGGTGTGGATGTGGATGTGATAGGAAGTGTTATGGGGAACACACTGAGGTGGTTTGGCCATGTGGAGAGGATGGAGGGTGAAAGATTGACGAAGAGGGTATATGTGACTGAGGTGGAGGGGGAAAGAGGGAGAGGGAGGCCGAGGATGAGATGGAGGGATGGGTTGGAGAGGTATATGAGAGAGGGGGGTGTGAGTTGGGAGCAGGGCAATGAAATGGCGGGGGACAGGGCGACGTGGAGGCGATTTGTTTGTGGCCACCCCAAACGGGATTGAGGCGTCTGGCAATATATATATATATATATATATATATATATATATATATATATATATATATATATATATATATCTGTGTGTGTGCGTGTTGTCCATGAATTGCTTAAGCTGCTGTGTGCATAATATTCAGGGATGATAACAGATTCGCACGAAAATTTGATCTCTACGTCTATGGCATGAATATAAGGAACTCGTATACATAAATATTTTGTGTTTCCTGCCCATCTACATTGCTTAGGTCTATCTTTTGCCTGTCAGAGCATCCTGTGTGGTATTAATCTGACAAAATGTATCCCAGTCTTCACAATAACAACGCATACTCTCTTGATATGCCATCCTGCCTTATATTTGTCACAAAGTTATCTATACACGCAAGCCGATTACACTTTTGTTTTCCCATCCATTCTCATTAGTCTTTCTAGTCATTGTCACTGTCTATTCTCTCTATATATTGTCAAAACACCTCAATGCAGTACTGCTCATGTTCCGTAGCACATCCACCTTCAGACTGAAGACGGTTAGTAAATGTGCATTAGTTTATCTGTTTCGTCAGACCCATAGCCGTATATAAGACAATTTGTTTCCATTATTCCTTCGCTCGACTTGTGTCAGTTAAACGCTTTATGTTATTGCCTATAATGATATTCTGTCATGTACAGTACAATTTTCTTGGCTCCAACATCAACATCTTTTTTTTTCTTATCACAGCTTTAATGCAGAAGTCTGCATAGCTCCTTTATACTTATGGTACACTAAGTGTCGAATCAATGTAAAAATCTCATGTACAGGTCATATCTAAATTAATGTAGGCTAAATACAAACGGCTCCTAACAGAGGGAGAATACCAAGATATTTTTGTTTTATTTGATAAAGAGCATAGGGCAACTTTACTTGTGTTTAACGGGACTGGAAGCTGGAATAATGCACTAATATATTTTTACCAAGTACTCTTATTGGCAGTGAGTCGCCTGGCACGTGTAATTTGTAATAGTCGGAGTTTGTGTGTGTGTTCGTGTTGACTCCTGTACTGAATACATATGACATGCTGTGTACACAGACTACAAATCGATGGTGAAAAACATCCCACCTACAACCCACCTCACGTAAATCAGTGAACTTATTCTTCCTGAAGTTTGCTAGATTTTCTCTCGGATAATGTTTGTGTACATATGAAAATTTCACAATGTAGGCCCATTAAAGTACTGGAAATTCAGAGGAACAGTATCTCGTTATCCGTGTCGTAAGCATGGTCAGTCACCCTGACAATGGTAGGCAATTTGAACATATGCCTCTTTCTACTCCAGTTTTAATCGATTCAGACCGGTTATTATTGATGTCTTCCTGCTGCCTCTAAATCATTTCATTTTGGACAAACATCTAGTAATGAAGGGGCTAAACACAGCTTTATTTAAATCCTCCAGTTCAGAAAGTTAATCAATAGCTGAATAGAATCATCTGGGGGGTAGCAGACTAATATATATATATATATATATATATATATATATATATATACCTAGGCCGCTTCCCCCAAGGAAAGGGAGGTTGCCGAGACAGGACGACACACTCCCCATTACTCATCCATTCAAACACATTCATTCGCATCTTAGCCCCAAAGGGGAGAAGGAACAGATCCTCACCGCATCACACCACACAAGGGTCAACTGCGCAGTGCAATCAGTGACATCCGCAGCAGGGCCCGACAGCAGAGCTGGTTTACCCCTGCCACATCATAATAGACCCATCCCCTTACCGGCACCTGACATATATATATATATATATATATATATATATATATAGATATATATATATATATATATATATATATACTCTCATCCGTTTGAGTGTCCACTGCAGGATCGGCCTATCCCGACCGAAGTGGGGACGATACAGCCAATGTATCTCTACCAAGTGGCTTAGACTGACTGGTAGAGATTGTATGTAGGGTGAGAAGTGCTTGTGTGATTGTAGTGTTGGAGTGGCTTTGGATGTGTGTGTAGTCTGTGAACGAAGTGTAATCGGCCTGCGCAAGCAGACTGGATGCAAACATACTTTATAGTATGCGACACTGGTTCAGTCACAACACTCTTGATGCCCGCCAAAGCAGTATGAGACCGGAAGAGCACTCCCAAAGTTTATTACCCTGGTGGGGCGCGAACCCTTATTCTCCCATGTACAACATGCACACTCTACAACTGTACCACAGAGGCTCCATATATATATATATATATATATATATATATATATATATATATATATATATATAATTTGGTTTTACGCCCTGTATCCCCGAAGGACTAAGGCGTTGCCCTTGGGTAGAAGACTTTGGACTGGAGCGTGTAGCATTTTATGACCGGATGCCCTTCCTGATGTCTACCAATGACCCTTGGATGGATTAGATCCTCTGACCCTTCGGTCAGAGCGGAGCGCTCTAACCCACTGAGCCCCGGCTGCTATATCTATCTATCTATCTATATAAAAGCGTTTTAAAGGGGTTAATCCATTGTCAAACAATTTGAAGTACGGAAAGGAAGGTCCCTCAGAGGTGACGGATAGGCACCCCGAGGAGGGCTGAATAAGAATGAAGCACTGTGGTTGAGTCATGATAAGATTTGCTGTAAATTTGCTCTGCAGCCGCTTTAGACGAATGATAAGTCAGGGCATCAAGAAACATTAAAGAAAAGCGGGGAAAATCATATGAAAATCTTTGTATAAGGTAAAGAAAGGAAAGGAAATATGGATGAGCATAGTAATGTTGTGTAGATGACGTTTCCCCACGGCCTATCAAACACTAGATACAACATTAATCGACAGGCAAATAAAGTAAAATTTGCAGATAGATGAATGAATGGATAGACAGATAAATAGATTCATAGATAGCTCGATAAATAGACTGGTTGTTGTTGTTTTTTTTTATGCGAGGAAGAAGGAACCAAAGGCCATGAGCCCGCAGTAACAGTTCCCTCCAAGAGAAAAACAAAATACAATAGAGAGCCAAATTCAAGATCCGATCATTTTGAGATGCCTGGACACACTGCGTTTGAAAGACTGGAGATCATAGGAAGCAGGAAATACAGACAGAGGGAGACAGTTCCAGAGCTGACCTGTTGCATAAATGAGGGACTGGGAGTAACGGTTAACTCTTGCATTAGAGAGTTGGACAGAAAAGGGATGAGAGTTTGCTGCCAGACGGGTGCTACTCGCCCGTCGTAGAGGTGGAGGAATGCAAGCAGACAGTTCAGAGGAGCAGTGACCATTAAAGTAGCGATAGAAAAGAGATAAAGATGCAACAGAGCGGCGAAGAGACAGAGGTTGAAGGGAGTCAGTAAGAGGAGGAGAGTTAATGAGACGAAAAGCCTTTGACTCCTTCCTATTGAGAAGAGCTGTATGTGGGGAGCCTTCCCACACATGAGAGTTGTACTCCACACAGGGGCGGATAAAACCCCTGTATAGAGTCAACAATTGTGCAGGGGTAAAGAAAAAGCGGAGTCGGCTTAGCACACCCAATCTCTTGGAAGCAGATTTTACAAGAGATGTAATATGATTTTTCCAAGATAAGTCCCGAGTAAATGAAACCCCAAGCATGTTCAAGGATGATGCAGGATTAAGCTGAATATTATTAAACATTAGTGGGTATACCTGTGGAAGATTTTGTCGGGTTGATAGGTGTAAGAACTGAGTCTTAGATGCATTAAAGACAACCATATTATTTTTACCCCAGTCAGAGATACGAGCCAAGTCAGACATTTGGTGTGCCATAACCTCATCCCTTGTTTGTTGAAGTAACTGTTGAGATGGGCGTTGCGGGAACCGAATGGAAAGGTGAAGGGTGGAGTCATCAGCGTATGAGTGGATAGGGTTAGATGTACAGCTTAGAAGATCATTGATGAATAAAAGGAAGAGAGTTGGTGATAGGACAGAGCCCTGAGGAACACCACTGTTGATAGATCTAGGAGAAGAACGATGGCCGTCTACAACAGCGGCTATAGAACGACCAGAAAGGAAACTAGCGATGAAGGCACAGATAGAAGGATAGAAACCGTAGGAGGGCAGTTTGGAAATTAAAGATTTATGCCAGACTCGATCGAAAGCCTTTGAGATGTCAAGTGCAATGGCAAAGCTTTCGCTAAAGTCCCGAAAGGAGGATGACCAGGAGTCTGAAAGGTAGGTGAGAAGATCGCCAGTGGAGCGTCCCTGACGGAACCCATACTGACGATCGGAAAGAAGGTTGTGATAGGATAGATGCCTTAAAATTTTTCTATTAAGAATTGACTCGAAAACTTTTGAAATACAGGACGTTAAAGCAATTGGACGATAGTTGGAGGGTTGGGAGTGGTCACCCTTCTTTGGGACTGGCTGAAAGAGAGCAAACTTCCAGCAAGAAGGAAAGGTACAAGTTGACAGACAAAGGCGAAAGAGTTTGCCTAGGCAGGGTGTTGATTGATTGTTTCATTGATTCACTGATAAACAGATAGATAGAATGATAGGCTAGAGGATATAACGAAAGATGGATAGAAACTGTCTTAGATAGATAAGATCATACAAATACTATACAATAGTAAAATAGCCCAAGGAAAATACAGGTGACTTAAAGTATGTTTGCTCTAATTTGTTATAAGTCTATTTTCACAATATTTCCTGGAAGATTCTGTCTTTTCATAGCAAAAATACTTACTCTTACCACAGAAAAAAAGTTACATTGCATTACAAAACTTGGCTTGCATCGAGTTTATCGTATATTACAAATACCTTTACTTAGATCTCTCCCGTATCACAAATACTCTTTTAACGTTAGCCAAGCCTCATTCTCTCTCTCTCTCTCTCTCTCTCTCTCTCTCTCTCTCTCTCTCTCTCTCTCTCTCTCTCATGGCACAATCGAATACTGCCGACTTGCATCCAATTTCCGCGGCCTCTCCGAAGGGCCCTACCAGCCCTGTATTGATTAGTCCGAATCAATGTCACGGACCACGACTTTACCACCGCATAGCCATCCATCATCCGCCGGCCTTGTGTGTACTCTCCTTCTCACGAAAAAAAAAAAAAAATGATCGACTATTCTGGCAATGCCGGTGAGTATTCCTTCAGTTATTGTAATAGCAGTAATAGTAGTACTAGTAGTAGTAGTAGTAGTAGTAGTAGTACTAGTAGTAATAGTAGCAGTAGTATATAATAAAAATAACAACAACAGCAACAATAATAATAATAATAATAATAATAACTGGAATTCTGAAATTGCTGAAGCAGTATTCGAAGAACTCCACATTATAGTTAATAATGCCACATTCCAGATTAGAAGGAAAAAAAAATCAACACTTACACATCAGGTACAGTGTACAGTCTTTGAAATATGCACAGTTAAAAGAGTGGTTATGGTAAATGATGCTTTATTAATAATACATCATAAATTGAATGTGCAGAGATAAGTGATATGATTTTTGTTCTAACCAAGATCTATCTATCTGTCTGTCTGTCTGTCTGTCTGTCATTTTATATATATATATATATATATATATATATATATATATATATATATATATATATATATATATATATATATATGTATATAAATTACGAGCATGTACAATTCCGTGTAAACCATTATACTTGGGAAGCTACTACGGTAAGTCTTGGAAAATAATGTACGCAGAAACGACTGTCATCAAAGTGAAATCATTGATCATATCTGTGGTCTTTCATCAGGACTGTGTAATGACAGTCTTGAATCTGTCATAATTGTTGTTATGAAATCTTAGAAAGTGGACACTCTTAGGCTTCTGAAAATGCTTATATCATTGTGGACCTAACATTAAGAGACTTCGTATAACTCAAACAAAAATTGAGGGTTTTGACCTGTGTCCTTGAGATTGAGGACAAGGTCATTCATATTAGGCAAATCATGTTCACTCATGACCCACTACATTTCCTCCGACTTTGGTCAAACTCTAGCAAATACTTTGAGATTTAGTACTATCAGGCATGACGCGGCCCAAGTGCATTTTGTTGACGACTACATATTGGAGCATTTGCAAATCAGTCCATTAAGCAGTTTTGGCGGTAGAGGTGAGCAAAATTTGAAAATAAAAAACATGGAAGACACTAGTGCTACGAAAAACATATAAACATTTTTTTTTTTGGCAAAAGAAGCCTGCAGCCAAGATATATCACTCCTGAAATTTTCAAGTCTCTATCTCGCAAGGTCTTAGAATGCCAGCCCTCTAGATCAGTGGTTCTCAACCGGTGGTCCATGGACCACTGGTGGTCCGTGGTGACTTTTTGGGTGGTCCACAGGACGTTCACTATATTTGGTAATAAACTGGAGATTGGTGCATATATTTTTAAATTTATTGAAATTTCAGTACGAAAAATTTTATCAAAATAAATAATTGGCCATTCATTTTATTGTGCTATTCCTATTGATTATTCCAGTATGACTGGTACTTACCCAAATCTGTCAACACATGCAGTCAGATGCCTTCTGCCATTTCCATCCACTCCCATGTGTGAGAGCAGATTTCCATGTTTGTTGCACATTAAGTCCAAACAGAGGAATCGGCTTGCAGTGGAAAGCGATATTCATTGTGCAATATCAAGTACCACTCCTAACATTGAAAAGTTTGTCAGCAAGAAGAGAATCCAAAAGTCTGGTTGCAAAGAAAAATGTTAATTGTATACTCCTTCATAATTTCAAAATTCTGTTTGTAAGAAATAAATTTCACAGCAAAATGTTAGATATGTATTCATGTACTTCCTGGAAATTATGTTTGGAAGAAATACATTTCAGACCAAAATGTCAGCTGTCTGCTATTTTATATCATTTCTCGAAATTCTGTTTGTAAGAAATATATTTCTAACCAAAATGTTTGTTGTCTATGCTTTATTTATCATTACTCAAAAATGAAATGGTCCACGATATCTTTTTTAATTGGGCTGGTGGTCCATGGCCTGAAACGAGTTGAGAACCACTGCTCTAGATCCTTTCCTCACGCCCCCCCCCCAAAAAAAAAAATAATAATAATATCTACACATCAATATGAATTCCACAGAACATAAAGTTCTTAATAATAATAATGATAATAATAATAATAATAATAATAATAATAATAATAATAATAACTAGATTATGAAATAGCTGAAGGAAAAATCAAAGAACTCCTCATGCCAGATGATAATGCCCCATTTCAGAATAGAATGACCAAAAAAAAAAAAAAAATCCACATTTGTACAAGATACGGTGTACAGTCTTTGAAATATAAACAGTATTTTGATGGCAGGTTCAAAACTTTACATAAAGCGTAAAAAAATATTAATATGTCATAGTTGCTGTAATGAAATCTTAAAAAGAAAACACTTTTAGGATTCGAAAACTACTTTTGTTATCACTGTTGGCTTAGCAGACTTTTCGAATGACTCAAATTTACGGATTTGACCTGTGACCTTGAGATCAAGGTAAAGATCATTTTTACTAAGCAAATCCAGGTGTACTAGTATACACTGATGACTACATACTGAAACACAAAGCAATTAATTCAACAGTCTTTGCTGCTGCAGGAAAGCACAAAATGAAAAAAAATAAAAATAAAAAAGGCATTAATGTTGGGGGAGAAGAATGGAGCCAAAACAAGCTGCCACCAAGATAATATCTTGGCTGCAGGCTTGGCTGATGTATTATATCACTCGTGAAAATTATAAGTGTCTATCTCGAAAGGTCTTGCAAAGCAATCCTTATCGCCCCCCTTCCCCTCAAAATATCTACATTATCAGTAAGGACTCGGCAGAATGTGTAGTTCTTAATAATAATAATAATAATAATGAAACTGCCATAGGCAGAGCACTTGCCGGATGGATACGATTGTGTCTGCTTAGTTTTCACCAGTTTGTAGGCAGACATTTGGTGAAAATTTTCGCGCTTCATTGCAAAGCATAGGATGGGTTTGGGAAGCTAGAAATTGAATTGTCAGGTGCGCCAAACGTTTTTCTTCAATTTGGTATGGGAAAAAAATTAATTTTCGAAATCTCAAAAAATCATGGAGGGCTCGGCCAGTGGGTCCCGACTACTTCCTGACTATTGAAGGGTTTCAACCTCCCACTTAGCCCAGGGCCTTTGACTGATTTTGATGAAAAGCAATATGCTTCCAGGGTTAATGGATGTCTATTTTCTGATTTTCTTTTTCAGAAAGATGGGCGCAAAATTTTGACCTGTAGAGAGCAAAGAAACAGACGGACAGGCAAACAGGCAGACAGACAGATGAAACTGTCATAGGCAGAGTGCTTGTCGGATCGATCCACCCTCTTCCCCCTTTCTACCTCATCTTCCCCTCTTGCTATTATCCCCTCTTCCTCTCCCTTCCCCCCTCTTTCCCCCTCCTCCCCACTTCCTCCCTCCCCCCTCTTTCCCCCTCCTCCCCACTTCCTCCCTCCCCCCTCTTCCCCTCTTTCTTTTCCACCAATTTCCCCCATTCCTCCCCCCTCTCTTCCCTCCTCTTCTCTCCCCCTCTTCCTCCTCCTGTATTCCCCGCCTTCCAGTCCCCTCTTCCCCCCCTCTTTCCCCCCTTGCCAGATGGATCCGATTGGGTCTGCACAGTTTCAAGTGGCATGAAGGCAGTCATTTGGCGAAACTTTTCACCCTTCATTGCGAAACACAGGATGGGTTTATGAAACTAAAAAAATGCACTGCCAAGTGCGCCGGACGTTTCTCTTCCATTTGGTAAAAAAAAATCCATTCTCGAAATACGAAAAAATGGTGCCTAAGCCGGCCACTGGGTCTCGATGATTTCCGGACCCATGACCACTGAGGGGTTCCAACTCCACACCTAGCTCAGGGTTTTGGGCAGATTTTGACGAAAAACAATAGACTCCCAGGGTTAATGGATATCTACTTTTTGATTTTTTTTTTCAGAACGATTGGCGCAAAACTGTGATCTGTAGAGAGCAGACACACAGACAGACAGACAGACAGACAGGCAGACAGACAGATGAAACTGCCATAGGCAAAGCACTTGTTGGATGGACCTCTCCCCCCCTCTGTTCCCGCACCTCTACCCCCTCTTCCTCTTCTCTTCCTCCCCCTCCTCCCCCCTCTTCCCTCCCTTTCCCCCTCTTCCCCTCTCTTCCCCCTCTTGCCCCCTCCCCCCTCTTCCCTCATTTCCCCCCTCTTCCCCTCCTCTTCTCCTCTCTTCCCTTCCCCCTCTCCCCTATTCTCCCTCTCTTACCCTTTCTTTCCACCTTCCCGGATGGATCCGATTGTCTGCTTAGTTTTCGCCATTTGGCGACATTTTTCATGCTTCATTGCAAAGCACAGGAAGGGTTTAGAAAGCTAAAAATTGCATTGCCAGGTGTGCCAGACGTTTCTCTTCCGTTAGGTAGAAAGAAAAATCCATTTTTTTAATTTGAAAAAACGGTGCCTATGCCTCCCAGTGGGTCCCGACAATTTCTGGACCAGCTTCCACTGAGGGGCTTCAAGCCCCCTCCTAGCCCCGGGCCTTTGACCGATTTTGATGAAAAACAATATGCTTCCAGAGTATGGATATCTACTTCTGATTTTTTTGTTTTCAGAACGACTGGCGCAAAATTGTGACCTGTAGAGAGCAGACAGACAAGCATACGGAACTGACCAACGTGCTTGCCGAATCTTTCAATTCTGGCAAGCAATAAGGATGATGATGATGATGATGATGTTGATGATGATGATGATGATGATAATAATAATAATAACAGTAATAATAATAATAACAGTAATATTAATAATAATAATAATAATAATGGTGATAATGATAATAATGATAATAATTATTATTATTATTATTTAATAATAATAATAATAATAAAAATAATAATAATATATAACAATAATCTATATTATAATGATCTGATTTTAGTATTTTTGTAGGTTTCTTGGTTTTTTACTGTAACAGCAAAAATGGTGCATGTAGCACAAATTTTTGTTTGAGCAAGGTACCATTAAAATGCTCTAACTTGAAGAATAAAACAATTTCTAGACCAGTTGGGCCACCGGTTCCCGAGTTTTGACTCATTTCTGGCCTTTTGTTTAGAGTGGAGGGAATGGATTCGTTCTTGGTCCGGCGTTGAAATTACAAGCATGACAAGAAGATGATGTGTTTCTTGTATTATCACTCTCCTGTCTCCCTCCATATACTCTCACTCTTCCTCCCTCCATATACTCCTAATATTGTATAGTATAATGGTATAATATAATCTATTTCATAATGGTCCGATTTCTGTATGTTTGTTGGTTTGTTGCTTGGCATCGAGCGGAGGTCGCCGAAGGTAGCCTTTAAGCTAGTAATAATAATAATAAAATTGAAACGCAGAGAACTTGGGCCCCGATCTGTTGACACAAAGTATCGCTCAGTATGCCTCCACCAAGTCTTGTGCACGGACTCGCCATACGGTCTCCATGACATGGTTCATTTGGAGTTAAATTGAGACTACAGATAAATAAGCAATCTCCACATGACCTTGACCTATGACCCCTTGACCTTGCTGTCCGAATTAGTTCATCGTCCTTTCATACTGTAGCACAGACAAAAGTTCGGTTGAAATCCGTCAAGAGGTTCAGGAGATATCGCACCCACTCCCATATGACCTTGACCTTTCGCTGCTTATCCTTCCTGACCTAATCAATTCATCGTCCCTTAGTACTGAATCGCTGACAAAAGTGTTGTCGAAATCCGTGCGGGGGGTTCAGATATTGCACCCACACCCATATGACCTTGACTTTAATCCCTTGACCTTGCTGACCTAATCAGTTCATCGTTCCTTCATACTGTATCACTGACGATATGTTGATGGAAATCCGTTGATGGGTTGGTGAAATAGCGTGCCCTCAAAATAAACTAAGTCAACCTTATATCACATTCACCCTTGACCCCTTGACCTGGCCGATCTAATCAGTGTAATTTTCTTTGCATTGCATCGCTGGCAAATTTGATGGGAATTTGTCAATGGCTTCAGATATTGCGCCCAAAAAAGTGTTACGGATGGACGGACGCAGGCGTGCACCCATGCACGCATGGTGTGCCATGCCTCCTCCACCATAGGTAGGCAGAGGCTTTATAATAATAATAATAATGATAATAAAACAAATAATAATAATTATGATGATGACGATGATGATGATGATAATAATAATAATAATAATAATAATAATAATAATAACAATAATCATCATCATCATCATCATCATCATTATATTAAGGTATACTGTATGTGATTCTTCATTCTCTGCATTCAGAGAAAATATGGAAACTGCATACCCCATCCCCTGATATGTATGCGGCTATCGTTGAAGTTCTTGTGCTCAATGTTTGTCTATTTCTGATAGTTTTTATTTTTGAGAGGGAGGATGACCCTCCCTCTCAACAAGCGCTGTGGAATTCTCGCTCCCAGAATACTTCATTGCTCATGAGAGTCAATTATACAACATGTAATTAGATGTCAAAACCATACCTACATTCCTTTCTCTACTCTGAGAATTATTAATAGTGTGATGGTAGCTGACCCGCCTAAACATTGTAGTTGGAAAATTGTACTCACTGGTAAGCCTTCCCAGTATTCAATCGAATTTACATGGGACGTTTCATTTAATTTCATCAAGAACCCTAGGAGGAGGTAAATCACACACACACACACACACACACACACACACACACACACACACACACACACACACACGTATACACAGTCCGGCTGAATCTCATGTAACGGCGAGAAACGGTATTGAGTGAGTTTCCCAAAATGTTACCATCTTCCTTTACAGGACAGATAATAATAATAATAATAATAATGATAATAATAATAATAATAATAATAATAATAATAATAATAATGATAATAATAATAATAATAATAATAATAATAATAATATCACTTTTCTCATTGACGTAATCACGTAGGGTACATTTGTGGCCTTAGACAAAGTTGAATTGGTGAATTAATTAGTGTTATTGATAAAGTTGGGAATGCTGGGAGGTGCAGACCGTAATACACGAAGAAAGTTGAATCATATAGCCACCGATGATTATGTTAATTAGTTCAGTAAAAATACCTGAATAATGATTGTTTGATTGATACTAAAGCTTGGTTATATTCAGCAGGAGACAAACGAAAAGGGAACAAAGTCGAATGATCTCGGAAAAGCGCCATATAAGATGTTTTGTATTTACCCTTTTTATTTCCAGTATGCTGTTGGAGAGGAAAAGGGTGGGAATGGAGCATTATCTCTGGTGGCACGTTTATAACCAAGCATTATGGGAGAAGGACAGATTTAGTTGCCAGTTGACTGGACTCACGTTTAAGTGAAGCGCAGGCAAAAAATAATACAAAAATCCTAGTATGCTATGTTGAAAAAACACAAGAGGTACAAGTATTTGCTCAATTTCCCTTTTTCTAACCCGGCACTGTATACGGTGGAGAAGATCTTCTTGAAAAGAATTTTAAAAGTTTTCTGTCCCTTCTCAAAACAACTGCTTATCCACAAATTGTCGTCAATTGTCACTCCTATCCTATCCCTCCATCTCCTTCTAAGACTGACATTAATCTGCATCATATTATTATTATTATCATTATGTCTCTGCCCACCGATAGCGCAGGAGTTATTAAGAGATTGGTCTGTACGTCTTTGTTTGCGTGGGTCCGTCTGGCCGTAACACTATCGTGGGCACGATATCTCTTGAACCCCTTTACGGATATCTCACAGACTTTTGTCAGTTACGCAGAATGAAGAGATGATGAACCGAATAAGTCAGCTAGGTCGAGGTCAAAGGTCAAGGTCACATGGGGTCGAATTATTATTTTCATGCAAGGAAGCAGGAACCAAAGGCCAAGAGCCTACAAACTGTTCCCTCCAGGAAAAAAAGAAAAACAAGATAACAGAGAGCCAAATTCAAGGTCCGCACATTTCGAGGTGCCTTGACACACTGCGTTTGAAAGACTGATCACAGGCAGTAGGAAATACAGAGGGTGATAGTTACAGAGTTCACCTGTTGCATACATTAAGGACTGGGAGTAACGGTTCAGTCTTAATTCAGTGAGTTGAACAAAAAAGGGATGAGAGTTTGTTGCTAGACGGGTGCTTCGCGTCCTTCGTATTGGTGGACGAATGCAAGGAGACAGCTCAGAGGAGCAGTGACCATTGAAGTAAAGATAGAAAAGAGATAAAGATGCAACAGTGCGGCGATGAGACAGAGGTTGAAGGGTGCCACTGAGAGGAGAAGAGTTAACGGGACGAAAAGCCTTTAACTCCACATTGTTGAGAAGAGCTGTACGTGGGGAGCCTCCACACACATGAAAGCTGTACTCTACACATAGGCGAATAAAACCCATATATAAAGTCAACAACTGGGCAGGGATAAAGATGGCAGGGAGTCGGCTTAGCACACCTAATCTCTTGGAAGCAGATTTTACAAAAGAAGTGATATGTTTTTGCCAAGATAAATCCCGAGGGAATGGAACTCCAAGTATGTATAAGGATGATGCAGGAATGGGTTGAATATTGTTATTAATTAGAGGGTACCCCTGTGAAAAATTATGTCGGGTTGAGAGATGTAAGAACAGTGTTTTTGGTGCATTAAAAACAACAATAATACTTTTACCCTAAACAGAGATATGAGCCAAGTCAGACATTAGGTGTGCCATAACTTCATAACTTGTTTGTTAAGTAACGGGTGAGATGGACGCTATGGGAAGTGAAGAGTGGAGTCATGAACGCAAGAGTGGATAGAGTTAGATGCACAGCTATGGTCATTTGTGAATAAAAGGAAGAGAGTTCGTGATAGGACAGATCCCTGAGGAACAATACTGTTGATAGCTCTGGGAAAAGAACGGTGGCCGTCCACAACAGCAGCTATAGAATGATCTGAAAGGAAGTTAGAGCTAAAGGCACGGACGAAGGAATGAAACTGTAAGGAGGCAGTTTGGAAATTAAAGATTTATGTCAGACTCGATCGAAAGCCCTTCAGATGTCAAGTGCAATGGCAAAGCTTTCACCAAAGTCCCGAAAGGAGGATGACCAGGAGTCTGAAAGGTAGGTGAGATTACCAGTGAAATGTCCCTGGCAGAACCCATACTGACGCTCTGAAAGAAGACTGTGATATGAAAGATGCTTTTTTTTTTGTTAATAGTTTCGAAAAATTTTGAAATACAGGATGTTAAAGGAATTGCGCACTAGTTAAAGGGCTGGGAATATTCATTCTTCTTTGGGACAGGCTGAATGAGAACAAACTTCCAGCAAGAAGGAAAGGTACAAGTTGATAGACAAAGGTGGAGGAGTTTACCTAGGCAAGGTGTAAATAGAAGCAGTTCTTGAGGACAACAGGAGGGACCCCATCAGGTCCATATGCCTTGTTAGTATTCCGACCAATGATAGAAGAAAATACATCAACTGAAGAAATTTTAATGTCAGGCATGAGGAAGTCACGGGGGAGGTGATGGAGAAATAGCACCGGAATCGTCTGAGGTGGAATTCAAGGAGAATGTCTGAGAGAAGAGTTCTGCTTTATCAGTGGAAGAATAGCTACAGAACCATCAGAGTGGAAAAGAGGAGGGAAGGATGATAAGGTAAAGTTGTTAGAAAGGTTTTTGGAAAGGTGACAGAAGGGGAGGAAAAAATTCGAACTGTAGCTTTCAGAACATATAGTACAAATGAAATTATTTTTAGCTGAGTGAAGAACAGACTGCACGATTCCGGGCAGAAACATAAAAGAGATGAGATTAAGGAGTGGGTTGCCTCCGGCACCTGTGGGCATTCTCCTTCTCCTGGATAGCATTAGAACAAACGTGATTAAACCCATTTTTTTTTTTTTGCATTAGTCAAAGGACATGAGAAAGAAATGTATGTTTCCATGCCTGAGAGAATAACCTCCGTAATGTGCAATGGACACTTAGATGGCTCTCGGCCATGGAAACAATAATCATTCCATGGAAAATGAAAGAAGTACTGCCTGAGAGCCCTCTGATCAGCAGCTCCAAAATGCCACAGCCACTACTTCTTTATAGGGTCAACAGGTCGTACTGGAGCAATAGGACAGGTTAAGGTGATAAGTGTGTGATCGGAAGGGCCCTACGGAGAGGAAAATTATCGGTGTAAGTGGAAGGATTAGTTGTAAGGAAGAGGTCATATATGTTGGAACTCTTTCCCAGGTAGTCAGGGATATGGGGAAGGTGCTGTACAAGCTCTAAGTAATTACGGTTGGAAAAGATGTGGGCTTGTTCACCAGGTGAATCAGTGAAAGAAGAGGAGAGCCAGTGGTTGTGGTGAACATTGAAATCTCCTAGCATAGAGATTTCAGATAAAGGAGAAATGGATAGGATGTGCTCCATTTTAGAAGTAAGATAGTCGAAGAATTTTCCATTGCCAAGAGAATTAGGGGATAAGTAAACAGCACAGATATATTTGATTAGAGAATGACAGGAAAGCCAAACCAGAGAGTAAAAATTCAGAAGATTCAAGTTCAGGAACAACAGAGCAAGCTATGTCGTTGCATACATATACACAACAGCCACCTTTGGCTTTGGAATGAGTATAGAGAAAGTAGGAGGATACAGAGAAAGGTTTGCTGTCAGTCATCTCAGACAGCTGAGTCTCAATTAAGAAGAGAAGGTGAGGTTTAGAGGAGAAAAGGTGGTGCTCAACATAGAGAAAGTTAGAGAAAGGCCACAAATGTTGCAGAAATGAAGACATGGGTCAATATAGTGGTTCCAGGCATCTCGCTCGGTCATCAGCAGGAGAAAAGCAGATAATGGGGGCTTTCATGGTCCCCATCCTGGGTACTCCGAGGCTTGATTATTAGATGCCGGATATTTTTGTTAAATTCTGAATTGGAAGTGAAGTGTGTAATGTGCATGTAGCATGGTGTTGACAATTAGAGGAACCTGTATCAGAGGACATGCTGGCCAACTCTCTTTGCTACTGAACCACTGGAAAAGTCCAGCAAAGGGGAACGGTCAGGAGCTAGTCTGAGGGCTGATGAAACGGGAGCTTCAGCACTCAATGTCATCAGCTTTTCATCCACCTTGGGAGTACCGTCCTGCTCAACTGGTGCTACAGTCAGCTCCCTTGTGGGTGGGATATCTCCTGGACCCCTAGACGGATTTCGACCAAACTTTCATCACTGATACAGTATGAAGGGACAATGGAATGTTTAGGTTAGCAGGGTCAAGGGGTCAAGGTCAAGGTCATATGAGGTCAAGTTATATCATCCATGTGGGCACGGTATCTCCCGAATCCCTCCACGGATTTTGACCAAATATTTGTCAGTGATACAGTATGAAGGGATAATGAAGTAATTAGATCATCAAGGTCATCGAGGCTGTATGGCGAGTCCACGCACAAGGCTTGATGGAGGCATACTGAGCGAGGCTTTGCATCGGTAGCATAGGGCCCGAATTCTCGGTGTTTCATTTTTATCATCATCATTATTATTATTATTATTTTATTATTATTATTATTATTACTGTTGTTGTTGTTGTTGTATTTTATTTTTATTCTTATTATCCATCCCTGCCCTGGAGGGGGTCGGGGACGGGTATGGTTTTCACTCTGTCTGTCTGTTTGTCCGTCTGCCTGTAAACATTTTTACGTGAAACCTATGGGTGCAATTTGGACTAAAATTACGGGGATGATGGGCCATGACCTTCTGATTACCTGATAAAATTTTGGGCCAAACTGAACCAAGGCCCAGGCTGTAGGCGGAAGAAAATGTAAAAAAAAACAAAAAACAAAAAAACAAAAAAAACAAAAACAAACTTATTTTTGCCATAACTCTTTAGATTCGTCATATTGACATGAAACCAAAACCTAAAGGTGCATCTTTCAAATCTGCATTGTATAACATGCCCCATTACATCAGGGGGGCACCCCCCAGTTAGCAGAAGGGGGAATCAATGTCAGGTGGGTCGTGCCCAAAATTTCAAATGGGCATAATATTGTCAGTTTACACCCGATTTACTCCAATTTTGATATGTGGCATCTTTGACCAGATATCATGTTGTCTTTATACGTCAGATTAAAATGAATGCCGGGGACAGGTTTGCTGTACCTTGACACCGCTTCATGTTATTACTCGTACCTCCGCCAAGGAGGTTATGTTTTCACCCATGTCCGTTTGTTTGTTGGTTGGTTGGTTGGTTTGAGAGCAAGATTAGACAAAAACTACTGGACGGATTTCCACGAAACTTGGTAGGAAACTGGGCCTTGGCTCAGAATACACTTCATTAAATTTTGGTGAGGATCCGGATAAAGGTGCAGATCCAGGATTTTTTTTTTCACTTTCTTTAACATTGCGAGATAGGGAGTTGGTGGAGGTATGCGCTCTAATAAGTGCCATTCTAGTTATTACTGTTTTGTAGGTGGGGGGAACCGTTATCCACTTAATGCAGTGGTTTCTTCGGGTGACTGCATTAAATGACAAGCCAAAAATTGGTTTCCATTAACTCAGAAAACCATTTACAATGTCGGGTGATAACCATATAGGCAAATGACGTCTACTAATCTAGTGAGTTAAGGCCCTCAAAATGACTGGGACCCTTACGGGCTTACATCCAAGGAATGATTGGGGTTAACTGCTCAAATACTGTAATGCAATTCTCACCTCAAATGTCTGGAATGAGTAACCTAAGCCAAGGGCCTCATGCTGGTGATATGACAAAGAAAAAAAATATCAGAAAACAGGCAGATAGGCAGAAAATCAGACAAACAGACAAACAGGCAGGCAGACAGACAAAGAAAACCAAAGTGACATAGACAAACAGATAAACAGACAGACAGGCAGACAGTTAGTCAGACAGACAGACACACACACACACACACACACACACACACATACAGAGAGAGAGAGAGAGAGAGAGAGAGAGAGAGAGAGAGAGAGAGAGAGTTAAGAGAACTGGATGAGGGAATGACCTAAATGTATACTAGTCTTACTTCAAATGGACGGAGAGATGGGGGTGGTAATTTGATGTGCAGTGGTAGTGGTCGAACTCTGCCTGATTACAGAGCGTCTGGGTTTGCATCTCTCACACAGTATTTTGCTGTGATATTTGCGTTTATGTGACTGGCTGAGCTGGCTCTAAAGGCCAATAATGTATGTATGTGTGTGTGTGTAGTTTTAATATATATATATATATATATATATATATATATATATATATATATATATATATATATATATATATATATATATATATATATATATATATATATATATATATATATACCCATCTCTAGTTAAGCGATAAACATGAATATAGAAAGGCAAAGACATACTTGGATACAAAAACATGATATAGTACTAGACATTCACACATTTAAGAATTCTGGAGAAAGTAACTTATTATTTGTTGCAAACGTCAAAATGTATAGGTAAAATTCACACGTAGGGACACTACTGTCTTACATAATAATAAATATTCTTCTTTATTCGCTAGCCTTTTTTTTCTTTTAAGACTGCTTTTGCTTCTGTTCTTTAATTATTTGTGTGATCGGCTAACCCTCACTTAATATCTGCATTTCTTTCAGTAAGATTTCTCCCGTTTTTACTTCCTGTTACCACTATTCACCATTTTTATGAACGCTCTAACAGATGGGATAACTCTAGCGTTCTATTTTTGCTTATGTAGCACACTTGTATTCAACTGATAGGAGCCTGAGTGTTAAACACTGAAGGCGATCTCATTCATGATACCCTTTTATTAGAAAAAATATTCAGTGTCTCCATAAATATCATTTCACAAAAGAAACAGATATAAACATTTCCATTCCACGATCAGTCTTCACTGGATCATAGGATAATGAGTTATCAACGAACTGAATGACAGGACAAGAAGTATTAAAGTATTTTCAGAAAAACGACTCAAATAACTCAACAGGTTGATACCTCATCGTGCACTTCGAGAATGCTTTTCCTTAAACTATAATTTTCAAAAAGAAGGAGAGTTCAGAGAGTGCAACATCCACGCCGGTCAACTGATCTAAGGACCAAATATCTGATTCTGCCCTGTGACTTTGACGTTCGAATGATCACTCTCAGAATGAAATGGAATTCATTTATGCCTAACCCAATATCCTTCCACCAGATTCTCTTAAAATCAGATTAATACTGCGTTGGTAGACTTCGTCCAGTGAGTCTGACCCATGACCTTTCACCGCTCCATAACCTTAAACTGGGTGTTCTAAAAATTGTATTTCTTGACCCCTCCTTTAACCTGAACTTTTCCACAAATTTTAGTTTAAGTAGCATAAAAACTGTTTAAGTTGATATTGCCACATGACCTTGACCTTTGACTCATAGTTTTCAAATATAATAGGTCATCCTTTTGGGTGATCCTCGACTCATCCATGAAATCAGATCCAAATCCGACCGAACCTTTTTCAGCTTATTTTTTTTTTCTTTTTATCAAGTATAGACAGGTAGGTCAGAATTTGGCCTTAACCTGTGCCCCTGACCTTTCTTTTTCTCAAAACTGAACTCAATCCATCTTGCTTTATCCCCAGTCGTTCCACAAAGATTGGTTTTAATCGGTTTAACCTCATATCCTTTGTTCTGAAACAGTACTTGTTTACTTTTTTGTTGACCCTTAACTCCTCCACCTTCTTTGGCAAAAACTTCTTGATTTTTCTTATAACAGATATGAAGGTGGGTGGAACTTTGGCTTTGGCCGTATGACCTTCACCTTTTTTTCTGAAAAAATGAATGTATTCTTGACTTACCTGCAACCCTAACCCGAAGCTTGGTCTAAATTAGATAACTGTTCAGTTTTATTTTGCTAGGTCAATCTTTGACGTAGCTCTATGACCTTGACCTATTTCCTATTGTCCTAAAAAAAACAAAAAAAAAAATAAGCCTCCTCACTACCTGTCCCTTAACCGTTCCACCAAGGAGGGTTAAAATCGGATAAATATCGTTTGTGATAGTGTATTGTCAATCACAGGCTCACACACACACACACACACACACACACACACACACACACATAAAAGTCCATTAAAATATAACACCCTCTCTCGTCTCCACTAATGTCACTGCGTAATAAAAATCATTGGGTGAATGTAAAGTACCTGATCAATGGAACCTTGAACCCAGACAAAAAAATCAGCACGAATTCACTTCGTGTGTTTTGAGAATGCTATAAAAAGTTTGTCTTTCATGTAATGAAAATTTTCAATAAATAATCAAGTGAATGTAGAGTATCTGGTTATTGGATATTAGCTAATTATAACTTCCATCTTATTAAAAAGTAGCTTAACGTCAATGTTAAGCAAAATATGGAAAAAAAATGTTGGAGATAAAGTTACGTTATACATTGACAAGTATAATCTTTTGTCAGCTAATCAGCACAGGAATCGTAACAATAGATAATATCTTACAATCCTACAGTTTTTATTACATACACGATAATCAGGATGCCAAAATACCTTGGGACATTATCTATTTCGATTTCCAGAAAGCGTTTTGATAGACCCGCATGTACGACAAATAGAAAAGATGAAAGGCCACAATCCATTAGACAAGTTATGTCCATGGATTGCTGTAAGGGTATGGGTCTATTATGATGTGGCAAGGGTAAACCAGCTCTGCTGTCGGGCCCTGCTGTGGATGTCACCGACTGCACTGCTCACTTGACCATCGGGCGGTGTGGTGCAGTGAGGATCTGTCCCTTCTCCTCTTTGGGGCTAAGATCCGAATGAATGTGTTTGAGTGGATGAGTAAATTGGGAGTGTGTCTTCCTGTCTCGGCTACCTCCCTTTCGTAGGGGGAAGCAGCCTAGGTATATAGATAGATAGACCTAGTAATAAATGTTGAATCATCAACGAAGTAACTAGCGGAGTTCCCTAAAGGTCAGTTCTGCGACTGACTCTTTTCGCTTTTTAAATCACTGATCAATTCAATGGACTCTCTTCTAGGGCAGCGAAACTGGCAGATGACACGAAAACTGGAGGTAGAGTAACTGATACAACTGATTGTGAATTTTTTCAAAATGTCTTGGTTAACTTAGTAAAAGGGAATGAAAATCGCAGATGATATTTATTGTACAATAATACACTTTGGCGACAAACCATAAGTAATGAGTACCGCATGTCCGATATCCCACTGACATTATTAAGGACGAATGATATCTAGGAGATATTATCAGTAACGACCTGAAGACCTAAAGAGAGTATGCCAGCCAGTATCAAGACAAATAAAATGTTCGGCTTACTTTACAGGGAACTCCGATCACAAAACAGCAGATATAATCTCCAAACTTAATACATCATTAGTTAGACCACACCTCTAATCCTGTGTACATTACTTGCCCCGAACCATATTAAGGACGAATTAGTGAAACGAAGACTCACTAAAATTATCTCATCACTGTGAAATCTACCACACGATGAACGACTTAAGAAGCTAAATATGCCATTCATAAAATAAGGAACGGCTAAGGGGAAGTCTTGCATAAGTATATGTCTTAATTTCTTAGCAAATTTTGTTCGAAATACAGAACGATAATGCGACAAGAAAAAATGAGATGAAACTAACGTAGGAGATGCACCACTAATATATGGGAAAAAACATTGAAAATCGCGGAATGGAACAATGGAATGAGTAGGCAGCAGTAATAATTAGTGCAGAAATCGTAGATATATGTTTATTATTCGGCTAGATAAATATTTCGAAACCATAAACCACAACTAGTTGAGTGTTGTTCATTTCCGGGCTGACATGTTTGCTGACGACAGTGAGACGATTGCATATTTATAAGGACATTCTGCGACTGTGTATGCTTTTATTTCAGATATGTAGATTACGGATAGCACAGAGCACAGCTTTTCTGCCATCTCTAAAAAAATGCTTTTCTTTGTTCGTTCTAACAATCATGGTGTTTTTCTACCTTTATCATGCCGTTTTTTTCTTCCCGGAAGATGTGTTGGGTTAAGAACAGCTTTCCTTTTGTCTCATATTCTCACACACATTGGTTAGATCTTAATATAATTATTATTTTTTTTTTCAAAACAGGTAACCTCGTTATGGGCTAAATGACCTGTTATCTGTTATGTCATATGTAATCATACGTATTCTTCTCATCAGTTTTTCATTTCTGCCCACCCAACCATTCAACCATTGTCTTCTTTCTCTTCCACCCCTTAATTTCAGTTGATTCCTCTCCATCGTTCCTTGCATCTCGTTACTGCAGTTTATTCAGACGGCACCCGTCTTCCTTTTCCCCTTTTCTGCAACCGTCTCTTCATATTTTTTTTTTTTTTTGGCATATTATTCCTCCTAACTCCAGACACATATGTTGTGTTGTGAGTGTGAATAGAAACCTGAGTGTTACTTTGCTCTCCACCTTCCTGTTAACCTCTTCAGTTACCCTTTGTTTTTTCTTAGTCTCTTCTTTCATTCTCCACTCTCCAGTCTACCTTTCATTTACACCCCTTGTGTTCATCGATCCGTCCCTATCCCATCATTTTTATCTCTCCTCTACTCTCCCAGTCTCTTCTCTCTCCTCTCTTCCCCTATTTCTTTGTTTCTCCTGTTCACTTGCTCACATCCATTCATTTTGTTTTCCTTCTTCATGCTCCCTGTCCTCCATTCATTCATGCCTTTAAGATTTCACTACCTTCCTTATTTATTCCCTCATTCGTTTTCTTTCTTTAGTGCATCCTTCGATTTAGTTAAATTAATCTCTGCTTCCTGTTTTTTTTTTTTTTTTCATCTTCTAAGTCCCCTCTTCCTTCTAGCTTATCGTCCTGGGTTTCGTTAATACTCCGCTCCCCCACCTTTTTTTTTTTTTTAATCCCTTCCTTTTCTCTCTCCTCCATTTCATGCTGTTTACATATACTCCCTATATCACTTTTTTCTTTTCGTTTCTGCCCACTGTCTCATCCTGCTCCCTCCCACCTAACATTAAATTCTTACCCTCTAAAGCCTGATGACATAGGCATGAATTATATTCTGCTAACTCAGAATATTCATATATCAATCTTACGTGAGTCCCATAGTAGCGAAAAAATTAAGGAAATTACATCAACCTCGCCAGTTCGGAATGTCTGAAAAGTTCGAAAAACTGAAGGTTGCAAGGATAAACTGCCTGCTTCATTTCCTATCCTCTTGTATTTCAGATTATCGTAGTTTATCCTACTCCCACTTCATGTTCCCCCTTGGCATCCTACCTGCATTATTCTTCCTGTCCCTAAGCCCATCCTTCTATCCCATCCTTAATTCCTCCTACCATCTCCCCGTAATTCCCAGGTGCTGGAGAATGACGCCTTCGTGTAGAGGCCTCGATATCAAGGGGGAGCTCGATTACTCAGTTGTACAAACCTTCTTCCAGTCCCTCCCAGTCCCTTGAAAAGGATATGTTGGATTATTGGAGAAGCGCAGCTGCAGCCTGCAATTCATCGGGTTCACGTTTCAGAATCTATTGCTACTACTACTACTATTACTACCACTACTACGAGCGCTACTACTACTATTACTACGACAACGGCTACTACTACTACTACTACTATTTAGCTCTGCCCCTCTCTTCCTACATCTTTCCATCCTTTATTCCATTCTGGGTTGCCCTGCTCTCCTTCTCCCTCCATCCCTTACTTTACACTGCATGCTTTACCCGAAGTTATTTTACCATGATCTATTAGGTAAGAGATGGGTGAGAGCTAGGAGGGTTAGGTGTGGCAGGGAGGTTTTGAAAGTGAGTGAGTTGGATAAAAGAGAGAAAAAGATAGAGTATCAGGAGAAATTGAAAGATGAGTGGAACGCAGTGAAAGATCGGGAAAATGGCAGTGTGGAGGAGGAATGGCAGTTGTTTAAGAGTGCTGTGGTGGAGCATGCAGAAGAGGTGTGTGGTGTGAGACGTGTGGGTGGTGGTGTAAGAAAAGGAAGTGAATGGTGGTGCGAGGAAGTAAGTATTGCTGTGGCTGAGAAGAGACGTGCATATGAAGTGTGGCTGCAGAGGAAGGATGAGATGTCATATGAAAGGTATAAGGAAAAGAGGAATAGAGCGAGAAGGGCTGTGCGTGATGCTAAAGTGGCAGCAGATGAGAGGTGGGGTAGGCGGCTGACAGAGAATTTTCAACAGAATAAGAAAATGTTTTGGAAGGAGGTGAAAAGGGTGCGAAAAGGGAGAGTCTGGGAAGGAAGAACGAGTAAAAGCAGAGGATGGAAGGATGTTAATTGAGATGGATGCAGTAAGGAAGAGATGGGCAGAGTATTTTGAAAGATTGTTAAATGTAGAGGAGGAAAATGTGGCTGAGATTGTGGCAGATAGAAGGGTGCAAGGAATAAATGTGTTGGGAGAGTTGAATGATTCTTTGATCACGAAGGAGGAAGTGGAGAAGGCAGTAAAGGAGATGAAAACAGGGAAAGCTGCAGGTATGGATGGGTGTGCTGTGGAATGCCTGAAGGGTGGTGGAGTGACTATTGTTGACTGGTTAGTAAGATTATTGAATGTGTGCTTTGAGAAAGGTATGGTGCCAATTGACTGGGCAAGTGCTTGTGTGGTCCCGTTGTATAAAGGCAAGGGTGATAAGTATGAATGTACTAGCTTTAGGGGTATAAGTCTGTTGAGTGTTGTAGGTAAAGTGTATGGTAGAGTGTTAATTATGAGAGTTAGAGAGGGTACAGAGGGAGTGATTAGTGATGAGCAGTGTGGCTTTAGGAGAGGGAGGGGATGCGTTGATCAGGTGTTTGCTGCGAGACAAGTGTGTGAAAAGTATTTAGCGAAAGGCAAGGATGTGTTTTGGGCATTTATGGATTTAGAGAAAGCGTATGATAGAATTGATAGGGAGGCTTTGTGGACTGTTTTAAGATTGTATGGACTTGATGGTAGGTTACTAAAAGGGGTGAAAAGTTTTTATGTAAATAGTAGAGCGTGTGTAAGAGTGGGAAATGCTGTGAGTGATTGGTTTCCCGTGAGAGTGGGGCTGCGACAGGGATGTGTGATGTCGCCTTGGTTGTTTAATATTTACATGGATGGTGTTGTAAGGGAGGTGAATGCAAGAGTTTTAGGTGGTCTGAGTCTGGTAAATGTTGATGGAGGAGAGTGGAATCTGAAGCAACTGCTGTTTGCAGATGATACTGCATTGGTGACTGATTCAGAGGAGAAATTGAGACAGTTGGTAGAGGAGTTTGGAAGGGTGTGTGAAAGGAGGAAATTGAAAGTAAATGAGAATAAGAGTAAAGTGATGAAGTGTACGAGGTTGATAGATGGTAGGGGGATGAATATAGTTTTGAATGGTGAGTTGCTTGAGGAGGTAGATTGTTTTAAATATCTAGGGTCACATGTTGCTGTGGATGGAAGAATAGATGCAGAAGTGAAGTTTAGAATTAATGAAGTAGGAAAGGTGCTGGGAGGAATGAAAAAAGTGTTTAAATGTCGTTCGCTTAGAATGGATGTAAAGAGAAGGCTGTACGAGGGTGTCGTGGTACCGACTGCGTTATATGGGGCTGAAACATGGAATATGGGTGTAGCAGAGAGGAAAAGTTTGAATGTAATGGAGATGAGATGTCTGAGGAGTATGTGTGGAGTGACGCGTATGGATCGAGTGCGAAATGATGAAGTGCGAAGGAGAACTGGAGTTGTTCGGGAGATGGCTGGTAGAGTTGAGCAGAGGGTGTTGCAATGGTTTGGGCATATGGAGAGAATGGATAATGAGCGATTGGTGAAAAAGATAGCTAGATCTGTGAGAGGTGTAAGACTGAGAGGAAGACCACGAATAGGATGGATGGACAGTGTGAAGAGAGCGCTGGATGCGAGAGGGATGTCTGTTGAGCAAGGAAGAGTGGCTGTGCGTGACAGAAATAAATGGAGAGAAATTGTGAATGAATAAGTGATGACGCAGCCCTGAGGGGATATTCTCCCGCATTTGGTCTGATCAGCTAGTCAGGTCAGGTGCGGGTAAGGGGATGGGTCTGTTATGATGTGGCAGGGGTAAACCAGTTCTGCTGTTGGGCCCTGCTGTGGATGTCACTGCTTGCATTGCGCAGTTGACCCTTGTGCGGTGTGATGCGGTGAGGATCTGTCCGTTCTCCCCTTTGGGGCTAAGATGCGAATGAATGTGTTTGAATGGATGAGTAAATGGAGAGTGAGTCGTCCTGTCTCGGCTACCTCCCTTTCTTTGGGGGAAGCAGCCTAGGTATATAGATAGATAGATAAATTTTCTCGACTTCCCTCTCTCACTCTGGTTTCTCCTTCCTCTCGTCTTGTCTCCTAGCTTTCCAATTCCTCCTCCTCTCTCTCTCTCTCTCTCTCTCTCTCTCTCTCTCTCTCTGGTACAAGGAGACAGTAAATCCATGAGCTCTCAGTATCAACAGAGATGACGTTTATCCTACCCAGAGAGAGAGAGAGAGAGAGAGAGAGAGAGAGGGAGGGGAGGGGGGAAGTGAATAGAAGTACTGAATACTCACACTAAATCTACAGAAGATGAAGAGACAGACAGACAGACAGACAGACGACACAGAAATTTAAAAACACGGATGAAAAATAGTTCACCGTTCAGCATTTTAAGTCAGCACTGCTCTTTTCCGTATTGAATGGACTTCAAAATGAACGTTTTTTTTTTTTTTTTTTTTTTGAGCCTCTCGGAACAATGACAAAACCATAAAACAATTTTCAGACGCTGGGGGAAATTTGATTGTGCTGAAAATTACACGCCCAGAATAGCCATATATAAACACACACACACACACAATGAATAAGTATGATGATAAAACATGTAAGTTATTAACATACTTCATTCTTTTTCTCTGTTTTTTACTTCCTCTATTTCTCGTACTCCTAGTTTGCAGTTTCGATCTACTTATTCCATTTTCACATCATTTTCTGTTTTCTTTCTCACAGTTTCTCACTAACATTTCTCTCGTTTCCTTTTCTCTCTCTTCTCAAACACATTTTTTCCTTCCCATTCATCTCGTTGGGAACATAACGTCTGTGTGCTCGGGTTGTCTTTGTAGTACAGTACTCTCTCTCTCTCTCTCTCTCTCTCTCAATCAATCAATAGTTTTAAAATTCAGCAAACATGACTCCCACAGCCCCCTTCTCATATCCCAGCAGCAGCACACAAACATGCAAGGTTCATGGCTAGTTGGGGTTAGGCAGAGATAGATGTAAACTAGGTGGGGTGTGGTGGGACTAGATTTGGATTAATAGAGGCTAGGTGGGGTATTGGTGGGGTCATGATCGAGACTTCGTTGAGGTTAGACCGAGACTTGTTGGGGTTTGGCTGTAGCTTATGTAGTGAAGTGGTGGGGGCTAGAAAAACTTAGCTGGGTTTGGCTGTAGGCTGTATTTAGACTTGGTAGGGGCTGCATAGACATAGCGGGGATAGGCTTTAGGTTATATGGAGACTGGGTTGGGGTTAGATACACTTAGCGGGGTTCAGCTGTAAGCTATGTGGAGATTTATTGGAGGCTAGATAGTCTTAGTGGGGTATGACTGTAGGCTATATGGAGACATGGCGAGGGCTATACAGACTTACCAGGGTTTGACTGCAGAGTATATGGAGACTGGCACAGAAGATGAAGATTGGAGGGGCTACTCTGAAAAAGGTGAAGATAGGTGGGCAAGAATTGGGTACGAGCCAAGTGGGGCTACTTGTGAATGAAGAAAAGGTAGGGGTGCGGGACAGGGCTTAAGAGATTGCTAAGTGAGGCTAATTGGGCCTAGGTTGGGGTTTGGTGTGGATTTGGTAGGGGTCATATTAACAGCTGAGTGGTGACTTTTGCATTTGGCTGCAATTTGGTGGGCGTTGGGTAGGGTTTGGTGGGTGTTTGATAGGAGTTTGATGGATGTTAGTTGGAAATTTGGTGGTTGGTTTGGTAGCTGTTTGGTTGGGGTTACGTTATTTTTTTTTTGGGGGGGAGGGGGGGACGGCTGGGGGCTTCGTAGGATTTGGTGGAAGCTTAGTAGAGCTTGGTGGTGGATTTGGCGGAATTAGTGTGTACTGTCATCTCTGCGATCCAGACTTTTACATGGTCAAAAGGGGCCGAAATCAAGTCACTATTGATGACCACTGTGTGCTGGAACGGTCGGGAACTCAGATTAATGGAGACTCTCTCCCAATAGCGACCTCTTCGGTTGCATTTATTATATTTCAAGTGGTCAAGTTAAGAATGGTAGCATGCCAAAATGACGGGGCCAGTCTCCAACTAGCCCAACCCAAGCCCGAACTTCGCAATTTCCCAAAATGCTTCTAAGTTTTCACATTAACTGCTAGATAAGCTCTATACCACCAGTTCTCAAGGGTTATACAAACAATAAAGTTCGAGTGGGAGGAAATGTGTATTAACAAGACCAAAAAAAGTAGAAATCTTCCCAAGCTACTTGCTTTCCAGATTAAACCTGAATCAGTTGGCACGTTGTTCAAAAGAAAATATATGGTCCTACTATCAAATCCACAAAACAGCTCCTTTGTCCCAGTCCTATATGTTTCTTCATAATCGTCCCTCTGAGCACATAGTTCACTGATCCAGTCATCTGCCACTCCTGACCTTGACTTCCACACTGGGACCTTGACTCGCACTGGGAGCTGGACTCACTCACTGAGACCTCGACCTCCACACTTCAACTTTGACTCACTGGTACTTCTACCTCCACACTTGGACCCGCTCACTATTCAGCTCACAGAATACAGAGTGGAGCGGGAAACTCGGGACTCGCTCTTCGAATGGCTAATGGCGTCACTGTTACACATTTCCTGAGGAACGAAAACACTTGATTCTACCCGAGTCTATTTCTTTATTTGGTCACTATTATCACTCGTGGGATATCACTATTCGCACTTCAACATATCAGACATAATATCAAATTACTTACAGAATTCAGAATTCCTTGGAGGGGGGGGGGAGGATGACGACAGTACCGACCATCTGCCACCTATCACGGCCGGTGAGCGAGTGAAACACGCCAAAACTGCGTGATGCAAAGGGGGAGAGGGGGATGATGGCTTACTTTATTTAAAATTTTTATTATTACAGACTCGTGATAGACTCAAGGTGATGTCTTCCCCTTACAACCGATCACCCGAAATAAATGACATTCTCTAGTTACAATAATTACTCACCAACACCTCTCTCTTTATACCCTTACATTGAAAAACAATAAAAATCATCGTGCTTTACATCACTTTGCGCACACATATATTATGCTGGATTACGTGACCACAGGCACATGTTCCCATCCACTCGAGATTTTATATTATAAAGAGACTTAATACTAGAAAATTACAGTAGGAAAAAAAATTACTTAGCAACTAGAGAACTTAATCTACATATGTTCTGGTCACGTCCGCATGGTAACAACTATGTCTCGGCCACACTCTCTCACTAAACCGAACTTTTGGTCATATAAAATGAACTAGATACAACTCATTATCACTTCCGGGCACTACATCCGCCCATGGTTAGGGAAGACCAAAAGTTCAGGCAACTGGACCTGAACTCCTCAGAAATTCGCAGTACCCATACTTAACACACACGGTACGTAAGTTCACCTACTTGACCAGGCTCCCTCAGTACTGCTACTGTGGGGTGTTCCACACGCTCCTTGCTCGTGAGGGGAAACCAATCTACACACCTCCAAAACACCAGCCAAAGTGTCCTATACTGCAACTGTGGGATATTACATAAGCTCCATGCTCAAGAACAGTTGGCGGTAGTCATGTCCACAAAAAAAAAATCCTCTACCACAAGTAAATTTTCTCCTGCTACTCACTATATGCAACTGACGACGTATGCCACTTACCAGTCATATTACTCACAAGGAGAATGTCCTGCTACAAGGAGAAACTTTGTGCTTAGCTAAGAGTAGCACGAGTTGCTCCACTGCGTTCTGTTCAGAGAGACTGAGCAAAACCTACCTACCTCTCCTAACATGCGAGAGCCCCATAGTTCAACTTCTCCAAGCCCTATAGAGAAACTGGAAACTTCCCCTCTCTCTCTGAGCAATCCTATACTGCAGTTTGAGTATTACATACACTCAGTGCTCGAGGTTCTCAAAGCAAGTAGGAAACCTCCAGGTGGAGACCTTCAGGTAGAACTGCCCCTCACATGTACAGTTCCCTAACTCTGGAAAAAAAAAAAAAAGTCCTAACTGTGAGATCTCATTATCCCTAACTAAGCCTAACAATCTAACCTAAAGAAAAAAAAGAATCGAGGTAAGGCAAGAATGACGGTCTATACACCGTGGTGCACTCGATTTGACAAACATGCAGCTTCCACGCCTCATCTCACCAAAAGCTGGACATACCCTAAACAACTACTCAACCCTATTAATCAACCCAAAATTACAACTCATAGGTACTGGTAAAAAAGATAAATATGCAGGTACAGTCCGGAGAGACCTGGAAGGGCATACCTGACTCCATGTTCCCAGCCAGTTAAGGCAAGGACAAGACGTGTTCAGATAAAAAAAAAACGAGTATATACAACATATACACCATACGCCCATCATCTACGTGTACTGCAACCTCTCAGGCAGTCTCCGGGATCTTACACTAGGCAGTATCTCTTCCTCTTCCTCACTGGTAAAAAACTTATGATCCACCGTACTCAATAAGGCATCTCTTTCAACATATCTTTTGACCTTTTCAGCTGCCCTACTCAAGATGGTGCCATCAAACATATTTTGTAACTCATAGGCTCTACCCTGATCGATAACTTTGACAATCTTGTAAGGACCCTGCCATTCTCTATTTAGCTTTGATGCCGTACCAGGCAAGCACTCTTTGACATAGATCCAAACTAATTCACCTGCTTCTAGAGAATCATTCCTACGTGCCTCGTTTGCCCTGTTAAGGTATCCTGCTGTCATCCGACTTTGTCTCCTTAAGCATCTGTTTGACATCTATTTTCTCTACACAGTCATCAGTAGGCAACTGCAGATCTCCTAGCTCGCGATTTGGATGACAACCATAAAAAGCAAAGAATGGTGATGTACCTAGGGACGTATGCACTGCTTCGTTCAACGCTTTCTTAGTGTTGCACAGGTGCTTGGGCCACGTATTCGGGTGTTCTTGGCTCAAGATTGCCAGTACTGTCTTTAAGGTCCTATGTGCTCTCTCAATAACTGAATTTCCTCGGGGATTGTAGGGTAGACAGAATCCTTGCTTAATCCTGGCTCTCCTACAAAAATCTCTAAACTCAGCACTGGTGAATTCTTCTCCGTTGTCCGTGATAACTACCTGTGGCTTGCCATACCTTAAATTCTTCAGCTACAGCTTTGGTGGATTTTGTACGAACGGGGTAGATACGTAGGCACCTAGAAAAATGGTCCTTCATCGTGAGACAATACCTGTGACCACTCCTACTATTATGCAAATCTTTGAGATCTATCGCAACTCTCTGACCATTATCATCTACTGGTGGCAATTCCTTAAAATGGTGCACAATCATCCCGTGACCCTTGAACTGCTGCCATGACTTGCATGATTTAACAAAATGTCACACATCGGTCAGTAGAGACGGCCAATAGAAAAACTGTCTTGCCTTGGCTACCATCTTGCGTTCTCCTAGTGTGAAAGGTTATGAACAATTGAACAGGCAATAGCAACTAAAGAGTTGGGTACTACCAGGCACAACCTCGACTTTCCCATTTCTTCTCTTCGGACATACAGAATCTCCTCGTTCATTTCGAAAGCGTAAATGGGACAATTACCAGACAACTTCCTGGGTAACTGACCTTCTAAATACTGAATTACTGCCTCTACCTTGGGTCTGCTCTCTGGGCTTCCCGGACCTTGTCTACTGTAAGGCCAAGCCACTGGAATTCTGCATTAGATTGGGTTATATCTGAGCCGTCCTCGATTGCTCCTCCTGGTCTACTCAAAGCATCTGGGACATAATGATTCACACCCTTTTTATACTTTATCACAAAATCGTAGTCTCTCTTCTCCAACAAATAACGTGACATACATGGGCCTGGTTAGTACTTGGATGCGTGACCGCCTAAAAACACCAGATGCTGTTGGCATCCCTATGTCAAGTGGGGTTGGTGGAGGATTAGTGCCCCTCCCTGTAAAACAATTAACTCTAAGCCCTTGGCCACCCCGTCTGGGATTCATGGCGTCTGGCAATGAATGAATGATTGAAATGAAAAAATGGTGGTTGTCTATGGTCAATGAAGTTGGAAAAGGGTTTGCACCATAAATAGTGGCCGAAAAATCTACATGCACTCACTACTGCCATAGCTTCCTAGTCTGTTACTCAATATCATTTTTCTGTCGGGGTAAGTTTCTTTGAAAAGTATCCAATAGGTCTCAAATCTTTCTCGCCCTCCAGCTGCATAAGAGCATCGCCAATGTGCGAGTCACTAGCACCTGTGTGCAACTCGAACGGTTTAGTTAAATCTGCCTTTACTAGTACTGGAGCTGAAACAAACTTTTGTTTAAGAACTAAGAATGCACTCACACTCCTTTGACCATTCAAATTTTGCATCCTTCCTAAGCAAATTAGTGAGAGGACTGGCGATGTTAGCAAAGTCAGGAATGTGTTTGCGATAGAAGTTACACATGCCCACAAAGCGTCTCACTTCCTTGGCCTTCTTTTGTTGCGACATCTGTTCAATGGCTTCGAGATTCTTACTGTCAGGGCGTACTCCTTTCTCCTGCACCACATGTCCCAAGAACTTAATTTCTCGCTTTATGAAAGAGCATTTACTAACATTCAGCTTCATTCCAAACTCGGTTAACCCGCGCCGTCCCGAGGACGTACTTCCACGTCCTCACGTTTTGTCACAGCTAATCCCGAGGACGTACTTCAACGTCCTGCAATTGCAAGGTTCATAATTTCCACAATTTTCAATTTTCGCGAGTCATTTTTGGTACGTATACACGGGACACCTTCCTCAACAAGATGCCAGGCAGAGACAATGCCTTACCCAGCATGACCTCCTCCCCCCCCCTGCATGCCCTTTTCTCAGCAATTCACCTGTTATCAGTGACCTGGCCAGTATAGCCATGTCATGCCACGGTACGAAATTCAGGGCTAGAGTGATTCCCCAATCAATGACAATGTGGAGGACAAACTTTACATAGCATTAGAGAAAGAAACAGAAATGATAATCAGATAATGTGGCAAAAAAAGGTCAGGTATTAGTGAGAGAAACAATGCTTATAATGCCTATATTACTGCCTGAAAACCAATATACTCTTGTACTACATATAAATTCTTAACAGTAAATAAATACCGTTTATGAGTGGTGTGAAATAGTTATCCTCCCATAGAACTCGTTTTCTTTGGTGCCAGCCTGATAGAAAACCCAGTAAGGTAAGGAGGCTCTCCTACCTGTAATGAGTATTTTAAACCTCAGGTGAGCGATTTCTCTATGAATTTTCAACGTTTCTCACCAAAAGCGAAAGTTTTAGCAAAAAAAAAAAAAAAAAAAAATGGTCGAAAAATGGTCAGGATTGGGGGGTACCAGTGGTCAAAAAGTGGTCGGGACGGGGTGGGTTAATCTGCCAAAGGTAATCTTCAGTAGGTCTAACATCTGATCAAAAGAGTCTGCCCTAATCACAACATCGTCTAGGTAGTTACAGCACCAACCTTCTCAAACTAAAGGGGCTAACACTTGCTGCATTTTCCTCGTGAAAATAGCTGGACTCACAGGCAATCCAAAAGGTAAGTGCTTGTATCAAAACAAATTAACTCCATCAGAAAAAGTTGTCAAGTCTCGAGAGCTTTCATCCAACCGAAACTGGAGGTAGGTGTCTTTCATATCAAGACTGCAGTAAAACTTTTTCCCAGCACTTTCCTCTACTAATTCGTCTAATTGAGGTAGGGGTGGATATCTATCTTGACCTTCTTATTAAGATCCCGATAATTAATACACATCCTTTTACTGCCGTCCGGCTTGCTGACTAAGACTATGGGGGCTAAATATGCAGTGTTCGATTTCTTAATCACATCCTTTTCAATCATCTCGTCAGTCATCTCGGAAATGATCTTCCTTTGCTTGCTCAAGATGCCGATACAAGGGCATACGCACGGGTTTAGAGTCGATAGTATCAATGTGGGCTTCAGGTACTTTAAGGGTGCCAATTTCCTTCGGACCAAGAATGAACAGTGCATGATTATCCAATATCAACTCTCTCACTTTGTCCCTCTGTGACTGAGACAAATGTGCCCACTTCAGCTCTCTGAAAATTGAATTAAGCGTAGAATGTCGATCACTCCCATCCTGTGCCTGATCCATGTGTGGTAACAATGCATTATCGACCTGAGCTACTGATGCCACTAGGTCACCTGCCTCGCCTACTGGTTGCACTAATTCAAGTGGACTTCTGTCCTGTTCCTTGGGGCTAAGATAAGTAATATTCGACTCGTCAACAACATGGTATGTCCCCAACACTTGTCCTGGGTTTAGCTTCACTGGTCCCTTGGTTACATTGACAATGGATAAATAGCATGTCCCATTCTCACTAACTCTCATGCAACAATTTGGTGTTAATGAAGCTTTACCCCTGGCCTTCTGAAATTTACAAACATTTAAGACATCTCCAGGTTTTCTGTCTTTTAATGCAATGGGTACTGACAAATATCTGTGCAGGTACCACAGTCCTACACTTCACTTGTACTACCTCTCCTTCTGCCTTTCTCGAATGGTTAAACTGGAACCTTATTCTATTCACTGTCTGGCAAAGCTTATTTCAGACCTCGTACTGCTGACCTCCCCAATGCATCACCTGACCTTCTCCGTCCCAAGTGAAAATCACTCTACCAATTAAGTCCGCACCCATAAGCACTTCGGTTGACAAATAATAGTCTGGGACCACTGCAAATCGCTGCCCTATGCTTGTCTCGGGGGCAGTATGCACTACCAGCGAAACCTGGCCAACAACAGTTAACCTATGGTTGGATACTGAATGCAATGAACGTTGGCACTTGCTAATCTTTAATCCTAATCTATTTGCTGTACTTTCTTTCATCAATGTTGCTACACTACCAGTATCTACAAAAGCTGAAACCTGATGCTGGCCCAAAATAAAGCATAACACTGGAGTGTCTACTTCACCTCGAACTTTTCGGACTTCCTCCACCTCAGCATCTGAAAGGTTCTGACAGCCCTCATTCCGTTCTACATCCTGTACACTACACACAACATGACTGGGAGCCTGCATTACCTCAGGGGCATCTAGTCATTCCCTAGACTGTTGGGGGTCTGAATACAACTGAGAATCCTGCTGTGGAAGGGGATTAACTGTTGCGGGAGGTATACTTGGCACGCTTCTCTCCTGTTTTCTACTCAAGTTAGGTCTACCAGGGCATCCCTCATGTCCCCTTCTAGAGTTAACTTTCAAGCAATCAAAACAACTTCATTGCTCTGGTTTCCTTGGACAGTTCGCCCTGTCATGTTTACTGCCATTTGAACACCATCTACAAGGCCACATCATAGGTCTAGGTTTAAAGGATATCTGATGTACTGGTACTTGAGTCACTGGATAAGCATTGAAACAAACACCTGGAGGTGTGATTTTAGTTGGGGTTGGAACATAATTATCATCATACCCTTGTTCATCCACAACTTTTGCAACTCAACGCCACTGTCTATAACCCCTTTCTCTAATTCTGAAATAAAGGTCTCCTCCATTCCCAGATCTTTAAACAACTCTAATCGTTCCCTAACTTCCTGTGGTACATTACGTAGCACAGCTTTCTTCCACAACTGCTCTACACTGGGAGGGTCAATATGGGGATGTTCTCTACAAATTGCCCTATAGTTACTATTGAACTGTCTAACAAATCTCTTAGGCGGATCCTCAAAGTTATACTCCATTTGGGCAAGCTCACGGAATGCATCAGTGATCCCTTTGGGACCTCTGAACTCACGCTGCAACAATGTCTTGATGTCCCAATAAGTACCACCTGCCTCACATAAGCTTAACTCTCCCAGAACATATGTACGCAACTCTGTGTCCATATGGGTGAGTGCTACCGCCTTCTGCTGTTTTAGGTTAGCAATCACTGACTCCACCTGCATTAGAAAGTAATCCACCAGGGTCCTAGTATGTAGACAATACATTTCACTCATCCTTAGAACATCAACATCCTTACACTCTAGTACTACCGAATTTCCCTGATAGCACTGCATACCTCCTACAGGCAAATTTGACCACTGTGGAGTTGACTGCCTAAATGGATTTCCAGACTTTATGGGGGTAAATTGTGATGGGCCTCCAACCTTGGTCGGGGCGAGTCCAGGTGGGCCTAATATCTCCTCCAACGTTCTAATAGGCTCAAAACACTCATCACTTGGGGATGGTTCCTGTTTCACAGCCACTTCCTCAGGCATCTCAATCTCAGTGTCAATCAATTTTTCAACACGGGACTCCATCATGAATTATACGAACTTGAGCAACCCCAGGAGGTGAATGCTCAACTACTAAAATGCCCTACTGCAACTTGAGCAACCCCAGGAGGTGAATGCTCAACTACTAAAATGCCCTACTGCAACTTGAGCAACCCCAGGAGGTGAATGCTCAACTACTAAAATGCCCTACTGCAACTTGAGCAACCCCAGGAGGTGAATGCTCAACTACTAAAATGCTCTACTGCAACTTGAGCAACCCCAGGTGAATGCTCAACTACTAAAATGCCCTACTGCAACTTGAGCAACCCCAGGAGGTGAATGCTCAACTACTAAAATGTCCTACTGCAACTTGAGCAACCCCAGGAGGTGAATGCTCAACTGCAACACCAAAATAGTACACACTACAAATACATATACCTTATAATTCTACATATAATGCAAGTACATATACCTTTGAGAACTGGGGGATGAGCTATTATCTTAATTTTACTAAATGACAATATTCTAAATGATCTATCAATTATTGCTTACCAGTTTAATTACCCTCACATTAATAGGTCATCCCAACGCTGTGCCACCACTTGTACTGTCATCTCTGCGATCCAGACTTTAACATGGTCAAATGGGGCCGAAATCAAGTCACTATTGATGACCACTGTGTGCTGAAACGGTCGGGAACTCAGATTAATGGAGACTCTCTCCCACTAGCAGCCTCTCCGGTTGAGTTTATTATATTTCAAGTGGTCAAGTTAAGAGTGGTAGCATGCCAAAATGACGGGGCCAGTCTCCAACTAGTCCAACCCAAGCCCGACCTTCTCAATTTCCCAAAATGCTTCTAAGTTTTCACATTAACTGCTAGGTAAGCTCTATACCACCAGTTCTCAAGGGTTATACAAACAATAAAGTTCGAGTGGGAGGAAATGTGTATTAACAAGACCAAAAAGTAGAAATCTTCCCAAGCTACTTGCTTTCCAGATTAAACCTGAATCAGTTGGCACGTTGTTCAAAAGAAAATATATGGTCCTAATATCAAATCCACAAAACTTAGCTCCTTTGTCCCAGTTCGATATGTTTCTTCATAATTGTCCCTCTGAGCACATAGTTCACTGATCCAGTCATCTGCCACTCCCGATCTTGACTTCCACACTGGGACCTTAACTCACACTGGGATCTGGACACAATCACTGGGACCTCGACCTTCACACTTCAACTTTGACTCACTCACTGGTACTTCGACCTCCACACTTGGACCCGCTCACTATTCAGCTCACAGAATACAGAGTGGAGCGGGAAACTCGGGACTCGCTCTTCCAATGGCTAATGGCGTCACTGTTACACACTTCCTGAGGGACGACAACACTTGATTCTACCCGAGTCTATTTCTTTATTTCGTCACTATTATCACTCGTGGGATATCACTATTCGCACTTCAACATATCAGACATAATATCAAATTACTTACAGAATTCCTTGGAGGAGGGGGGAGGATGACGACAGTACCAACCATCTGCCACCTATCACGGCCGGTGAGCGAGTGAAACACGCCAAAACTGCGCGATGCAAAGGGGGAGAGGGGGATGACGGTTTACGTTATTCAAAATTTTTATTATTACAGACTCGTGATAGACTCAAGGTGATGTCTTCCCCTTTACAACCGATTACCCGAAATAAATGACATTCTCTAGTTACAATAATTACTCACCAACACCTCTCTCTTTATACCCTTACATCGAAAAACAATAAAAATTATCGTGCTTTACATTACTTTGCGCACGCGTACATTATGCTGGATTACGTGACCACAGGCACATGTTCCCATCCACTCGAGATTTTATATTATAAAGAGACTTAATACTAGTAAATTACAGTAGGAAAAAAAATGACTTAACGACTAGGTAACTTAATCTATGTTCTGGTCACGTCCGCATGGTAACAACTATGTCTCGGCCACACTCACTAAACCGAACTTTTGGTCATATAAAATGAACTAGATACAACTCATTATCACTTCCGGGCACTACAAGTGTGGGTGTGTTGGGGTTACAATTTGAACTTGGATAGGGTTTAGTCTGAGTCTGGTGGGGGTTATTTTGGATAACTGGAGAACTGTTGGGATATGATGGAACCTTGATGGCGGGTTGGAGTAGCTTGATGGTGAATTTGGATTTGAAGAGGGTTGGTGTGGGTTTTGTGAGGATTTGTTGGGAATCTAGTGTGGGTGTGGTTTGGGTATATTAGGAATCGGGTCTGGGTCAAGTGAAGGAATGGTAAGGGCTAAGTAAGGATTAGGATGGAGCTGTGTGGGGGTTTGTGATGTACAGCAGGTATAGAATAGGTCAAGTTTGTGGAGGTTATGGCGGGGGTTTGTGATTCAGGTGTAGAATAGGTCAAGTTTTGGGGGGTTATGGTGGGGGTTTGTGATCCAGGTGTAGAATAGGTCAAGATTGTGGGGATTGTGGCGGGGGTTTCGAGTTAGCTAGGTGCGGCAAGATGGGAAGGCTTGGTGAGAACAAGATGAGTCGTAGGTGATTCCTACCTGAACAAGATGCGGGTGTTAAGCGGTTGGTCGATAGGACCATGTGGGTGGTAAGTAAATGTTAAGTGGGCGAACTGAGTGACAGGTAACTTTTAGGTGTTTGAAGTGGGTGACAGACAAATGTCACAGTAGGAGGGCAAAATGGGAGAAAGATAAATGGTCTATCTATGTATCTATTGCCAGACGCCTTAATCCCTTATACGGGGTGGCCACAAACAAATCGCCTCCACGTCGCCCTGTCCCCCGCCATTTCACTGCCCTGCTCCCAATTCACAACCCCCTCTCTCATATACCTCTCCACTCCATCCCTCCATCTCATCCTTGGCCTTCCCCTCCCTCCCTCCCCCTCCACCTCACTCACATATACTCTCCTCGTCAGTCTCTCACTCTCCATCCTCTCCACATGGCCAAACAACCTCAATGGGTTTCTCCTAACGCTTCCTATCACATTCACATCCACACCACAATGCTCCTTCATATCCTCATTTGTCTCTCTGTCTCTCCATGTGCCTCCACAGGCTCCTTGCAAATAATACATTTCCACTGCTATCACTCTTGACTTGTGTCCCTCCAACAACGTCCAAGCTTCACTTCCATACGTTAGAGTTGGTATCACAATACTGTCATGTAATAACTTTTTCACTTCCATGCCCACTTACCTGTTTCTTATCACTGTCTTCAAGGAACCAGCAACTTTTCTTCCTTGTTGTACCCTTTCAAACTTCCATTCTTACTCATCATACTACCCAAGTACTTAAACGTACTCACATTTTTCATTTCCTTATCATCCAACCTCACTGTACATTCACTGACTTCACCTCTCACGAAGACCATAACTTTACTCCTCCCTACATTCACCTTTAGATTCCGTTTCTTACACACTCTCTCAAACTCATCCACTAAGCTTTGCAGCTCCCCTTCGTCTTCACTTAACAACACAGTATCATCTGCAAATAACAATACAGGGAGTTTCCAAACACTGCCCTCGCTCATTTGGGCAACTCCAACGTCCACTGCCCTATCTTGTATCTTTTATAACCCCATCCATATACAGACTGAACAACCATGGAGACATGACACATCCCTGTTCCAATCCAACCTTCAAATAGAAAAACTCACTCAGTTCACTATGCACACACACTGCAGCCTTAGCACCCTCATACATACTCTTCACAGCATTCAACAACTTCCCATCTGCTCTATATATTCTTAATACTTTCCACAATCCTTGTCTATCCACCCTGTCATATGCTTTCTCCAAATCCATGCAGGCCGCATACAACTTCTTTCCCTTCTCTAGAAACTTTTCCACTAAAGATCTAAGAATGAATATCTGATCTATACAACCTCTTCCCTTCCTAAAGGCTCCCCCTTCTTCGCCAACTATATCCCCTGTTTTTCTCCCTGACTCTGTCAATAACTATCCTACTGTATACTTTTCCTATTACACTAAAAAGACAAATGCCCCTATGATTACCACACACTTCTTTTTCCCCTTTCCCTTTGTACAAGGGAATAATTATACCTGACTTCCAATCCTTCGGGACTCTACCTTCCTCACAGGCCAATCTGCACATTTTCCACATCCATTCTCCTACTATTTCTCCCCCATGCTTCAGCATTTCACCACACTCCATGAATTCCTGGGGCTTTCCCCATTTTGACCTTCTTCATTGCTTCCGCAACTTCCATCCTAGTGATTTCTTCCTGTCTTCTCACCTCCCTCCTTCTCCCAGCCATTCCCCAGCCACTTATACTCGCATTACTTTCATTCTCTACGTTCAACAATGGTCTATCTATCTGTTTATCTATAGCCCGACGCCCTAATCCCGCAAAGGGTGGCCACAGACAAAACGCCTCCAAGTCGCTCTGTCACCCACCATTTGACTACCCTCCCCCCAACTCACTCCCCCCTCCCTCATATACCTCTCAACTCCATCCCTCCACCTCATCCTCGGTCTACCCCTCCCTCTCCCTCCCTCCACCTCATCTACATACACCCTCTTGGTCAGTCGTTCATTCTCCATTCTCTCCACATGCCCAAACCACCTCAGTGTATTTCTCCTAATCTTCTCAACCACATCCACATCCACCCCACAACGTTCCTTCACTTCTTCATTCGTCAACCTGTCCCTCCATGTCACTCCACATGCTCCTCTCAAGTAACTCATTTCCACTGCTCTCACTCTTGACTTCTTCCCCTCTTGCAAGGTACACGCCTCGCTTCCATACGTCAGGGTAGGGATCACAATACTATCATGCAGTGACTTCTTAACTTCCTTACGCACCTCCCTATTTCTCATCACTGCTTTCATTGAACCAACAACCTTCCTTCCCTGCTGTACCCTTTCATGCACTTCATCCCCCAGAGTTCCATCCTTACTCATCACACTACCCAAGTACTTGAATGCACTCACATTCTCCATATCCTCACCATCCAACCTCACTGCACACTCTGTGACTTCATTCCTCTCAAACACCATAACTTTACTTTTGTTTACATTAACACTCAGCTTCCTCTTCCTACACACTGTCCCAAATTCATTCACCAAACCTTGCAACTTCCATTCATCTTCACTCAACAATACTGTATCATCAGCAAACAGCAACACTGGAATCTTCCAAATCTCACCCTCATTCATTAGAGCCACCCCCACATCCACTGCCCTACCTTGCACCTCCTTTACAACCCCATCCATGTATATATTAAACAGCCATGGAGACATCACACAACCCTGTTTCAGTCCTACATTGAGATCAAAGAACTCACTCAGCTCACCATCCACTCGCACTCCTTCGTACATACTCTTTACAACACTCAACAATTTCCCCCCAACTCCATATATTCTTAATACCATCCACATACCTTGCCTATCTATTCTGTCATAAGCTTTCTCCAAGTCCATGAAGGCAGCATACACTTCCCTTCCCTTCTCTAGATACTTCTCCACTAAACATATTAGAACAAATATCTGATCTACACACCCTTTTCCCTTCCTAAATCCTCCTTGTTCTTCTCCAACTAGCTCCACTGTCATATGCCTAACCCTATCAATGAGTATTCTACCATATATTTTACCAGTCATACTAGGAAGGCAAATACCCCTATGGTTACCACATACTTCTCTCTCCCCTTTTCCTTTGTATAAAGGAACAATTATACCTGATTTCCAGTCCTCTGGAACCCTTCCCTCTTCCCAAGCCAATCTACACAACTTCCATATCCACTCCACAACAATCTCACCCCCATACCTCAGCATTTCACCACACACTCCATCAATTCCTGGGGCCTTTCCCAACTTGATCTTCTTCATTGCTTCCACTACTTCCGCCCTACTGATCTCTTCCTCCCTCCTCTCATCTCTTCTTCTCCCAGCCATTCCCCAACCACTTATACTCGCACTGCTCTCACTTTCTACATTCAACAAATCCTCAAAGTGCTCCTTCCATCTCCTCAATTTCTCTCTTTTCTCCATCAACAATCTATTATTCATATCTTTCACTCCCCTACTATTTCCCCTTTCACACTGCCTTACTTTCTTTACCTCCTTCCAAAACAATTTCTTACTCTCCCTCCATTTCACACTCAGATTCCTCCCGAAGTCTTCATCCACTTTCTTATTACTCACCTTCACCAGTCTCTTAACCTCCCTTCTCCTGCTTACATATACCTCTCTCTTCTCTCTCTCATCTTCTTCCCTACCTCTGCTCACTAACCATTAACTATGTGCCTTCTTCTCTTGTTCCACAGCTCTTTTCACCTCATCATTCCACCATGCTGTCCCTTGCACACCCTTGCATCTCCTCCTCACTCCACAAACCACCTCACACGCTGCGCCTATCTCTTCCGTGAATATCTTACATACATCTTCCACCCCTTCCATCTGCTCTAGCTCATACCTTCCCAATCTTTCTTCCACTATGCTCTTATACTCTGCCATTTTCTCACTCTCTTGCAATTTCTCCATTCTTGTCAGAGGAGCTGTTTCCTCCTGGTACGTGGGCAAAATGAGACACAAGTAAGTGTTAGGTGGGCATAGTGAGTGACAGGTAAATGTTAGGTGGCAAAGTGAGTGGCAGGTAAATGTTAGGTTGGCAAAGTGGGTGACAGGTATATGTTAGGCAGGCAAAGTGAGTGGTAGATTTAGGTGGGCAAAGTGGGTGACAGGTAAATGTTAGACAGAGAAAGTGAGTGACAGGTAGATGTTGGGTGGGCAACGTGAGCGACAGGTATGTATCAGGTGGGCAAAATGGGAGACAAATAAATCTTCGGCGTGTGAAGTCGATAACAGGTTAATGTTAGGAAAGAAAAGTTGTTGACAGTTAAATATTAGCTTGTTCAGTGGGGTAACAGATATATATGTGAGTCAACTGGGTTACGGAAAATTGTGAGAGTTTAGATGATAACAGGTAAATGTTAGGTTCTGACGTGGGTGATAGATAAAATAATTGTTTGAAATGCGTGATGTAAATAGTCGAGAAGAGTGGGTGACACAAATGTTAGGCTCAGCTGATATAGGAATATTATGTGTGTATAAGACGGGGAAAAGACATGTTTTATGATAATGGTTGGTGGTCTTGGCTGATCGCGTCAGGGACGGGTCTATCATTCTCTTAAAATGCCCAAAGACAGAAAATATTGTAAATTTCAACGATAAACAACAAAAGCTAATTGAAAAGATATTATAGAATATAAAGAACAACATACAGAAAAGAAAAATGTCGCTGTAAAAATGAACGCTCCTGGAGTAACTACAACTAAATTAACGACACTAAAATCACGTCTTCGATAAGTAACCAATGCTTAGAAAATAAGAATACGAACTCTCAAAAAGCATTAATATCAAATTAGGAAATAATATAAAATTAGAAAGCATTCAGAGAGCGCATACCTCCGACAATGCCATTGCCATTAAAAAGGATCCTAATCCGGATACGGATCAGCCCTCAAATTTAATCAATTCTTCCTTGGTCCATGAGCCACCTTTCCACAAAATTTAATTGAAAGTCACTGAGAACTTTTGGAGATATTGTACGGAATACTCCGGATCCGGACCAGTCCCAAAATTTAATCATTTCTTCCTTGGCCCATGGTCCATGGCCCACCCTTCCACAAAATTTCATCAAAATCCGGCCATAACTTTTTGAGTAATCCTACTAACAGACAGAGAAACAAACAGACAAGCAAACAAACAGACAAGCAAACAAACAAGCCAACGCCGGCCAACATATAACCTTCTTGGCGGAGGCAATTAATAACTGGAACTGGAATATTCCCGACGCGAAACATGATTTGAAACTGAAGCGAAAACTCAGCCTCTGTAAAATGCAGTTATGAGCGTCGAAACAAAACACACACACACACACACACACACACACACACACACACACACACACACACACACACACACGTGGCTAAAGATAATGCTGGCGGTGTAGGAAAAATGCTCAACAAAAGATAATGCTACCAGCGAGAAGGAAAGATTTGTAAAGAGAAATTTCAACCTTTGAAATACTTGTCGAAAAGCACTGTAAACTACAAAGTGCTCAGAGAGCGCATGCCTCCGCCAATGTCACTGCCAATAAAAAGAATCCGGATCCAGATCCACCCCAAATTTAATCAGTTTTCTTTGTCCATGGCCCACTTTTCCACAAAATTTCATTGAAATTCATTGAGAATTTTTTGAGATATTGTGCGGGATACTCCGGATCAGGATCCAGATCCGCCTCCAGATTTAATCATTTCTTCCTTGGACCATGCTCCCCCCCCCCCTCCTTTCATTAAATTTAATCAAAATCAGTTCACAACTTTTTGAGTAATCTCGGACCCGGATTCCTGGATAGAAGATCCGGATCTGGATCGGACCCACCCCCAAATTTGATCATTTCTTTCTTGGTCCATGGCGCACCTTGCCACAAAATTTCATTGAAATTCATTGAGAACTTTCGGAGATACTGTGCGGGATACTCAGGATACGGATCCGAATCCGGCCCAAAATTTAATCATTTATTCCTTGGCCCATGGCCCACCCTTCCATAAAATTTCATCAAAATCCATTCATAACTTTTTGACTAATCCTGCAGACAGACAGACAGACAGACAAAACAACGCGGGATAAAACATAACTTTCTTGGCGGAGGTAATTAGGGATGACATTCAATGAGATTTTAAATATAATAAATAATAATTAGGATCGTGTAAGTAGGCTAAATGATACTGGGTGTAAAAAAAGAAAAAAACAAAAAAAAACAAATCCGAGTGGCAGAGAAAGTAAGGGCATCACTACCTTTCAGTTAAGATTTTTTAAAGTCTAATCTTAGATGGTGGCTTTACAAAAATGGGCGGTATGCCTGTTACGTCGCCCTGTGTGTGTGTGTGTGTGTGTGTGTGTGTGTGTGTGTGTGTGTGTGTGTGTGTATGTTGAGTTTCACTACAGAGCCTACATTTCCCCATATAGTCAGTGTTTATGACTTTCTGGAAACTCGTCGTATTCATTTATATATATACCTTAGGCTGTTAGAATCTTCACTGCTGCTATAAAAAAAATGTTAAATGTTTTGGGAACATATATTCAGTCCCAAACATGCATTAACCAGAATACAGGCAAGGCAATCTCAAGCCTTGTTTTGATTGGTCGAGCGAGCTGATGGGCCCGTTTATCTCTGCCAACCAGTCATATTAGCTTGGAGGTGGAGAGGAGGGGAGGTGGAGGAGGCAGGAAGAGCTGGGGAGTGACTGTGAGATAAGGGACGTAAAGGGAGGGGACGCAGGTAGGACACTCAGTTCATTTATTTCTTCATTCCACATCCCCTTTGGCCCTCTTCCTCACAGAACCACAAATCTCACTCTCTACTGATATATCCCCATTTTGTTTTTCTGGTTATCACTTCTTCACAAACTTCCGTAATAAGGGCGGCACCTGTTGTTATATCAAATCCCAATATGCAGTTGACACTGTTTAAAATTTCACTTCATCCAGTTTTGATTACTCATTGTATAAACTAAATTATCAAAACATTACCAAATATATCTGTGTAGTTCATCGCTCCTCCAATGCTTCTTCGGAACCCAGTGTATTTGATTCCATAACCACACAGTTGTGTAACCTTAACCTTGCCCTTAGCACCGAAATTACCATTTTGGGTGATTTTAACATACATAATGTTAAATGGTTATTGCATTCTGCAAGGACTGACGACGCTGGTCTAGAGTGCGAGCTGTTTGCAGAATCGTTTAATCTCACCCAGCTGGTAAAGCAACCAGCCAGAATACCTGATAATCATGACCATAACGCCCATCTCCTGGATTAATTCTTGACAAATAATCCTGATGAGTATAGGATAGAGGTACTGTCACCACTTGGATCCTCTGACCACAATCTTATCAAAGCCTCATTAGTTAACCCCGCCACACCTCCCCGTTCTGAACCTGTCAGGGTGACCCGATGGAACTTTGATAGGGCAAACTGGGATGGATTTAGAAATTATCTTGCTGATATTCCATGGCAGTCTTTCTTTTCTAGTGATCCCAGTTCTACCCAGTCTCACATTTGCGACTTAATACTAGCTGATATGGATTTATTCATACCAAGTCAACAGTTCACTAAAAGATCGAACTCTCCAAAATGGTTTGATGGCAACTGTGCCAGGGCAACAGCCCAAAAGTCATTAGCATATAACTCTTACTTAAAATGAAAAACATCTGAGTCACTCTCTCAGGTTAAAATTGCTAGAAATCATGCAAAAGCTGTAATAAATCTAGCTAAATCAAACTTTCTTCAAACCAAGCATCAAAACTACTTAACAACCCTAATGACAATAGAATATTCTGGTCAACTCTTAATTCTTTCAATAATAACTTTAACAAGTCATCATCCATTCCCCCACTAAAATCTTCAGATGGCAACATTACAAATGACCCGCGTTGGAAAGCAGATATTTTTGCCAGTACATTTGCCAGAAATTCTACCATAGAGGATGCCAGCCAGAACGTCCCAGTACTAGAACTTGACTCTCCCGAAATTATTCCACTTAAAATACAGACACGATACGTAAAATCCATCCTAGACAATTTACCTACCAACAAAGCTCCACGCCCAGATGGAATTCCACAAACTGTTTTGAAAAAGTGTTCCCCTGAACTTGCCTCTGTTCTAGCTAAATTGTTCAGACTATGCATACGTACTTCTTCATTCCCAAATTCATGAAAAGAAGCCAATATGCACCCAATTCCAAAGATAGGAAGTTCCTCTGCCCCTCTGATTACAGACCAATAGCTGTCACATCTTCTCTTGGTAAGGTCTATCTATCTATCTATTGCCAGACGCCTCAATCCCGTTTGGGGTGGCCACAAACAAATTGCCTCCAAGTCGCCCTGTCCCCCGCCATTTCACTGCCCTGCTCCCAACTCACACCCCCCTCTCTCATATACCTCTCCACCCCATCCCTCCATCTCATCCTCGGCCTTCCCCTCCCTCTTCCCCCCTCCACCTCACTCACATACACTCTCTTCGTCAGTCTTTCACCCTCCATCCTCTCCACATGGCCAAACCACCTCAGTGTGTTCCTCATAACGCTTCCTATCACATCCACATCCACACCACAACGTTCCTTTATATCCTCATTTGTCAGCCTGTCTCTCCATGTGACTCCACAGGCTCCTCTTAAATAACTCATTTCCACTGCTCTCACTCTTGACTTGTGTCCTTCCAACAATGTCCAAGCTTCACTTCCGTACGTTAGAGTTGGTATCACAATACTGTCATGTAGTAACTTTTTCACTTCCATGCTCACTTCCCTGTTTCTTATCACTGCTTTCAAGGAACCAGCAACCTTTCTTCCCTGCTGTACCCTTTCAAGCACTTCACCCTCCAAACCTCCATCCTTACTCATCATACTACCCAAATACTTAAACGTACTCACATTTTCCAATTCCTCACCATCCAACCTCGCTGTACATTCACTAACTTCACCTCTCTCAAAGACCATCACTTTACTCTTCCTTACATTCACCTTTAGGTTCCGTTTCTTACACACTCTCTCAAACTCATCCACCAAGCCTTGCAGCTCCCCTTCGTCTTCACTCAACAACACAGTATCATCTGCAAACAACAGTACAGGGAGTTTCCAAACACTATCCTCTCTCACCAGGGCCACTCCAACATCCACTACCCTACCTTGTACCTCTTTTATTACCCCATCCATGTACAGATTGAACAACCATGGAGACATGACATATCCCTGTTTCAAACCAACCTTCAAAGAGAAAAATTCACTTAGTTCACCATCCACACGCACTGCAACCTTCGCACCATCGTACATACTCTTCACAGCATTCAACAACTTCCCATCTACTCCATATATTCTTTACACTTTCCACAATCCTTGTCTATCCACCCTGTCATATGCTTTCTCCAAATCCATGAAAGCCGCATACAACTTCTTTCCCTTCTCTAGAAACTTTTCCACTAAAGATCTAAGAATGAATATCTGATCTACACAACCTCTTCCCTTCCTAAAGCCTCCCTGTTCTTCTCCAACTAATTTCTCTGTTCTTTCTCTAACTCTGTCTATAAGTATCCTACCATACACTTTTCCTATTATACTAAGAAGACAAATACCCCTATGATTACCACACACTTTTTTTTCCCTTTCCCTCTGTACAAGGGAATAATTATACCTGACTTCCAATCCTCCGGGACTCTACCTTCCTCCCAGGCCAAGCTGCACATCTTCCACATCCATTCTACTACTATCTCTCCCCCATGCTTCAGCATTTCACCACACACTCCATCAATTCCTGGGGCTTTCCCCGATTTAACTTTCTTCATTGCTTCCACAACTTCTATCCTACTGATTTCTTCCTGTCTTCTCACCTCCCTCCTTCTCCCAGCCATTCCCCAGCCACTTATACTCGCATTACTTCCATCCTCTACGTTCAACAATTCCTTAAAGTGTTCTCTCCATCTGCTCACTTTTTCTCCCTTCTCCACTAGTAATCTACCATTTTTATCTTTCACTCCCCTGCTAACTTCACTTCCACTCTGTCTTACTCTTTTCACTTCTCTCCAGAACATTTTCTTACAGTCCCTCCACTTTACACTCAAATTCCTTCCAAATTCCTCATCCACTCTCTTCTTACTCTCTCTTACTAATCTTTTCACCTCTCTCTTTCTTTCCACATATAACTCTCTCTTCCGCCTCTCAACTTCTTCCACGCCCCTATTTCTCATCCATTCATTGTATGCGTTCTTCTCTTGGTAAGGTATTGAAACTTAATTAATAAGCACATTGTTAAACAGCTTGAATTCAACAACTTAATTAGTGACAGACAAAATGGTTTTCGCCACGAAAGATCCACCATTGACATACTCAATCTCCTAACTCTTACCAGCCATCAGTCAATTGACCTACATGGAGAAACTCATGCAGTAGCCCTTGATATTTCTAAAGCTTTCGACAGAGTATGGCACTGTTCCCTGCTGTCCAAACTCCCTTTACTATGGACTAACGTCTTTTGTTCCTTTGATTACCTCATATCTCAGTGACAGGAAAATAAGAGTAAAAGTAGATTATGTATATTCCAATTTCCACGCAATTAACGCCGACGTGCCGCAGGGATAAATTTTGACGCCAACCCTGTTCCTGGTTCATGTTAATGATCTCTTATCTGCCACCCACAATCCCATCCACTCATATGCAGATGACTCAACACTACATAGTTCATTCACACTCAGACACCCATTTACAAAGTCTAATATCATTACCTCTCAACTCAGTACAGCCATCTCAATAAATCAAGACCTATCTACGATCAGTGAATGGAGACAAAACAACCTTGTCTCATTTAATGCTAGTAAAGCTAAATATATACAATTTACTATTAGACAGATATTGCCAGACTCGTACATTACCTTCACTGCTACTAATATTCCCATCTCCAAAAGTATTGAAATTCTCGGTGTCTCACTTAACAATGCCCTCAGCTGGACCTCTCATGTTAGATCACTTGCTAAAACTGCCTCAAAGAAACTTGGATTATTATACAAAGTCCATAACTTCTTCACCGACGAGCAATTAGCTATAATTTATAAGAGTCATGTGCACTCTCAGCCTGAATATTGGTCACCCTTGTGGAATGGATGTGGAGAGGTTGCATTAAAACAACTAGACAAAACTCAGAACAAAGCTGTTAGAATTATTAACAATCCTGCCATTAGAAATAAACTACCTCCCCTACAAGTAAGAAGGAATGTTGCCTCCCTTGCATTATTTTACAGATATTTTTATGGCAAATGCTCAGACGAAGTTGCGTCCATGGTGCCACCTCTCCATGCCTTCCCTCGTGCTACACGGGCATCTGGTAGCGCTCATGACTGGAATGTCACTCACCCATTTTGCAGAACTTCTGCCTCTCAGAATTCTTTCATTCCCCGAACTGCATCTCCCTGGAACTCGCTTCCCCAGAGTTGTTTCCCTCGAAACTTCCACCTGCAGCTGTTCAAGTCTAACTGTTACAGATATTTTATGAATAGAGGACACCAGTAATCCGGTGTATGGATTTTTTTTTTTAGATTCATTATATATAAACATATATATATATATATATATATATATATATATATATATATATATATATATATATATATATATATATATATATATATATTAATGACCTTCTAAGCTGTACATCGAACCCTATCCACTCATACGCTGATGAATCCACCCTTCACCTTTCCACTCGATTCCCACAACGTCCATCTCAGCAGTTACTTCAACAAACAAGGGATGGGGCTATGGCACACCTAATGTCTGACTTGGCTCGTATCTCTGACTGGGGTAAAAATATTTTTTTTTTTTTTTTTTTAAAATGCATCAAAGACTCAGTTTTTGCACCTATCAACCACACGAAATCTTCCACAGGTATACCCACTAACGTTTAATAATATTCAGCTTAATCCTGCATCATCGTTGAACATGCTTGGGGTTTCATTTACTCGGGACTTATCTTGGAAAGATCATATTATATATCTGGTTAAATCTGCTTCCAAGAGATTGGGTGTGCTAAGCTGACTCCATTCCTTCTTTACCCCTGCACAATTGTTGACTGTGTACAGGGGTTTTATCCGCCCCTGCGTGGAGTACAACTCTCATGTGTGGGGAGGTTCCCCACATATAGCTCTTCTCAATAGGGTGGAGTCAAAGGCTTTTCGTCTCATTAACTCTCCCCCTCTTACTGACTCCCTTCAACCTCTGACTCTTCACCGCACTGTTGCATCTTTATCTCTTTTCTATCGCTACTTCAATGGTCACTGTTCCTCTGAACTGTCTGCCTGCATTCCTCCACCTCTACGACGGGCGCGTAGCACCTGTCTAGCAGCAAACTCTCACCCCTTTTCTGTCCAATTCTCTAATGCAAGAGTTAACCGTTACTCCCAGTCATTCATTTATGCAACAGATCCTCTCTGGAACTGTCTTCCTCTGTCTGTATTTCCTGCTTCCTATGATCTCCAGTCTTTCAAACGCAGTGTGTCCAGGCATCTCGAAATGAATGGATCTTGAATTTGGCTCTCTCTTGTATATTGTTTTTCTCTTGGATGGAACAGTTTTGCGGGCTCGTTGCCTTTGGTTCCTTCTTCATATAAAAAAAAATAACTTAATAACGTTTTTCATCTTGTCTTCAGGGTAGGACTCAGCTTTTAATAGTTATTGTTTAGCAATTGATTAATGTTTTCTTAAATAATTTTCTGTTTTACTTTCTACTTTTACTTTTATATTTTATTATTTTATTTACCAGTATATAGTGCATTATTTTAACGCTAGTGAAATTAAAGATTTCTGGCGTCATTAACTTCATTTCTCATTTTAATCAAATTTTTCACCAATACAAAAGGACCAGGGACCAAGCATCAAGTCAGTCCTAGGTTCGGACTGAGATCGGAACTTTTGATCTATTTTGAGCCAACGACCAGGACCGAAACTGCTGGTCCTTTCAGAGTACCGGGTGCCCAACTTTGTATACAGGTACAAACAACATGGTAAGGGCCAGAGCAAAGGAACTTCTGGAACGATTTACGGCGGTGATCCAGCACTACATAACCAACATGACATGAAGAATGTGCTAGTATCAGTGATTCTTCCTAGGACTGGCGTGCAGATCATGTTCTAAAAGAAGACCTTCAGTCTTAATAAGCAGTTTAGGTCATTTTGTTTGCAAGAGTAGGGTTCGTAAGCACTTGGAACAAATTTTATCAGATACTGGCCTTGTATGCAGGGGATGGTCTTCACATGTGCTCAGATGGCTTTGCAGTCCTCAAGGGAAGTGGGCGGCCCGACATACAGTGTGATCAAAGTATGAGACACAGCCTAACCCAAATTCCTTCGGTCAAAGAAATGGCTCTCTTAAAGTTCTCTGTATTAATGGGCGTGGTCTGCAAAATAAGTTTACTATTTTAGAAACTATCACCATTGATACAGAGCGATATGATTGGTGTCACCGAATCATGGCTTAATACTGAACAGTGAGACTTTTTAGCAGAATATATTTTGCTAAGTTGTAGTACAGTATTTTCAACAGTGACAGAATTTGGCGAATGAGAGGCTGTGCATTGCTATATATTATTATTATTTTTTCATCCAGAACTAATTTTAAAATGATTCACTGATAAAAGCTACTCAGTGTAGGTTCAACTTAATAATGAGTCATATGGTAAGATAAGACTTGGATTGATTAATCTGTTGTTCTCCAGTTCAGTCGTGGGGAAACTACACAAAAGCAGATGTGCAGTTTCTCCCTGTGCATTCAAAGAGGATGTGGGAACTGCGTACCCAATCCTGCGATATGTATGACTATTTCATTGAAATCCACTCGCTCACTTTCCCCTATTACTGTGTTTATTTTTGGAAGGGGGCTGAACCCCCAAGAATCACTGGGAGGGTTTTGTCCCCCAGATACCACATTACAGATAGGAGTCCATTGTACAGCACATAATAAGACATCAAAACCATCTCTGCAATCCTTTCACAAATTCTTGGAGTATTTAACTTTCGGAGAGGGCTGATTCCTTAAAAACCATGGTTGGAAAACTATACAGTATATACAGGAACTCATTCCCGGCAATCAAATGAATTCACCTAGGAAATGTATATATCTCAAATCTTTCCCCTATTTCTGCTCATTTTTATTTTCGGGAGTGGGACTGACGCCCTAGAAATCATTTGGGGAATCACGCTCCATACATATCCCAATACGGGTGAGAGTCCATTGTAAAACATGTACTAATATATCAAGCCATGTCTGCACTCTTTTCACAGTTTATGAGAATATTTTACTTGGTGGGTAAGTTGACCCTCCTAAAAATAATTGCTGGAAAATTACATATAGTGGAAGGCCTTCTGTGTAATCAGATGAACTGACCAGGGATTTATTATTCAAATCTATCTCTTATTTCTTATCTTCTTTTGGTGGGGGGCTGACATCCTCCGAGAATCGCAGGGGGAGTCAATAATCCTTGGAATTCTAGTGTTCACATTCCTCTGTTTCTGATAGTTTTGATTTTTGGAAGGGGGGGGGGCTGATCACTTAAAGAATCATTGGGGTTCATGCTCTCCAAATATCACATAACGAATGACAGTTCATTGTACAATATGTACAAAGATATCAAAGATTAAATTATAACTGCCTTCCTTTCACTGTTTTTTATAATATTTAATTAAGCCATGTTTGACCTCCTTTCACTGTTCTATGAATATTTAATTAAGTGAGGGGGGGGCATAGCCTTCTAAAAGTCAGGCTTGGAAAACTGTATACAGCAGAAAGCTTGCCCAGTAACCAAACTAATTCATCTGGGGAGTTTCACTTAAGTATTTTCCCCCTTTTCTGATCATTTTTATTTTCGGGGGGCCCCCAAGAATAATTGGGGGTTCACGCTCCACAAAATTCGTATTACAGATGAGGGTCCATTGTACAACATGTACTAAGAAATCAAACTCATATCTACCCCTCTTCCCCTATTTTGTATACTTTATGAGTTTTCGAGGGGAACTGCCCCCCTTAGAAATGATGATGAAAAAATTTATAGTATATGTAATTACAGTATCAAGTAACCAGCCAAACTGACCTAAGTAGTCTCTTTGAAATGCAATTTCTCTTATTTCTGATCATTCATATTTTTGAGAGGGGGACTGACCCCCCCCCAAATAATTGGAATGTCATCCTCCTCAAATATGGCCTCACAGATAAAGGTCCATTATACAATATTTACCAATATACCAAAGCCATATCTACCCCCCTTTCATTATTTCTGAGAGTTTTTTATGTGTCTAAGGGGGCTGAATCCTCTAAAAATCATGGCTGGATATAGTGGAAGACCTTTCAAAGAGCCCAACGAACTCTCCTGGGAAGTTTCATTAACCCACCCCATGCCAACGACATACACGTATGTCGACCTCTTCATGCACGGACAGTGCCATTGACGTATATGTACCTCGGCAATTTGACATATTTGCCAAAATTCGAAAATTCAAATTAGGCGCTTTTTAAGCTGGGATATTCCCACGCCTCTCTAGGCCTTCCTATGTCATCTATATACCCAACAAGAGTTTTTTGTCTTGAAAAGGATTGTTACCGATGAAGAAAACAAAGATGTACCTCAACTCAGTGGGTGTCAGTGGCAGTCTATGGGCATTACTTCGAAGTTTTCAGCCACCTGGTCAGGGAAAATCAACCTCAAACTCTACCTGAATGCCTTCTGTGAGTACTTGTATGCTTGTTTTCCATGTTTTCTCATCGTTTCTAACCCATCTAGCAAAAAAAAAAAAAAAAAGGTCGATATTCGGCGGTCACCATGGCTCCATGAGGGTCCAAAGTCTGCTAGCACTCGACGGGTGAAAATCTAACAAATACCTAAGGAGGAAGTAAAGCACACACACACACACACACACACACACACACACACACACACACACACACACAACCTGAGTATAGCACTACAGTATAGGGCAAGTTACAGATAATTATGCAATCAAGCTTCGCAGAACTGATAAATTATAAGAATAAATTATAAACGTAAGTTGCATCCAGAACACTACAGTTCTGGGAGACTTTACCTGTCACAAGGTGGAGTGAATCCTTAACATATCATAAAGAGCTGGATTTGTACAACTTGTTGGAAGGTTCATTGCATCAGTTTGTTGAGCGGCCAGTTCTGTGGATCATGACATGGCTACATCAGAACACGTGACTGAAAATATTCATGTAAAAGATGAATTCAGTACCAGTGATCATCGTTTATTCATACTTAACATTAATGTCAATTACAAAGTGTGGGTATGAGAAAGTTCAAGATTACTCAAGAGGTAACTTTGAACACATAAAGACAATTATGTGTGATTATGACTGGAAACTAATTCCTCAGGCAATGAATATCCATGATCCATGGAGAATTATTTCAGAAAGTCTTAATAAAGCCATTGAAGTATGTGTGCCTGTGTGCAATAGGTGACCTGTAAAACGTTCTAGGCCAAAATGGGGCAACAGTGACACTGGGAGCTGTAATTCAGAAAAAAAAATATATAATCAAAATTACAAAGCTAAAAATAATGTAGAGGCTGAAAAAAATCTATCACAACATTAGTCGTAATGCTAAAAAGTTAGTTAAGAAAGAATGAATAATCTTGAAGCACATATAGTTAACAATAATAAATCAAACATGAAAGTGTTACATTCGCTTCCCACAGTGCCACAGACTCCAACAGCAGTAGTTCAGTGTACAGTGGGAAGGACGTTGCCCAATGAGTTGTTTTTCCTGTGGTCAGCCTTTTCGTGTACAGCACACAAGATTAACTGAGGCAAAAATAAGCACTGTCTTCTTAAGTGCACTGTCTTTATTTTCCAAATAATTACACTCATTGGTTTCAACTTCACTTCACTGTTTTCCCAAGCACTGGAGCTATAAAAATGTTACTAACTGAAATTACACTTAATGCTTGACAACAACACTTCACTGTTTTCACTAGTATCGATGATATATAAACTTCACTGACACTACATTGACACTGCACTACACTCAAACTGAACAGAAGACCCACTGAACTTGCTCTAGACTCTTCCCCATCCTTATATAAACTTCCTATATTCTAGAGTGTTCTACATTTCTCCACAGTTCTGATGCATTCCAGAGAGAGAGCATCGGTTGCAACATTTACCAACTCGGGGACATCCGAAACATGCCAGAGTTTTCTTATCCTGCATAACACTAAATGATTTAGCATACAGACTTAAAATGAATTACATAACAATCACATAAATAAAACATTATTGAGAAAAAGAGCACAAAAATTAATGCATAACATACAGAATAACTACATTCACAAACAGAAGGCTAACTGACAACTCTGACTCATAATGAAACTACAGTATGAGAAACAGTTAGAAAATTCTAGACAACCTAACTACCAAATCCCACTTCATTACACTACCCCTCCCTAGTCCGTTGTTGTCCTGACAAAACTATATAATATATATAAACATAAACAGTAATCCTAATGAAATATTTAACTATACACAAAATAATCCCTCAACTTATCAGATCATCTTCTATGCCGTTTTTGACAACGTCCTAGCTCCTACACACAGTCCACTCCTCCTGGAAGGTCTTGATCCTCTTCCTGATTCACTTCCCTCAGGAAACTGTCACCATCCTCTTGCAGCTCACTTCCTTGGTCCTCCACAACATCCTCGGTAGAGGGAGAGCATGATTCCTTGGCGACATCCCAGTTGTACTGCCCTGGCCCATGGTACTGCCACAGATGGTTCATGTGTACCACCTTTGGGAGAGACTTCCTACCTCCCCGAATCCGATACGTTACGTCTGATAGGCAGTCGAACACAGTGTAAGGCCCACCTCATGGGCTCTGCAGCTTCGGTGACTGTTCCTTCTTTCGCTGAGGATTGTATAACCAAACTTGGTCACCAGCCTTGAAGCTCACCTCAGTTGCCTTGGCATCATACTTGCACTTCATCTCCTTTCCTGAAAACTTGAGGGCTCCTTGCACTTGATTTACCTCAGCCAGCCTATCTTGAAGATGCTTTGCATAGCTGGAGGTGTCTGTAAGCAGCTCTTCACCAAGTGGTCTTCCCACTGACAAGCCAACGGGTAAGAATAACTTGTGGCCCAACATCAGTTTTGCAGGGGTGTAGCCGGTAGACTCATGGGATTCAAACCGATATGCCATCAGCAACGCAGGTAATTTCTGGTCCCATTCTGTTTGTCCCTCTATGCAATACTTTGCCAGTTCTTGTCCTACGGTTCAGTTGAATTTCTCCACCATCCCATCTGATTGAGGTCTTAGTGGGGTCACCCTGGCCTTCTTCATCCCCAGTAACCTGCAGCATTCTCAGAACACAGCATACTCGAAGTTTCTACCCTGATCTGAATGTAGCTCTTGTGGCATCCCAAAACGACAGTAAAACTGGTCAACCAAGACCTGAGCAACAGTCGCAGCCTCTTGGTCAGGGATGGCATGGGCTTCTGCCCACTTTGTAAAGTACTCCATGGCAACACATATATACTGGTTTCCTCTTTCAGTGAGTGGCAGAGATCCAGCAATGTCCACTGCAACCCTTTCCATTGGTGCACCCACTTGGTACAGCTGAAGAGGGGTGCAACCACATTTGTTGGGTCCCTTCTTGGCACAGCATTCATTACAGGCCCGACACCACTTTTCAAAATCCTGGCACATGCCAATCCAGTAGAACCTCTGTTGCAGCCTGCTTAGAGTTTTCTTCATTCCCAGGTGTCCACTAGTGATCTGGTTGTGAGACTCATCCACGATTCCAGACCTCAATTTCATCGGAACCATCAGCTGCCAATATGTGTTGAGGCCATTAGGTGTCTCCCACTGACTCTCCAGTAGTCGTTTGTTCAAACAAAGAAGGTCCCACTGACTCAAGTAGCTCTTGGTCGCAGGGCTGAATCTAGAAACCCCTTCCCAAGATGGTTGCACTGTACTCCGCTGCAGCCACTTGAGCACTGGTTGTAAATCTGCATCCTTCATCTGCATATTCTTCAGGTCTTCCGCATCTGACACTGGCCCTATCACTGCAGTACGGCTGCATTTCTTGCTATGGTCTTCTTTTTTACTACACTGCCGGCACTCTGGGTCACAAGGCTGACGATTCAGGCTGTCAGCATTGCCATGTACCCTCCCAGGACGGTGCTGCACCTCACAATTGTGCTGGTCCAGCTTCCCAAGATACTCTGCCATCAAATTCCTGAGGTTTCTTTTTAATTGGACCCCCATTATTGCAATGCACTTCGCTGGTTTGGGGCCTAAAAACTGGGGCATCATAATTAAGGCCAGAACTTAAAATTTCTGCATTCTGATTATGTAACCTTGTAATGCTGCCTTTAGATGCTTGGGATCCGTCAAGATTCACCATACACTGTCCATTCCTTTCATATGCTTGCTGTACACTAACTTGAGGCTCAGTAGTGCAATATTTTTCTACAGCCTCAATTTTCTCACTAATTATCTTCACATGGTCAACTACATACTTCAACTGGTTATCTGCATGCTGTCTGCACTCCATCACTATTCCTTCACTAATCTTCAGTTGGTTGTCCACATGCTGTTTGCACTCCATCACTATTTCCTCACTAATTGACTTCATCTGGTCGTTTACATGCTGTTTGCACTCGGTCATATTATTGCTTACCTCATACTTCTGCTGCCGTAGCTCACTGTATACCTCCTTCTTCAAGTGTTCCTGTTCTTATTTCATTTCCCCCATGAAAGCTTCTAGCTGTCCTTGCATCCTCAGTTGTAATGCCCTCTGTTGCTCCTGTAATGCCTCTTGAAGCTGTTCCCTTAGTGCTTGCAACTGTTTTTTTATTTTTTCATTTTATGCCAATACTTGTCCTTGGAATTCTTTCTGTCCTTCATTCTGTGCCTGTAATTGTTCTTTGAGTTCTTTGTCTCTCATTCTGTGCTTGTAGTTGTACACTTCGTGTTTGTAATTGTTCTTTGAATTCTTTCTGTCCTTCATTCTGTTCCTGTAATTGTTTCTTGAGTTCTTTCTGTCCTTCGTTCTGTGCCTGTAATAGCTTCACAATTGTCGCAAAGGACATTTACTCCTCCTGCCCAGTGACCTTGTCTACACACCCCCTTGCTCCATGTCGAAGATTAGACTCACTGCAGCGTTTTCTAAAAATCCACACTTCTGACACCAGTGTTACGTCCCGTCCCACACTGCCACAGGCTCCAACAGCAGTATTCAGTATAGGAAGGACATTGCCCAGTGAGCTGTTCTTTCAATGGTCAGCCTTTCTGTGTACAGCACACAAGATCAGTTGAGGTGAAAATCAACATTGGCTTCTTAAGTTCACTGGCTTTATTTTCCAAATAATTATACTTAATGCTTTCCAACTTCACTTCACTGTTTTCCCAAGCACTGAAGCTATACAAACTTTACTAACCTCAATTACACTTAATGCTTGACAACAGCACTTCACTATTTTCACAGGTGCTGATATGCAAACTTCACTGACACTGCACTGATACTGCACTACACTCAAAGTGAACAGAAAACTGACTGAACTTGCTCTAGTCTCTTCTTCAACTTTATATAAACTTCCTATACCCTAGAGTGTTCTACAATTTCTGCACAGTTGTGATGTATTCCAGAGAGCACCAGTTAGAACTGTTACCAACTCGGAGACATCCGAAACGTGTCAGAGTTTTCTTACACTGCAAAACACTCTAAATTATTTAGCATACAAACTTAAATTGAATTACATAATTTAACAAACAAGCACATAAATAAAACATTATTGAGAAAGAGCACAAAAATTAATGCATAACTTACAAAATAACTATGCTCACAAACAGCAGGATAATTGGCAACACTGACTCGAAACGGAACTATGCAAAGAGAAACAGTGAGAAACTTGTAGACTACCTAACTACCAAATCCTGCTTCTTAACAAACATATTCTTTAATACCATCAGAAGTATGCAGGTGTTAACTCCATCAATAGGCTCGTTTACTTTAGAAAATGGAAAGCATAGAAGCAATGAAGCTGAAATGGATAAAATTCTTAACGTTTCCTTTATATCAACAATTACAACAGAATATTCATGTTCAGTTCTTTTGTCTTGCTACATGTACATCAAGATAACACAATTACCAACATTATGATCAGAGAGAGAGAGAGAGAGAGAGAGAGAGAGGGTTTGTTTACGACTGATAAACTTAAGTTTAGCAGAACATCAGGACCTGATATAAAATCTGGATGACATTTAATGGAAGTGAAAAATGAAATATCAAAACCTTCGGCCCAACTACACAACATATCATCACAGAATGGCACTAGCCAGTGACTGGGAACTTGCAAAGACCGCTTCAGTATTCCAGAAGGCAGTAAATCACAACCCAGAAATTACTGTTCAATTAGCATAACATCAGCTACAAAGAAGACACTGGAAACAATAATCAGAGGTCAGGTATTTAGAAGAAAATGACCTAATCAAAGACTTACAGCATGAATTCCGGAAGAAACAATCATGACTAAACAATCTCCTCTACTTTTCAACAGTATTATTTAAATATACTACAAAACCAAATCAGCTGATGCAGTATATCTTGATTTTCAGAAAAAATTCTGTAAAGTTCCCTATAATCAATATCCTTAGAAATTCAAAGCCTATGGTGCCAGTGGCGATTCGTTAAGGTTAATTGAAAGCTGGCTCATGGGATGTAAACAAAAGAGTTGTAATGAATGAGAAGAAATCATATTGCATGAATTTTGCAAGTGGAGTGCCAACTAGGCTTTGTTTTGGGTCTTAAAATGTTTCTGATTTATATTGATGATATTGATGAGGATCAGTAACAAAGTAGATACCCTTGAACAAAGGCTGATAACTTAAAGTCTTGATAAACTGTTCAGCTGGGCTCAGGCATGGCAAATGAACCCTCTCAGGCACAGGTGGTTTAAGTCGTCAGATTGTTTAACAACCTGTGAAGCGCACCATGACACGAATCGTTATATATATATATATATATATATATATATATATATATATATATATATATATATATGTATATATATATATATATATATATATATATATATATATATATATATATATATATATATATATATATATATATATATATATATATATATATATATACTCCTTGTTTGACACGATGTGCATCATGGTGCGTTGTACAGGATGGTATTTGATGACTCGATTCAAGTCCGTGAATGAAAGGATGAATAATTTATACAGATGAATGAAAAGTTCTAAATACTGGGAGTAAAAACGGAAAATGTTACTGGACCATGAATATTACCCAGTCAAGAAAAAGGGTTGGGAATAATTATTTTAAAGAAAGTAAATCAAGTCAACAGAGCAAGGAGGAAATAAAGAAAGCAAACAAATTAGTTGGATATATATATGCAGAGCATTTGAATTCAGAGTGGAGGATACTGTCCTTACCTTGTTCAGGCCTCAGTACATTCACATCAAGTACTGTATTCAGTTTTGACCTCCATATTGCAGGGAAGACATTGTGAAATAGGATAGAGTACAGTAGGTAATTAAAATGATACCCAGATTGTGAACCACCAGATGATGAACTGTTAGAATTAAATCTACTTATCAATGCATAGATTACGAGTTCTGAATCAAGTATATAATTTTTTTTAAAAACAAAACAATATAGTGCTACTGAGAAGTACTTCACATTAGGCAGCTCCGTTTACGCTAGAGATAATGGTTATAACATTATGCGCAAACGTTTCCGGTCAAATGAAACTAAGCACTTTATCTTCAGTAGAAATGTCAACATGTGGAACAAATTGGATGGAGGTACAGGGGAGGGAGGGAGGGAGGGATAAAAGATCGGGAGAGACTAGGAGAGGGAGAGCGTAGCTGGGGGGAATCTCATGTTGGAAAGGGGCGGCAAAATGACGAAGAATAAATGGGGGAAAGAATATAGTAAAGGGAAAATGATGATAGAGGGGGTAGATGGTGAGAGAAGACATGGGGAGAATCCAGAAGACAGGAAGAGTGACAAAAAAAGGGAGGGGGAGGGGGTGGATTGATGGGAGGCGAGTGTACAAGAGATGAATAGAGACTATGGGAGAAGGAATGGGTAGTAGAAAGAAGCGATTTCAAGAAGAGGAGATGAAGAGGATGGAAAAGTGGAGGAAAAGAGAAGGGGATAATAGGAATATGGAGATAGAGGGGTGAGGGAGGGAATAAATATGCGAATGAAAAAACGAGAAGGAAGGAGGAGTTGTTGATGGTATTGCTATGTAACCCCGGACGGTCTGACCCTTTTAGTAGGCAAGCGATCACCCAAGCAGGGCCACCCCGTGCAGTGAACCGAAGGTCCCTTGCGACAGGCAGCGCTTCACCACAGGCAGGATCGAGATAGAGTATAGCAGATTGACTTCTGGAAGGACGTCAAATTTGCGTTTCTACCCAGTCGTCAAGGTCATCACCACCTAGTGTTATAAATGGTTTCCTAGGATACAGGACACGATTAGCATTGTCACTCAGTGTACGAGTAGAGCCACCTGAGATGGAAGGAATGGTAAAAAAAAAAAGTGACGGGAGAAATGGAAGAAATGGGACGACTGGAGGACAGACGGAAAATGAATGATCAAAATGAAGGAAGAAGTAGGCAGCAATACATGATGTGATGATCGCCACTAACTTCCACCGAGGAAGGAGGAGAAGTAGAGAAAAGAGGCTTGAAGAGGAGAATTGAGGAGAAAAAGAAGGTGGAGAGAGCTCAAATAGTTCTCCGTCTACCGGGACCTTAAATACGAAAGCCAATTTACTTTCATAACCAGGGACTGGGACTGTGAGTTTACAGGGCATATTGGAAGTAAAAAGGAAGGATATTGAGATGTAGGAGAAGGGACGAGAGAGAGCAGAAGAGGTATGGCTGAAGTTGTGGAGAGGGGAAATAGTGTGGGTTTAAGTAAGTGTGGATAACAAAAAGACCGTGGTGATATATAACTGTGAATGATGGAAATAGTTTCGAAATAAAACATTGTAGATATAAATAACTTCGGAAGGTGGGATTATCTGTAGTTTACCCAGGGGATTGCAGGCTAAACTTGCCCTTGTTCTGTAATCCACAACCATAATTTCGTGGGAAAGGAAATATATGAGAAATGTTAGTACAGCAATACAGCACAGTCGCTTCATCATACCAGTTCCGCGGAGAGAAGGCATCCCTCTCGAACACGATGAAAAAAAGTACTTTGAATACCAGGAAAAATGAGGAGAAACTGAGGTCACTGGGATCAGAGTACAAGATTTTGTGGATAAAAGAAACTGAAGACAAGAACATGGTGGATCGAAAAAAAAAAAAAAAGAAAAAAAAAGATGTAGGTGACTGTTGACCGCAGAAAAAAAATCTGCCTATAAATAATTGTGGAGAGCATAAGCAATGTGAATATAGGTATCTCCAGATAGTTGAGGTCATGTTGAATATGTGAGGGGCGCCGCATCCAAAGATGGTCTCGCACCACAAGGCGATTTTTTTTTTTTCACAGACAGAGCTAATTTGACCCTTTCTTTACCAGTTGTGCTCACACAACACCCCTTTGCAGCACTAGAAGTGTGGTTGAAGAGCCCCCACCACCACCAAAAAAAAAAAAAAAAAAAAAAAAAAAACATGCAAGTCATTTTCTGACATTCTTTGGTTTGGCACGAGTCCCTTTTTGGGCGTGGGACTCCTTCTGTGGATAGCGAAAACAGACGTTGTGCATAGAGGAAGTTGTGTCTTCGCAAGGGGTACACCATATCATGATAAGGACAGCTCTAGTATACTAACCCATTTAACTCCAAATGATTTTATTTAGGCGGCAGTCACTCTTAAGAACCCGAAAGTGTTAACACTTCACTCTGATGGCTTACTTTTGCTAATGTCAGAAGAATTTATTCAGCACAGGAAAGACCCTTAGTTCGAAGTTTCTCTAGTTCGTTTTTCTTAAAAACAAAGAAAAACACAAGTCATATTCATAACAACTGTAATTCCTGCTGATGCAAAGACGAGCAGAAACCCTCACAGAATACTGAAAATGAATAATTTAAAAAAAATGGAGATTGGGACGCAATGAGGGAAAAATGGAGACCAATGAAATTAATACCAAAAGAAAAACTGAGTAAAGGAGGAAAATTAAATTTATTAAAAAAAAGAAGACAACCAGGAAAATCTAAAGTTTTGATTACGAAGAATAGAGAACGAATGTAAAATGCACTCGAGGATAAAAATGAGCATAAAACATTAACGTTGTTCATATAAAAAGAAATAGGAAAGAACCAGTTAAAAACAAGTGGTGCCAAGCACAGTGAACCTCGCCTGACAGCAGTTATGTAAATGCTGTTTAATACTAACTGGTTTCTGCCATATAGTGTCAGTGCACAACTAAAGTCAGAATTAATGACGTAAAGGTTTTCAAGTTTCGCCCTCTGAAAATCAGTGATCTTGCATTTGACCTTTCAAGGTGACTCAAGGCCAATGGTCATGCACCAAATGAAAGCCCATGAGACTTCCTACACCTTGGTAACAGTAAATGTCTCTATCTTCAACGAGTTTCAAGTTATAGCCCCTTGAATATCTGTGACCTTGAGTTTGACCTTTCAAGGTCACTTACGGTCAAAGGTCAAGGAACCAATAAAAAACCCATATGGGATTCCCCATTTGTTGATAATAGTAAATTATCTTCAACCAGTTTCGAGTTATACACCACTGAATATCCGCGACCTTGAGATTGACTTTTCAAGATCATTCAAGGTCAAAGGTCTTGGTGCCAAATGAAAGCCCATATTACGAGTTTCTGTATATTCATAATAGTAAATATCTCTATCTTCAACCGTTTTCAAGTTATAGCCCTCTGAGAATCAGTGACCTAGATTTTGACCTTTCAGAGTCAATCGATTACCTCTAAAATTTAATTTCTTTCTTTTGGGAGTAGTGCCCACATATCCTGAAAGTTCCATGTAATTTCATTCAGCCGTTTTTCTGTAATATTGCTAACAACCAAAGAAACAAACGAACAAAAACAATACCTCGTCGGACTCCGACCGGGAGAGATAATTAATGTATTCGGTGTTAATATACTGCATATAATGTAAAAGTTTTGACTAGACTGAATGAAAGACAGAGCACAAGAAGAACAAGACAGGAAAATACATCAATGGCTTAAGCTTTGGATTAGAGATGGAGGGGAAATTTAATCAGGGACAAACCTAGGCACATGCCAAGGAGGGAGGGGAGACAGCAAGAACAGCGGTTTATATTAAGGCGGAGGGAAAGAAACTAGAGATATGGAGACAAAAATAAAAAGAGAAGAGGTTGCTCAGAACGAACCATACAAGAAAAGTGAAGTAACACAGACAGAGAAAGGAGAAGGACGAAAAGGGGAAATGGCTCACAAAGAGAAATATATAAAATATAAAGTTATGGAAAAATGAATAAGATATACAGATAAATGAAAATTATAAAAAAAGAAGATAACCAACAGGGAATGATAAAAAAAAATGAGGGGAAGACTGCTACACAAAGAAAGGTGAAGAGGGAGGAGGAGAGAGCTAAGATAAAACAAATAATGATTAAAATATTGTGGGGAAAAGTAGGAAAGGCAGAGGAAATTAATTGAAATGATATGAGGACATCATTTAACAGAAGAAAGATAAAAAGAAAGAGACGGAGAAAAATAAGAGACAGGACCACAATAGAGAGGTGTGTAAAAAAGAACGTCAGACTAAATTATACTGTGTGTATATATATATATATATAAATATATATATATATATATGTATATATATATAAATATATATATATAGATAGAGAGATAGATTGATATATAGTAAATATAGATAAATATACATATATATATATATATATATATATGTATATATATATATATATATATCTCAGTCGTTTAAGCGTCCACTGCAGGACCGGCCTATCCCGACCGAAGTGGGGACGATACACCCAATGTATCTCTAGCATGTGGCTTAGGCTGTGTGGTAGAGATTGTATGTAGGGTGAGAAGTGCTTGTTAGTGTAATTTTAATGTTGGAGTGGCTTTGGATGTGTATGTAGTCTGTGAACCCAGTGTAATCGGCCCGCGCATGCCGACTGGGTGCAAGCATACTTTACAGTATGTGACACTGGTTCAACCACAGCGCCCCTGATGTCCGCCAAGCAGTGCGTGTCCAGAAGAACGCTCCCAAAGTTTATTACCCTGGTGGGGGGCGAACCCTCGTTCTTCAGTGTACGAAAAAGCACAGTTTATCACTTTACCACAGAGGCATATATATATATATATATATATATATATATATATATATATATATATATATATATATATATATATATATATATATATATATATATGTGTGTGTGTGTGTGTGTGTGTGTATGTGTAATTCACCGGGTCGGTCAGAGCTCATATAGTCCGATCTAAGGGCAAGGCTGTGACCTTCACACACGCACACACCCGTCCCCTTGCTCAAGGGGGACAGTAACCACCCACTTCGTCAGTGAAACTTTTCGCAACCTGAGCAAGGCGTGAACTCCCGTCCACTAGTTGGCATGCGAGAACGTTACCACTGCACCTGCGAGTGGTGTGTGTGTGTGTGTGTGTCCGCGAAAGGCAGAGAGTGGAGGGCCTTGCAGATATACGAGGTATCGTCTTAGATGACACGGACCATGGGATCCTCTATAGATATTTACGGCACCACCGATTTACTGAATAAGATGGCACCAAAAACAATTACGTTTCGCCAGAAAGTACGTGTTGGGGACGTAAGACTTTGGTACAATCATCCCAATCAAACATGAATTCTACCGGTAATGATTTCTCGGTCGTTCTTGTTGGATCATCGTCAGCTAAAGCCCCAGTCGCACTGTTTCCTGTGCTTACAGGCAGTGTGCCACCGAAAGTGAGTAGGCACTGTCTTAGCAGATCAAAAACCGGGAAACTAAACAAACTGAAATCCATGAAGATTTACACTTACTGTACAAAGTAATAATCCTCACAGAATATTACAAACTTGATACCTTAATGACTGAATAGGGGCATTCACAAACTCTCAGAAGTTGCCAATCTTCATTTGATCATTTGAAAAATAAAAATGTGGTCAAGTAAACTACTGGTTTGTAGGTGTTTCCTTTAAAATCACTTCGCTTATAAGTAAAATATTATTTAAAAAGCTTCATTCATAAGTATAAATTTATTAACATACCTGTTCGTTAAAATGAGGAAAAGAAACTTCATTATGGTAAAGCTGAATTGCTAAACAAACGAAACTAACCGTCTAAACTTAGGGACAAATACACTTCATAGCTTAAAACCGATTATTTACATTCCCAGTCATGGTCTTTATTATAATTTTAATCAAATAACACTCTCATATAATTATGTCTATTTATAATAAAATAAGAAATCGTTTGGCTGCAGTTTATTTATAGGAGTCAGATGAAGATTTTATGCACCCACCTGCACAAAGTTTTGTTGTTGTCTTCCTGGAAGCATTAGGTATATGTGATTTCTATCAAGGGCTTAGTCTTTCCATGATTTCGGCTTCATACATTACGCAATTTTTATATCGTATAGTTGGTACATTCTCTGCAGCATTTGCCGGGTGAAACATTAATCTCGTCGATAGCTGAGTGATAAGCTTTTCACATTAAACATGCAGCGAGACTAATAACAGAGAATGAATGCTAACGGACCACTTTTCGTTTATGCATTCTAGTAACTATTCTGCAGTATATTACTTTTTTTTTTTTTTTTTTTTTTTTATTTATTTTTATGCGAGGAAGAAGGAACCAAAGGCCATGGCCCGCAGTAACAGTTCCCTCCAAGAGAAAAACAAAATACAATAGAGAGCCAAATTCAAGATCCGATCATTTTGAGATGCCTGGACACACTGCGTTTGAAAGACTGGAGATCATAGGCAGCAGGAAATACAGACAGAGGGAGACAGTTCCAGAGTTGACCTGTTGCATAAATGAAAGACTGGGAGTAACGGTTAACTCTTGCATTAGAGAGTTGGACAGAAAAGGGATGAGAGTTTGCTGCCAGACGGGTGCTACGCGCCCGTCGTAGAGGTGGAGGAATGCAAGCAGACAGTTCAGAGGAGCAGTGACCATTAAAGTAGCGATAGAAAAGAGATAAAGATGCAACAGTGCGGCGAAGAGACAGAGGCTGAAGGGAGTCAGTAAGAGGAGGAGAGTTAATGAGACGAAAAGCCTTTGACTCCACCCTATTGAAAGAAGAGCTGTATGTGGGAGCCTCCCCACACATGAGAGTTGTACTCCACACAGGGGCGGATAAAACCTCTGTATAGAGTCAACAATTGTGCAGGGGTAAAGAAAGAGCGGAGTCGGCTTAGCACACCCAATCTCTTAGAAGCAGATTTTACAAGAGATGTAATATGATCTTTCCAAGATAAGTCCCGAGTAAATGAAACCCCAAGCATGTTCAAGGATGATGCAGGATTAAGCTGAATATTATTAAACATTAATGGGTATACCTGTGGAAGATTTTGTCAGGTTGATAGGTGTAAGAACTGAGTCTTAGATGCATTAAAGACAACCATATTATTTTTACCCCAGTCAGCGATACAAGCCAAGTCAGACATTAGGTGTGCCATAGCCTCATCCCTTGTTTCTTGAAGCAACTGTTGAGATGGGCGTTGCGGGAACCGAATGGAAAGGTGAAGGGTGGAGTCATCAGCGTATGAGTGGATAGGGTTAGATGTACAGCTTAGAAGATCATTGATGAATAAAAGGAAGAGAGTTGGTGATAGGACAGAGCCCTGAGGAACACCACTGTTGATAGATCTAGGAGAAGAACGATGGCCGTCTACAACAGCGGCTATAGAACGACCAGAAAGGAAGCTAGCGATGAAGGCACAGATAGAAGGATAGAAACCGTAGGAGGGCAGTTTGGAAATTAAAGATTTATGCCAGACTCGATCGAAAGCCTTTGAGATGTCAAGTGCAATGGCAAAGCTTTCGCCAAAGTCCCGAAAGGAGGATGACCAGGAGTCTGAAAGGTAGGTGAGAAGATCGCCAGTGGAGCGTCCCTGACGGAACCCATACTGACGATCAGAAGAAGGTTGTAATAGGAAAGATGCCTTAAAATTTTTCTATTAAGAATTGACTCGAAAACTTTTGAAATACAGGACGTTAAAGCAATTGGACGATAGTTGGAGGGTTGGGAGTGGTCACCCTTCTTTGGGACTGGCTGAATGAGAGCAAACTTCCAGCAAGAAGGAAAGGTACAAGTTGACAGACAAAGGCGAAAGAGTTTGCCTAGGCAGGGTGTAAGCACAGAAGCACAGTTCTTGAGAACAACAGGAGGGACCCCATCAGGCCCATATGCCTTGTTAGTACTGAGGCCAGTGATGGCAGAAAATACATCAACTGAAGAAATTTTAATGTCAGGCATGAGGAAGTCAGGGGAGAAGTGATGGAGGAACAGCACCGGAATCGTCTAAGGTGGAATTGGAGGAGAAAGTCTGTGCGAAGAGATCTGCTTTATCAGTAGAAGAAATAGCTACAGAACCATCAGAGTAGAAAAGAGGAGGGAAGGATGATGAGGTAAAGTTGTTAGAAAGATTTTTGGCAAGGTGCCAGAAGGAGCGGGAAGAATTCAAGTTGGAGAGTTGAGAGCATTTAGTATGGATGAAATTATTTTTAGTAGAGCGAAGAACAGACTTAGCACGATTCCGGGCAGAAACGTAAAGATGATGTGATTCAGGTGTGGGTTGGCTCCGGTACCTTTTGTAGGCCCTCTCCTTGTTGCGGACAGCATTAGAACAAGCGTGATTAAACCAAGGCTTTCTTGCGTTAGTCAAAGGATATGAGAAAGGAATGTATGCTTCCATGCCCGAGAGAATAACCTCCGTAATGCGCGAGGCACACTCAGATGGCTCCCGGCCATGGAAGCAATAATCATTCCAGGGAAAATCAAAGAAGTACTGCCTGAGGGCCTCCCAGTTCGCGGCTCCAAAGTGCCACAGAGCGACGTTTCCCTGGAGGGTCCACAGGCCGTACCGGAGTGATAGGACAGGTTAAGGTAATAAGGTTGTGATCGGAGGAGCCCAACGGAGAGAAAAGATTAACAGAGTAAGCAGAAGGATTAGTTGTGAGGAAGAGGTCAAGTATGTTGGGGCTCTCTCCAAGGCAGTCAGGGATACGGGTAGGGTGCTGTACAAGCTGCTCTAGGTCATTAAGGATAGAAAAGATGTAGGCTTGTTCACCAGGTGGATCCGTGAAAGGAGAGGAGAGCCAAAGGTGGTGGTGAACATTGAAATCTCCAAGAATGGAGATTTCAGAGAAAGGAGAAATGGACAGAATGTGTTCCATCGTAGAAGTAAGATAGTCAAAGAATTTTTGATAGTCAGTAGAATTAGGGGATAAGTAAACAGCACAGATATATTTAGTCAGAGAATGACAGGAAAGCCGAAGCCAGAGTGTGGAGAATTCAGAAGAATCAAGTTCAGGAACACGAGAGCAAGATAAGTCGTTGCGTATGTATACACAACAGCCACCTTTGGCTTTGAAATGAGTATAGAGAAAGTAGGAGGATACAGAAAAGGGTTTGCTGTCGGTTGCCTCAGACAGCTGAGTCTCCGTCAGAAAAAGAAGGTGAGGTTTAGAGGAGGAGAGGTGGTGCTCAACAGAGCGAAAGTTAGATGAAAGGCCGCGAATGTTGCAGAAATGAAGAAGAAGAGAGTCAGACAGTGGTTCCAGGCACCTCGAGTCGTCACCGGGAGAGGGGCAGATGGCGGGGGCATTTATGGTCCCCCCCCCTGGGGACTCCGAGGCTTGATTAATAGACGCCATTTGTATTGATTTTTGAAAAGGAAGTGTAATAAATCATATACAGAAAACTGGAATAGTAACCAATGGTTACAGTATTGAAGAGTTTATGTACTCTTCATCAGTAAATATCATGGAAGGGATTTTAGAATATATATGGTTTTGCGTGCAGGGAGTAGTTGATCAAGTTCCTAATTAAACAAGTGCTGCCAGGCACAACAAGCCTTACCCGACAGCAGTTGTTTTATTGCTGTTAAATACTGAATCGATACTGCCATCCCATTCACTGTGTCAGTGTTTGTTTACATGTACATCCTATGTGCAGCAGTTTTCAAATATTTAGAAAACAATATTAGAAAAAAAATAATATTGTCAAAAGATAGAGAAAAAAATCCCGAGTGCAATGGTATACACCACAATATAGCAAACAAAAAAATTACCTGTGAAACAAGTCCATGAAGTAATAAATATTCCCTCTGTGGTGGTGCCAGGCAAATGATGTTTATGGTTGCAGTGTTTCGTCAGTGTCAGTCTTGCGATCAGATAAGGTGTAAATCAGCATCTGAACCATCACTGTCATCATCTAACAACGTATCACTATCAACACTACACTCATCCAGAGATTTCATCCAATATTTGCTTGGGCTAGCAGCGGCATGGAGAAGGTTTCGTACCATTACCTTCGTCATTTTGTAGGTAACTGAGCTGAGCTCTGCTCCTGAAAAAAATGCATAATCTATGTATGGCAATACTCTATAGGGTACCATGAGTTGCTAGCTGATTTATTTCATGCCATTTCTGTTGGCGGAATTTTTGAAAACAAAAAATTATGTATGATTCAGCAACAGTCAGAGCCATTTGGACTCAGATATCATAATATATGATACAGCCGCAGTCAGTGGGTTAATTTAGTGTCAGTATGGTACACAGTTAAAGTCCAAGGTAATGGTACAAATGTTTTCAAGTTATACTCTCTGAAAATCTGTGATCTTGCATTTGACCTTTCAAGGTCACTCATGGTCAAAGGGCATGGTGCCAAATAAAAGTCCATATGAGACTTCCCATATCTTGATAATAGTATATACCGGTATCTATCTTTAACCCACCGTGTCCCGTTGACGTACATATGCGTCCAAACATTTTGTCACTGAGACTCCCGTTGACACTTTTAAACACGCCGCAACTGCAAGGTCCATCATTTGCACATTTTTCAAATTTCGCGCGTGAGTTTTGGTATGTATGTTCGGGACACCTTCCTCTACCCGAGGCCAGGCAGGGACAATGCCTTACCCCGCGTGACCCCCCCACCTGCATGCCATTGTCCCAGCAACTCATCTGTTACCAGTGACCTGGCCAGTAAAGACATGTCGCGCCACGGTACGAAATTCAAAGTGAGAGTGATTCCCCATTCAAAGCCAGTGTGGAGGACAAAGTTTATGTTTATGTGGTGTTAGACGAACAAACGATGAGAAGTGATGAGCAGGTAATGTTGCCAAAAAAGGTGGGGTATGTTGATGTGTTTGGTGAGTGAAACAACGCTTATATCACCTATAGTACTGTGTGAAAACCAATATACTCTTGTACTACATATAAATTAGTACCAAATAAGTAAATTTCTACCAAATTTGAGTGGTTTGGAATAGTTACCCCTCCTGTAGAAGACGTTTTCTCTGGAGCCAGGCCCCACAGACCATGCTGCTAGGAGAAAGTGTGGTCACCTGTACCAGCATTTTTAAGCTCAAGTGAGCAATTTCTCTATGTTTTTGGATGTGTCTCATAAAAAGCAGGGGTTTTAGCCCCCCCAAACAAATAGAAAATTTGCCGGGATTGGGGGAGGTCATTGGTGAAAAGTCTGCTGGGATGGGGTGGGTTAATAAGTTTCGAGTTATAGCCCCCTGATTATCAATGACCTTGAGTTTGACCTTTCAAGGTCACAGTCAAAGACCATGTTACTAATTAAAAACCTTTATGGGACTTTGTATATATTCCTTATTGTAAATATCTCTCTATCTTCAACCAGTTTCTAGCAATAACCCTCGGAATACCAGGACCTTGAGTTTGACCTTTCAAGGTCACTCCAGGTCAAAGGTCTTGGTGCCAGATGACAGCCCACATTAAGAGCTCCTGTGTATTCATAATAGTAGATATATCTTCAACTGGTTTCAAATTCTAGCCCTCTGAAAATCTGTAACCTTGATTTTGACCTTTCAGGGCCACTTGATTACGTCCAAAATTAAATCACTTTCTTTTGGAACCACTGCTCACATATCCTGAAAGTTTCATGTAATCATTATTCACCCGTTTTTCTGTAATGTTGCTAACAATGAAAGAAACAAGAAAACAAAAACAAACAAAGAAACTCGACCAAAAACAATACCTTGAGGACTTCGTCTGGGCACCAGCAATCACTGGCAAATCCTGAGTTTGTGAACGAGCCTATTAGAAAACATTAGTTGAGTTACTGTAGGTGTGCATGAGATTCACAGAAAAGAAGAAAAATTTATTCAGTTCCAAGACAGCACCCGCCTATTTTACTACAGAGGAAGAACAAACTGAAAGAGTTAGTGGTGTAGGATTTCTAATTCATGGATATCTTGCAGAGAATATTGTTAACCCAGCACATGCTGGCAATTTTTAGCCCTCTGGGTCATCCCAGTGCCGGCCATTTTTTGACTTTTTTTTTTGGCTAAAATGATAGATTTTGATGTGGAAACAAAATGCTCACCGAGGCTAAAAAATGAATTTTATTGAGTCCTGCATACACGTGTACAGGTATAGCAGCTCTCTCACGCTCACCACGTACGTGAGAGAAAGCCGTTTTCTATGTAAGGTATACTCAGGTATTTATGCTGGGAAGGTACAGCAATGTTCAGTACACTTCTCTGATCACTCATTACTTCAGCATCTATCACAATTTGCGTGTCTTTCTCACTGTGAATGCGTTTATCTTACACTTACTTGAAGATAGGTACAACCTGACTTCATTACATACAGTCCTGGCACTTACAAGAAGGTATTTACAACTTGACTTTACTATATAGTCCTTACACTTACAAGAAAATATTTACAACTTACACTTACATGAAAATATTTACAAAATGCCTTCACTATGTACAGCACTGGGTGAGGCACACAGGCAGAGTGAGGCAGAGCGAGCATGAGGGGGGGAAGCGAGTGAGTGTATGGCCTTGACAGCCTGGGGGATGGTAGAGGAACATTTACCTTACATGCCTGCCAATTTTTACCCGCGAATCTTGAAAAATGCGGTCACAGTGAAGTTTTTTATTTTAGACCGTTTTAAAATGGCACTGGCACTGGCTGCACCATTATGTCAAACCATTTTAAAGTGGCACTGGCATGCGGCGAGTTAAAGTCGGTAGTGCCAACGGCCATACCACGTTGAGTACACCGCTTCCCGTCCGATCAGCGAAGTTAAGCAACGTTGGGTCTGGTTAGTACTTGGATGGGTGACCGCCTGGGAACACCAGATGCTGTTGGCATCCCTACGTGTCATGTGGGGTTGGTGGAGGATCAGTGCCCCTCCCTGTAAAACAATTAACTCTAAGCCCTTGGCCACCCTGTCTGGGATACATGGCGTCTGGCAATGAATGAATGAATGAATGTATCTCACAGAGCTGTGCGGATTGTAATTAGAATAGGCAAAAGTTTCACCTTGAAAGTATTACAAGTATATGCACAGAGGTCTCAAAGCTCAGATGAAGAAATAGAACAATCTCTGACGACCTCTCCCAGATTATGGAAGAAGAAAAGACCACATATACTATAATCATGGTAGATTTCAATGCAAAAGTTGGCAAATCAAAAAATGGAGAATCATGTGTGGGAAAATTCTGAGTGGGAGAAAGTAATGACATAGGTGAAATAATAAATTTTACTGAAATTTATAACTCGAGAATAATAAACACATTCTTTCTCAAAGTAACAGGGAGAAAATGGACCTGTAGAAGTCCAAAGAATGAAACTGACTTTATTATAGCAGATAAGAATAACACGATTACAAATGTCACAGTTATCAACAAAGTGAATACAAGAAGTGACCATAGAATGGTGGGTTGCACAGCCAGACTCAATTTCAGAAGTAAAAGATATGATCTGATAAAAAATTAAAAGCTATGGATAATAAAAGTAAGCAAAAACAAAATAGTCTTTCAGTTAGAAGTAACGAACAGATTTCAGGCTCTAAGTAATGCTGAGTGTGACATTGGTGAGCTAAATGATAGACTTACAAAAGTGCTAAGAGAATTAGTGGAGGTAGTAGAGAGTGATATTACAGTCAAAGCCACGAAGCATTCAAAGATGACCCTCGAGCCCATGAAAAGAAGAAAGGAGATGAAAGTAAAACCAAAGAAAGATGAAATAAAAAGGCAAGAATTGAATATGGTTATTAGCCAGAGACAAGGAGAAGAAAAAAGAAAGAGAAACATGGATTAGATCAGAAAAGCCATCAAAAAAGGAAAAAGTCTGAATCAGGTATGAAGTAAAATGGTACTAGAAAAAGAACAAATTCTGACACTGAAAGACAAAAACGGTGAAGTCATTAAATGCAGAGATAGGATGGTGATGTGAGTCGAAGAGTTTTCCAAAGAACTCTATGAATCAAAGACAATAGTACAATAGTACCAATAGGTACCGGTAGTTTTTCAGTTGACACAAGAGAAATACCTGAGGTAACACCGGAAGAAGTAAACATTTCTCTTGGAAGGGAAGACAGTGCAAGACGGAATAGTAACAAATATACTCTCAGTTGCAGGAGTAGAAGTACAAAACAGGCTTGCCCACTTATTTACTCACTGTATAAAGAAAGACCAAGGCTCCTACCTTTCTCATGGGCAACATAAGATTGGATGATGGATGGATAAAAAAGAAAATTCCCAGATCATCGTGTAATGCAATAGTTATTTCGCTTTATAAAAAAGGCGACTCAAAAGATTTTTATAACTATCGACCCATTAGCTCATTACCAGTTATTTACAAGTTTTTCACTAAAGTCCTTACGAACAGAATAACAAATTTGAAAGAAAATCAACCTCGTGAGCGGGCAGGATTCTGAGGATGATACTTCACTACTAATCATCTCCACACAATGAATCAGCTAACTGAGAGGACTACAGAATATAACCAGTCAAGTGAGCTTTGTGAGCGCCTAACGAGTGAGCGGGTATTTGTACATAAGCCAATCATCATAATTTCACCTTGGTGTAATCTTTCGACATTTCTGGTGAGGTAGTTGAACGATAAGAGAAGAACAGTTGAACTAAAATATTTACTTTCTCATGTTTTCTTTCTGGATGTGCATAGAGTGAGGCATTATGTGCAATGTTCAGTTATCTGCTCCCAACTTGCAATGTCAGAGAACTGCGTCGGTAAACGCTATTGATCGAATGATAAAACCCGGATATGGAGGTTTTGCCCTTGCTGATTTTACACCCTAAACATGAATTCATGGAAGAAAACATAGTGTTACAACACGAAATACTTTTTAATCCGATTTCAGAGTGGAGATTGTCAATTGAAAATCCTCGGTACATTCCCTTGGAAAGCTGGGATTCCAGGGTGTTTCTTTAGTCCCATGAGTAAAAATATAGTAAAAAAAAATATTGAATGCATTTGCTACCCACTGAATGGATGTCATCACTGTCTTACACAGTAGAACAGACATTTGCCTCTGAAAATAATCGCGGTAGGGCCGCTCGTTGCTCAGCAGAACATAAACGTTGCTTTGCTGTGCTTTCTCGCTTCTCTCGCTGCACTCGCTCGCTCGTAATAAACCTCTGTGTTTATTTATTTTTTTTTTTATTACGAAAAGGAATTCGACTCTGTGGAGCACATAGCAATTATAAATGTATTGCGGGAACAAGGGGTAAATTAGAACATCATACTTAGAAGTTGTGGAAGCAATAAAGAAAGTCAAATTGGGGGAAAGCCCCAGGAATTGATGGAGTGTGTGGTGAAATGCTGAAGCATGGGGGAGAGATAGTAGTAAAATGGATGTGGAAGATGTGCAGATTGGCTTGGGAGGAAGGTATAGTCCCGGAGGATTGGAAATCAGGTATAATTATTCCCTTGTACAAAGGAAAAGGGGAAAAAGAAGTGTGTTAAAATCATATGGGCATTTGTCTTCTTAGTGTAATAGGAAAAGTGTATGGTAGGATACTTACTGACAGAGTTAGGGAAAGAACAGAGGAATTAGTTGGAGAAGAAAAGGGAAGAGGTTGTGTAGATCAGATATTCATTCTTAAATCTTTAGTGGAAAAGTTTCTAGAGAAGGGAAAGAAGTTGTATGCAGCTTTCATGGATTTGGAAAACGCATTTAACAGGGTGGATAGACAAGGACTGTGGAAAGTATTAAGAATATATGGAGTAGGTGGGATGTTGTTGAATGCTTTGAAGAGTATGTATGATGGTGCTAAGGCTGCAGTGCGTGCGTGTGGATGGTGAACTGCGTGAATTTTTCTCTTTGAAGATTGTGTTGAAACAGGGATGTGTCATGTCTCCTTGGTTGTTCAATCTGTACATGGATGGGGTAATAAAAGAGGTACGAGGTAGGGAGGTGGATGTTGGAGTGGCCCTGGTGAGAGAGGGTAGTGTTTGGAAACTCCCTGTACTGTTTCTCTCTTCACTCTTCCCTGTACTGTTGTTTGCAGATGATACTGTGTTGTTGAGTGACGACGAAGGGGAGCTGCAAGGCTTGGTGGATGAGTTTGGGAGAGTGTGTAAGAAACGGAATCTAAAAGTGAATGTAGGGAAGAGTAAAGTGATGGTCTTTGAGAGAGGTGAAGTCAGTGAATGTACAATGAGGTTGGATGGTGAGGAAATGGAAAATGTGAGTACGTTTAAGTACTTGGGTAGTGTGATGAGTAAGGATGGAAGTTTGGAGGGTGAAGTGCTTGAAAGGGTACACCAAGGAAGAAAGGTTGCTGGTTCTTTGAAAGCAGTGATAAGAAGCAGGGAAGTGAGCATGGAAGTGAAAAAGTTACTACATGACAGTATTGTGATACCAACTCTAACGTATGGAAGTGAAGCTTGGACATTGTTGGAAGGACACAAGTCAAGAGTGGGAGCAGTGGAAATGAGTTATTTGCAAGGAGCCTGTGGAGTCACATGGAGAAACAGGCTGACAAATGAGAATATAAAGGAGCGTTGTGGTGTGGATGTGGATGTGATAGGAAGCGATAGGAGGAACACACTGAGGTGGTTTGGCTATTTGGTGAGGATGGAGAGTGACGACGAGAGTGTATGTGAGTGAGGTGGAGGGGGGGAGAGGGAGGGGGAGGCCGAGGATGAGATGGAGGGATGGGGTGGAGAGGTATAAGAGTGAGGGGGGTGTGAGTTCGGAGCAGGGCAGTGAAATGGTGGGGGACAGGGCGACGTGGAGGCGATATGTTTGAACCCCGTACGGGATTGAGGCGTCTGGCAATAGATAGATAGATACTACTTCTCGAAAACATGTATAAAGTGGAAACTGCAAAGTTAAATTAGAGAAAGACTCGGAAAAAAATTACGACTCAGAACGGTCTCCGCCAGGAATGGAAAATTTCTCCCCAAATATTTACGCCATGCCTACAAAGTATTTTCAGGAAGCTAGGGTGGGAGCACAAAGGAGTAAAAATAGATGGAGAAAATATAACCTTTTTAAGATCTGCAGATGATATTGTCCTTGCCTTAGAAACAACAGAAACATTGCAAGAAATGTTAGATGACCTTAACAAAGAAGGTTTCAAAGCAGGGCTAAAGATAAACCAGGGCAAAACTAAAGTAATATTTAATCCAAATACACCAAAGAGCGTCATCTCAATAAGTGAGGAAGTTTATGAAAAAGTCGAGGAGTACAATTACTTGGGACAAATACTAAAATTGACGAAAGATCATGAACGCGAAATAAAAAGATGTTTTACAGTTGGATGGAAACCATTCGGTAAACATAGTGACATCATGAAGAGTAGCTTGGCAGTATGTATGAAACGAAAATTCTGTAATGAATGTATATTCCCAGCCATGAAATACGGTTGTGAGACCTGGCAACTGACAAAAACGATGGCAAATCAACTAATCCTTTCAAAGAGCAGTGGAAAGGTCGGAATTGTGAATATCTTTAAGTGCCATGAAAAGATCAACTTGTATGAGATAGCAACCTAAAGTCAAAGACATTAAAGAAGGTATAAAAGAACAGAAATGGTGGTGGGCAGGTTATGTAGCAAGAACATGGGACAACCAATGTAGCAATAGGCTGACTGATTGGACTCCAAGAGACTGTAAGCGTAACAGAAAATGGCTAGACAGGAGGTGGAGTGATGAGATAGAGAAGTGTGCAGACAAAATGTGGCAAAGTCTGGCTCAGCCAAGGAATTAGTGGAAAAGGATGGGGGAGGGCATTATTCAGCACTGGACTTGAAATGGCTGATAATATATGTATAGAGAGAGAGAGAGAGAGAGAGAGAGAGAGAGAGAGAGAGAGAGAGAGAGAGAGATGGATAGATAGACTGATAGATAGATAGATATGTATGTATGTATATCTAGATAGATAGATAGACAGATAGATATGTATGTATGTATAGCTAGCTAGCTAGATCGATAGATAGATAGATATACATGTGTAGAGAGAGAGAGAGGGAGAGAGAGAGAGAGAGAAAGAGAGACTCTGTGTTACAGTGGCAGAGTGTGCATCTTGCATGCTGGTGGACGCGGGTTAGCCTCCCGCCAGAGTTGAAAAACTCTGGGAAGCGTTCACCGAGCCACTGAACGCTTTGGCGGACATAAGGGGTGCTGTGGTTGAACCAGTGTCGCATACAAGTATATTTGCAACCAGTCGGCTTAAGACTGGCCGATTTCATTTGGTTAACAGACAACACACACATATAAAGCCACTACAACACTACGATCAAACTCACAAGCACTTCTCACCCTACATACAGTCTCTACCAGACAGCCTAAGCCACTGTTTTTTTTTGTTTTTTTTTAATGCGATGAAGAAGGAACCAAAGGCCATGAGCCCGCAGTAACAGTTCCCTCCAAAAGAAAAACAAAATACAATAGAGAGCCAAATTCAATATCCGATCATTTTGAGATGCCTGGACACACTGCGTTTGAAAGACTGGAGATCATAGGCAGCAGGAAATACAGACAGAGGGAGACAGTTTCAGAGCTGACCTGTTGCATAAATGAAAGACTGGGAGTAACGGTTAACTCTTGCATTAGAGAGTTAGACAGAAAAGGGATGAGAGTTTGCTGCCAGACGGGTGCTACGCGCCTGTCCTAGAGGTGGGGGAATGCAAGCAGACAGTTCAGAGGAGCAGTGACCATTAAAGTAGCGATAGAAAAGAGATAAAGATGCAACAGTGCGGCGAAGAGACAGAGGTTGAAGGGAGTCAGTAAGAGGAGGAGAGTTAATGAGACGAAAAGCCTTTGACTCCACCCTATTGAGAAGAGCTGTATGTGGGGAGCCTCCCCACACATGAGAGTTGTACTCCACGCAGGGGCAGATAAAACCCCTGTATAGAGTCAACAATTGTGCAGGGGTAAAGAAAGAGCGAAGTCGGCTTAGCACACCCAATCTCTTGGAAGCAGATTTTACAAGAGATGTAATATGATCTTTCCAAGATAAGTCCCGAGTAAATGAAACCCCAAGCATGTTCAAGGATGATGCAGGATTAAGCTGAATATTATTAAACATTAGTGGGTATACCTGTGGAAGATTTTGTCGGGTTGATAGGTGTAAGAACTGAGTCTTAGATGCATTAAAGACAACCATATTATTTTTACCCCAGTCAGAGATACGAGCCAAGTCAGACATTAGGTGTGCCATAGCCTCATCCCTTGTTTCTTGAAGTAACTGTTGAGATGGGCGTTGCGGGAACCGAATGGAAAGGTGAAGGGTGGAGTCATCAGCGTATGAGTGGATAGGGTTAGAAATACATTGGCTGTATCGTCCTGGCTTCGGTAGGGATAGGCCGGTCCTGCAGTGGATCTCAATGGCTGATAATTATATATATATATATATATATATATATATATATATATATATATATATATATATATATATATATATATATAGAGAGAGAGAGAGAGAGATAGATAGATAGACAGACAGATAGATAGATAGATAGACATAGATAGATAGATAGATAAGCTAACAAACCACTAAACAATCCAAATGATAACAAAATATTCTGGTCAACCCTTAATTCATTCAAAACTAACTTCACTACCACCTCTTCCATTCCACCGTTACAGTCCCCAAATGGAAACCTAGTAGGTGACCCACGCGGAAAAGCCAACCTTCTTGCTGACATTTTTTCAAGGAACTCAACCCTAAATTCAGAAAATCATAATATTCCTGTACTTGATTTTGATTCCCCTCAAATACCTCCTTTCATGATTCACACCAGACACGTACAAGCCATATTACAGAATTTATCAGCAGACAAAGCCACTGGTCCAGATGAAATTCCTTCAATAGTACTTAAAAATTGCTCCTCAGTGTTGGCTCCTGTATCAGCAAAAATTTTCCGCTTATGCATCCGTACCTCAATTTTTCTAGCCCCTTGGAAAGAAGCAAATATCCATCCTGTTCCTAAAAAGGGGGCAACATCTGATCCATCAAACTATAGACCAATTGCAATAACTTCCGTTCTCGGTAAAGTTTTTGAGACACTAATTAACAAACACATAGTCAAGCATCTAGAAATCAATAAATTGATCAATGATCGGCAGTATGGATTTAGACAGGAACGTTCAACTAAAGATATTCTTTGCCTTCTTACCCATCAGATTAACAAAACAATAGACCAACATGGTGAAACACACACAGTAGCACTTGATATTTCAAAGGCATTTGACAGAGTATGGCACCATGCCTTATTGTCTAAGATGTCACACTATGGCCTTGCATCACTGGTTCCTCTAATTTCTTCTTACCTTCATAGTAGAAAAATACGGGTCATGGTAGATGGAATTTATTCTCAGTTTCATTCCATAAATGCTGGCGTACCTCAGGGATCAGTTTTGGTGCCAACCCTCTTTCTCATTCATATAAATGACCTCCTATCTGTCACGCACAACCCAATACACTCTTATGCTGATGACTCGACCTTTCATAGTTCTTTCACATTTAGTACCTCCTTTACACAATTTGATATTATAAATTCTCAAATAAACACAGCAATTTCTCTGAACCAGGACCTTTCTAAAATTAATCAATGGGGACAAAAAAATCTGGTCTCATTTAATGCTCAGAAAACTAAATACATTAATTTTCCAACAGAAAGAATCCCTCAGGCTCTCACATAATATTAAATGATGTCAGTATTCCCATATCCACTACAATTGATATCCTAGGTGTTACTCTAAACCCCAACCTAAGCTGGACAGCTTATGTTAAATCCCTTGCTAAAAATGCTTCTAAAAAACTGGGACATATGTACAGAGTTCGTGAGTTCTTCATTGACGAGCAGATGGCCACAATATGCAAAAGTCATGTGCGTTCTCAGATCGAATACTGTTCACCACTGTGGAGTGGATGTGGAGCGGTTGCATTGATGCAGTTGGACAAAATTCAAAATAAAGCCATTAGATTAATCAATAATCCTGCCATAACACAGGGCCTTCCTCCGTTATCAGTACGTAGAGATGTTGCTTCTTTAGCACTATTTTATCGATATTTTTACCGTAAGTGCTCTAACGAACTGGCTTCAGTTGTGCCTCTCCTTCACATTTTCTCTCGAAATTTTCGGGCAGCTGGGAGTGCCCATGAACTCACACTCTTTCTCCCCACAATGCAGAACCTCTGCTTATCAAAATTCATTTATCCCCAGAACTACTACTCTCTGGAATTCACTTCCTGGGAGTTGCTTCCCACATACATTTAATCCTCTCAATTTTAAATCCAATTGTTATAAGTATTTTATGAATGGAGGATGCCTTTAGGCACATGGACATATTTTTTTTCCTTTGTTTTTCCTTCCTTCATTCATTATAATATATATATATATATATATATATATATATATATATATATTTACGGAACAGAGAAAACTGTCCCGCAAAGGTCCAGGTTCAAAATGAAAGAGTTAGGTAAAATTACAAGTTAAAGTTTAATGCTCAAACTAACAACAAAACATTCAGGACTCATAAGGATAATGTAATGGCAAAAAACAGGTTAAAGATATGGTTAACTGCAATAGCCTCTATTAACACGAAATTAGCATGAGTAAATTTATCTAAGTCAGCCCTGTTAAAATGAGATACCAGATAATACTCAGTGAATGCCAGATATATTATTACAGATACGAAATATTATTAATGATGGTTGACAATAAGAACCCTACATAAATTACAAAAACCTTACTAGGCCTAAGAATTAACCTTATGCTACACAGTACAAGAAAAAATGCAACAACAGTTATACTCAAATTACACACAGCTGCTAGATGGTTGGAGACTTCCTGAGCACTCACAATAATAACTGTACAGGGGAGGACAGAGATGTGAACAAAATGAGGAGCAGATCTAAGTGGCAATAATGCAGAGACTGAGCTCATTATATAGGGGCCAGCAGAGCTTGATACAACTTGTAAGAAGGACGCGCAAATGAAGCCATAGGGGACAAAGAGCTGACAATCCTGCTCTGAACAACAGAAAGGACGACTTACTCTACTATAACGGTAGAAGGGGGACTGAGGCAGAACACGCTCGTGATCAAACATGCAGCATACTGTGCGTTAAAATTACACAAAGGATGATGAAATCATAGGCTATGTAACACCTCCCCACAAAGAAAAAGAAATTTACAAAGGAAATTTCTTATTACTCTAAAACAATCTGTCTAAAGTCTAGATAAGCAATCTGCAATAACATTTTCTTTCCCCTTGATAAGTTGTATGTCTAATGAATACTCCTGAAGAAGTAGACTCCATCTTGTCAATCTCTGATTTTTATCTTTAAACTTACTAAGGAATTTCAGTGGGTTATGATCGGTATAAATGACTATGGGGTCAAAACCAGAACACAAATAAAATGAAAAATGCTGTAAACCCAAAATCAAGGCCAAAAGCTCTTTCTCAATAGTTGAGTAGTTCTTTTGAGGTGGAGTGAACTTCTTACTGTAATAAGATACAGGGTGTTCAATACCCTGATCATCCTCTTGCAGCAAAACAGCCCCAGCTCCTGTATCACTTGCATCAACAGACATCTTAAAAGGCTTAGCAAAATTTGGAGTAGCGAGCACTGGCTGACTTAATAGGATAGCTTTAAGTTTGCTGAAAGAGGATTCACAGTTATCGGTCCAGACAAATTTAACTCCCTTTTTCAGTAGGTCTGTAAGTGGTGATACAAGAATAGAAAAGTTAAGAACAAATCTCCTGTAATAACCTACCATTCCCAAAAATCTTTGTAGCTCTTTCCTACTTTTAGGTCTGGGAAGATCACTTATAACCAGAACCTTAGCTCCTGGTGGTGCAACATGTCCATCACCAATTACATACCCAAGGTACTGAACTTTAGCTTGACCAAACCCACACTTTGATAAATTAGCTACAAGATTAGCATGAACCAAACGCTCAAGAAATTTACCGACATGGCATAGGTGATCTTTCCAGTTGTCACTGAAGATTAATACATCATCAATATAAACAACATACCCTGCCAAACCCTCTGTTACAACATTCATGAGCATCTGAAATGTGGCTGGTGCATTCTTCATACCATATGGCATTACAGAACATGCAAAGGTCTTTCCTAGTGTTACAAAACATGAGATCTCCCTAGCACGTTCAGTCATAGGTACTTGCCAGTATCCCTTTAACAAATCAGACTTACTTATGTACATAGCCTTTCCGATCTTGTCTATGCAATCTTCCACACGAGGGAGAGGGTAAGTGTCTGTTTTGGTTATCTGATTAACACGTCTGTAGTCGATGCAAAACCGCTGTGACCCACCTGGCTTAGGGACTAGAGTGACAGAAGAACTCCACTCGCTCTGACAGGGCTCAATCATCTTGTGGTCCAACAGGTAGCCAAGCTCCTTCTCGATGAGAGGAACTTTCACTGGGTTCACACGGTAAGGAGGCAGTTTAATTGGCTTTGCGTCTCCAACATCGACATCATGCATCAACACAGTGGTTCTTCCTGGAATGGCACGGAACACTTGCGGGTACTCCTGCAGTAATACCGAAAACTCCTGCCTTTCCTCGGGAGGTAGATGAGAAAGCTTAGTCTGGAGATCATTCATGATATCAGGATTCTTCCCCAAACTATCACTCAGGCTCATGCTGCATGGGAGAACTTCACTTGCAGACTCGGGTGGAACAGCTACAGTGCAGACTGGATTATTTTCGTCCCGCCTGTGATATAACTTTAGCATGTTGATGTGACATAGTTGCTTGTTCTTTCTACGATCTGGTGTGGCGATGACATAGTTGACATCACTGAGTTTCTTCTCCACGAAATAAGGACCACTAAACTTGGCTTGAAGAGGTTGCCCATGAACTGGTAGCAGAATCAAAACCTGATCTCCTGGCTGAAAGTGGCGTAACCTGGACTTCTTATCATACCAAGTCTTCATCTTCTCCTGAGCAGCTCCTAAATTCTCTCTCGCCAGCTGTAAAGCAGTGGACAGCCGTTCTTTGAACTTCATCACATACTCCAGCAGGTTGACGTCATCTTCCTCCGACAGCCAGCATTCCTTGAGTAACTTAAGGGGTCCTCTTACTTCATGGCCAAACAGTAGTTCAAAAGGTGAGAAGCCCAGTGATTCATTTGGAGATTCTCTTGCTGCAAATACGACGAATGGAAGACCTTTATCCCAGTCTTTCTGATGTTCCAAACAGTATTTCTTGAGCATCGATTTGAGTGTTTGATGATATCTCTCCAACGCTCCTTGGGTCTGGGGATGGTAAGCTGAAGACGTGATCCGGGTGATGCCCAACTCTTTCAGAGACTGCTTGAAAACGTTTGACATGAAATTACTTCCCCGGTCTGACTGTACCTCCTTGGGCAGACCAAACTTTGTGAAGAACCCTAGCATTTCCTTAACCACATTCTTTGCTGAGATATTTCTAAGTGGAATGGCTTCAGGATAACGAGTAGCCATATCAATCAGGGTCAACACATAAGAAAATCCTGAAGAAGTCTTAGGAAGAGGGCCCACAATATCCACCAACACACGGGTGAATGGCGCCTCAAAAGGAGGAATGGGAACTAGAGGTGCAACCTTTTCGGTCTGATTACACTTCCCCACAACTTGACAGGTGTGACAAGACTTACAATACCAGGAAACATCCCTGAAGATACCTGGCCAGTAGAATTGTTTCAAAATGCGTGCCACAGTCTTCCTCACTCCAAGGTGTCCTGCCAAACTGGAATCATGAGCCACTCTAACGATATCCTGCCTACAAACACGAGGGATGACAACTTGATGTACAACCTCCCATTCACAGTCGGCTGATGCTGTTTGGGGTCTCCACTTCCTCATAAGTACTCCTGACTTTACATAATAACAAGTAGAAGCACCGGCTGACTCTTCCTCACTGTAAGCAGAGTTAGCTAGACCTTTCAACTCAGGGTCAGCAACCTGCAACTCAACCAACTCTTGACGAGACAAATTATCAACACTACGGGGTACTGCCTCATCTGGTGAGTGGTCCAAATTAGCAAGAAAAGTGTCAGCTAGGATAACATCATCATCATCATTATCCTCTAAATCACCAGTAACTTTAGACTTAGCCCTAGTGACAGCATATGCAGGGAACACATCAGGGACATCACAATCCTGGGTCGCAGCCACTGGCTCACTAGACAACTGAGGAGCTGGACACACTTGACTTCCACCAATATCATTTCCAAGTAAGAAAGTTACACCTGACATTGGGAGTGTCTCAACCAACCCAACCATAACGGAACCATTAACAAAACCAGACTCTAAATTCACTCTGCACAGAGGTACAGAGAAGTAATTATTCCCTACACCTTGTAAGATTACAGTTTCATCAGAGGAATTAACATTAGAGCCTAGAACACTGGTCAGCATAAGGGATTGGCAAGCACCTGTATCACGATATATTTTAACTGATTTCCTGTCATTACTGTCCAGAGGACTGACAAAACCATCAGACAGGAAATTAGCACATGAACTCTTGAGAGTGTCACCCACGTTACTGCTCAAAAGAGGAGCTTCATCATGAGAATTTAAGTTACCCCTCAAAGCAGGTTCAGTTAACTCAGTTAAAGAATTATGGGAACTCTCAAGGGTGGACACTAGACCAATTGACTGAATATTTAAAGACTCCTTTTTGTTCACATCACGCTGTCTCCTGAAACATTTCTCCGTAGTATGATCAAGCTTACTACAATAAGTACATTTACTTTTCTGAAATCTACAGTAGAGGTGAAGCTGGAATTTATTTCCTGAGAAACATCATCTTTATTCTCTTTCCTGTTACCTGTACTCTGAGTAGAGGCAACGTACTTACTCTCAGCTTTCCCTTTTTCTCTAGAATATCTCTTGTGAGTGAGAACATATTCATCAGCTAAAACTGCAGCATCAGACAAATTATCTATTCTTCTCTCATCAAGATATAGGCTTACATCTTTACTAATACACCTTTTGAAGTCCTCCAGCAAAATCATCTGCTTAAATTTGTCAAAATCAGAATCCACATTCTTAGAATTTAACCACTGCTCTAACAGATCTTCTTTGATTTTTGCATACTCAACATGGGATTCCTTATCTTGCTTGTAAGTTGTCCTAAATTTTACTCTATAGGCTTCAGGAACAAGCTCATAGGCCTTAAGAATCAAGCTCTTAACTACATCATAATTATCAGATTGATCCTGAGGCAAAGATGCATAAGTTACTTGAGCTTTACCGGTGAGAACAGTTTGAAGGAGTACTGGCCAATACTTTTTGGGCCAATTAAAACCTGTAGCTACCCTCTCAAACAACTGAAAATACTTTGTTAAATCAGATTCATTAAAAGGAGGGACAAGTTTAACATTTTTAGCCACATCAAAATCATCAGAGCTAGATGATCCAGTTCCACCTCGTTTCATGCGATACTCATGGTCTGCCTG
>NC_137053.1:8942395-8957395 GCF_032717465.1 Coenobita brevimanus | reverse complement strand
AATTTATAGGAAGACCTTTGGGGTAACCAGACGAACTTATCTGGAAAACTTCATTCAAATCCTTCAGATAGCCTAGAACTAAGGCACAGACACGCAGAAGAAAGACAGACGGATACACAGACAGGCTGAATCATTCACAACGGTATAGAGCAAGGTGTCGAAAACGATACCGTTCTGTGTTGTAGGACTGATTTTAAAAGAGCAGGTGAAAAGAATAGAAGATGTAAAAAAAAGTTCAATGAGGGCAATGTTGGAAGAGAAGGCAAGAAGTAGAAATGATGTCAAGGAGTTAGACAAATTAAAGAAGTACTAGCCCATAAGCCAGTCTCCAACACACCCACTTATTTCCCCACATGAGTTATTTTCACCTATGGATCCATTTTCCTCCACGGATTTCTTTTCCTTCATGGTCATGTTTTCCCTAGAATTCCCCATAAACATGTTTTCCCCATGATCCTTCTTTCTTCTATTGACCTCTTGTTCTCCTATGGAATTTTTACCCCATGGTAAACCTATTTTCCCCCAAAACTTTTTTTCCCCAAACTTATTTTCTCCAGTTTTACTCATGAACTTAGTTTCCTCATTCTGAATTATTTTACCCATTAAATCCATGTTCCTATTTTGGCCCATTCCCAAGGATATATTCTCCATGGACCTATTTTCCCACATGACCAGCTCCAGAAATGGATCTGTTTACTTCCTTACCTGTTCCCCAGTGGATCTAGTTTCCCTCATCCACCTAATCACGCATCCATCAATATACCTGCCTACCCATTCAACCTGTCCTGTCCTATGTGGAGCCATTAAATTCACCGCCCACCTACTCACAGTGTCTATTTACCCAACCATCCACCCACTCACAAAGCCCAGCCACTCAACCAGTCACCCACCAATCCCATCCTCCCACCAACAAAATCCACCCATCCCACCCTGCCTACTTCACCCACTGATACACAGATAGATCGATAGATAGACAGAGGTAGTTTATTGACCACGGCATACATTGTGAACAAGATACATTAAAGGATATAGAATTATATACGAATGAGCGGTGCCGACATACAGCAATCCATAGTCCACAGTCATGCCCGTAGCATTTATTAAATTATATTATTTTCACTGGTGAGATTATAGATGATATGAATACAAGTTAAAGATATAGTAAATTATTTTACACACTAACTCGTGGGAGAACCTGTTTGAAAAGACGTCTTCAGTGGTTTTGAACTGATGTCTTTTTCTCACATTCTGTGAAAGAAGATGGTATTCCACCACGTGCTTTTCAGTCTGTACACAGCCACACACACACAGAGTCTCTCCTCAAGCGGGACATTGATTGATCATTAAGGAATGGATGTTTTTCTTATGTTTATCCATAGATACAATATACTCGTATTCCCTATGAGACATTGTCTTAGGGTAGGTGGACAGTATTAGCATTCTTAACAAGATAGATTACTAGTATTAAAGGGTCTTCAACCAGACCTGCTCTCTGAGACCAATCAGTAAAGAAAAATATATGTTTTTAAAATCTGACAGTGGCAGGTACCTTTACTCAGCATAACATAGCTGGTTAGGTGTCCTCCTTCTCACGTCCAATAGTTGTTTTACTTCCCAGTTGTATAGTTTTTCCGCAGGTTTTAGGTCAGCAAAAAGTTGTTCTAATTCCCAATTGTATAGTTTTCCGCAGGTTTTAGTCAGCATTAAACCATGATTCGCATCTACAGCGACGAGATTAACGCTGCATCAAACACTCATCTCTGAACAGTAAAAGGAATGCCATTATCCTTTTTAAAGATGTACACGAATTTGAGCACTTGACACATTTTATTTTTCGCATGGATGTTTACTGCTGATGGCACAGAACTATCACAGGAGAAAGGTGAACCAAAGTACACCTAACTGTCACTCTTGCCAGTTATTAATTCATTTATACGTAACGAGTCAGAGTCCCCATGGTAACCTTTCATTACACCCCGGTCCCCCCAAAAAAATCTTCTGCAATATTATCTCATTAATACTGCAATAATTCTTCAATAAAAAAAACTCTAGTAATCATATTATCTCTTCCCTGCCAACAACATATATCGTCCATCAGTGCTAGCAAGTGTTGCCATTGTATGTAGCTGTCTAATTCAAAGTTTTCTTTCATGATCTTAATAAGGTCACTGACTAATATTATACGTTGCAGACAGGAAGTAGGACAGCCTTGTCGTACCCCCAAGGAGGCAATTATTACAGCAATTCCTATTACGCTTTTCGTCACTTGATACAAGGCTACCATCCCACACCCTGATCTCTTTGGTACATGAAATAAATCACCTCCAGGTACTAGATCATACGTTTTTGAGAAACTGACAAAGGTCACAAACAATGTCAATTTCGTTCGCTTAGCAGAATCTATGAGTAGACGAGGTATCATAATATGTTCTAACAACTTCCTTGTTCCTTAGCTCCTGCCATTCACAATACGGTTTAAAACAGTGGTTTAGTTTTACGCACAATACCATGTCATAAAGTTTTGCTATTCCATTAACAACGTTAATACCACGGTAATTGTCAGGATTTTATATCGCTAACAATCCGGGTAGACACCTGATAAAAACACATTATTAAACAGAGTAGTTACTGATAAAATCTACTGGACAGGCATGAGCGAAAACAAACCTGGGTAGACTCCATCTGGTCCACAAGCTTTGCCTGCTTTCATTTTTATTTGCTTGTCAATCTCTGTGGGTGAAATGGGTTCATATAATAGGGATATTGCCATGTTGGTTCCACAGCCAGTAGTATGGTAAGCTTTGTTACATTATTTATTGTGTTGAATAGATTTTCAAAATGAATTTTACAATCTTCATCGCTTTGACAACAAGACTGGTCACACACCGAATCCTCATACATGTCCCTCCAGTCAATAGCGCTCCGCACGCGTGGGCTGTCATCATTCCACTGCAATCTCTCACACTTTCCCACGTCAGCTCCATCATTATAAACGGGAAATGTACTATAATGCATCTGTTATTTTCAGCACTCTTATAGGACCACTGATACATTCAGTGCAAAATTCTTTATATATATATATATATATATATATATATATATATATATATATATATATATATATATATATATATATATATATATATATATATGAAATTGTTTACTGATCTGGTTGATGTTGATGGACTTTCTAGCAAATGCGTTCTTCCTCACTTGCCTATAAAGGACAGCATGATCACCCTAGTGAGTCGCCGGGGAGAAAATATTCTCTACCAACTCTACCAGTATCATCCATCAACTAGTGACAGCTATGGCGGCACGTTCAGAAGGTGGGTCATCTCTTCTTAGCACTGAGAATTCACGTATTTTATTCAATATTGCTGGAGACGCAACACGTGTGTCCAACTCAGGTATCCACGTATTTTGTCTCCTAAATGTTTTACCTTCAAGAAAATGATGCTCAGTCTTTTGATTATTAACTAACAGTAACATACTCTTATTATACATGGTTGATAAAAAGTCTGCATTGTATTAGGAACAGTAACATTACCAATAATATCAGGATACGAACAAGATGTGGTGCAAAGGTGCAGCAAACCCATCCCCGGCAGCCATTTTAGTGCTGACGTATAAACACAACAGAATATCAAGTTGGGAGTCAATAGGGTGAAAAATGACGATATTATATCCATTTGAAATTTTTGACCTGACCCACCTGACATCAACTCCCCTGCCGCTGACTGGGGGATGACCCCCCTCCCCGCTGCTGTAATGAGGCATGTTATAGGATGCAGATTTGAAAGATGCACCTTTAGGTTTTGGTTTCATGTCGATATGACGAATTTGAAGAGATATGGCGAGAAAACTTCTTTTTTTATCTTTTTAAAATATTTTTGGGGGGGCCGTACAAACTGAGCCTTGGCCCAATTAGACCCAAAATTAAATTAGTGGGTCGGAAGGTCATATCCCATTATCCCTGTAATTTTAGTCAAAATCCCACCAGTAGTTTTCGCATCAAGTTGTTAACATACAGACAGACAGATTGACGGACATATATACAAAGAGACAAACCGACTGAAAATAATACGCGTCCCCGAACCGCTCCGGGGTGGAGACGGTTAATGAAAATTACCATTCAGCAACTGAGAGAGTATTTGCAGTAGCCGAAGCTTTTTTTTTTTTTTTTCCCCTAATCATCCGTTCATGCCATCGACACCTATTTCTCATAAAGTCTGAAATAAGTTTCACCTGAACCGCTGCAGTTATGTAAATAACATTCTCAGTCTAAGGGGGTATGTAACAAAATCCAAAGTTCCTGGGTTGTGACTAAACTGTTCTCATATCTGATCACAAACACTATAGCCTCCTTAATCTTAGAAGAGACGAGCCTTGAGCTTTAGAAAAATGGCAGCTGATTGCTTTTCCGAGTGCATTCATTCTTAATAATGCATTTCAAATTATTTATTTTATGTGGATTTCAATAACCGTTTGATAAGAAGATGCCACAAATTAAATATTATCCATAGTTATTTGCACTGATCAATTTAAAAGCTGGGCTTTACTAAGTTTATTAGATGGCCTAGATGCGTGTGAAATTTTGAATTCTCGGAACAAATCAAAACGTGTCCAGGCAATGTTTTACAAGTGCCGTGATTTTATTTTTTTGGTCCCATTTTCTGGCAAATTAGGTAAATTATGTCATTATGTTGATAGTTTGTAAACTATAACCTAGTGAAACATCAGATTTGCAATAAAATACATGTTTGTAACCATTTGTAATAAAATGTAATAAGTATAGTATGTAAATAGTTATAGGTAGCATCTAAGTAGGCCGCCACTGAGAGCCTGCCATCGCTTGCTATGTCAGGTTCGATTCAAACTTTGCTGAACCATGGGTTTGGTGGCCGCAACACCGCCCTAGCCGGTAAGAGCCCAGCAGTAGCTGTCTGTAACGGTCTGGGGTTGGACACTGGTGATGTCAACGGCTGCTGTGTGAATATATAAGATGGTGCTTAATATATTATCAGAAAAGTACTACAAGACTTTGACTTCACCTACGACTGGCGACAAGGGGCATTAACAACCATTAACATATAACATAGTCCCTGAATTTTGATGAATGATAGACGGCGGGGGGGGGGGGTGGAGGCCGCTCATGGGATGTCCCACTTGAACATGCAGGCGAATATTCTGATTTACTTGGGGGTGTTTTGTTGTCGCATCAGTCAGAATTATGCTTTCCGCTTTTGCATCATCAGTAAGTTTTCTATCTTTTTAGTTTCGAGTATCTAGTTAAAACTTACAACATAGCTGTGACAAGGTATGGGGTACGTTATATTTATAAGCGACGGTGACATATAGCTTCTTCACCCGTGTTAACTAGTCTTTTTCATTGGAATTCCGTTGTTTTACTAGTTTGAATTTTACGTAATGTCACAGTAATGACATAATTTACCTTAATGTGCCTGAACATGGGGGAAAAAAATTAAGGTATTCTTAAAACTTTAGATGAACTTGTTTTGTTTTGTCCCGAGAATTCAAAACCTCACTCGTATCTAGGCCATCTGATAAACTTTGTAAGGCCTCGCTTTTAAATTAATGCAAATAACTATTTGCTGTATAACATTTTATTTTAACTGTCTTCTCATCAAGCTGTTACTGAAACCCATATAATGAAAATAATCTAAAATGCGTCACTAATAATAAATACACTTGGACAACCTATCGGCTGCCAACTTTCAAAAGCTTAAGGCTCATCTCTTCTCATATCATACTAAATAGGCTGTAGTATCAATATTCAGGATGAATTAGATAAATAATTAATTACCAGTACTACTTTTCCACCTCGCTGATGTGTTCCAGCTATATTACTTTTATATTTAATATGTCCGGGGAATTAGGTAAATAAGTTTTTACTTCGTTAAAAGAAAGAGTCATAGTGTTGCAAAAGCTGTTGTACATTTTCTTTTTCCTAATTTAGCAAACATTCCATTTACAACCCAAGAAATTATTTTCAGTATACAAACCCACCATGGAGAATTAAAAAAAAACTTAGGATTCCATCACTCAATTACATGATACCTCCCACTTACCTAACCCATTTCGACGACCCAACCCAGTCCATCCACTCATCCTATAGACCAATCCCATCCGCTCTGCCTGTCCACCTGCCCACTCACTCACTAATCCATCTCACCCCAGCCACCCACCAAGCTACCCACCCAGTCATCAAGCTTGGAATATAAGTAGGATGACTTACAAGTTTACACACACACACACACACACACACACACACACACAGATGGTCTAAGAATATTGATGCGTAATACAGGTAAATTAACAAAAGGCGGAAAAAGTAGAAAAGGTAGAATAGAAGGTAGAAAGACAAAGAATATGCACTGATAGTCATAATTTTGGGGTATGATCTGCACCATTAGATTTTAATTATTATATATCTTTTTGTCATTGTGGGTACCTGTATTTGTTTGTTTGTTTGTTTTTTGGTCTGTCTACCTGCCTGTTAATGCATTGCCTGATACTTCATTAGAGTTAACAAAGAGAGTCCATATAACATTATCCTGATTATTTGCTGCCCGCCATTCCACCCCAAACCATACTGCATTAAACAAAACATGGCAGACTAACAACAAAACCTTTCTCATCTGGTACATTTGGTGTCATTCCCTAAGGGTCAATGTAGCACGATTAGAAGATACAGTCCTCACTTGGAATTACACTGAGACTAATGATAGACAATGATACACCAGTGATCACTCCCATGAAACAAAATATTAGCCTGCGCATATTGTCACATAAAAGCTGCGTTTTAAAGCACTGGGGTAGCATGTGTGCCTGACAAAAAGCAGAATGGACGAAACGTAACTTCCTCACCCATCCAGTACCACATAGAACAATGGTCATCCAGTATCTCCAACAAACAGGTATCCTCCTAAAACCACCACTGAAAATATGTATCGCAGAAATTTCGTCTCCAGGTTTCCTTTGCCACCCTGTAATTTAGCAGTCATCACTGTTTTCACTTGTCACATCATAATATAGAACTCACACACTGACACTTCTAGCCTAACTTTAATTCCGCCATTTATGCAACAATGCACCACATACTGTACATCATCCATATCATAATCATTACACCGATGATACTTCACTGTGGCCCCGGCCTGTTCTCAGGCAGCGTCTGGTTCAAGTCGACAGGTTAATGGCAGTGGTGGTGTGATCAGAAGCATAATCTCCCCGCAGCCGAAAAGTTCGGAGTTTGATTGCATGGCTGACCTTTGGATTGGTCAGTTTGTACCTCTAACCGTAGGACCTAGAAAGTATATTGACGGCTGTCTATCACAGTGGTTCTCAACTCGTTTCAGGCCACAGACCACCATCCTAATTTAAAAAATATATCATGGACCATTTCTTTTTTGAGTAATGATAAATAAAGCATAGACAACAAACATTTTGGTTGGAAAAAAATTTCCTAAATAGGAATAATACAATAACATGAATGGCCAATTATTTATTTTGATAAAATTTTTCATACTGCATTTTTAATACATTTAAAAATATATGCACCAATCTCCAGTTTAATACCAAATATAGTGAACGTCCTGTGGACCACTCAAAAAGTCACAATGTACCACCAGTTGAGAAACACTGGTCTATCGGAATGTAAGGGAAGAGCGAGACCGAAAAAAAAAAAAAAAAAAAGAATTTGTGCTTTAACGCCCCTCCTACAGGTGCTAAGCATTACTCTCAGCCATCTTCTGCTAAATTCCTGCAGTGTGACAGGCAGAGGTTTCCATGACGATGGGCCAACAAAAAAGAACAACAACAATATCTGCAACAACCACGTAACAAATCTACAAAATGGAATCAAATTTGCTCAAAGTCAACAATATGTACACATAAAATTTCACGTTATTTAGATGTACCGGTATCCTTTGTTATGTCCAAACTTCTGTCAGCTTAATTGGTAACCTTGTGAATTTTAAAGATGTAACATTGGAAACAAGCTGTTCTTCTCTGTTTCGTTCAGTACCAAAAAAATTATAAGGTCGACGAAATTTGAGCGTTTGTTTTAATGGTGATGTTCCCTGTTTCCTTGCTTTCTTTGTGTGTGTGTGTGTGTGTGTGTGTGTGTGTGTGTGTGTGTGTGTGTGTGTTTACGTCCATGAGAAGTTCAAGTGTATGTATCAAGGTATGTTTGTTTATTTCACGTCTGTGCCGAAACGTATGCATCTGTCCGTATTTATGAATGCCGTATATTTTGTTGAGACGTCGATATACATCTTTTATCATTTTTCCACGTTATGTAGAGATTAACGTGAGAAAAAAAAAATCGTGGATCAAACAAACAATAAAATTAAAAGATGTAAGACTCCAATCATCGTTGGGCGCCAAAATTGTCGGTCACATTCCTGTACTGTAGAATAGGGAGAATACTGCATATCTTTAGTCTCCACCCGGTTATTATATTTATGACCCAACAATAACATTTTAATAAGCTTATGAGAATTCTTATATAAGACTAGATTGGATAATCTTATTTTCAAACCAAGAAAGCAAGTCACTACATAAAAAAAATAAAAGACAGAAGTAATTTAGGACCTGGTATACTAAAAAAAATATACCGCGTTTCCTCCAGTGTTATCTTTAGTATTTAGTCGTGACTTGCCGAAACCTAAAAGAAAAAGAGTTAAAGTGTTGCAAAAGCTGTTGTACATTTTCTTTTTCCTAATTTAGCAATCATTCCATTTACAACCCAAGAAATTATTTTCAGTATACAAACCCACCATGGAGAGTTAAAAAAAAAAATTAGGATTCCATCACTCAATTACAACATGATACCTCCCACTTACCTAACCCATTTCGATGACCCAACCCAGTCAATCCACTCATCCTATAGACCAACCCCATCCACTCTGCCTGTCCACCTGCCCACTCACTCACTAATCCATCTCACCCAGCCACCCACCAAGCTACCCACCCAGTCATCAAGCTTGGAATATAAGTAGGATGGCTTACAAGTTTACACACACACACACAGATGGTCTAAGAATATTGATGCGTAATACAGGTAAATTGACAAAAGGCGGAAAAAGTAGAAAAGGTAGAATAGAAGGTAGAAAGACAAAGAATAAGCACTGATAGTCATAATTTTGGAGTATGATCTGCACCATTAGATTTTAATTATTATATATCCTTTTGTCATTGTGGGTACCTGTATTTGTTTTTTGTTTTTGTTTTTTTTTGGTCTGTCTACCTGCCTGTTAATGCATTGCCTGATACTTCATTAGAGTTAACAAAGAGAGTCCATATAACATTATCCTGATTATTTGCTGCCCGCCATTCCACCCCAAACCATACTGCATTAAACAAAACATGGCAGACTAACAACAAAACTTTTCTCATCTGGTACATTTAGTGTCATTCCCTAAGGGTCAATGTAGCACGATTAGAAGATACAGTCCTCTCACTTGGAATTACACTGAGACTAATGATAGGCAATGATACACCAGTGATCACTCCCATGAAACAAAATATTAGTTGCGCATATTGTCACATAAAAGCTGCGTTTTAAAGCACTGGGGTAGCATGTGTGCCTGACAAAAAGCAGAATGGACGAAACGTAACTTCCTCACCCGTCCAGTACCACATAGAACAATGGTCATCCATTATCTCCAACAAACAGGTATCCTCCTAAAACCACCACTGAAAATATGTATCGCAGAAATTTCGTCTCCAGGTTTTCTTTGCCACCCTGTAATTTAGCAGTCATCACTGTTTTCACTTGTCACATCATAATATAGAACTCACACACTGACACTTGTAGCCTAACTTTAATTCCGCCATTTATGCAACAATGCACCACATACTGTGCATCATCCATATCATAATCATTACACCGATGATACTTCACTGTGGCCCCGGCCTGTTCTCAGGCAGCGTCTGGTTCAAGTCGACAGGTTAATGGCAGTGGTGGTGTGATCAGCATAATCTCCCCGCAGCCGAAAAGTTCGGAGTTTGATTGCATGGCTGACCTTTGGATTGGTCTGTTTGTACCTCTAACCGTAGGACCTAGAAAGTATATTGACGGCTGTCTATCACAGTGGTTTTCAACTCGTTTCAGGCCACGGACCACCAGCCTAATTTAAACAAAATATCATGGACCATTTCTTTTTTGAGTAATGGTAAATAAAGCATAGACAACAAACATTTTGTTTTGAAAAATATTTCTTAAATAGGAACAATACAATAAAATTAATGGCCAATTATTTATTTTGATAAAATTTTTCATACTGCATTTTCAATAAATTAAAAAATATATGCACCAATCTCCAGTTTAATACCAAATATAGTGAACGTCCTGTGGACCACTCAAAAAGTCACCATGAACCACCAGTTGAGAAACACTAGTCTATCGGAATGTAAGGGACGAGCGGGACTGAAAAAAAAAAAAAAAAAAAAAGAATTTGTGCTTTTACGTCCCTCCTACAGGTGCTAAGCGTTACTCTCAGCCATCTTCTGCTAATTCCTGCAGTGTGACAGGCAGAGGTTTCCGTGACGATGGGCCAACAAAAAAGAACAACAACAATATCTGCAACAACCACGTAACAAATCTACAAAATGGAATCAAATTTGCTCAAAGTCAACAATATGTACACATAAAATTTCGCGTTATTTAGATGTACCGGTATCCTTTGTTATGTCCAAACTTCTGTCAGCTTAATTGGTAACCTTGTGAATTTTAAAGATGTAACATTGGAAACAAGCTGTTCTTCTCTGTTTCGTTCAGTACCAAAAAAATTATAAGGTCGACGAAATTTGAGCGTTTGTTTTAATGGTGATGTTCCCTGTTTCCTTGCTTTCTTTGTGTGTGTGTGTGTGTGTGTGTGTGTGTGTGTGTGTGTGTGTGTGTGTTTACGTCCATGAGAAGTTCAAGTGTATGTATCAAGGTATGTTTGTTTATTTCACGTCTGTGCCGAAACGTATGCATCTGTTCGTAAATATGAATGCCGTATATTTTGTTGAGACGTCGATATACATCTTTTATCATTTTTCCACGTTATGTAGAGATTAACGTGAGAAAAAAAAATCGTGGATCAAACAAACAATAAAATTAAAAGATGTAAAACCCCAATCATCGTTGGGCGCCAAAAATTTCGGTCACATTTCTGTAGAAGGGAGAATACTGCATATCTTTAGTCTCCACCCGGTTATTATATTTATGCCCCAACCATAACATTTTAATAAGCTTATGAGAATTCTTATATAAGACTAGATTGGATAATCTTATTTTCAAACCAAGAAAGGAAGTCACTACATAAAAAAATAAAAGACAGAAGAATTTAGGACCTAGTATACTAAAAAAAAAATATACCGCGTTTCCTCCAGTGTTATCTTCAGTATTTAGTCGTGACTTGCCGAAACCTCGACTGTATCCATACCAATGTGATAGTTAAAGTAAAAATTTGTCTCGTGTGTGTGTGTGTGTGTGTGTGTGTGTGTTCGGCACGTGAACGACTTATATTTTACTTCTCAATTTTTTTTTTTTTTTCGTAATTTCACAGTGTCGACAAAGTTACGATATTAGCCTATGTATTTTGGCAAGATCCACAAGGAAGCCAAATTTAAAGCTTGTCCATAACTGTCACTCACTCACTCACATTCACTGAGATACTGTACTTTCTTGTAGAATGGGCTCCAGGCCTTATGGGAGATCCGTTAGGGGTACGTATTTTTTTTCCCCCTAGAAGCTCAAATTTTTGCACATTCTTTCATTTGCTCCAGGTTATAAACATGGTGGGACCTCCTAGGGCCGCATCCCTATGGGGGTGGTGATACCGAATGGTCTTGGCCAAAGTCGTTATGCATATCAAAACTCTCTAACCAAAAAAAAAAAAAAGCGGATATTTTGCATACTAATAGATGTTCATCCTGGCTTCGTTCCGGGAAGGGTGGCATTACCGAACGTCGCCCCTCATGAGGATAGGACGGGTTCTGGTGGTCCAAGCAGAACCATTATGAATGCACGACTATAGACTTTAACTTGGAAACTTGAAAGTTTGCAAGTGCTGTTGGGTAGAGTTTGTCCTGGTGAGGTGCCATCCGAAGGATGGGGGGCTGCCTTCAGGTTTTAATGTCATAGTTATTATTATTATTATTATTATTTTTTGCTTACACAAGACCATTAAATTTAGCACATAGATTTATCTTTACAAAGGCCACTATTTAGGTAAGGTGAGACTCCTAAAGGCTACCCATTACGGGAGGAGGAGCGGGCTCTGTGGTTCTGGACAAACTGAAACATGAAATATCACATACTGTTAAATTTTTACCCCGGCCACGTTCTAGGCAAAGTGGGACCTCTATTGCCACCCCTACATTGGAGGGACTATCACTGTGGGGAACAGTGCCATATTTTTTAAACAGACGTATACAACTCAAACTGTCATTAATTAACCCTTAAAATTTTGCAGGGGTGAGTGCAGCTGTCAAGGCCGCCTTTTGCCATGCTTCAACAATAAAGATTTCCTGTAAAGGCCGCTTTCAAACTGGTTATTTCCTGTAAAGCTATTACATGTACTCCTCGTTATACTGACATGAGTAATTTTTTTCACTTATTTTTGGGCAATGAGAGTGTTATTAGCAAAACAACACACACACACACACACACACACACACACACACACACACACACACACACACACACACACACACACACACACACACACACACACACACACACACACACACAGAGAGAGAGAGAGAGAGAGAGAGAGGAGGGGGATGAAACCAAATCTTTACCTCCAGCATATCAGTGAACTACTTTAAAAATCGTTGCATATACTTTTTGTTTTAGTTTTCTTGCTAGATTTTCCGTCTCTTATCAAGGGCTTGCTCAGGGACCATATAGTTACCCTAAAGGACTACTCAGGTGTGACCAAGGGACAGATTTTTGTCAAGAAGAAAATCATCAAAAAAATCTCCTCACGAAAGGCGTCCACACCATTCTGAAATATTGATGCGTGAACTTTCGATGACTGACTTTTGCGAGAATTTTCGTATCATCTGACGAGTAACTTGTAATCAAGGACATATTATAGAGAGAGAGAGAGAGATTCACCTAAATATATCCAAGGCCACAAAGAAGTACGGTGCGATGGTTGGAATGAATTTAGGACGGTAGCTGAGTTAGAAAAATACTGTCTGCAGTCTTCCTTATATATGATGCCTTTGAGACAAACGAGATATATGATAATTTTTTTAATGGATAGAGAGAGAGAGAGAGAGAGAGAGAGAGAGAGAGAGAGAGAGAGATTTAGTCCACAGATACACCAGTCAACCAAACATCCGCCTGAAAGACAAATGCATGCAAATTTATAGGTAGGCAATACGAGTATAAACGTTTCTGTAGTGTCAAGGGCTTCTTCCTTATTCTCTCCTGAAGTTTTAGATTTTGTTGCTACTCGTGTATATATATATATATATATATATATATATATATATATATATATATATATATATATATATATATATATATATATAAATCGGGTCCATGCGAGTAAGAAAAAATATATAAAAAATAGATGATTCTCTTTTACGACGCTCAGGGACACATCAGAATAAACTGCAATTCGATTTTTTTCGTTCATTTTTAGTCCTGCTTGGTTGTGTTTACATTTTCTGTTGTGTAACATGGAACGTCGATGTTATGTCCCTGGAAAGTTTTTATGCACGTCATAGCTATCTTCAGTTTCGCGATTTTTTTTTTTCCCTTTCTCGTCTTACTACCTTCTCTCTCTCTCTCTCTCTCTCTGACAAGTTTTTGTGCACGTCATATCTTTCTTCTGTTTCGCGATTTTTTATTTTTCCTTTCTCGTCTTACTAACTTCTCTCTCTCTCTCTCTCTCTCTCTCTCTCTCTCTCTCTCTCTCTCTCCCCTACCTTACCCCTATTAATTTTTCTTCCTTACACCACCTTCTGTATCATCAGCACCTCCCTTCAGCCCCTTCGTTACCATAACGTTTTAATTGAGGTGGAAGTCAAGGTTTGAAAACTTATATTTCTCAATTAGCATTCATCATATTTATATAATTCTTGCCACCTCCTGATCGATTAAATTAGCTAAGGCCAGATTTTCCAAGTGAAAAGTTTAGAGATAATTATTAAAAATCTCATTGTAATCCGGCGGTTCTCCTTAGCTCAATAAAAGTGGGTGGTAGAAGAAAAAATAAAATTAGAAAATATCATTTGCTGAAGTTGTTAATCTTATTGATATAGCAAGGACTTTCGTATTATGTTGCAACTGCCTTCTTTAACCATGTCAACATGATAAGGACTTTCATATTACGTGCTTGCTGCAACCCATGTGAGTATTTGTACTTTGGAAAAAATCTACTGATGGCGGTAAGAGAGACTGTATTACTCCTCACATTCACCAAAAAATCTTAATTAAAGCCGTTTAAAGATGGCAAACATATATATAAATCATATCTCAGCAGGAAAAGCGTTAATCGTTACAGCTTTGTAGTGTCCTTTCCAAATTCCTCTAGATCAAACTCTCCAAAATGGTTTGATGGCAATTGTGCCAAAGCAACAGCCCAAAAGTCATTAGCATATAACTCTTACTTAAAATCAAAAACATCTGAATCACTCTCCCAATTTAAAATTGCTAGAAATCATGCAAAAGCTGTATTAAATCTATCTAAATCAAACTTTCTTCAATAGCAAGCATCAAAACTACTTAACAACCCTAATGACAATAGAATATTCTGGTCAACTCTTAATTCTTTCAATAATAACTTTAACAAGTCATCTTCCATTCCCCCACTAAAATCTTCAGATGGCAATATTACAAATGACCCACGTGGGAAAGCAGATATCTTTGCTAGTACCTTTGCCAGAATCTCTACCATAGATGATACCAGCCAGAATGTCTCAGTACTGGAACTTGATTCTCCCGAAATTGCCCCACTTAAAATACAG
>NC_137053.1:8882395-8937395 GCF_032717465.1 Coenobita brevimanus | reverse complement strand
ATTTACCCCTGTTTTTCCATCTCTCTCCTTTCCTCTCCTGCCTTCCACTTTAATCATTTTTTTTTTTCATTTTCTTCTTAACTTTCTCACCCTCTTTTTCTTCTCTTGTCCTTTCTTCTCCCCACTCTTCTACCCTAATTTCCTTTCCTTTTATCTTTTTCCGTCTCGTAATTCCCCTCTGCTTAATTCCATGTCTTTGCTTTTCTCTGCTCTTTACTGCTCTCGTTCCCTTTCCTTTCCTCTGCTCTCCAGTGTTCTCCTTCCTCCTCTTACCTCTTCTTTCTTCTCCTATATCGTTTTCTAAGCTCTCCTCTGCTAAATCTTCTTTCCTCCATTCTCCTCACCTCTGCTCTCCTTTCCTTTCCTCCTCTCTCCTCTCCTCTGCTTTCCTTATTTCATTCCCTCGGCTCTGCTCTTCTCTGCTAGCCTAGTCGTCCCCCATGTGTTACGCCTGTCCTAGTAATTACAGCACTTCTCGTTCCTCGAGCTAACGACCCGACAGTCTGCCATTCAAGCACTCCTGTACCCCCTCCTCCCTTACCTTCCTCACCCCTTTCACTTCTCTCATCACTGTCCTGTTATTATTCCCTCTCCCGTCCCCTTACGTTTCTCCATACTCCTCTTCCCCTTTCCCGTCTCAGTTCTCCCTTCTTCTTCCCCTTCCCCCGCCTCAGTTTTCCTTCCCTCTTCCGCTTTGCCTCCTGTCTTCCTCTACCCCAGACTCTTTCCCTCTTTCCTCCCTTCCCTCTATTCCACATCAGATTTTTCTCCTTCTCCCTCTCCCTTCACTTACCCTCTCCCTCTGTCTCTCCTTATCAGTATCCTCGTCTCTCTCTCTCTCTCTCTCTCTCTCTCTCTCTCTCTCTCTCTCTCTCTCTCTCTCTCTCTCTCTCTCTCTCTCTCACGGTACATAGGATACACAAACCTCTGTGAACAATTACGGAATTTTCACTTCATTCCTGCAGTCTCCAGATGATTTTACTCAGCACAAGAGACGCTTAATAAGCCTGAGGACTTCGACTAAACGTTCATTAACGCTTTCTCTACCACGGGACTTTCCGATGACAAATAAGACTGTGAAGTAAAATCGTCGAATTGCGACTAGAACAAAGAATTAATTTCTCTGGTTGAAAAAATTAACATGAGAAGAAATACCTACTGTAGATGCTGAAGTGACGGGTGCCTTTCAGATGTAAACGAATGTGTGCGGGTGCTTTTCAGACGTGATTGAATGTGTGTATGTGCGTGTGTGTGTGTGTTTATCAAATTGTATTGCTATAGGAAAGAGTCAAGCTTGTAATGCCTCCTGTTTTGAACCATTTTTATCATACATATCTTTAAGTTTATGAATAGTTTCGGCACACACTATTTCATTCGGTACTGCATTCCACTGATCAACTGATCTATTGGGAAAATTTATTTCCTTACGTCTTTGTCACCTCTTATTGTACAGCTTTAATTAATTAATTAATTTATTTATTTATTTGTTGTGCCCTCTTGCTGATGCTTCCCCATAGGTTATATACTGATTTATGTCTGTTTTCATTTTTCCTGTGATGCATTTATATAACATAATCATGTCTCCTCTTTTCTTTTTCTCTTCTAATGTTGGTAGGATTAATTTTTCTTGTCTTTCTTCATAGTTTAGATCACTTAAGCTTGGAGCCCATCTTGTAGTAGCCCTTTGTACCTTATTAATCTTATCTGTGTTTTTTGAAATATGGATTCCAGGCTACAGAGAGTTGGTCTAATAAATGATGTGATTATTTTTCTCAGCATGTCTTCATTTACATATGTGAATACTACTCTCATATTAGCATGCAGTGTGAAAATGTTCCTTACATTCACATTTATGTGGTCACCAGGTGATAGTCTGTTACTGATAATCATTATTAAATCTTTCTCCTTTTCTGATGTGTGTACGGTTGAACTTCCTAACTTATAATCCCAGTCTGTTTTTCTCACTTTTACCAAACTGTATTACATGACATTTGTCCACACTGGATTCCATTTCCCATCTACTGCTCCATTCATTAATTCAATTGCCTTTTATGGAGGGTCACAAGTTTGCCAAGCCAGACTAGAATAGTGCCATCACATTCTCTCCTTCAATACGAGACACAAATTAAAGCTCTGGAAGAAGCCAAAATACCCTCACGTAAATGCAGCCTGTCGCTTCGCAATACACTTACCCACTTCATGAACCTTTCTTTCACAACCTAGAGAAAAAAATCAGCATAACATCAACGGACCTTTTTCTTTGTGCTTTGCAATAGTGGCCAGTGTCTTGAATTCAACAGACTTCGCATCCAGATAACACAGGAACTACAGTACCAAGAAGGAGCACTTTGAGAGTGAAATACTGTTGATTAATAACTAGCCTACGGGTTGAATATTCGACTTTGACCGGTGACCCTGACTGTCAGTCGATTGCTTCAGTTGTGCCTGACTCTTAAGACTTCACCCAATTTTGGTTCAAATAGCTTCCTAAATATCTGAGTTGGCCTTGCCTGTCACCTTGACATTTGACCTTTCTTTGTAACCATTAAAAAACGAATCTCTTTGCCCTTGTCATACCCTGAACCATCAAAGATTGGCATAAATCAGATTAAACCAGTGGTTCCCAACTTTTTTGGTCCTGTGGCCCCCCGAGAAAATTATGAGAAGCTCCATGGCCCCTATATAACTCAGATCGTATATTTATATATTTTTAATATTTGATATTGTGCAGAAAACGGTAATTACCCCAATATACTTAAGGCTAAACTAGCACAGTAAGGTATATTTCATACTTGATTTCTGTCAGGTTTTACCCAGACCAAATAACTTATAATATCTTATATTACCAATAAGGCCCATGGCCCCCCAGTCAATGTCCCATGGCCCCCTTGGGGGCCATGGCTCTCAGGTTGGGAACCGCTGGATTAAACTGTTTAATATGGCCTTGCCATGTGACTTTCACCTTTGACCTAGTTAAGCCCCTTGGATGACCTGAACCTTCACCAAGTTTTGTACAGTTCAGATCAAAACTGGTAAACCGGCGTTCACAAAGCGAGAGTAGATGGTATGTTTACTCAGTGTGTGTGTGTGTGTGTGTGTGTGTGTGTGTGTGTGTGTGTGTGTGTGTGTGTGTGTGTGTGTGTGTGTGTGTGTGTGTGTGTGTGTGTGTGTGTGTGTGTGTGTGTGTGTGTGTGTGTGTGTGTGTGTGTGTGTGTGTGTGTGAACAAAATAACTCAAACCGATTTTATTCGATTCTGATCAAACTAGGTGAAGGGATGATGGTTAGACACTCGGTCGATTTTTTTTTTTTTTTTTTTTTTTTAAATAATAGGTCAGGGGTCAAAGTCAGAGGGCTTGGTCAGACTTTGAGTTAGCAGTTTACACGAAACTTTAGGGAAAGGTTGAGAGTGAGGCAAGAACAAAGAGCTTCGGCATTAAGAACACTCAGTCAAAGGTCAAGGTCAAAGGTCGACCATTGTGTCTGTGTGAACAAAGTAACTGAAACAGTTTTGGTCTGAAGTCAGCCAAATTTGGTGGAAGGTGTGAGGATCACCCAAAGCACTGACTTTTTTTTTTTTTTTAGAACATTAAGTCAAAGGCCACGGTTTCATTGCAAGATTTATATAAAGTGTTTTTATTTGATTTTCATTAAGCTTTCTGAAAGGCTTCAAGGTAAAGCAAGGATGAAGGAACTCCGTTTGGGAACAACCATAGGTCAAGAAGGAACTCTGTTTGGGAACAACCATAGGTCAAGGCAAGGGCGAAAAACAAAAAGCTAAGTCTAATTAAAGTTTTGATCGGCTTTGTATCAAACTTAGGAAAATATAAGTTGTCAGGCAATGATGAAGTACTTCACTTCTGAGAGCAACTGGTCAAAGGACAAGGTTGTAGGGTAAGGTCAAATGATCGGCGCTAACCCAGTTGATGGGCACGGGAATTGCGCTCTCCGAATGCTCTTTCTTGTTTTAGCTATTTTGTTCACAGATAGAAACACGGATCAAATTGTTACCATGCCCTGTGACCTTGACTTTCGACTGAATGCTCTCAAAATCGAATTCCTTCGTTCTAGTCTACCTGCGTCCCTTCCACTACGTTTGCTGTGAGTTGAATATAAAAGAGCAGAAGCTTATCTGTTTGGTGAATTCTGAACTAGCCCTGTGACTTTGATCTTTGCCTTGTTGTTCTTATGAACAATGGATCAACTCTTTTCTGACCGCCAGCACAAGCACCAAATTTGATTAAATCGGATGAAAGCTTTTTTGGTTATTTTATTCGCACACACACACACACACACACACACACACACACACACACACACACACACACACGTCCAGCAAAACATAACTCCCCCTCTCGCTTGGCATGCACAAATATAACAAGTCATCTTATTTTACACGACATTATGCTTCAAATTATTAAGTGCTGTGAAAGAGAGAATTTCTGTAATAGTTCTTTACTTTTTTCTTTCTTGCCAGTGTTGTGTGGTTGTGTTATGTGTGTGTGTGTGTGTGTGTGTGTGTGTGTGTGTGTGTGTGTGTGTTCATGCCCTCATCAACTGCCCTGTTTTTCTCTGTAGATGTTTCCTTGCGTTGGTTCTGAGTTCAAATTCTCACACCCAGCAGTATACCACTTTCATCTCCATGTGTGTATTTTTCTTCTTTTCGAATTTTTCTTTCGATTGTAAATATTTTCAGTTTTGGAATTCTTTGTGTGCGTGTGTGAGTGTGTGTGTGTGTAATTCACCGGGTCGGTCAGGATCACTTGATGGTCGTGATCGTCAGCTTTTACCCTCCCGGAAGGGAGCTGAGAGCTCATATAGTCCGATCTATGGGCAAGGCTGTGACCTTCACACACGCACACACCCGTCCCCTTGCTGAAGGGGACAGTAACCACCCACTTCGTCAGTGAAACTTTTCGCAACCTGAGCGAACTCCCGTCCACCAGTTGGCAAGCGAGAGCGTTACCACTGCACCAGCGAGCAGTGTGTGTGTGTAATTCACCGGGTCGGTCAGGATCACGTGATGGTTTTGTGATCATCGGCATTTTACCCTCCCGGAAGAGAGCTGAGAGCTCATATAGTCCTCTTGCTCAAGGAGGACAGTGACCACCCGCTTTGTCAGTGAAACTTTTTCGCATCCCGAACAAGGCGCGAACCCCCGTCTTAGCAGATGCTAGGCGAGAGCGTGTGTGTGTTTGTGTGTTTATGTCACTTCTTCACACCCTCATATTTTGTCAGATATTTCCGTCGACGGTCCATTACTATTTTCGCTCCGTCATTAGCAATGAGTTTCTTCCGCACATTTACATCGCCTGCCGTTAGCCGGAATAAAATTCAGTATTGGACATAATAAACAATACCCCTTTGAAATTTAACAAACCGCCTTTGTTTTCTCATTGCAAGGTTCTCTATGAGACATTTTCCTCCACTTTTCTGTGACTAACCGTGACCTTTTCACCATCCACTCTCGCTTGACAGTTCGTATGTAAATAAGCCTTTGCAGATTGGTCTCAAGTATTTTTAATAGTTGGGGAAAGCGACTGGTGACAGAAAAATAACAGATGCGGACGAAATTGATGGCTGCTAGAAACGTGACTCACGTTTCTAGCAGCCTTCAGTTTTAAAAGGAAGTAAATGGAGAAAATCTGAGTGGAAGAAGATTATAGGAACTGTACCACAGTGCAATAAAAGAAGCGTGAAAAAAGGTAATATAAAGCAAAGTGAGTGGGTCCAAGCAAGAAGAGTGAGTAGTGAAAAGAATGCCGTAATAAGGTACGCACTACTGGGTCGAGTCAATATAAGGACTACATGTGGGTTTATATTACCCACATTATCGTGCGGACAAAATTCGTTAGAAAGACATGCCTATAAAATCAGGAGTGAGAGTGAAGAGTATGAGACTGCTAGGGATTAAATGTGAGTGGCGTATTTTCAATGTGGTTCATAGAAGTACTTAGGAAGAACAGATAACGGAGGCCCTGTTGGCTCATGAAGAGATTATCTACTGAAAAAAGAAAAGTAAATTCTGTTCAGATATAAGCAATATGTAAAAGAAAAGAGTAGAAAAGAGAAAGGCTTTGCCTCACCCACCACGCCATCTGGTAAAACAGTCATAAAAAAAATGAATGCTTGTTAAAAAGAACAATCATGGACACTTTTTATAGAAGAGGCAGAAAAGAAATAACTATGTACTATCAATCTCTAGTCTATAGAATTGTAAACGAGATTTGCATCCCATTTATCGTATATGTTTGAATGAAATTCAAGCAAATTTGTAAGGCATGGTCTATTATTAGGATACGAGTTTCATTATCAGAAATAAGATTATGCTGGCCAAGGATTTAGGTATTACTACCTCTAACATTTTTCCAAAATTTTGCTCAATACTGACGCTGGACTGACTTAGTGGTAATTGGTGGCGCATTTTTAATGACATTTTTCAACAGATAGATGATATATTAGCGAGCTTCTATTGATTAGGTACTCTGCATTCAGATAATGGAGTATTTAATATTTTAATTAAAACAAAGGTTAATTGTCTGTAACATTCGCGCAGTATGCAAAGCGATATCTGATCTCGGCCGGTTGATATGCTTGGGTCAATTGTCACTTCGTTGATTGATTTCTCCTGGGGAAGGGGAGAAAGAATGCTTCCCCAATATCCCTGCTTGTCGTAGGAGAATAAAAAGGGTCTTTTTGTATCCAGTCTTTCTCTCCTTACCGTTCACATTTTCTTTTCTGTCCTACCTCTCTTTTTGTTATTTCTGTACTTCTGCGGGCCTTTATTTTCCCTCTGCTCCTGTCAGGTGAGACGTTTGGTTTCACTGCATGAATAGTTAAAGGACATCCCATTGGCGTTGACCGTTCCATCCATCCTGGGTCAAACCTTTCAACCAACTGACCAATCTAGCCACTTCCTCGCCACCCCATTTAAAAACCAAACCGCTTCATTCCTAACACTTCATCTCGAAGCCACTTCAGCGCCAAGATCACATCATCAAAATCACTCCAACGTCAAAACCACTTCCATGCCAAGACCACTTCCACTCCAAGACCATTTCAATGAGTAGTAGGGGTAGGCAGCCCCGCCCAGGGAAGTACTACCCCCAAGGTTACGGGAGACTCAGTGAATAGCCTGGATTCCATTTTCTCTCCTAGGCCTTGGTAGCTGGTTACTCATCTTTCTGCCTCACACACTGGAGGGCATCAGGCTGTCCTCTTTACACAACACACACATCCACATTATATTACATTACCTTAAACCAGCTATCCTCTCTCCAAAAAACACCAATCTTGTCATTACATATCATACTTATTCCTCAACACATTCTTGTTCTCCCCCCCATAAAAAGAACCATGGCTGCTGCTATACTGGGAATCAGTGCGGTGGTTTCTCGGGTGACCACCACCGGCAGGGCTGGGTTGTCTGCACAGGGCTTTCCCGGTCGTCATCAAGCGACTGTGCCACCTCCAATGTTGCGGCGCCCTAAATCTGCTCGTCAGTGCAGAAAAATTTTCTTTTGCAATATTAGGGGACTTCACTCCAGCATCAACTCTGTTCAAAATTTCCTACAGTTTGAAAGCCCCTGATCTGCTATTTCTGACAGAGACACAAGTAAGCTCCACCTCTGATTTAGCTAGATTTAATTTTCCTGGATATATCTTGATTAATAATTTCAGACCCAAAGGAGGCGTATGTTGCCTTGCTAAATCAGAAATTGCCCTGGAGGAGATTACTAAATTTAATTGTCCTTTTCTCGACTATTCCATATACAAATTAAATTCTTTTGGTAAAATTAAGTATTTCTGTTGTTTTTAACGTTCCCCTAATGCCCTTCCAGAGCCGAGTTTATTTGACTCTCTGTCTTCACAACTAAGTGTCCTCAACATTAATACTGCATCAGAAATTACTATACTGGGTGATTTTAATGTCCATAATGTTGAATGGCTCACTTATTCACCCAGAACTGATGACTCTGGGCTTGAATGTGAGCTATTTGCGGACTCATTTAATCTCACCCAGTTAGTCAGTCAACCCACCCGTGTACCAGACAACCCCGATCAAAATCCCCACCTACTGGACATGTTTCTAACAACCAGTTCAGATAATTATAATGTCGAAGTGAAGTCCCCCCTCAGATCCTCGGATCATTGTCTGATTCAAGCCACCAGTTTAACACCTACCACACCCTCCTGCTCTGAACCTGTTGTGATGACTAAATGGCACTAGGACAGGGCAGAGTGGGAGGGACTTCAATATTTTCTCATGGATGTTCCTTGGACCTTTTTCTCCCATGATGCAAATTCCACATTGGCCACATACAGGATTTCCTTAAAGTCGGCATGGAAACATTCATTCCCCATCATAGTTACAGAAAAAGATGTAATTTTCCTAAGTGGTTTGACCACAATTGTGCTAGAGTAACAAAACATAAAACAATAGCCTATAACACTTATACAAGGACCAAAACCAAAGAAGCCTTTAACTATTAAAAAAATATCAGAAACCATGCCAAAACTATTATCAACCTTTCTAAATCAAACTTTCTACATAGACAAGCTAACAAACTACTAAACAATTCAAATGATAAAATATTCTGGTCAACCCTTAATTCATTTAAAACTAACTTCACTACCACCTCTTCCATTCCACCGTTACAGTCCCCAATGGAAATCTAGTAAGTGACCCATGCGGAAAAGCCACCCTTCTTGTTGACATTTTTTCAACAAACTCAACCCTAAATTCAGAAAATCATAATATTCCTGTACTTGATTTTGATTCCCCACAAATACCTCCTTTCATGATTCACACCAGACACGTACAAGCCGTACTCGTATTACAGAATCTATCAGCAGACAAAGCCACTGGTCCAAATGAAATTCCTTCAATAGTACTTAAGAATTGCTCCTCAGTGCTGGCTCCTGTATTAGCAAAATTTTTCCGCTTATGCATTCGTACCTCATTTTTCCAGCCCCTTGGAAAGAAGCAAATATTCATCCTGTTCCTAAAAAGGGGGCAATTTCTGAACCATCAAACTATAGACCAATTGCAATAACTTCCGTTCTCGGTAAAGTTTTTGAGACACTAATTAACAAACACATAGTCAAGCATCTAGAAATCAATAAATTGATCAATGATCAGCAGTATGGATTTAGACAGGAACGTTTAACTGTAGATATTCTTTGCCTTCTTACACATCAGATTAACAAAACAACAGACCAACATGGTGAAACACACACAGTAGTACTTGATATTTCAAACGCATTTGACAGAGTATGGCAAGAGGCCTCATTGTCTAAGATGTCACATTATGGCCTTGCATCACTGGTTCCTCTAATTTCTTCTTACTTTCATAGTAGAAAAATACAGGTCATGGTAGATGGAATTCATTCTCAGTTTCATTCCATAAATGCTGGCGTACCTCGGGGATCAGTTTTGTCGCCAACCCTTTTTGTCATTCATATAAATGACCTCCTATCTGTCACGCACAACCCAATACGTTCTTATGCTGATGACTTGACCCTTCATAGTTCTTTCACATTTAGTACCTCCTTTACACAATTTGATATTATAAATTCTCAAATAAACACAGCATTTTCTTTGAACCAGGACCTTTCTAAAATTAATCAATGGAGACAAAAAAATCTGGTCTTATTTAATGCTCAGAAAACTAAATACATTAATTTCTCCAATAGAAAGAATCCCTCAAACTCACACATAATTTTAAATGATGTCAGTATTCCCATATCCACTACAATTGATATCTTAGGTGTTACTCTAAACCCCAACCTAAGCTGGACAGCTCATGTTAAATCCCTTGATAAAAATGCTTCTAAGAAACTGGGACTTACGTACAGAGTTCGTGAGTTCTTCACTGACGAGCAGATGGCCACAATATACAAAAGTCATGTGCGTTTTCAGATTGAATACTGTTCACCGCTGTGGAGTGGATGTGGAGCGGTTGCATTGAGGCAGTTGGACAAAATTCAAAATAAAGCCATTAGATTAATCAATAATCCTGCCATAACACAGGACCTTCCTCCATTATCAGTACGTCGAGATGTTGCTTCTTTAGCACTATTTTATCGATATTATTACCGTAAGTGCTCTAACGAACTGGCTTCAATTGTGCCTCCCCTTCACATTTTCTCCCGAAATACTCGGGCAGCTGAGAGTGCCCATGAACTCACACTCTCTCCCCCACAATGCAGAACCTCTGCTTATCAAAATTCATTTATCCCCAGAACTACTACTCTCTGGAATTCACTTCCTGGGAGTTGCTTCCCACATACATTTAATCCTCTCGATTTTAAATCCAATTGTTATAAGTATTTTATGAATGAAGGATGCCTTTAGGCACATGGACATATTTTTTTTCCTTTGTTTTTCCTTCCTCCATTCGTTATTGTCACGAATTCGCGCAAGTGTATTTATAAATTCGTGACTTAGTACCTAAGTGGGAAAACCACGAACTCTATTGGAATTCCCACTGGGTAGGCTATCATTCTGGTCAACCGTCCTCGTATTTACATCGATCAGATGGTTTTTCAGAACATTTTTCACTGTTTCACAAGTGATCATTCTTATGCACGACGTTAGTGCCTTCACTGAGTGATTTATTGTGAGCGTATATCGCTCACTTTCCGTTGACCGATGAAGCTAGGCCACGCCCTACTTCTGGCAAACACGGCCAGCCCCTGCCTCTTTCATAGTTTGAAGTTAGTCAGGCTTGGATCGTCGTGAGTATAGCATCGTTGTGCCGAGCATAAGGCAGCGCTGCCGTTGTACAGCGAGTTCCTGAAATCTCCACCTAGACGGTGAATTGGCAAAGAGGGTTTAGCGAATTGCAGCTTCTGATGTCCTGCACAGGTGCTCAGTCTATTCATTCGGCTCCCCTCCACTGACCAGTATTTCTTTTCGTTTTCTCGAGGTTTAAGTGTTAGGTTTTGAATGAGAGAGTGAGTGTATTCTCCTTGTTATTTTGAATTCATTTTTGAGACTCATGTAACGTACATTTATTTCATTGTAATCAATAAATTTACAGTTCTTTTTCTTTAAGCTTAATGTAGTTAAACTCGTGTTTTATTTCTCCACATTAAGCTTATTTCAGTTGCCCCTCCTAGTTTGCACAAATGCTTTACATTATTCACAACTGGTACTTAGGCCAATTCTTTTGTATCAACCTTAAATCCGTTGTGCCAGCTAGGAGTTAATGCACTGGCAAAAACCTGTTTATTATTATTAGCATTAGTTATTGATTGTCATGAGTGGAGTCACTTTCTCGAGAGGCTAACAGTAGTACAAACAGCACTCGTGAGTAATTAGTCTCTGCTGTGTACTGTTGAGAAAGTTTATAAATTCTTGTCTTTAAAGAATCGGCGAAGTAAGCCGGAATAAAGTAAATTACTGCTTGATTTTCACAAGTCAATTCCTTGTCTCTATTTTCAAGCAACATCTAAGTATTATTAATTCATAAATTCACATCCCCCCACGACATCTGGCGACCTCATTCCAGGATATTAACTCCTAGCTCTAAAGTTATTAACGAGATAATACTCACTCACTCACACTTATGTATTTATCATTAAAGTCTGTAGGCACTATCTTACTGGTAGTTATTGATTCATTTCTATTAATTTTACGTAATAGTTTTCACAGTCAGTTTTTTTTATTTTTTATTTTCTTTCTTTACCAATTTAACTAGATAAAATTGGTCACCACCAACCTGTGCCTATATTCTTTACTCTTGATTATTGGCATTTCCCTGCAAAAATAGCAGTCAGTGCTTAGTCTTTAGTTTACCCAGCCTTAACTGAGTTAGCATCATGATTACTAATGTATTTGTACAAGAAGCCAAAGATATGGGGCTTAGTGACCCCGAACAAATGAAGGACTACGTCCTCTCTCAGTTTAGTCACGAGCAGCAACGTGAGAATGATGCTCGTGAAGAGCATAGAATTCAATGTGAATACGAACGAGAACAACGCGAACACGAGCGAGAACAACACAAACATGAATGAGAACAACGTGAAAGAGAACGTGAACATGAGCGAGAACAGCGCGAGGAACGCGAGAAGGAACGTGAATATGAGCAAGAACAACGAGAGAGAGAACGAGAACACGAACGTGTCGAGCGCGAGGCACGTGAGAAATATGAACTTGAGATGTTGAAGTTCAAGCGAGACTCCTTGGCTTCAGACACATCTGGTGCAGCTAACCCAAGCTCCACGAGCGCTCTCCCTGCACATGTTCTGGCGACCCCACACATCAAGCTTCCTCCATACAAGGAAGGCGAGCGAATCGAGCCATTCATAGCTCGTTTCAAAGACATGGCTCAGCTGTACCAGCTGAATGAGGAAGCTAAGCGGCTCCAGTTTCTTAGCTGGTTTGAGGGCCCTGCCCTCGATATTCTCCACAGAATTCGTGGAGACAATCTCACGTATGAGATGATGAAGGCCGCACTCGTCAAAGTGTACTGTCTCACAGCTGACGATGCCAAGAGTCAGTTTATGAGGGTGCGTTTACAAGAAAAAGAGCCTGCTCTTCAGTTTCTTGATCGGCTTACTGCTTACTTAGATGAGTGGATGGAGAAAGATGAAACTCCTTCCATGCACGAGGGGATAGTTGACCTTATGCTGCGCACACAGCTAGAAAAGTTGAGGCCTGCTGAGCTTATGGCTCAGCTTAAGATCTGCCAGGTAAGGGATGCCAGCCAAATGGTGGAGAAGGCTGACGCATTCTTCACTGCGTATGGGTATCAAACTCGTAAGCAACACTCCTGGAACAGGAAAGCTGACAAATCTGGGAAACCGTCTCAGACTGAACCGCAGAAACAAGGCCGTTCTCAGAATAATGGCCAAGGTCCAAACAAACCACGGAAGAAGGACCAGGGGCAAAATACGCAGAAACCTGAGTGGAAGCGGTACAACAAGCAGAACCCTAACCAGCAGCAGTACTGGTATTTCAAGCAGCAGCAGGGCAAGGACAAACCATGTAACCCTCAGTCAGGACAATTGACTTTAGTGTATAGGAGGCAGGATGCAAATGCAGTCTTCATTCCACAACAAGTGCACACTGGTGCCAACCCCACCAGTACAGGTACTTCCCCACAGTTCACTAGTTCCCCAGCAACAGTGAACTCTCCATCTCAGGTGGTCGACGCTCCATCTCCCCAGACAGTGAGTACGACCCCTCAGGTATCTAGTTCTCAGGGCACCATGTTTGCTGCATCATTCATTCAGCAGCCTCATCAGTGGCTGGCTGCTTCCTCCACAGGCAACAATGCCTTCCTTGTTCAGCCAGGGTTTGTGGAATGCATTCCTGTGAAGGTCCTGAGAGATAATGCATCCTCAGGTTGCTCTGTCAGGCAGAGTCTAGTTCGGCCTGAGGAGTACACAGGTCGACAGATCCAAGCTAAGCTTATTGATGGATCAGTGAGACTGTTCCCTGAGGCACATATCCAGGTGGCATCTCCATTTCTCACAGGTACGACAGTCGCAGTTGTCATACCAGAACCTTTGTTTTACCTTATCATAGGCAATATTCCAGGTGCCAAGTATAATGCACCATAGATGATGCTACTCAGACTTCGGCTACAGTAACATGAGCCATGCCCCAGGCTCCGAACTGTGTCACACCGGTGACCATTGCATCTCCGCAAGATCTGATTTGTAGCCAAGATGTTGTTCAAGAACAACATTCTGACCCAACACTTGCTGCCGTGCGGAAGAAACAAAAGGGTAGAGTGATTAAGTATTCACGGGGAGGTCAAGCCAAATTCCTTCTTAAACAAGGATGGCTGTACCATGAGTCACGAAGCGAGATTCGACTGCAGTTTGTCATTCCTGCTAAGTAACGCCTAGCAGTGTTAGAATGGGGTCATTGTTCAGCCTCAGGAGGTCACCTGGGCAAAAGGAAAACCCAGGGCCATATCCGTGCTGACTTTTTCTGGCCATGAATGGGACCGGAAATAGATAGTTTTGTGTGTTCCTGCAATGTGTGTTCACATACCACCAATCAGGGACATGTCCTTCCTGTGCCATTTGAATCCACACCCATAACCTCTGAAGCAGCTGAGAGAGAGGGCAGTGACAATGTAGGCGCAGACCTGATGTCTCACCTGCTAATTGATAACTAACACGGGCAACTGTTGTATGCTGGGTTCCGTAAGACAGGCATCCTCAGAGATTTACGCAGTCCAAGGACTTATTTGGTTCCCAGTTAATAATGTACCAGTAAGACCTGACATCTCGCCCGTTGGCCCCACAGGACACATTATGTCCAGGGCCTGTACATACATGTATATCGTAGGTTTAGGGTTTAACCAGTAAACTGGGTCCTTTGGCTTTGCGAACTGCAGCATTTGATGTCCTGCACAGGTGCCCAGTCTTTTCGCTCAGTTTGACCACGTTTCCTGGTTAATAATAGTGTATGTTTAGGGTTTAACCAGTAAACTGGGTCCCTTGGCTTAGCGAATTGCAGTGTTTGATGTCCTGCACAGGCACTCAGTCTTTTCGCTCAGTTTGACCACGTTTCTTGGTTAATAATGTATCCAATACGATAATAATGGGAACCTCGAATGTACAAAGCTTGGCTGTCACCTAAAATTTTCTGGCTAGGGTGTACGTTTTGTATCGTACATACTGACTGCTAGGCAGAGAAATTGTAATTTAATAAAGATTGTTTGTCGCACTGACACTTTTGATGCTCCACCTTGATTGCTTTTGCATGTGCAGCTGGCGGCTTTAGCAATTTTGTCATGGAGATCAGCTGATTATCTCTGCCGCATGCTGCCGCCTCTTCTCTTCTGCCTTGTTGTCACTATTTACTATTGATTTGTATTACATAATTTTACACATAGGCACAGTTACACCACAACTGTCACACCTACACCGTGTATTACATACATCACGCTACATAACAATTAGTTGTTAATGTAAATGTACCCAACTTTTCACTCAGTTTGACCTGAGTACAGGATTTTTCACCGTCGTCACGGAGTTTTTTCCTCAATCTTCCTTCTATTAATGTAAATATGAGGTTTTTATGCTCATGGGCGACTGTGATTTTCTCCTGTAGCAGGATAGTACGCACACCAAAGTGTGAATCTTGTGTGACTGAGTTAAGATTTATATGTATGTATATCGAAATTTTTCTAAAGAAAAATTTGATTTTGATGGGGCGTAATGTCACGAATTTGCACGAGCATATTTATAAATTCGTGACATAGTACGTAAGTGGGAAAACCACGAACTCTAGTGAAATTCCCAGTGGGTATCACTCAGTTCAACCGTCCTCGTATTTACTCCGATCGGATGTTTTTCAGATAATTTTTCACTGCTTCACAAGTGATCATTCTTATGCATGACATCAGTGCCTTCACTGCGTGATTTATTGTGAGTGTATATCGCTCACTTTCCGTTGACCATTGAAGCTAGGCCACGCCCTACTTCCAGCAAACATGGCCAGCCCCTGCCTCTTTCATATTTTGACGTTAGTCAGGTTTGGACTGTCGCGAGTGTAGTATCATTGTGCCCAGCGTAAGGCAGCGCTGCCATTGTTCAGCGAGTTCCTGAAATCTCCATCTATACGGTGAATTGGCGAAGAGGGTTTAGTGAACTGCAGCATCTGATGTCCTGCACAGGTGCCCAGTCTATTTGTTCAGCTCCCCTCCACTGACCGGTATTTCTTTTCGTTTTCTCTAAGTTTAAGTGTTTAGCTTTTGAATGAGTGAGTGAGTGTATTCTCTTTGTTATTTTGAATTCATTTTTGAGACTCATGAAAAGTAAATTTATTTCATTGTAATCAATAACTTTACAGTTCTTTTTTTTTTTAGCTAAATGTAGTTCAACTCGTGTTTTATATCTCCACATTAAGTTTATATCAGTTGCTGCTCCTAGTTTGCACAAACGCTTTACATTATTCATAACTGGTACTTGTGTCCAATTCTTTTGTATCAAGCTTAAATCCGTTGTGCCAGCCACGAGTTAATGCACCGACAAGAACCTATTTATTATTATTAGCATTAGTTATTGATTGTCAGGGGTGGAGTCACTTTCTCGAGAGGCTAACAGTAGTACAAACAGCACTCGTGAGTAATTAGTCTCTGCTGTGTACTGTTGAGAAAGTTTATAAAATCTCGTCTTTAGAGAATCGGCGAAGTAAGCCGCCATAAAGTAAATTACTGCTTGATTTTCACAAGTCAATTCCTTGTTTCTATTTTCAAGCAACATCTAAGCATTTTTAATACATAAACTCACATCCCCCCGTGACAACTATCAAAAAAAAAAAAAAAAAAAAAAGACCACTCCCATGCCAAGACCACTTCTATGCTTAGACCACTTCTATACCAAGCCCACTTTTACAACAACACCACTTCTACAACAAGACCACTTCTACAACAAGACCACTTCTACAACAAGACCATTTCTACAATAAGACCACTTCTACAACAAGACCACTTCTGCTCCAAAAACTACTACACCAAGAACCATTTCTACGTCTCCTTTCTTGTTCCTATTCCTTTGCTATTCATATATTTTTGCCCTAAGTTCTTGCAATTTGGTTTTTGATACGGGGCACTAGAAATCCATTGTTGAGTTCAGTTCAATTCGTTGACTGATAATTTATCAACTTCTGATCCTGAAGGAACCGATTATGATATGGAAATGTTACGCTATTTTCATTTGTGAAAACACTGAAAGCCATCGTTCAGTATTGTCATTGTTTGGTTATCATGAACGAGGTCGTCTTCTGTGGTTAGTAAAGGCCCTATGATGTCTTTTCCAGTTTTGTTTCTTAAAAAAAAAAAAATATGGTGGGGTTTGGCGTTGCTTGGCTTTTTTTTTTTTTTTTTTTTTTAGCCTCACAATCTCGTTTAGGTGTCTGGATATTTTTCTTACAATGCCGCTGTAATCTAATGTATTCGGTACTGTTACCGTAATTTCTTTTATGTACAAATTTTTGCATGCCTTTCTGCGACCAATAATATTTCCAGCTTTTGTCGACACTCAGGCCGGTTCTCTCCAAGAAGAGTATGTTTTTACCCTGTGTGTTTGCTTGTTTGTTAGCTTGTTTGTCTGTTAGCCGTATTACCCAAAAACTAAAAGTGAGATTTGGACCCAATTTGGTGGGTAGATAGCCACGTCCCAGGGAACAATCAATTAACTTTTGGGATCGGTCCGTAATCGTAATACGGTACTGATTCTGTATCCGAAAAACACTTTCTGCGAAACCCTAAACAATAATGAGATAACCAAACCCAGTATGAAGAGTGGTTTGAAAATTACGATGCCCTTGTAGCTGAGATGCGCTCCACTGAGTGCCCCTCTACTTTATTGATGTGATTATTTCTTTCGGTATTTCTTGCTATATTTTTTCGTTCGAGAAGTGAATATTTCAAGTTAATATTTCCCACATTTCATTTACTTTATCAACCGCAGTAACTTCATCCAGTTTGTGTTGGCCATTTTTGTTCCCCCACCCTCTCCACACTCTTGCATCCAACACTTGTCTTCTCATTCGCTCATCCACACACACGTAGTCTATCATTGCCTTTCGTTCAACAAGTTCACCATCCATCCTCCTCATTACTCTCCATGTATACCGGTGGATCATCTTATGACGAAAGTAGGTGTTGGCTGTTGCCAACCCCTTACAAGCACAGATGTCCACCAAAGCACTACCATTCCTATCTACTTCAGCTGGCACACCCCACTGACCAACCACTCCATCCACTCGTACATTCCCAACTTTGCCATTCATGTATCCAGTCAATAGCACTCTCTCACTCCTCTCAAACTTGTCCATACATGCTTCTACTCTCGGCCAAAACTCTTCTTTCACTCTTGCCACTCGATCCTCTGTTGGGGCATACACACATACAATCGCCCATGCTTGTATACCTACTTTCATCCTCACCTATACACTTCTTGCACCCACTGTTCCATACTGTCTTATATTCTCCTTCCACTTCTTGCTTAGCATCAGACATACTCCCTCTCTTGCCCTTTCATTCTCATTGACTCCCGCACATATACCTACACCATATTCCCATTCTCTCACCCTTTCACCTTCCCATTTAGTTTCAGTCAATCCACATATATCCACTTTTGCATCCTCAAGCACCTGAACAATCTCTCTCTCTTTCACTTCATCATTCACTCCTCTCACATTCCATGTTCCCACCCCAAGAATGTCCTTTGTCCGTTCCTTAGTCGTCAACGCTTGGTCCGTCCGGGTCCGAGGCGCTTTATTCGCTTTTTTAGTTAGTTCTTTTTACAGGGTGGGGCACTAACTCACCACCAACCCTTTTCGTCGCCTCGTACGACAAGCAGGGATACTGGGGGAGTATTCTTGAAACCCCCCTATAAATATATATATATATATATATATATATATATATATATATATATAAATATATATATATATATATATATATATATATATATATAGGCTGTGAAGCCGACGCCCAGAGTCGGACACACACACACACACACACACATATATATATATATATATATATATATATATATATGGGCAGTAATGGAAGAGGATATTCGTTGGCTCAAACATACAGAACTACCTGATACTAAGAAAACAAACTTAACCCGACTTAAACTTTCTTCGATGAGAAAAAGTGCAAAAATGGTGCTCTGAACGGAAATCAACGACCCGACCATATCCCCAGTGGAATCCGCGGAAACCCTTGGCCTGAACAGCGCGACTGGCTAAATGCTGTGATAGGATTCGTGTGTCCGAGAGCGCTTATTCTATATCGACTTGAGGATACAGCTGGTGAATCATTGGTTTATTGCTTACTTCCTCTCTCTCTCTCTCTCTCTCTCTCTCTCTCTCTCTCTCTCTTATACTTTCCTCCATAATTATGACTAATGTGAAATTCACATACACTAACTCTTATATGAGTATATATTCACCTGCATTCTCCACTTTCTCTTACTCACACCCATTCCCTTTTACACACACACACACACACACACACACACACACACACACACACCTTCACGTTCGCATCCGTCTGTCGTTTTCCGTGCCCGTTTCTGTCATGTGTGCATTTACGATTAGGTGAGAATGTGAGGGCGTGTGCCTGAGACTTTGTGCGAATTTCGTTGTTTTCCGCACGCAGAGGTTAGCTTGGTAAAATATACGGTCCAGCCCCTTCACGCTTTACGTATTAGTTGATGATGCTTATACAAAACTATTCAGTAAAATCCAGCTCTAAAACTGTTTTAACGGTCCCTACTCTCTCTCTCTCTCTCTCTCTCTCTCTCTCTCTCTCTCTCTCTCTCTCTCTCTCTCTATATATATATATATATATATATATATATATATATATATATATATACACACACACACACGTACACATATACACAAATTTGGTTATAGCTTTTGACTGTGAAGACATCTTTCGTTTACTGTTGTTGCTACCCTCCGACAGTTTCTTATGAACAGGAAATTTTAGAAATGGAAGAATTATATGTACCTTTCAATAAACTTTCTTTGTCAGATACTTTTCCTATGTTTAATGAATGCGTCTTGTTTTATCTCGACTGAAATGGAAATGGAAACTGCGTAGTCAAATTCAAAGGTAAAAATATTGCTGAAAGTTGATGTAAATGAATTGATTATTAACTCCATTCATCGTAAGAATGAAATTCAGTATTCTGGCAAGGTGGACTGAAATAAAAACCAGCGCTTGCATTGGAGCTACTTGTATTCCAAGAACTGGCTAATGTTTCAAGCGTGGAATTAAATATCGCGAGGCGGGTAAATTAGAGCCATTACACGACACGAGCTTAAACTTTAGACCCAGATGAGGTGACAAACGGACCGCGAAATCTAATAATATAAATCCATCTTAAGATAATATACTTTTAAGCGCTCTGTGAAAAGTATTTAGTTTCAAGGTAAGAGTGACTGAAACACCGGCAATTGTGTCGGTCTCAAGATGAAGCCACTAAAAGCCCCCTTCTCAGTTAACTTGAGAATCGCGAGAATTAAAGAGAACGTTTGATGCACTGACCAATACATAAACGCAAAACTCTGCTATTGAAATCCAACACAATTGCATCTTAATAAACTCAAGAACGGCCGCATGCTTCAGGTTATGATGAGCTGAATTAGGATCTTTTCTAGCGTGGACGTACACAACAAAAGATTGAACTCTTTCACTGCGCATTTCCTGCACACTTAAATTCGGATAGGCGGCGCTTGAAGAACAATTTTCGTCTAAAGTCACCGGCCAGCAATTTTCGTTCCTGAGACTGGTGCTTGCCGCGCTGATGAAGCCGTTATCCGAGCCAACGGGGGCCATTCTCCTTCATAATGGCTTGATAGACTCGTAGCCAAGATAACTGCGCCTTCCGTTAGCACTGGAAGGGAATTGAGTGGCCGTTGTGTCCTTCACCGTGTACTTGCGGCTCCGGCTCAAGAGCAAGCAAGAATAGGAGGAAAGGAGAGGAAGGGTAGTGGACAGCCTGTGACTTGGGTAAACATACACGGAGGCTGGTACGGTCAGGAAGTTCTACTGAATAAAGTTACCAGCGAGGAGGGCAGCGGGAGAGTCAAGCACAAACATAGATGGATGAGACTGATTGGAGCGTGAATCTCTTCTGAGGGACTCAGTTGGAAGCAAATACACGCTGAAGCTTTGATGGTTCAGCCTCAGGTAAGCAGTGAGATGGGAACATGATATTGGCCACAAAAATCTGATGACTGAAGTTCAAATGCAAACAAGCAGAATAGGGTGGCGGGTCGGAGACAGTGAATCGTTTGTGACAGACTTACGCGCAAGAAAGCACCAAAGGTTTGCAAGATAACACACCCTCTTTTTTTTTTTAATCGTTGTATTAATTCGGGGAAGCAGAGAGAGGAATGGTGTGTTCTCAGTATTTTAATGATATGACAGCTTGATGCGCTAGCAAGCACGGAACGTTGGTAGTAGAGCTGACCACATCATCTAATAAACACTCGTGAGTGCCTCGGTCATAGATCTTTCCATGTGGCCTTGCTTTTGACCTATTGTTTCAGAAAATAATAGGGCAACCTCTCAGGCGATCCTCAATACTTCCACAATGTTTCTTATTTTGTTAGAACACAGACACAAGGTTTGAACTTTGGCTGTGCCCTGTTACCTTGACCATTGACTGTTCTCAAAATGGAATTTTCTTGTTCTTCCATTACCCTCAACTTGTCAACTAGAGTTTGGTCTAAATTGCATTAACACTCTTTAGGCTGACCCTCCTACATCAAGCTGTGACCTACCTAAAAATAAAAAATGGGTCTACCCCTTAGCTGAACCTCATCCCCTACCCATCAAGTCTGGATTAAAGCGAATTAAAACTGTTTTATTTATTATGTTCATAAATACACAGACAGAAACACACACACACACACACACACACACACACACACACACACACACACACACACACACACACACACACACACACACATTAGTCCAGCAAAACTTAATACTCATTTCCGCTTCGCAAGCGTGGGTGTGAAAACCAAAACACTAATCCTTCTTCTGTCAAAGGCCATATCATGAATATTTTTGTCCTAACCAAAGTAGACGGGAACTGAACTGAATAATGGATTCCTAGCGCCAGGTATCCAAGACTATATGGTACTATATCAAAGCTAAGATATATGACCGGCAATGGAACAGAAACGGGGAAGATGTAGAAGTAGTTTTGGTGCAGAAGTGGTCTTGGCGTAGAAGTAGTCTTGGCATTTACAGTAAGTGGTTTTGACTTTGAAGTGGTCTTGTCGTTGAAGTGATCTTGACGTTAAAGAAAAATTTGCATTGAAATGGTCTTGGCATAGAAGTGGTCTTGGCCATGATTTGGTCTTAGCACTGAAGTAGACTTGGCGTGGACGTGGTCTTGGCACGGAAGTGGCTTGGAGTTGAAGTGACTTAGTAATGAAGCGGCTTGGCGTTGAAGTGGCTAGGCGATGAAGTGGTTTAGCAATGAAATGACTTATCGATGGTTTGGCAATGATGAGGCTTTTCGATTGTTTGGCAATGATGTGACTTTTCAATAAGGTGGTTTGGCGATGAAGTGGATTGACTAATCATTTGGTTGAAAGGTTTGATCCAGGAAAGAAGGAAATGTCAATGTCGGTGGGAGAATCTTGAAAAATTCATGCAACGACATCAAATGTGTTTCGTTATAGGGATAGAGGGAAAATAATGGCCAGAAAAAAAAAAAAAACACGGAAACACCAAAAAGAAAGGTACGACAAAAGAGAAGAAGAGGACATTAAGAAAGCAAAGACTAGAGACTAAAAGGACCCTTTTAATTGCCTGCTTACGACAAGCAGGGATACTGGGGAAGCATTTTTACGTCACTCCTCAGGGGAGCAAAGGGACAGTGAGATCCAGTGTAACACCAAAACTTTGTCACTCACCGAGTCCCTGTTCCTTCTGAAAGGTGGTGTCCAGGTTTCATGAAGGAGGAGGGGTGCTGAGGAGGTGGTATATGTGTATGGTGTGCAACTGGGTTTTTTCTGAGGTGTGCCTAAGGTGTGTGAAGTGCATCTAGTTGACCCCGTAACTGCATCGTGATGGGATGGCCGTAAGTATGGCACATGGGAGCAAAACAGCTGTACTGGAATGGTTTGTGAACTAGAAGGGTGTCACTTAAATGCTTCAGCTTCATCAATGAATAATTATATCATTCCCCTTAACATGCAGGAGGAATAGGAGCTGCTATCAATCGCTTAAAACCGCGATAGTGCAAGACATTATATCCTGTGGACAATAAGTCCAAATAAAGGCAGCAGTCCCTTTCTGACTCTACGATCATAAAAAAACTGAAAACAATGAAATTTTATCAGCTCAGTATCAACACACTTGTATTATGTAGACATAGCTTATAACCAGGCGCCATAATCCCGTCCGGGGTGACCGTTTGTTTTTCATTAGTTGTATTATGGGGAAGGACACTTACCCTTCACCAACCCACTTCATGACACGCAGGGAAGACGTGTAAATTTTTTTTTTTTTAATGTGCTCGACTCTGGGCATAGGCTTCACAGCCTGCTCCCAAGGCCCAGTAGTCCTCCTACATATCATACACCTCTACATGTCACCACTTCGGCGCTAACATCCACAGTCCATATTGTATACATGCTAGGACTGTCTCATACAGGACTGGTGTATTGGTATTAGTATTAACGGGGGTATTTTTACGACATGTCGGCGGGTCTTCTGGTAGATCGGTAAAGTCTGCTTTATATGAAATTCAAATCCTTAAATTGTTCCCTGCCCCAGCGGGGATTTGAACCTGGGTCCGGTAGGATCACGGGACACCTCTCTACCGATTGAGCCACTCAGCGTTGTAAATGGTTTCATGAGTGACAAGCCTAATGGTTTCCTGACTTACAGGAAGCCATTAGGCTTGTCACTCAATGTAGAGTCACCTGAAAAGGAAAGAAGAGCAATAACAGGTGACAGGAAAGATGAGGGAAACAGGAAGAGAGGAGGGCAGAGACAGGAAAAGAATGGTAAAGTTGAAGGAAGAATTAAGCAGCGCTACATAAAGTGAGTGGATGATGCTCATCACGACCTACCATCATATAGACAAACGAAGGACAATAAATAATAATTAAGAAAGAAACACACACACACACACACACACACACACACACACACACAATTTTATATATACTGTATATATATATATATATATATATATATATATATATATATATATATATATATATATATATATATATATATATAAAACCAAATTATGGCACCTGGTGGTTTAGTAGGTAATTATTGCTCTCCAGTAGGATTGAGCCGGTGAAGGTTTATATCCAAGGGATGGTTAGGGTTGATTGCTCATGTAATGCCACTCAGGGATGGGGATGAGGCTGTTCACTCTCATCTTAAATGTCGAGACCAACTGCCTAGCCCCGGGCTCCTACGCTCCTCTTGGGGCAATGTAGGGTTGGATGATATATATATATATATATATATATATATATATATATATATATATATATATATATATATATATATATATAACGGGGGTATTTTTACATGTCGTATATATATATATATATATATATATATATATATATATATATATATATATATATATATATATATATATAATATTGTGTGTGTGTGTGTGTGTGTGTGTGTGTGTGTGTGTGTGTGTTTTATGTGAGGAAGAAGGAACCAAAGGCAACGAGCCCGCAGAACTGTTCCTTCCAAGAGAAAAACAAAATACAAGAGAGAGCCAAATTCAAGATCCATTCATTTCGAGATGCCTGGACACAATGCGTTTGAAAGACTGGAGATGATAGGAAGCAGGAAATACAGACAGAGGGAGACAGTTCCAGAGTTGACCTGTTGCATAAATGAAGGACTGGGAGTAACGGTTAACTCTTGTATTAGAGAGGTGGACAGAAAAGGAGTGAGAGTTTGCTGCTAGACGGGTACTACGCGCCCGTTGTAGAGATGGAGGAATTCATGCAGACAGTTCAGAGGAACAGTGACCATTGAAGTTGCGAAAGAAAAGAGATAAAGATACAACAGTGCGGCGAAGAGACAGAGGTTAAAGGGAGTGAGCAAGAGTGGGAGGGTTAATGAGACAAAAAGCCTTTGACTCAACCCTATTGAGAAGAGCTGTATGTGGGGAGCCTCCCCACACATGAGAGTTGTACTCCACGCAGGGGCGGATAAAACCCCTGTATAGAGTCAATAATTGTGCAGGGGTAAAGAAGGAACGGAGTCGGCTTAGGATACCCAATCTCTTTGAAGCAGATTTTACAAGAGATGTAATATGATCTTTCCAAGATAAGTCCCAAGTAAATGAAACCCCAAGCTTGTTCAACGATGATGCAAGATTAAGCTGAATATTATTAAACATTAGTGGGTATACCTGTTGAAGATTTTGTCGGGTTAATAGGTGCAAAAACTGAGTCTTTGATGCATTAAAAACAACCAAATTATTTTTACCTCAGTCAGAGATACGAGCCAAGTCAGACATTAGGTGTGCCATAGCCTCATCCCTTGTTTCTTGAAGTAATTGCTGAGATGAACATTGTGGGAATCGAATGGAAAGGTGAAGGGTGGAGTCATCAGCTTATGAGTGGATAGGGTTAGATGTGCAACTTAGAAGGTCATTGATGAATAAAAGGAAGAGAGTTGGTGATAGAACAGAGCCCTGAGGAACACCACTACTGATAGATCTAGGAGAAGAACGATGGCCGTCTACAACAGCGGCTATAGAACGACCAGAAAGGAAGCTAGATATGAAGGCACAGATAGAAGGATAGAAACTGTAAGAGGGCAGTTTGGAAATTAAAGATTTATGCCAGACTCGATCGAAAGCCTTTGAGATGTCAAGTGCAATGGCAAAGCTTTCGCCAAAGTCCCGAAAAGAGGATGCCTTGGAGTCTGAAAGGTAGGTGAGAAGATCGCCTGTGGAGCGTCCCTGACGGAACCCGTACTGGCGATGATAAAGAAGGTTGTGATAGGAAAGATGCTTTAAAATTTTTGTTAAGAAGTTAGAATTTAGAGTGCAAAGGATTAAGTGTGGAGTGCAAACTGGTGGTTGAAACTGGAGGTTGAAACTGGCGGTTGACTCTGGCGTGGAGCAAATAAGAACAGAATGTGCACTGTTAAACAATTATAATGCAGAGTGCAAAGAATTAAGTACTGCACAACACTGGATTACTGTACGTGGTTCAAGAGCATTTTCACCACTGCCAGAGCCTTAGAGGAGCTGGCCACAGACGTGTTGTAAGTACCATGTACACTACTAAATATTTTCCATAGTTACTTCTAATTCCTCATTCTCTGGTTCTATTTCATTTATTTCATGCTTTATCTCCATTATTTGGTGTGAATAGGGTCTTAAATAGGTGCTGTGCATGTCCGGTAGGAAGTTATTTAAGTGCCTTTCAAAGTTAGGTTGGGTTAGGGTCCATAAATACCAGTCCAGGAAATGCCTTTGGCTATATTACATCGGATTGGGAAGATTACTTATATATATATATATATATATATATATATAAATATATATATATATATATATATATATATATATCCATCCATCCATCCATCATCGAATCCTACATTGCCCCATGAGAAGCGTAGGAGCCCGGGGCTAGGCAAGTTGGTCCTGACATTTAAGATGAGTGACCAGCCTCACTCATCCATGAGTGGCATTACATGAGCAATATACCCCAAGCACCCTTTGGATATAAACCTTCACCGACTCAATACGATTTTAGTGCCGTAATTACCCACTAAACCACCAAGCCCCAAAATTTGGTTATATAGTTACCACCCAGTGTAGTAAATGGTTTCCTGGTGTACAGGAAACCATTTGGCTTGTCAAACACAGGCAGAAGGAAGAAGAACGAAAGAAGAGGGAGTGTAAAGTCACCCCATAGGCAGAAGGACAAGAACCGAATGAAGGAAAGAAAGACAGAAGAGGATGGAAGGAAAGAAGGATGGAGGAAAGGAAAGGGCAGATACCCTAGAGCAGCACTACATCGAGTGAGTGGATGGTGAACGCCCCTACTTACCAAACATATATATATATATATATATATATATATATATATATATATATATATATATATATATATATATATATATATATATACACACACACACACTTAAAGTCTGAGACAACTGACAGCAAACCCTTTTCTGTTTCTTCCTGCTTTCTCTATACTCATTTCAAAGCCAAAGGTGGATGTTGTGTATATGTTTGCAACAATCTATCTTGCTATCGTGTTCCTAAACTTGATTCTTCTGAATTCTCTACTCTTTGCCTTCGGTTTTCTTGTCATTCTCTGACTAAATATATCTGCACTGTTTACTTATCCCCTAATTCTAATGACTGTCAAAAATTCTTCGACTATCTACTTCTACAATGGAACACATTCTATCCATTTTCCCTTTCTCTGAAATCTCCATTCTAGGAGATATCAATGTTCACCACCACCTTTGGCTCTCCTCTCCTTTCACTGATCCACCTGGTGAACAAGCCTACATCTTTTCTATCCCTAATGACCTACAGCAGCTTGTACAGCACCCTACCCATATCCCTGACCGCCTTGGAGAGAGCTCCAACATACTTGACCTCTTCCTGACAACTAATCCTTCTGCTTACACTGTTAATCTTACCTCTCCGTTGGGCTCCTCCGATCACAACCCCATTACCTTAACCTGTCCTACCGCTCCGGTACGGCCTGTGGACCCTCCAAAGAAACGTCGTCTGTGGCACTTTGGAGCTGCAGATTGGGAGGCCATCAGACAGTACTTCTTTGGTTTTCCATGGAATGATCATTGCTTCCATGGCCGGGAGCCATCTGAGTGTGCCTTGTGCATTATGGAGGTTATTCTCTTGGGCATGGAAGCATACATTCCTTTCTCATATCCTTTGACTATTGCAAGAATGCCTTGGTTTAATCACACATGTTCTAATGCGGTCTACAACAAAGAGAGGGTCTATAAAAGGTACCAGAGCCAACCCACCCCTGAATCACATCATCTTTACGATTCTGCCTGGAATCGTGCGAAGTCTGTTCTTTGCTCTGCTAAAAATAATTTCATCTGCACTAAGTGCTCTCAACTCTTCAACTCGAATTCTTCCCGCTCCTCTGGCACCTTGCCAAAAACCTTTTTAACAACTTTTCCTCATTATCCTTCCTTCCTCTTTTCTATTCTCATGGCTCTGTAGCTTCTTCTTCTACTGATAAAGCAGATCTCATTTCTCAGACTTTCTCCTCCAATTCCACCTTAGACAATTCTGGTGCTGTTCCTCCATCACTTCCCCCCTCAGTCTTCAACACGGCTGACATTAAAGTATTTTCAGCTGATGTATTTTCTGCCATATTGGCCTCAGTACTAACAAGGCATATGTGCCTGATGGAGTCCCTCCTGTTGTCCTCAAGAACTGTGCTTATGCGCTTACACCCTGCTTAGGTAAAATCTTTCGCCTTTGTCTTTCAACTTGTACCTTTCCTTCTTGCTGGAAGTTTGCTCCCATTCAGCCAGTCCCAAAGAAGGGTGACCACTCCCAACCCTCCAACTATCGTCCAATTGCTTTAACGTCCTGTGTTTCAAAAATTTTTGAGTTAATTCTTAATGGAAAAATTTTAAAACATCTTTCCTATCACAACCTTCTTTCTCATCGTCAGTATGGGTTCCGTCAGGGACGCTCCACTGGCGATCTTCTCACATACCTTTCAGACTCTTGGTCATCCTCCTTTTGGGACTTGGGCTAAAGCTTTGCCATTGCATTTGACATCTCAACGGCTTTCGATCGAGTCTGGCATAAATCTTTAATTTCCAAACTGCCCTCTTGCCGCTTCTATCCTTCTATCTGTGCCTTCATCTATAGCTTCCTTTCTGGTCGTTCTATAGCTACTGTTGTAGACGGCCATCTTTCTTCTCCTAGATCTATCAACAGTCGTGTTCCCCAGGGCTCTGTCCTATTACCAACTCTCTTCCTTTTATTCATCAATGACCTTCTAGGCTGTACATGTAACCCTATCCACTCGTACGCTAATGATTCCACCCTTCACCTATCCATTCGGTTCCTGCAACTTCCATATCAGCAGTTACTTCAACAACAAAGGATGAGGCTATGGCACACCTAATGTCTGACCTGACTCGTATCTCCGATTGGGGTAAAAATAATCTTGTTGTTTTTTAAAGCATCCAAAACTCAGTTTTTACACCTATCACTCGACACAATCTTACACAGGAGTACCCTCTAAGGTTTAATAATATTCAGCTCAATCCTGCATCATCCTTGAACATGCTTGGAGTTTCATTCACTCGGGACTTATCTTGGAAAACTCATATTGCATCTCTTGTAAAATCTGCTTCAAAGAGATTAAGTGTGCTAAGCCGACTTCATACCTTCTTTACCCCTGCACAGTTGTTGACTTTATACACGGGTTTTATTCGCCCCTTTTTAGAGTACAACTCTCATGTGTGGGGAGGCTCCCCAAATGCAGCTCTTCTCAATAGGAAGGAGTCAAAGGCTTTTCGTCTCAACTCTCCTCCTCTTACGGGCTCCCTTCAACTTCTGTCTCTTCACCGCACTGTTGCATCATTATCTCTTTTCTGTCGCTACTTCAATGGTCACTGCTCCTCTGAACTGTCTGCTTGCATCCTTCCACCTCTATGACGGGTGAGTAGCACCCGTCTAGCAACAAACTCTCATCCCTTTTCTGTCCAACTCTCTAATGCAAGAGTTAACCGTTACTCCCAGTCCTTCATATATGCAACAGGTCAACTCTGGAACTGTCTCCCTCTGTCTGTATTTCCTAGTTCCTATGATCTCCAGTCTTTCAAACGCAGTGTGTCCAGTCATCTCGAAATAACAGATCTTGAATTTGGCTCTCTTTTGTATTGTTTTTGTTTTTTCTTGGAAGGAACGGTTTGCGGGCTCCTGGCCTTTGGTTCCTTCCTTCTTGCATATATATATATATATATATATATATATATATATATATATATATATATATATATATATATATATGTAAGTCCAGTCCACTTCTTGCCCAACGGCATCCTGAATGCGTTTTTTTCTTTTGACAGAAGATCCTTACGTCACGCTTGTTCCTAAAGAAAAAGAACCTTTCTCCCATGGAAGTCCAAGGAAAATTGTGTAAAAGTTTTCTTCTCCGAGTATGAATTGCAGATAATACAAAAAAAAACAAATTAGCTTTTCTTGCTAAGTCCAAACGAAGCTACTCAGGTTGAAAGACCTCTCTTACTGAGGTGGTTGGTCATATCATTCGTGCATCGCGTAGAATGTGGTGGGTGTTGCAACTGAAAACCCTCCTTTCGAGTTGTCTTTCCATGGAGTCTGTCTATCCATGGAGGTTATAGTAAATTTGATAAAAGTTTTGTTAATTGCACGGTCTGTGTGTGTGTTTGTGTGTGTGTGAGTGACAGACAGACAGACAGATGGCATGTCGTGCATCCATGTGTGTGTACTTGCGTGTCAAAGAAAACTGTTCCTGACAAAAATGGCATCCAAGAAAATGTCCTCTCTCTCTCTCTCTCTCTCTCTCCAACGACCCACCTTGAAGTATCACCAACTCCAACAGAAGACTTTCCCCGGCACTCATTTGTCATAACTTTCCTCATCACCCTGAGAGTTCACCAAGGAAGTGCACTATCATGGCCTCCGACTTCCAGCTAGCACAGTCGGGGAGGCAGTCGGTCTGTTGGTCGATCTGTTGGTTGGCTGGTCGTGGGAGTCTGTTAAAGTCGTCTGCTCTCTGAAAGTCGGCAAACAGTTCAACTCCGTGACGAATATCTTATTTTTCTTGTTACGTACGGACAGTTCTATGTACCCTAATAACACTACTAGAATGTAAATTTTTCTTATAGACTTCATTAACTCTGTCAGTAATGAGGCAGTGTCCTGAAGTGAACAGAGTTTTTTGGAAATAGAAGGAATAGAAAACTTCGCTATCTGCCAGCAAGAACTTTAAGTCTTTTTGGAGGTTAGAAGACTGGAGAGATGATGGCAATGGTGTGGCTGGGGGGGTTGTGGTAGTGGAAGTTGGGGGTGGGGAATAATGGTGGTGGTTGTAGTGGGCGACGAATTGTTGGGATGTGAGATTGTGATGGTGCAGGAGTGACGGGATTATGGTGATGGCTGTGAGGATGGGGGATTGTAGTAATGACTGTGGAGGAGAGATACTGTGGTGCTGGATGTTGATCTACGGGATTGTAGTGATGGTTGTCGTGGTGGGTGGACTGTGGTGGTGAGGGATGAAGTAATTGTGGTTGTAGTTGTGGGAGGCGAAAAATTGTGGTGGCAAAGGGTGCAAGGAGCGCAGTACTGATTGTGAGGGTGAGAGATGTGTGGTTTTGTTTGTGTGGTTGGGGGACTGTGCAGGTGATTGTAGGTGTGGGTGATTTTGGTGGTGGAGGAGTGATAGGACTGTGGTGATGGTTGTGATATTGTGGGGAGGGGGAAGACTGTGGTGGTAGTGGTTGTTGGGGAGGGGGATTGTATTGGTGCTTAAGGACATAGGGAAATTAAGATGATTGCTATGGTGAATATGGGACTGGTGGTGGTTGTGGACATGGGGATTTGTCATTGTAGTTGAGAGTGGGATAATATGGTGGAAGATGTGCGTGGAGGACTGTGGTGGGGATGGTTGTGGGGTTGAAGACTGTGGTGGTGGTTGTGAGCGCGGGGAATTGTGGTGGTGGATGGGGGTGTGGGAGATTGTGGCGGTGACAGTGGTTGTGGGATGGATGTAAAGATATGGTTGTGGGAATAAGGGGACTGTGGTGGTGGGAGATAGGGATGAAGAAATTTTGCTGATGGTTATGGGGATGAAGCGATTATTTGTCGTGTACTTGGTGGGTAGTGATGTAGATTTGCTCTGGAAGCTTTTCTCTTCTTTTCGTCCTTCTGTGTCTGCCTTTGCTTCCTCATTTCTCTCGCTTGCCTGTTCCTGCCTCTGCTTTTGCTGACCCCGCCAGCTTTCTGTCTGTCTTTGCCTACGTTTTTATTTGTCTCTGTCTCTTTTATTGCCTACATTTATGTCACTAGATCTGCAGATGTCCTCTGTGTAGATAGAGAGACAAACAGATAGATAGACAGATAGATACAGATATAGATAGATAGATACCCTTCTCTCTCTCTCTCTCTCTCTCTCTCTCTCTTTGCCTGGCCGTGTGTGTGTGGGTCTTGTTTGAGTTGCATTTGTTTGATGAGTTACGTCTGGATGGCTAAGGTGAGGGGGGGGCTCCAGCAAGGTTAAACAAGCCGACCCAGGTGCAAAGATTGGGGAATTTTTGGCCTGCTTCTCTCTCTCTCTCTCTCTCTCTCTCTCTCTCTCTTTACAAGTGTATCTATAGAGATAGGTAGATAGATAGATAGATAGATAGATAGATAAAGGAATGGGAAGGAGTACAAAGGAATGCATACAGCAACACACCTCTTAGACCTTTCGTGGCTATTTGGTGTAGGGAAGGTTATATAACAAAACTATGCTATTAGCTAAAGACAGGGATAGAAATACAGGAAGGCTCCCCCACATACCCACCAAACCCTTCAGCCGAAGCCGGCAGGAAATAGTTAAAAGGACCACCACGCAGCACAGAAAAACTCTCATTGAATGATCATAGGAAAGACGGAAAGGAAGTATTATTCTACAATACCTACCTGAAAGGAAAAGTAACATTAAGTTTGCAATATTCTATCGATGTTGTTCTGCAGTTGTGTCTTCCATGCTCTGAAAAAGGAAAAACAAAACATATGCACCACATTAATGTGTTATTCATGAGTGAACATATTAACTGGGGGTTAGATGACATATTTATCCAAGCGATTTTTAAAGGTTAACACTGTATCACAGTTTCCTTCGTCTGAGGGCAGTTCGTTCATATGACAGAAATCACTTGCCGATAATTTTATGCCCATTACCTCTAGTATAGTTTTGGCGACCAACTCTGATGAATTTATCGATGGCCATGTTATTGAGCCCTCTGAGTACTTCGACAACTTGAATTACATTTTCTTGTAATATGCGTTTAGTTAGGGTAATGAGATTCAGGGCTTCTAAATGCTCCTCATATGGTTTATTTCTCAATCTAGGTATGAACTTTGCCACCCGTCACTGTGCTCCCTCAAGTTTCTCCATACCTTCTTTATACAACGGTGACCAAAACTGAACGCAGTACTCAAAGTGCGGGCGTATCGAGGAATTATACAAAGTGAGGACGATATTTTCGAATTCATACTCGAATGTTCTGCCTATGTATCCAATCAAATTATTGGCTTTTTAAAAAGTTTTTGTCCCCCGTTTGTTAGGTTTCAAATAAGTTTTAATTACAACTCTCAGGCGTTCTTCATGGTTTACCATATCAAGTTAGACAGCATTCATAATATGACTTGCCCTTATGTTTTTACCGCCAATGTTTAGCACTGTACATTTGTTAATACTGAAATCCATCTGCAATGTTTGGGTCCAGTTAAACAGTTGGTCAATCTCTCTCTGCATTGCCTGCATCTCCAATGTTGTATCTGATCTGTTCCCTTTTCTAGTATTGTCGGCAAACTTAGATATTACATAATAATCCTTCATCATTATCATTTATCTACATTTTAAAATGAACAGAACCTAACACTGAACCATGCAGCACTCTGCCTGTAACGTTTATCTACTCTGATCTTTTCCATATATTAGAACTCTGCTTTCGCCTGGTGAGCCAACCTTCGATCCATCCGAGCACGCTCCCACTGAAACCATGCACCTTAGCATCTTTAGGAGTCTTGTGTGAAACTTTGTCAAAAGTCATTGGACAATCGAGATAGACAACATCAACAGATTAAGTATCGTCGTGTATGTCCACTATATCACTGAAAATGTCCAATAGATTCGTGAGGTAGGAATAGTTATTCCTAGAACCATGTGGCAAATCTTTGATGAGATTATCTATGTTTCTAAGGGTTTCACAAACATGCCTCTGAAAATTGTTTTAAGCAATTTGCAAACCTCTGATGTTAAACTAATTGGGCGGTAGTTTTCTGGTTGTGCTTTGTTGCCCTTTTTGAATATCGGGGCTATGTTTGCAAGCTTCAGTTCGTGTGGCATCTGACTGCTCTTTAGTGATAAGGTGAACAGTTCAAAGGCTTTGATTTTTCATTTTGAAGTTCCTTTTATATGCGTGGAGATATTTTGTCCAATCCCAATGTTTTATTCTCCTTGATTTTGTTAACTGCAAGTATTATATCACTTTTCCTCATTGTAATGTCATCAGTTATGTTGTCCTCTTCTATAGCAGCTGGGGTAACTGAAGGAATCGTGTGTGTATTTTCTGTTCTGAATACTGACGCAAAAAAGAAAAAAAAGTATTAAGAATTTTCGCCATCTTAGTTTCATCATTACTGTACTCTCCATTCGCTGTAATTAAGAGACCGATTGTTAGAGTTATTACCTTCATTCTGGTGTAACTGAAAAATTCTTTGTGACTTGAATTACTTATACTGGTAATAATTGCCTCAAAGTTTTTATTATTGCGTTTAATTAATTCTCTGGCTTTCTGTTGAAGAGCATCATATTTGTTTTTATCTCTTTGACTCATTGTGGTATTATAAATTTTGTATGCATGAATTTTTGCTGACAAACAATGTTCAATATTGGAGTTCTACTATTTAGGTTTAGAATTTTTGGTTGTCCTTCTGTTGCACACTCGAATGCATAAATTGACTGCATTGTTGAGAGAGTCTGTTCAAAATTTCCATGCATCGTTGGTATCTAACAGTTCAATGATGGGATGCCTGTCACCTGCATCTACAATTGCCTTTAATACATTAAAATTAGCCCTCTTATAGTTAAGCACTTTCTCGCAACTGGCCTTGACATAGTCTTTAATGAGATTAAGGTTAAATGTAACTGTTGTAATGATCTTTTGTACTAAATTCTTCTCCTACAATAGCATTGCTCTCTAAATTTTCTGACGTGGCCAAGACAAGATCTAGGGTGTTACCTCCATGTTTATATTTTCCAGACTGATACAACGATCTGTCCTGCAAATTTGCATATAGATCTAACCCTGTGTGCGAGGATAGGACTTCTCCCCAGTTTGGATCTGGGAAATGTAAATCACCACGTATTGCGGTGCCTTATGTACAAGAGATTTCGGCAGTTCGATTGTAGATTTCATTGCCAATGTTGAGTGGCTGACTGGATGGATGATAAATTAATCCAAGTGTGATTTTAGGACAAGATTCATTTCATAACTGAATATAAATAGTGTCAATGTTTTCAGTACATGGCATGGTAATTACGGTTGGAGGGAATCCTGATTTAATATATAACACACCACCCCTGGCTCTATTCTTCCTTTCATTACTGAAAATGCAATAGCCTGGGTAATAATCTCCATTAGAAAATCTCATTGTTCGGTATTTAACCATATTTCTGTTACACCAATTACATCATAGTCTTTACTAAAGACAAGAGTCTCTAAATCAGAAAATGTATTATGCAGACTATGTACATTTGCAAAATGAGCTTTAATGTATATTCCCTTCTGATGTGGGAAGCTTCCATTACCTACAGAGTTATCAGGTCGTCTGATATCTAAAATATCTATGTTCGTCTCCTATGAAAAATGTTTTTTTTTTCCTCCGAAAAAAGTGTACTGCATCACTAAGCAAACGATCAAGACGGGCAGAACCAATGGCATTAAAGTATAAGTCCATCATTTAGAAATAGCGTTAACTGCTCATACAAGTGGTTCCACGTGTCAGTAAACTCAACTCCTTCCGAGAAGCAAAGTGATTTAATCTTGTCATTTATACTGAATGCTTTACTGAAGAAAACACTCCCTGCATCAAGCCTTGGTTTATGCCTGAAATTCAAACATTTTTAGTTATCATCTTGTAGTGCTGGATCATCTCTCTGTATTTCTCCATCAGCTACTCTGATCGGGTTCACACGAGATCATTAGTACCAATAACAGGGCTATCATTTTCTGCATTCTCAAAAACATCATCCACACCCTCCGTTACTTCATCTACTCATGCAGCAGGAATACAAATGACCTTTCATTAGGAGGGTGCCCTGCCACAAAATTTCACCAGCACACCACAGACGATAGAGTCCCCCACAACTCATGCCTTATGGAGCTCTTCCTCTATTTCTTCAAGAATCTGATACTTGCTGAATGTAGTTACGGATATGACGCTCCTTTTTCTCACAAGCTTTGCATCACGCCGCACTGGGTGGAACTCATCCTGCATGGTGGGGGGAGAAGTAACTGCAGTGGGAGGAGGATGGTCAACAGGACTGGCACCCTGGACAACACCAGTTGTAGGCCGAGCAGTGACACTTCCCTCCACAGTGGGTTCCAACGTTATTCGCAATGAACTCCTCGTGTGCATCAACTTTTTGGATAAGGCCGTTAATATTGTCTGTAGCCTCAGTCAGCTTGTCTTCTAGGTTTTGACGTAGTTTGCACATTCTGTAAACAAATGAGCTGTCTGTATTTAAGGATTTGGTGAAATTGTCATAACTGGCTATGCAAATAATGTTCCTAGGCATTCTGAAATTCAAAGTTACTGTAAAGACTTTTAAGAGAAAAAGAATCAAGTATTACTGATTAACTGCTGGGAGAGATAATGGAACAAGAAGCAGTTAGTTTTACAGTATCTGCTAGCAAAATAATTACAAATTATACAGCAATTAGGCGAAAGTTTTGCTGCTGTTAAAACTGTACAGGATCATGAACCTTTTTGGTTAGTAATGTACCTGTAAAGGATGTGTTATCAATTCATCAATAATCTGCTACAGGGAATGGAATGTTAACCGTTATCTGGAATGATGAAATATAAATATACTATAACCAGCTATATAACAACAATGAAGTCACAACACATTTATGCAATGTACAAAGAATTAACATATCACCTGAAATATTAGAGCAATGAAAAGTCACAACACAAATAAAGGATAAAAGTTTCTTCTTAGTATAACACCTAAAATACACAATAAATTAATAGGTGAAAATAATAAGTAAGTTGTGGTTAGTTTCTTAGGAACTGCAGAAGTTAATGTACTGCTGTGCTTTACTCTTAACTGAAAACGCAACAATTCCTGTAATTGGGCTAGAAAAAATATATCAGCACACAATTAATTGATAGTAGTAACTAGAGCCCACCTAACTTATTTTATACCGTACCTGAAATTGGGTTAGGTTATTACAGCTAACTAAAAGAACAGAAGACTGACTATATCTAAAAGGCAAAAGCACACAAAAACACAGCAAAACAGATGTACAATAGATTTATAGGCAATAATGTAGCCATAGCATATTATATAATAGCTATAAGCATTAATATAATCACAGCATAACGTGTAACGGTAGCACAATATGTAATAAGCAGGTGGGTGTCTGGTGCGTCAGTGTTGATCCACCCCTACTCGTCACTTGTAGGCTAATTCAAAGTTCTGGGTGATTTTATGGTTATGTATTTGTACAAGTTAACACAGATCTTGCCTCTACCACGCCTGCCTTGTCTCTGTGCAGAAAGCCGGCTCGCTCCCTAGCTCTCCCTCTTGAAAAAGATTATGGTAGCAGAATTTGAACTAGGCCAGACCTTAGGTATGGGATTTAGGTCATGTACGCCCCACTTAGAACACTTATAGATTACTGGTAGAACATACAAGATACTTACAAAGTACTGTATTACAAGTGGTTACAATTTTCCCTTCCTCAATGGAAAAATCGTGTCACTGGACACAACTGGGTTAATATTATATAAGTAGCTTAGGTACTGCACACAGCGGGTGGAGGCATCGATAAATAATATGGTAAAAGTGCAATGGGACAGATAATATAGGTAACTTCTGACTACATGGGAGTATAATAAAAGAAGGGGTATTATATTATAATGCAAGCAGTTTGATCCAATATGGAAGAATATATATTTACTGCACATGGCCATGTTAAAAATGCAATGAAAGTGAAAACTATTAATAAATGTAAAATCAGAATGTAAATAATGTATTATAACGTAACAAGCAATGACTTAACTAAGCACTGAGTATGTGATCAGTATAGTAATTTTAGAAATACATAGTATATTATTCTGCACAAGTTCACAGATGACGTTCTATATACTGTATAAGGTAATTATATGTGTTATAAGGAACATATAGTAGCTGAATACACTATAATTGATTTCGCATAAAAAAGGCACTGTCTTTGAGTGTGATGTCCTTTAAATATGTTAGGATCAGAGAGGAATCGGGGACAGGACCTAAAAATTGAAGGAGTCTATTCATGGGAAGACTGAAGAGAAAGGGGCTAAGTACCCCACCCTGAGGTGTGCCAAGACTGAAGGGTCGATAATCACTAACAGCCCCGCAAAACAGAACCAGAGAGAGACAGGTAACTTTCCAACCAGCAGAACAGGTGGCCCGGTACACCCAGGTGGGCAAGTTCGTCAAGGATTACGTCACGGTTTGTGATGTCGAATCTAGCTTTGACGTCAATGAAGGTTGTACAGGAGGAGGATGTGATGTGAGTAAGTAATTCTGCAAGGCAATGTTGTGTGCTTACTGCTTCGACCTGGGAGGAAACCATAAAGATGGGGAGAGAGCTGGTCCTGGAGAAGATCGTGGAGCCTTGCTAAAAGAATTTTCTCGAGGACTTTGCAGATGCAGGAAGTCAGGGAAATGGGACGGAAATCAGAGGATTTAGGCTTAGGGATGGGGATGATGGTGCTACGGGTCCAGTCTGCAGGGAGACTACCTTTGGAAAGAGTCAGGTTGATCAGTGAGAGTAGGGGATTGCCAGGGACTTGAGCGATGAGGCTGCGTGTGGCGTAAATGATCCCGTCATCACCCGAGGCAGTTGCCGAGCCTTGCAATTGCACAAGGCGCAACTCCTCACCGGTGATGGGGTGATCATCGAGGGGAGAGGGAGTGGAGCGTGACTCTGCAATACGTGCTAGCCTGTTTCCGCTAGCACCCGAGAGGCAAGCCTTGATGGGGGGAGGCAGGGATGTCAGCTGAGATTGAATGGACCATTTGTCAACTAGGTTGTTGGCATATTCCACAGGACCGGTGGAGAAGAGGGGAGGGGGACTCACGTGACTGAACAACTCTATTAACAAGCCGCCAAGCTTTAGATTGAGGAGTGTGTGCGTTAATATCCTAGAGAAAGTCATGCCAGTACTCCTGGTGGACACTGTGTTTAAGGTCATTGGAGGACCTGGCTGTGGTGAGATAGGAGTGGAGGTTGTCAGCGGTGCAGTCAGCGCGCTGCACGACTGCTGCTCGCTGCACTTCCTCCTCGCTGTCATGTAGACGGCGATCCCTTACCCACTCCCTAGCCTGGCGAGCAGGGGTTTTCGTATGATTGACTTGCAGCACATAATGATCATAGAAAGTCTGTACTATGGTAACTAGGGAGGTGTATAGTTCAGATGATGTGGTGAACGAATGATTGGCATACCAGGTGGTTAGCATGTCCTTGAAAGTGAGTTGCAGCGGAATAAGGATATTAATCTTTTTCCTGACAGCAGTGCTAGGAGTGTAGTATGGAAGTGGAATATGTGGCAAGGATGGCATTGTGACAGCATGTTGTACCACCTTGCTACCGAGGACGAGACCGAGATAGCCTCCCCCAAAATGAGTGGGATGAGGAGTGGGGAATGTATGCAGATGATGGTTATTGGCATAGGCTAGTCATGGAGACGATGACCAGTAGGAGAAACACGAGAACCACCAAATAAGAGGCATTAAAATCGCCCAGGTAAAAGATAAGTGAGGAGCGGCGGGTAGGTAAAGTGGTAGGGTCACCCCTAGTTGGACTGAGATAGATGTTACATATATACAAAGAGGCATCGTTAACAGTGAGGCGAAATAAGTGAAAGAGGGAGGAGTGAGAAGAGGCAGGTAATTTGGCAATAAAGGTGTGAGGAATAGAGTGACAAATGTATGTAACCAGGCCTTGGCCAGAATGGTATGATAGCAGTGGTATCCCCGAAACCTGTGTGGGGGTCTGAGGAGACGAGAATGAAGGAAAGCCTCCTAAAGGCAGATAACAGCAGGGTGATGAGATGAAGCATAATGAGAAAGGTCAGCAAGGTGGGGGTGGACGCTCCGTATTTTCCAAGACAACATTTTGTATTGTCTGGGTTTGGGAGCCATGAAGACACGGGGGGAGACGGAAAACTGTCATGAGAGAGTTGGGGAACGGATGGTTGGGGCAGTGGGGGAAAGAAGGAGGAAAGTGGGTGGGGAGGCACAAGAGAGGGAGGTCCCATATGTGCGGTTGCCGGGAGAGAGGGAGCTAGGGAAAGGGAAGAGGGTGGCAGAGAGACGAGGATGTATGGAGTAAAGGAGTGGGTGAGGGAGTACAGACAGAGGAGGCTTGTGTGAGAGGGTGAGGCTGGGACACAGATGAAGGGACAATGCTGTGTGGTGGTAAGACGGGAGGGAGAAAAGGAGCAGGGATAACAGCAGGTGTGGCAGTTACATGGGGGTTGGTTCGTGGGAGCTGGGAGGTAGGCAGAGAGATTATATGAAGGTGAGAGAGTACATACAAAAGGAGACTGCGTAGTTCCTCGTACTGTTGTTGTAGGAGTTAAAGTTGATGGTCCGATGGTTGGGGCAGGGGGGGAGGGGTGATCAGCTTGTTGCGGGACACGGGGAAGGGCAGGGGCTGAGGGGTAGGGGAGAGAGTGGCATGATGTAGAACACGGGGGTATGTTACAGGTGCCTATTCTTCAGTTACCCATCGCGAGTTCTCTTTAAATGTTGTAACAAAGAAAATGAATCTGAAGGCCAACGATATGCAGAAACTGCAGGAGACAATCCGGCTGGCCATAAAATTTCTCTCTATCCACCTACAGCCAGACGTCATAATTTCGTAAAGGTTTGGCCGATTGCTTTTAGTTAGTGGTTACAACTGTATGATTCTCTCTTTCCTGCAGTTTGTCAGCGGTGAAATTGCAAGAAAGTTCATCTGCATTGTAGGCTATATATTCTTCTCCACAAAGTATTGTATATATTTTTCTCCATAAAGTAGAAAGTAATTATCACTGTGATTGCTTTAAAATCTTACAGAAATGTGTAATTTTGAAGGCATCAGTTTTATACGGTTGAATGCGCAAACCGTGGCAAACGGCCACCTGCTGTGTTCGGTCTTTTAGATTATAAGGGCTCCATAGTCAATCAGTCACTAATTGCTCGTCCCCACTAACCTAATCTAATATGACGTAATCTAACCTATCACAGCTTAACCTAACCTAATCCAGTTAACTTTGGCCTAACCTAATTTAATCTAACCTATTTGAAAGATTTTGCGGACGAATGAGTTTCGGATCCGAATCGACCTGTTGCCCTCTGTAGGATACAAACGTCAACAACAAACTCAACTTCGTGCTCTTCAGAAACACGCTATTTTCACAGAGCCTGCGTGTCATGAATGAATCATACAGTCTTTCGTAACATCAATGATATTCCCACAAAGTCTGGGTGTCATAACTCAATTTACAAATATGAAAGCTAACCCCCGTCATAAAACCGTCGTCATTTGTCAATGGGAGCTCTCCTGCAGTTGAATCACCAACATTATGGACAGGCATGCTTTACCGAATGGAAAAATTATTGAAAAAAAAAAAAAAGCAATACATGAAATGCTGCTGAATCATCCTTCTGATCAAAGTAACGGTCTAACGACTAATTGTGGAACTAAAAACTCACTGAATAATATGTTGTAAACCAGAGGTATGCAAAGACAGGCGAGAAAGTAGTTGAATGGAGTCTTATTTATTTATTTATTTTTTTTGTGTGCGTATTTCCCTGCACCCAAGCATGATACCAATCAGTGATTCTCTACTGATGAGAGTAAGAATCGTTTTCTCAGTGACTTTTGAAAATTTTCAACACATCTTCCTAGGCGTTTTGATCTGCATATTACACTTGAGTATCCTCGAAGTGTGTTTTTGACGACGTAAGTGTCAGTAGTAAAATGATGTAAATAGCATGCTAGAGAACTTTAAAGCGTATAATGCAAAACAAATCGCTGAAGAAGAGGTGCAACAAAGCCTCCAATGTCACCTATAATTTGGACTTTATTTCTAATTCAGTAAATGGTAGTCATCATAATGTTCTGATATTTATTTCTACTAATTCTGCTATAGATGTTCACTCCTTGAATCCAACAACTCCATTTAGTTTACTCTTGCTGCTACTAGACTAATTTATTCACCTTGTGGAATCTTCTTGTGTTGAAAGAGATTCGTAAGGTTATATCTAACTCCTCCATTTCCAAATGTCTATCCTAACCTGCATATAGTCGTTAGACGACAGCAAAAATATTTAACACAAAACATGTCATGGTGACAGGTGCACAGGAAGGACCGCCATCCAGTTGATGGATGTTCGTTCAGCCTTCACTGATTACACTGTGTGACGGTCCTAAAGATTTCCTCTAGTTCAGTAAACCATTCACTACAGAGGGTGGGAAGAAAACAAGCAAGTGAAAGTTTGGTACTCTACTGAATTAATTTCTTTTAACTTGATGGGGCCTTTATGAGTTTCACACTGAGAACGGTTGGTATTTATTCCTCGCATACTGCCACTCATAAGCGAGCAAGTCAGCAGCCCATGGCTAAACTCCTGAGTGGCATTGTTTGAGCCTAAAATCCCAACAGCCCTTTGGATGTGTACCTCTGCGGGCCTCATCCTGTGCAGCGTCTGAATCCACAGGACCACCAGATGTCATTTGGTTATGATTGCTATCGAACCTAACAAATGGTTTTTTAGGTTGCAGGATGTCCTCAGTGCAGAGCCACTTAAGAGCACCACACACACACACGCACACACACACACACACACCACAAAGCCAGTCAGGAGACAGGACGTGTGTGCTGGGCAATCCCCAGGTCCTGTCCTCCACACTTGCTGTTTTTTAACCAGCCCATACACCACTGACCGGGCTAATGTATGGCCCGGCCTGCACTATAGGTGCAGGGAATCTTTGAACGAACACACACACACACACACACACACACACACAATCGTCTGGTGTTAGCTGGAACACAATGCTTGAGATGTTCTGACCATGGAATGGTCATCTTTATGATTTAAATTCCTTATGTAAGATGTCGCACTGATTACTGAATTTTTGCTACCTGCAGAGAATAGTAATCAGTTAGGAAAAGTTCCCAATAACTGAAGGTGTTATATAAAGCAATATATATATATATATATATATATATATATATATATATATATATATATATATATATATATATATATATATATATGTTAGTCAATATCTAAATCCAGACAATTTGTAAAGTGACTGAGCTTTTCAGGCAATATGTGAATTGTCTGGTTCACCCAGACAATTTAGAAATCAGCTAAAAATTGCAGACAGTTTACAAAGTGACTAAAATTCTGATAGATTTTCTTGGCATATTGACTAATATGGGGTAATATACTGACATAGACAAACAAACAGTATTCTTGAGTAAAATTTTATTTTCTAAAACCTACGTGACGATAGAATGTGATAATAAAACCTGCGTGACAATATAATGTGATAATTAAGACAATGAAAGAATAAAATGTGACAATGAAGTAAGACATTCAATCAGTTTTTATTCTTACAGGTCAAACTAGAGTTTGAATCCTGGTATGGGTAATCGGTCAGTTTGCCTATTGGCAGTTTGTGTGATGATGTCTGGGTTGTTTATCAGTGTGTGTGTGTGTGTGTGTGTGTGTGTGTGTGTGTGTGTGACCGGTACAGACGTCTGGGTAGCTAGTCAGTGCAGTTGTGTGTTGGCCTTGTCCCTGGCATTTACTCTTTTGTGTCCTTCCGTGAGGTGTAGTTCGTTTGTAGAACATATGGCGTGTTCTGAGGAAGGACTTTTTTACGAGAAAGTGATGTTGAATAAAAAATCTGATTCAAAGTCATTACTACTGACTAAAATCGAGTACTACAATCTGATAGCGGAACTCAGAGTATGCTCCCGAATATATCCAGACACGTGGGCGTGTGAGGGTGGGTGCAGAGTCACGTGGTGTTGTCATGGAGGGTGAATGTGGGGAGGAACCACTCCCCAGCACGTCATATGCTCTCCAATATTCCCAGACTTCATCCCCACAGCCCCCTAATGTTCCACAAGGCCATAAGAGTAAGGGAAAGGGGAAGGGTAAAGGCCGAGGGAAGAGGAGTGCGAGTGGGGAAGCCCTTCGCACTCCTCCCCAACCTCCCCCACCAGCATCTCCTCCCCACCCAGACGAAGGCGACGATGAGGACGAAGGATTTGTTTAATGGAATTGGAAGGATGGGAGTAATTTTTCTCCCATCATTCACCCTTTCACTGAACAGGGGCGAGCTGAGTGCATTGCTCCCGGAATTCACCCTAATTCCACCAGACTGGATTTTTTCCACCTTTTTTTCAGTGAGGGTTTTGTGGAGCAGATAGTTGACCAAACAAACCGTTTTGCAAGCAGTCAGCGCCGTGAGAGTGAAAGACTGGGGACAAGGAGCAGGCATTCTATCATATATGATTACCCTGTCTCCCTTTCAGAAATGTTTTTATTTTTTGCCCTGGTCCTTATGATGGGTATTATACGAAAGAGCAGAATTCTGGCATACTGGACAAGGGACCCTGTTATGCTGACACCAATATTTGGCCAAGTCATGAGCCGTAATCGCTTTCAACAAATTCTAAGTCGCCTCCACTTTTATGATGCTGATGATCCTGCAAATGCAAATGACACTGATAAGATGAGGTGAATTATGTTGGTCTTTGATCACCTGAGGCAAACATTTCGGTCGTCATTTTACCCCTATAGAGACCTCGTCATAGACGAGTCTCGTGTTGTGGAGAGGCAGTATTTCATTTCAGCAGTACATACCCAGCAAAAGGCACCGTTTTGGGTTCAAGATCTTTGTTATGTGTGACTGTAGGACTGGTTATGTGCAGGTCTTGTACACCGGTGCACAGACAGACATAATAGAAGATCGGAGTATTGGACTGTCGGGAGCAGTGGTAAAGACAATGATAGAAGACTACCTTCATCCTGGTCACGTCCTTTACCTGGACAATTGGTACACTAGCCCTCTTCTCTCCCGTTATCTACACAGGCATGACACGGGAATCTGTGGTACCGTAAAGGTGAACCGGCGTCACATGGTCAAGGTGGGGTGGAAACTTGACAGAAATGAAGTTGTCTTCTTCCAGGCAAACAACATACTTGCAACTGTGTGGAACCATAAAAGAGAAGTCAGCCTCTTGTCCACGGTTCACCGCCCCTTGATGCACAGTACTGATTCCGTGGATTACCGGAGCGAGAACAGGCGCCACATATGGAAACATGAGTGTGTCCTAGATTATAACATCAGTATGCACCTAGTGGACCAGTCAGACTCCATGATATCAACGGTCGAGTGTGTCAGGACCACGATGAAGTGGTATAAGAAGCTTTTCTTTCACTTGCTAGATATCACTGCTCTGAATTGCCACCACCTTCACGCCATGACAACAGGAGTTCAGGAAACCTTTGAAGGGTTTGTGAGGGAGCTAACAAGAGAGATGTTTTCCCGGTATGCGGTTGAAAGGCTCCAACACCGCACCCGCACTGCCCCTGTCACCCAAACTCCCCTGAGAATATCTGCCTGCCCTTTCCCCACTCCTATCCCTCCCCAGCAATTTCCGGGTGAGACCCACCACTCAGAGGAAAGACACCCGCTATGAGTGCATGGAGTGTGACGTGGGTCTCTGTATTCACCCATGTTTCACCTTGATGCACTTTCGATATGGTGTGAATGCGAAAGGACGCCGATACTCAGAAATAAATGCGACAAACAGACCCTCAGTGTAATTATAAGGCCCGTAGATCTGTAAATAGTTGTATAAAGTGGAAAAGGGTGTAATATAAGTGGAAAAATAGTATGCAAGTGTATAAATATGATCTAAGTGGAAACATACCTAGCAAGGGTATTTTGATGCGATATTCTGACTCTCAGTGGAATAAATAAGGCCCGTAAGTATGTAAACATTTGTATGGAAAATGCAAACTGGTGTAATGTAAGTTGAAAGTTTTGTAAGTGCTGCAATTTATTCTGTCAAAATATTCCTAGCAAGTGTATATAGATGCGATATCCTGACGCTCAGTGGAATAAGGGCCATAAATATGTAAATAGGAGTCTACAAGTGGAAACCGGTGTAATATATGTGAAAAATTAGTATGTATTATCTTAGTCGAAACATTCACCGCCAGGGTATTTTGGTGCGATATTCTGACGCTCAGTTGAATAAATAATGCCAGTAAATGTGTACAGTACAGTATAGGGTGTAAACGGGTGTAATGTCAGTGGGAAAGTACATTGGGAGTGAAAAAATAAAGTAGAAGTTGAAACACGAGTCGTAGAGATTGTGCTTGCTACGTGAATATGCGATAGCATTTCGCTAAATGCCCTCGTAATGAATATAAATAATTGAAAATATTTACAGTGGTGGAGGAAAGGTTTTATATAAAGAAAAAAATATTATGAAAGTGATAAAACTATATGGTATGTTGAGATAAGAGTCATAGCGAGTGCGCTGAGTAAGCAGATGTGCGCTATAGTTATGCTACATGTCATCGTAATGAATGAAAACAGCTGAAAACATTTCCATACAGTACAAAATGGTACTGAAACGGTTGTATACAAGTAGAAAAAAATGTTGACTGAAACAAGAAACTTAGCACATAGCGTGTTACCACCCTGACCAAACTCGCTATGTTCGCATGAAGGTACACTCGCGCACCACAATCTCTAGCTCAAGATCGAAAAAACACCAGGTCAACGCATTTCTCGACTCATTTTGGCTTGTTGTGCGCAGGTGACGGGTAGCGGAGGACGTATAAAAGGCGTGGAGGCAGGCAACGTACCACACACCACAACTCAGCCAGGAGACAGGGCGTGTGTGCTGGGCATTCCCCAGGCCCTGTCTTCCCCCTTACCTTTACTCAAGACAACCACCAGCAACCGGGCTACAGCAAGGCCCGGTCTCCTCGAATTGAGGAGAGAATCATCAACAACAACAACAAGCAACGTATCAGTTAGTCATAGGAAACCGTATGGGCTAGCTGATAGTGTGTCCTCTGCTGCGGGGTATATTTCTTGCCCCCCCCCCATTCATTTTCCTGGCTAGCCTATGCCCTTGTTATGGTATTACTATTACAGTGTACCTATCATATAGCCTACCTGATTTTGCCTTACTAAAATATGAATAGTCGATGATAACCATGTGTGTGTGTGTGTGTGTGTGTGTGTGTGTGTGTCAAAAGGCAATAATATCTTGGACATGCCAAAGAGGATAAAAAAAAAAAACTACGTCATTCAACCCCCCCATCAAAAAATGAGGTTCTACAGGTAATTTCCCATTGTAATACAAATTTGAGTAGGGAAGATAAGTGTATAAGTATTAAATGGGGGGAAGGCCAGTCGACAACTGCAAATGCGCCCCCCCTCTCTCTTTCTCTCTCTCTCTCTCTCTCTCTCATATCTTCTTACGTCCCATCCCTCCTTCCCTACCTTGTGTGTGTGTGTGTGTGTGTGTGTGTGTGTGTGTGTGTGTGAGTGAAAGAATTATATGAAAAATTGGATAAATATGCTGAGAACTATCAAACATGCGTCCCTTCTCTCCCTTCACGGAGGGTGGCCAAGAGGGTGAGAAGGAGGATGATTAAAGAGACATACACATCTTTATGGTCCTTAAGTGGAGGAGTCATACAGCCTCTTTTTCTCTCTCCAAGTGACAGGCAAATCAGAAATCCGTTAAATCAGGGTATGGCAAATCGAGTAAAGTGTAATCTCATGCTTACTTAGTAACTGAAAAGAACAAAGGAAGATAATCAAGGAGATTGGGAGATAGAGTTAGACTATTATATATATATATATATATATATATATATATATACATATAGTTGAATCCTCCATCACAAATAGTATAGTTCCCGCTGAATTATAAACAGAAAACCAGAGAGAACGAGATAGAGAAAAATCCTCTGCTTGATCTAACGGAAATGTGCGTATGCGTTGACCTGGTGTTTTCTCGATCTTGCTCTAGCCCACCCGTGCCGGGCCGGTGCGGTGTAGCGTTATAAAATCTGTCCCCCTGTCCGCCCCCTACGGCGCATGCGCGGTGGTTGCCAGAGGCCGCCACAAATATGCCATTTGTCCTCTGATCTCTATAGGGGTAACATGATCGGAGCCTCTCGTCCTTTGTTTATAAACGGCAAATGGTCATTCCGGCTTCTCTTATCATTCGTCTCAAAGCTTTCTCGGGTAGTTTCCGCCCTTAAATTAAATTAGGTTAGGTGGAAAGCAGTAAAAATTCGAATTTCTAAGGTATGAATGAGTTAGGTTGGATAAACATAATTAATCATCTGGGGACGAGTTATCTAATCTGTTAGGCGTGAGGATTGCCTTAGCTTTGTATCTTTACAGGAATGAGTCAAGCTCGTACTGTCCCGTGTATTAAACCATTTTTATCATACATATCCTTGAAATTATAAATAGTTTTGGCACACACTACCTCACTCGGTTGTGCATTCCACTGATCAATTGTCCTATTAGGGAAACTGAATTTCCTTACATCTTTACCACCTCTCTTTTTATGCTGTATTTTGCAATGTCCTCTTGCTGATGCTTCACACATATGATATATATTCATTTATGTCTATTTTCTGTTCCCCTGATATGCATTTATATAGCATAATCATGTCTCCTCCTCCTCTCCTGCAGCGTTGGTAAATTCAATCTTTCCAGTCTTTCTCAGTAACTTAAATCTCTTAAGCTTGGTACCCATATTGTAGTGGCCCGTTGTAATTTTTCAATCTTATCTGTGTTTCTTGAGATGAGGATTCCAGACTACTGTGATGCATACTTCAGAGTTGGTCTGATGAATACCTTCCTCAGCATATCTTCATTTATATATGTGAATGCTATTCTCATACTAGCAAGCAATGTATACATGTTTCGTACCTTCTCGCTGATGTGATCATCAGGAGATAGAGTGTTACTGATAATTACTCCTAGGTCCTTCTCCTTTTCTGATATGTGTAGGGTTGATCTTCCCAACTTATAATATCAATCTGGTCTTTTCTCACTTTTACCAAATTTTATTACATGACACTTATCCACATTATATTCCATTTGCAATTTATTGCTCCATTCATGAAGCTTCTTCAATTCCTCTTGCAGCTCTTTGCAGGAATCTGTGTTAGTAATTGGCTTTTGAATTTTTGCATCATCTGCAAACATATTTAGATAGCTTTCCTCTCTGCGTTATATATTCACGTTAATACCCACCCAACCCCTTTTAAGTGCCATAGAGTCAATAAGTGGCTTGGTGCAAACTTTTCCTTTTCCTTTTTTTCCAATTATCCAATCCAATCCCTGTAGTTTTGAGAAATCTTACATCTCCCTTTAGGTTTGAGAAATCTCACTTAAGAGTGTTAGGCTAGTCCAGTATAGTTCAAGTTCAGTCAATGTGAATTAAAAATTAGCCTCTAAATTTCATTTATGGAAAAGTACTTTTAACTCCAAACACTATGAAAACAGTATGCATTCCAGTAGGGTATGCTTAGTGGAGTTTCCTGTTCACACTGTTACAGCACTTCTACTGATTCAATGGTTAATGATAAAGTAAAAACCCTTATCAGTTACGTTACTGAGATCACTTCAGATACTAGTTATGGGAAATTATAAAAAAAAAAAAAAAAATCCTAAGTTAGGTTGTTCAGGACATTGGGTACATTACTACACATCACTGATTGGCATATTTTAATACCAATCGTTTATTTAAATCTGCACACACGTGCAGTAACATAAACCCTGTCGTGTCCAGTAGCACAGGATATAATATACTGTACTATCAGTGGAAATGCATTGAATACAGTAATACAAAAAAAAAAAAAAAAAAAAAGCACCATGCCAATGAAAATATGGCACTGAGGTGGAAGGGGGTTGGGTGGTTATTAAAGTGAAAATATAAGGCTGAGAGATAAGACACATGAAGTACAAGAGGAGGTGAATAATAAGGGCCAGTACCAAGCTAAAACTACATGGCACTATAATGGAAGAGGGTTTGGTGGGTATTAAAGTAAAAATGTATGGCAGAGAGGTAAGACAGATACAGTACAGGAGCAGAGAGGGAAGAGGGGAAGGATAGATTAAAGTACCCCTTTTCCCACAAGCAGGGATACTGAGGAAGTATTCTGTCCCCCCTCCCCAGATGGGTACTATCAATGGAAACTAAGCCAGCTCCCAGTCACGGTTATCTCACGAGTCCTTTCCCCTTGAGGAGTGGGGGATAGAGTACTTCCTCAGTATCCCTGCTTGTCGTAAAATCCGACTAAAAATCCTTCCCCTTTTCCCCCTCTGCTTCTTGTACTTTATCTGTTCCACGTCTTTGCCATATAGTTTCAATACCCACCCAAGTTAGTGCCATATAACTTAGTCATTGAATGGAATGGATTATCTATCTATCTATATACCTAGGCTGCTTCCCCCAAGGAAAGGGAGGTAGCCGAGACAGGACGACTCACTCTCCATTTACTCATCCATTCAAACACATTTATTCGCATCTTAGCCCCAAAGGGGAGAATGGACAGATCCTCACTGCATCACACCGCACAAGGGTCAACTGCGCAATGCAATCAGTGACATCCACAGCAGGGCCCGACAGCAGAACTGGTTTACCCCTGCCACATCATAACAGACCCATCCCCTTACCCGCACCTGACCTGACTAGCTGATCAGACCAAAAGCGGGAGAATATCCCCTCAGGGCTGCGTCATCACTTATTCATTCACAATTTCTCTCCATTTATTTCTGTCACGCACAGCCACTCTTCCTTGCTCAACAGACATCCCTCTCGCATCCAGCGCTCTCTTCACACTGTCCATCCATCCTATTCGTGGTCTTCCTCTCAGTCTTACACCTCTCACATCAGATCTAGTTATCTTTTTCACCAATCGCTCATTATCCATTCTCTCCATATGCCCAAACCATTGCAACACCCTCTGCTCAACTCTACCAGCCATCTCCCGAACAACTCCAGTTCTCCTTCGCACTTCATCATTTCGCACTCGATCCATACGCGTCACTCCACACACATACTCCTCAGACATCTCATCTCCATTACATTCAAACTTTTCCTCTCTGCTACACCCATATTCCATGTTTCAGCCCCATATAATGCAGTCGGTACCACAACACCCTCATACAGCCTTCTCTTTACATCCATTCTAAGCGAACGACATTTAAACACTTTTTTCATTCCTCCCAGCACCTTTCCTACTTCATTTATTCTAAACTTCACTTCTGCATCTATTCTTCCATCCACAGCAACATGTGACCCTAGATATTTAAAACAATCTACTCATCCATTCAAACACATTTATTAAAAAAAAAAAAAAAAAAAAAAAAAGGAAAGCGAGCACCAAGCCACTCAATGACTATATGGCACTACAATAGGAGTTGGGTGGGTATTAAAGTGAAAATATAAGGCAGAGAGGTGGGACAGATAAAGTACAAGAAGCAGAGGGGGAAAAGAGGAATGATGAAGATTAAAGTGCCCCTTTTAGGCGGTTTTTACGACAAGCGGGGATACCGAGGAGGTATTCTATCCCCCCGCTCCCCAGGGGGAAACTTAGTCATAGAGTGGCTTGGTGCTCGCTTTCCTTTTTTTTTTTTTTTTTTTTTTATTATTCCATTCCATTTCCATTCCATTCATGAGTCCTTTACTCATCCCTCTTAACCACCTGTGAGGTCTACAAATACCTGTACACTAGTCAAATTTAACACAATGAGAACTACTCAGCTACAGACCAGTATCACTGACCAGTGCTGTAAGATACTAGAAAAGCTGATAAGGGAAGTTTGGGCAAAACATCTAGAACATGGTATGATAAAAGAGAGGCAGTTCGGTTTTAGGAAGGGAAAATCATTTGTTACCGGTACTAATCTTCTAAGCAATTATGACAAAGTTAGAGAAACATTACAGAAAAGAGAAGGATGGGTGGACAGTATCTATTTAGATTTTAAGAAAGCATTTGACAGAGTACCACACCAAAGACTTTTATGGAAGCTGTACTATCAAGGAGGTATCCAAGGCAATCTCCACTGTTGGATGCAGGATTTTCTCAGAAAAGGGGAAATGAGAACAATATTAAGGGGAAATTACTCATCATGGAGGGAAGTGACCAGCGGAGTTCCACAGAGCTCAGTTATGTTTTTAGTATATTATATTTTTAGTATATATAAATGGCACAGATAGTAATATTGAAAATGGAAGCTATCTAAATATGTTTGCAGATGATGCAAAAATTCAAAAGAAAATTACTACCATAGATTCTTGCAAAGAGCTGCAAGAGGAATTTGAACAAGCTTCATGAATGGAGCAATAAATTGCAAATGGAATATAATGTGGATAAGTGTCACGTAATAAAATTTGGTAAAAGTGAGAAAAGACCAGATTGATATTATAAGTTGGGAAGATCAACCCTACACATATCAGAAAAGGAGAAGGACCTAGGAGTAATTATCAGTAACACTCTATCTCCTGATGATCACATCAGTGAGAAGGTACGAAACACGTATACATTGCTTGTTAACAGGAGAATAGCATTCACATATATAAATGAAGATATGCTGAGGAAGATATTCATCAGACCAACTCTGGGGTATGCATCACAGTAGTCTGGAATCCTCATCTCAAAAAACACAGATAAGATTGAAAAACCACAACGGGCCACTACAAGATGGGTACCAAACTTAAGGGATTTAAGTTACTGAGAAAGACTGGAAAGATTGAATTTACCAACGCTGCAGGAGAGGAGGAGGAGACATGATTATGCTGTATAAATGCATATCAGGGGAACAAAAAATAGACATAAATTAATATATATCATATGTGTGAAGCATCAGCAAGAGGACATTGCAAAATACAGCATAAAAAGAGAGGTGAAAAAGATGTAAGGAAATTCAGTTTCCCTAATAGGACAATTGATCAGTGGAATGCACAACCTAATGGGGTTGTGTGTGCCAAAACTATTTATAAGTTCAAGGATATGTATGATAAAAATGGTTTAATACACGGGACAGTACGAGTTTGACTCATTCCTGTAAGGATGCAAAGCTAAGGCAATCCTCACGCCTAACAGATTAGATAACTCGTCCCCAGATGATTAATTATAACTATGTTTATCCAACCTAACTCATTCATACCTTAGAAATTCGAATTTTTACTGCTTTCCGCCTAACCTAATTTAATTTAAGGGCGGAAACTACCCGAGAGAGCTTTGAGACGAATGATAAGAGAAGCCGGAATGACCATTTGACGTTTGTAAACAAAGGGCGAGAGGCTCCGATCATACCCCTACAAAGATCAGAGGACAAATGGCATATTTGTGGCGGCCTCTGGCAACCACCGCGCATGCGCCGTAGGGGGCGGACAGGGGGACGGATTATAACGCTACACCGGGAATATGGAGCGGATCCTTTCTGAACGGAGGCCCACTCAAACTATTAAGAGGCTACACACGCACGAACATACGCTTCGAACCGATACAAGCTTGACTCACTGTTTGTCATTTATAATTATTTCGTTTTTTTTATGCTACGCAATCATATTTTGGTTGTGTGAATAATATTAATATATGTAATTATTGCATTTTACTTTCACCAACATTTACACTGAACAAGCACGCGAAAGAATATTGCCAGAGGATTTAAGAAATTGCTAATCAAACAACACACTTCAAAATCAGCAACTGAACCCAGAGGTTTATTCGGCGCGCGCGAGCGTGTTCTTACCTAATTGTTGTTACCTAATTGTATCTTTACAGGAATGAGTCAAGCTCGTACTGTCCCGTGTCTTAAACCATATTTATCGTACATATCCTTAAATTTGTGAATTGTTTTGGCACACACTATTTCATTCGGTAGTGCATTCCATTGATCAATTGCTCTGTTTGGGAAACTGAATTTCCTTACGTCTTTATCACCTCTCCATATGCAGTTTTTGCAGTGTCCTCTTGCTGATGCTTCTCCATATGTTAAGTAATCATTTATGTCTATTTTCTCCTTCCCTGATATGCACTTACAGTATATAGCATTATCATATCACCTCTTTTCCTTCTCTCCTGTAGTGTTGGTAGATTCAGTTTATTTAGTCTTTCTTCGTAGCTTAGGTCCCTTAAGCTTGGTACCCATCTTGTAGCGGCCCTTTGAACTTTTTCAATCTTGTCTATGTGCTTTTTGAGATGAGGACTCCAGACTACTGATGCATATTCCAGGGTTGGTCTAATGAATGATGTTATTATCCTTCTTAGCATGTCTTCATTTATGTATGTGAATGCTATTCTCATATTTTCAAGCAGTGTATACATGTTCCGTACCTTCTCGCTGATGTGGTCAGCCGGAGATAGTCTGTTATTGATAATCACACCTAGGTCTTTCTTTCTGATGTGTATAGGGTTTTATTTCCTAACTTATAATCCCAATCAGGTCTTTTTCCACTTTTACCAAACTTGATTACATGACACTTGTCCACATTGAATTCCATTTGCCATGTACTACTCCATTCATGAAGTTTATTTAATTCTTCTTGTAGCTCTTTACAAGAGTCTGTGTTAGTAATTCTCCTTTGTATTTTTGCATCATCTGCAAACATATTCAGATAGCTCTCATTTCCAGTGTAACTGTTTATATCATTTATATACACTAAAAACATGATTGGTGCCAGCACTGAACCCTGTGGTACTCCACTAGTCACTTCTTTCCATGATGAGTAGTTTCCTCTTAGTACTGTTCTCATTTCTCTTTTTATGAGAAAGTCTTGCATCCAACAAAACAGTTTGCCTCGAATTCCTCCTTGATGGTACAGTTTCCATAAAAGTCTTTGGTGTGGTACTGTGTCAAAAGCTTTCTTGAAATCTAAATAGATACTGTCCACCCATCCTTCCCTTTCCTGTATTGTGTTTGTTACTTTGTCATAGTAGCTCAACAGATTAGTAACATATGATTTTCGTTTTCAGAAACCAAACTGTCTTTATGTTATCATACTGTTCTAGATGATTTACCCAAGCTTTTCTTATAAGCTTTTCTAATACCTTGCTTACAACACTGGTTCAGTGATACTGGTCGGTAGTTGAGTGGATTTTGTCTATTTCCTTTCTTGAATAAGGGGACAATATTTGCTTTTTTCCAAATATCAGGTAGTTTACCTTGACTCAAGGATTTCTTGAAGATTAAAAATAATGGTTTACTTAACTCCTTTGCACATTCTTGAAGTACCCAACATGAAATTTCATCAGGATCACTTGCTTTTCCTCTGTCTAATCTACTTAACTCCTCCTGTATTACTTTTTCTGCTATTTGTATATCTGATAGTATGTGTGGACATGCATGTTCCACATAGTCCCTCTCAAAA
>NC_137053.1:8624895-8879895 GCF_032717465.1 Coenobita brevimanus | reverse complement strand
ACGAGGGCTAACCGTCCTGAGGTCATCTCCCATCGCACCATGATTGTTGCTTATCACGAGGCAGGGAAGGGGATACGGGAGATAGGTCGCCTCCTCGGTATCTCCAGAGATACTGTTAGACTTTGGCTGAGACGATATCAAGAGGAGGGTCACGTGCTCACCCGGCCCCGACCAGGTGGACCAAGAGTCACCACACCTGAGGAGGATGAACTGATAAGAAGAGAAGCAGAGAGAGCACCACTATCAAATGCTGTGAGCATAACAAATACAACCGGACTTCACTGTCACCCGATAACCACCAGACGACGCTTACAGGAGAGTGGGCTACGGTGTTTCATACCAGCCCACAAGGAAACCTTAACAAAGGGGCAGCGAGAGGCACGTCAAACGTTTGCCCAGACATATGTGAATGTGGGGGATAACTTTTGGAAATCGGTTATTTTCACAGATGAAAAGTGTTTCACGTCTGTCTCGACAACCACTCGCCAGTGTTGGAGATTGCATAATACGAGGTATGTGCGTAGAAACATTCAGGAGTTATTAAAAAGTGGGCGTGTGACAACCTCTCTCCATGGATGGATGTGGTGGGGAGGTGTAGGTGAACTGTCAGACATTGAGGGGCACATGAATGGAGAACAATATATAAATATATTAGAGACCTCCTTTATCCCATCGGTGCGGGCTTATGCAATTCCTGAACCACAGCCCATATATATGGTGCAAGACCGTAGCCCAATTCATACATGTCGTACGGTCAGGCGTTGGTTCGAGGCTCGCCCAGAAATTATTCTGTTGGATTGGCCTCCTAAAGGAGCAGACTGCAATCCAACAGAGAATCTCTGGGCATTTATGGTTCAGGAATGGGGTGTGGAGGAAAAAAAATGGGGAGGCAGTGAGGTGCAAGGCAAGATTGGTATGGGAGGGAATAAGAAACAGGCCGAACATATATAGCAATTTAGTAGAATCCAAGCCAACAAGACTACAGAAAGTCATAGAAGCAAATGGAGTCTGGACAGAATACTAAACTAGATCCAACAGGTATTTCAGCGATAGAGGCCTTGTCATGTAACTATATTACACGTGATATATGTTTGATAATGTTACTGTGTTGCAGGGCTGGTAGTTGCACACTGCATACTGGTTGTTTCTATTTTATGTCTGAAGTGTTTGGGATACTTGTAATTATTGTCTAAAATTTGGGGGATATTTGTAATAATTATGTCAAATTTTTGTGAATTGTATTTAATAAACATGACAAATATGAATCCGGTGTTATCTCATTATCCAACGCTCGTTTTATGCAACACTGTCGATTCTATATAATGTGAAATAATAATTTATATCTGAAAAGCATCACCATTTTAATGAGATTATCATATACGGCAGAATGACTGTGAGAATGAAGAATGAGTGTGAAGGAAACACTGAGCTTCAGGAGGAATCACGATCATAATGAACTTTCACTAACGTTAAGCTTACCAGATTTTCGTGCTAGATAATTATACTCAGTAGATACGAGTAATCACATTAAAGAAACAATTACTGAGGAAGAATCTTGATGTTACACACACACACACACACACTGAATACCTGTGTGTTCACTGGGTGGTATGGAAGTGCTTCGTTTGATTCGTAATTCTTAAAAACTTATGGGTATATTCCTTTGTGTCCCTGTTTAAGGTAAATATATGAGGAATTAAAATGCAGTAAAGAAATATATTGATATTTTTGCAGCCAAAATATTATTGCATAGTATAACAACAGCAAGACTTGTACGGTTTACATGACAGACTGTGAGTCAGGACTCTTATTCTATTTTTCGAAGCATATGTGTTCGTGCGTGTCTGGCCTTGTGGTAGTTTGAGTGGGCTGTCTTTCAGAAAGGATCCGAGCCATATCTCCGGCCCAAACTCAGGTGGGCTAGAGATTGTGGTGCGCGAGTGTACAATGCTTATTTTTCATATATGTCATTGAAAACCATTATATTGTTATTGTTTATTAGTTCAAATTCAATAAATGTAGAGGTGTTCTTTGTGGTTTCTCCCAAAATTACCTACCATAGAAAACGTGAGTGCCTCACACGTCTGTGACAGAATACGATACCTGGCGCGGGAGAACCTCACCTGTTCTGACCACTTATGGACCACGATAAGCCTTTTCTTGGTGATTTTCCTTTGTTTCTCAACAAAAGCCGAAGTTTTATCCAAAACTAAAATTTTCCAAAATAGCTCGGGATTGGTGGGTGTCGGAGGTGCGAAATAGATCGGGACGTGACTGGTTAAACCAAGCATTTTTTTTTTTTTTTTACAACCAAATCTCTCTCTCTCTCTCTCTCTCTCTCTCTCTCTCTCTCTCTCTCTCTCTCTCTCTCTCTCCTACAACTAAATTTAAAAAAAATTTAATTGCAAAGTAAAAGAGGTCTCTCTCTCTCCTACAACTAAATTTTAAAAAAATTTTAATTGCAAAGTAAAAGAGGCCTTCCATGTTTTACTAAACCTTAAGTCAGTGTTTAGAAAGCATGTGAGACAAGTGTAGCTTACTGATAAAAGTTCATAAGAGCATATGAGACAGATGTAGCTGGCTGATAAAAACATGTGAGACAAATGTAGCTGGCTATTTAACAGCATGTGAGACAAATTTAGCTGGCTGATAAATGGATGTGAGACAAATGTAGCTGGCTGATAAAAGCATGTGAGACAAATGTAGCTGGCTGATAAAAGCATGTGAGACAAATGTAGCTTGCTGATAAAAAGCATGTGAGACAAATGTAGCTGGCTGATAAAAAGCATGTGAGACAATTAATGTAGCTGGCTGATAAAAAGCAAGTGAGACAAATGTAGCTGGCTGATAAAAAGCATGTGAGACAAATGTAGTTGGCTGATAAATGCTGATTAAAAACGTGTAAAACAAGTGTAGCTGGCTGATAAAAGCTTCCCTTCAGACTTAATCAGGAACCGTATTTTCACTGTTTTATGTCCGAGTTCATGAACTGGTTGTCTTCGAAGTGCTCAGCACAAAAAAACACAACGTCTAAACAAAGACTCGGATGTTCTCCCCAGATCTGCCCTCCACGAATTATGGACCCATCTCCTTTACCTCTAAGTTAACAACACTCAGTAACCATAGTTGTGTATAGATAAAACACAGAGAAATTACATTGCATGAGCAACATAAAAAGTGCCTGATACCCTAGAACAACGCTCAGTAACCACTTGTGGTGTCTAGATAAATCTCGGTAAATTAAATACCAAAGCAACAAAGGGAGAATAACCAACCAAATCAACATTTCTGATAATTTCATCAGCGTGAACTTAGTTTAGATAAGATGTGATTGTGAATATATCACTCACATTTCCTTGCCCTTTGGGAATCGAAAATAAGCTCGGCCTTTTTTTTTGCCCAGAATTTCTGCAGTTAATAGCAGCACAGAACTGACTGCCTGGCATGATGTTTACATTCTCCAGCTCTGTTTCCGCGCCTGCCGCTTGGGGCGCCACTGTCGCCCAGAGTTATACGGGGATGGTGCGACTGTCCCCTCTTATCTTTCTCTATACTCTTGGTATAAGAACTGTTGCAGGGGCGGCTCAGTTGGAGGGGGACTTTGATGGATGGTTGCGGAGAGAGAGGACGTGTGCTGATCTCTCCTCCAGATTTTAGGGCTGCCCCACCGGCAATAGTTTTTTGCATCTTTTCCTAATAAAGTTAGGTTAGTTAGTTCTCATATTCCTCCCTACCCTTCTTAGAGATATAGTAGGTGTCTGTATCAATTTACTGAGATCGCCTTTGCTTACTCGCCTCTGGAGTGTACCCCCCACTGATCGCTCTTGGGTGTGAGTTATACACACGCGCGTCCTCCTGAGAGTGGTTTGAGAGGATAATCTCAGTCTAGGTGCGTTTTCCCCTGGTACTCTGTCTCTTGCTCGTTCTTCTTTTTCTTCCCACTTCCCCCTCGCGGGGGGAGTGGTCACTATGACGGACGCCCTTGTTGCCTCTCCCCCCTTCAGGGGGGGAGGTGGTCCTGACGAAAGTAGGCATGACAGGACTGACCACCCCCAGACTGACGGACGCCAGACTCGAGCCCCACTTGACATACCTATAGCTAATGCGACATACGTCACCATTCATGCACTAGGTTCCACTCCCCTGTCCAGTCTCAATCCCTTCCTTATCAAGAAGGTGATTGACCACTGTGCGGGAGAAGTCGAACAAGTTAAAAAAAACTTGCTAATGGAGATCTCCTGGTTAAAACTGTAAACTCGGCACAGGTCAAGGATTTGTTGAAACTGCGCAAATTCCATTGTTGCGATATCGAAGCCAAAATCCCAGTCTCCATGAATTCTTGCAAGGGTGTTGTCACTTGCAGCGATCTCATGATGATGAGCGAGGACGAGATTGTAAGTGATTTGGCACGGCAAGATGTCATTGAGGCTAAATTCGTAACTCGTTACTCGGAAGGCATAAGGACGAAGACAGCAACTATCATCTTGATGTTTGCCAAATCTTCTCATCCTAGTGATGTCAAAGTTGGTTACGAAATCATTCACGTTCGGCCGTACATCCCTAACTCTTTGCATTGCTTGAAATGCCAGCTGTATGGGCATGGTACAAAGACTTGTCAGGCTTCCCAGCCAGTGTGCGGCAAGTGTGCAAGCCAGGGTCGTGATGCAGAAAGTTGCACATCAGAGACAATACGTTGCTTTCACTGCAAGGGTACTCACTCCACTTCCTCTAGGGATTGTCCCAAGTGGAAGGAGGAGAAGGAGGTCTGCACAGTGAAGGCAACTGAGGGTATTTCCTTCTACGAAGCTAGGAAAAAGGTGAAGGAGTTGCATGCAACTCCCACGCCAATAGGTCCTATGCTTCGGCGGTAATGTCCCGTCCTGTGATGTGCTCTGTCACGACGCAGACTGACCTTGTCCTTCTCACTCCTGCCACTCACAGTACATCTCCATCTTGACCTCCTGTCCACTCCAACTCTCTCACTGACATCCCTAAGGCTTCAACTTATTCTCAGGCTGCTGCTGCCTCTCCATCAGTACGGCCTAAAGCGAGGTCTGACAAGCCTACTAAGAATAACATGACCACCTTCACGAAACAGTCACGTCCTCATGTCCTTCCGGTTCCTACTCCAGCGAGGGAGAGAAAGGTTAGCTCTTCTACAGGGAAGGCTGGGAACCTAGTTATTGATGACAATATGGAGGTTTCCATCAACAAGCACTGGGATAGGTCCCCCAGTAGTCGCTCGCCTGCTGGTGGGCGACAAAAAAAGACGAAGCACACTGGCCCCTAACGAAAATCTTGAACTGTTGCATTCACTATATTACCGTGGAATTGTACAGGTATTGCGAATAAGTTACACAATATAGCAATCTTGCTTTCTATACACAGGCCAGACGTTGTTTGTTTACAGGAGACACGCCTGGAGGATCACTCTGATCCTCCACAGTTAAAACACTACCATTCGTATAGAAGATATGAAGGTCACGGAGTGGCCATATACACACACAAATCACACCCACAAACGGAAGTGATTCTAAATTCTACTCTGGAAGCTGTCGCGTGCAGAGTAAAATTTAATAACACATATCTGTCTATTTGCTCTCTGTACTGTAATCCACATGGCCTCATTGATAGTGATGCTTTAAATTCACTAGTTGAACATTTTCCTGGAAATAAGTTAGTGTTGGGCGATTTTAACGCCCATCACTATCAATGGGGTAGCTTGAGGATTGATGGTCTTGGGGAGCAAGTAGCCGACCTAATACTACAGTCCAACCTCTGTCTTCTGAACGATGGTAGAGCGACTCGTGTAGATGATCGTACTGGTAACTTTTTGGCTATTGACTTATCTTTGGCCTCCCCTGGTATACATCAAGATTTCTCATGGGATCCTTATGATGACTCCTTGGGAAGTGATCATTTACCCATCTGTCTTTCTTATACACGCGACATCATTTCGGACCTTCCACCTCCAAAATTTAACTTTAAAAAAGCAGATTGGGGATCCTTCTCAAGGATCGCCAATTTAGATATATCTGGGGAGACCATGGATGTTAAGGTCGAAAATATAACTACTTCCATATTACACGCAGCTGAGGTTGCTATTCCCAAGACTTCTACAGTTCATGCGAAGCATAGAGCACACTGGTGGACGCCGGATTGCCGACAAGCATTACGAAAACGCAATAGGAGATACAGGATTTTTGATAGTCAGCCCACTGAGAAAAATTTTATTGCATACAAACAGGCACGGGCTGAGGCAAGAAGAATAATAAGAAGGGCCAAACGTGACTCCTGGCGGTCCTTTGTGTCCATGGTGACTCGTACAACACCATTAAGTAAAGTCTGGTCCACTATAAGAATATTAAGTAATAAAGGCCCATATTTCCCTGTCACCACCCTGCAGGTTAATAATAACATCTATGACGAGCCCGTGGACGTTGCTAACATCCTCACCAGGAGTTTTTCTCATGTAAGTAGCTCAGCCAATTACGACCCGCGTTTTCAACATCATAAACACACGGCTGAGCTACACATATTAGACTTTGCCACAAAAGACATAGACTCCCCGTACAACCAAGAGTTTACGTTAGATGAACTGCTCCTTGCCCTTAAATCCTGTAAAGACATCAGCCCTGGACCAGACACCATCACGTACGGTATGATCCAGCATCTTAATCAGGACAACCTGATTAAGATGTTAGCATTGTACAATGAGATTTGGGCATCTCAAACGTTCCCAAACTCATGGCACTTTGCGCACGTCATACCAATACCCAAAGAGGCTGGTCGTCTTATGAATCCCACTTCATTTCGTCCTATTGTGTTGACTTCTTGTCTATGTAAGGTCATGGAACGTATGGTAAACAATAGGCTTCTTTTTGTTTTAGAGATGAAGAATTTGTTAAAGGATCAACAATGTGGCTTCCGGTAATACAGAAGTTCACTAGATCATTTAATGAATTTGGAGCATTGTATTGCAGAGGCATTTGCCAATAAAGAATTCATGATAGGGGTGTTCTTGGACATCCATAAAGCCTATGACATGACATGGTGACATGGTATACTAATGGAGCTCTATGCTTATAGTTTAAGAGGAACTTTGCCTATTTTTATTTCAAATTTCTTAAGGGACAGGACTTTCTCTGTCAAATTGCCCCGTAACATAACATCGGATATATTTATCCAGGAAAACGGGGTGCCGCAGGGAAGTGTGCTTAGTCCTACTTTATTTAGTATTATGATCAATGATATTCTGTCATCAGCTCCCATCCCCAGGAATCATAAATACTCGCTCTACGCTGCCGATTGTGCAATATGGCACTCTTCCCGTAATGCAAAATTTTTGTCTGGGCGGATTCAAGCAGCCCTTGACTCTGTCCACCAATGGGCCTTGCAGTGATGATTTAAGTTTTCCGTCCGTAAGTGTGCCGCTGTAGTCTTCACTAATCGTAACGTACCTAATTTGTGCTTAACTTTGGATAATCAGGCGGTACCTTTTCAAAATTCTGTAAAGTTTTTAGGAATACATTTTGATCGTAGAATGAATTTTAAATTTCACATTAATACGCTTGCTCGTTGTGATAAACCGTTAAATGTCCTCAAGTACCTAGTGGGTACTACCTGGGATGCCGATAGAAAATCTTTAATAATGGTGTATAAGTCTCTTATTTGATCGAAGCTAGACTATGGCGCACTGGTGTATGGCTCGGCATCTGATGCAACGCTGAAAGGATTGGATGTGCTACAGAATAAATGTTTGCGAATGTGCCTTGGAGCCGTCCGGTGTACCCATGTAGCTCGTATGGAAGTGGAGGCGAATGCGCCTCCCCTCTGTATTTGCCGCGAACATCTGGCCTTGTCCTGCGGCGTAAGGACATTTAGGAAAAGTAATATCGGCAATGTGGCCTGTACCCCCCTGCGTCAATACCACCACCTTCTGCGGGGGGTGCGTCGGCCACTTGCCGTTTGCCTCCACTTACTGACTCAGGAGCTTGGTGTGGACCCCAGTGACTGTGACAAGTTGGTGTTAAAAAACATAGCGCCTTTGGAGCCACCCGGCTTTACAGTGGATGTATTATGGCTCCCAGCACCAAAGGCCAAGGCGCTGGAGGCGGAGGTCCACCACTTGTTTCGTAACATCATCATTCGTCACTTGGGGTCCCACCACTTGTACACCGATGGCTCCAAGTCGAGTGAATGTGTGGGTGCAAGTGTGTGGCTGACTGAATGTACCCTCAGGTATCGGTTGCCGACTCATACATCAGTGTTTACCTCCGAACTTTTTGCTATTGACAAAGCCATAGACTATGCTCTCAATTCTAGGCATGACTCATTTGTCATATTTTCGGATTCAAAATCAGCCCTTCAGGAAACTGCATCTTGCACTACAGACTCTCATGAGATCCAGGGCCGCAATGTTAATAAGTTGCATTCATGCAACAAGTCATTCACGTTGATTTGGGTGCCTGGGCATTGTCGTATCTACGGCAATGAGCAGGCTGACTTACTCGCAGAGTCGGCTGTAGAGCTCGAGGAGACTTGGGACGTTCCTTGTGATCTACAGTCGAGTCTCTCTCTCGGAAAGAAATCAATAAATCTCCTGTGGCAAGGTCAGTGGACCAGACTAAATATTCCAACTTCTAAGCCGTACCTGGGCGACTGGGACACCGCCAACCGCCCCAGTCGCCTGGAAGAAAAAGTTTTGGCGAGAATACGGCTCAATGCCACCGTTTTAACTCACATGAAACCATATATGGAAAGACGCTTCCCACCGCACTGTGACATCTGTAATGCGGTGTTATCTATCAGTCATATCATCCTGCGCTGTCTGCGATTTATTCATGAACGTGCTTCACTTATAAATTACTGCGGCGCAGTAGACGTCCCCTTCACCCTTTCCACCATCGTGGGTGATGGGGACATTGTTATGATTGATAAATTGATGGCTTTCTTGAGAGAGACCGGACTGATCAGAGTGATGTGACTTTTTTACTATACAGTATGGTTTTGTTTTTTATCGATTGTAATTATGTATATATTGTACTATTAATTAGGGTTGACAGTTGACATATTTGAAATAGTTCCTCCTTCCCACTGATCTATTTCTAATATTGTTGTCCCCTACATGAAACACCGTTCCTCGACTGACAGTCACCAGCTGATGAGTGTAAGTGTTCAGTATAGAAAGGTATTGGGCAGTTGCAGTCGATGGTGGTCTGTTGGGCGAGGTTCTTCATTTTTTGTACAAATTATGTAAATACAGTATACCATCTTGCTTAAGTTATTCTAATTAGGGCCGATAGCTGACGTATATGGAAATGTTCCTGACTCGTCTGGTTCCCTTTCATATATTGATGTCCCCTGCATTAGGCTGTGCCTCGACTGACAGTCACCAGGTGATGAGTGCAGGTATGTCATGTAGAAAGGCATTACATATCTGCAGTCGATGGTATTCTGTTAGTCGAGGTATTTTTACCATTAGTGTAGGTCTAGCTATTTGTCTCTGTAGGATTTAGTATAGGTTAGCGAATTGTCTGTTAGGTGATTAGTTTTTCTGTATAATATAAGGTATAAAAAATATAAAACCAAGAAAAAATTAAAAAAAAATAAAAATACAAAAATAAATAAACAAATAAATTATTATATATATATATATATATATATATATATATATATATATATATATATATATATATATATATATATATATATATGTACGTTTGCATGAAAGTGTGACTGTATGTATGCATGGAAGTGTGTTTGTATGTGTATGTATGTATATATATGTATATATGTTTAAATGTATATACGTGTATATATCCGGCCTTAATGACCAGGGGCTTCGGCCTCAATGGTTGATTGGGCAGGAGAAAAAAAAAAAAAAAAAGGCTCAGTCTGCGAGTGTGGGCTTGGGGTGGGAATGGGAGTAGGAAAAGCAAAATGATGCAGGACAGGCATTGATAACGCTGACTGAGCCATACCCGCAACACATGATTCATCTACAAGCAAAGTGGAAGCAAAATGTTATATACGGATCACTCAGATATAAACACTTGTACATGATTTATGTTTGGTGCGTGTGTATACCCCGTGTGTAATGGTGTGTGTGTGTGTGTGTGTGTGTGTGTGTGTATTCTATGTGCATTGTTTTCAACCCAATCATATTTTACCAAATTTTGTAAGGCGCCTACATAGAATTGTCATGGACGAAAATACTAAAAAAAAAAAAAAAAAGTTGGCTTTTAAAATTTCCTGTCACGTTTCGGAGCCATTCGGTATGGAAAATAGAAGTGTTGGTTTAAAATGGTGAGTGATGAAATACCCAACGTACTGTATATGTTTGCTACTCTCTCTCTCTCTCTCTCTCTCTCTCTCTCTTTCTCTCTCTCTCTCTCTCTCTCTCTCTCTCTCTCTCTCAAGGCAGGATGGATATATGTGTAGACACTGAGAGAATTCATTGATCCACTGATCCAAGTCCCTCCTTCATGTGTACCGAGGAGTCGGAGAGAGAGAGAGAGAGAGAGAGAGGTCCAGTGTGAAGAGATGAGAAAGAGAAGAAACGTGTGAGAGATGTCAGTGCTGAAGACAAAAATGAGATTAATTTTATAGATAAGCAGAAATATGAAAGGAAAAGGAGAGGAAACAACAATGAATTAAATAAGCTAAGAACTGGGTGCAAGAAAGGAGATAATTTGAGAGGTTGCGTGACGGAAGTGGTTCACAGACCATCGGCCGGATGCGAATGCGTTTTTGTTGGAAACCACGCTCATACTCTATCATGTGGCCTTGGATGAGAACATCCTCCGCCACTGCACGTATGGTTGAAAGTCCTTAAATAAAAGAGAAAAGAAAAAATATATATATATATGAAAAAGTATTGTATAGTCTTCAGCAAAAATCGAGCGACCAGCAGGTTGGTATAAATGGCACCGGCGCACCTCCAGTTCCACCTCCCCTCTCCCTCGATCCCATTCACTCGTCTACCCTCCACTCTCCCCACATCCAAGTGCGACTCGCATTGTCTCAGCCACTCTTCCATCACCCATTTGTCTTGGGAAATAATGGTTTTATGATAACGAATAAAAACACGTTACACAGCGCTTTAATCCATAGTATAATATTATTTATAGACGACGATCTGAACTTAGGGTGATATAGTAGTATATTCGTATGATGGTGAGGTCTTTAATTATACAATTTATCATTTTGATGGTTGTATCCAGTCAGTGTGTAACATTAAACAGTCGGAAGCTATAAGTAGATGTTTGTAGTGGTCGGTGGTGTGCCCCTTCCCTTACTCGATGTAATCACTGTTACTTTACAAACTCTGTTATAGGTCATTACCATTAGTAACTATTAATACCCCATGTGTGATAATAGCAAAATGTTGCTGATAAGTAAAACACATGATCAATATTATCTTGGCTATTGATGTCTTACTACATGATATCGGATAACGTTAGGCATCAGGAACTTGATGACAGCTTGTCTTGTAGTTAAGCCGAGGCCATGACGTGGTTGCTCGCATTACCAAAGGTAAGTCAATATTTAGACGCCATTCATTGCTGCTGTCAGTATTAAAAGTATCAAGGTCAATTTCATACACAGGACAGTCAACAGTAGGGTGAGCCGTGTGGTGTGCTGACCCCTCGCACACCATACAACTAGGGCCGGATTACCAGGTATAGGCAAATTGGGGCTGCCTACCAGGCCACGGCCTGGCACAGGCCATCCAGACTTTCAGAGCGGAATAAATATACGCTTTGGGCGTCCAAACAAGTGCCATCACCCATCAGGCCATCAAGAAAGGCCATTATAGGTCATGCCAACATTTCACTGGAAATAACGGAAAGAAGAGATCTGTATGTTACAGGCCAACCATCTGCATTGCCTACCAGGCCACAGCATAATTAATCCGGCGCTGCATACAACCAGCCCCCTCCACCCATTGCCTCAGCCACTTATCGCCACTCACTCCAGCATAAGACTCGCCACCACCTGATAACAATATCAGGAATATAACCTTGCCTTATATAGTTATAACTGCAGTAGGGTGCAATTTGCGATTCACACTTTTATACCACGACGTATTTCGGAAAAGGTAATCAATAACTAAATTGGCCGAATGGATGATCTGCATAGTAACCAAACAAACTTAGCTCGATTGCAGCTTACGCTAATCAACATCATCGTGCCATGCAACAGATAATTCAGTTTATTCGTTTTCAATGAGAACGTTTCCAACAAAGGTGTGACGGGTTATAGTTCACACTGGTCAGTGTTACTAATAGCAATGTAATAGACGTAGCGGTCAGGTTAACTTTATTTATTTGCTTTTCAACTAGTGTCCCATGTCTGTTACTACTTTCCTTTATCTCTATGTAGCCATGGTTTTTCCCAGTAACTATCATCAGCCGAAACGTCAATTGCCACAGAGAGGGAAGGATGTTAAAATGGACAAACGGTTTTGGTTACGCAAATATTTAATAAGGAAGACTAACTTATTACCGGTATATTGAAGAACGCATTTTAAAACGATATGAAACAATGGGGTCAGACATTGGATTTATATGAGAATGGAATGTTGTGGGTAACTGGGGGAGTGATAAGGTAACCCTGTGAACACCGAGTAGGACCACACACCACCATTGCTATCGCCTTGTCCAGTTGCCCTACAATAACGTGGTATAATGACAATAGTGAATGCTTTACCAGAGATCTGGTGTTTTAGCCTGACTTACCCGCAGAGTTAAAGGCTACGTTCAAACTAATGTATTATAATCCACTATTGCACTGCATATCTGATTGAATAACATTTAGAAAATAAGGTCTTAACTGTGTACCGATCATTAAATGCTTATTTGCCATATCGTTACACTACAAATATCACTATTATAAGGCGCAGTGGACAATATTGTAATGCACACTTCATGGTGATATTAACGACGTGTTTATGAGCATTGGTGGAAAACACACACACACACACACACACATACTATCCACTCCGGCAGAGCCGTCGACACCGGGCCCATCTCCACATGCCCCCACCGCAACGAGTGAGGGCCAGCTACCCCCCCACACACCACTGACCACTACAAACATCTACGTATAGCAGTGGTTCTTAACTTTTTTTTCTTGGCGACCCAAAATCCATAAGATGGTCTATATGGCGACCCAAACCCTCGTAAACTTACTCTGCACCAGAACTGAAACAAACGTATGTGTCATATCATGTGACTAAAACCAAAGTAATAATTCAATATTTTATTGATGCCATAGTAAATAAATTTCATTTTTATTATATGTACTTCCTAAGAACTAAAATATCAACACATTTTGGCAGGAAAAAAATAAATCGAAGATCAGAATATCAAAATAATTCATTCATGTTCTTGATACACCCATTTACTCTGACCATTAAGGAGAGAGTCACTATTTTGGATGTTGTCTGAGACATAAAGTACTATAATCAGTGAGATCCCTGGCACTGAAAAGTTTCAATCAGCTTCTCAAACTGGGGTGATTTAGATGACAGACTGCATCTTAGGTCATGCTCTGGTTGTAGACGGTTTCTGTACTTTGTGAGTGCAGAAAATCCTGTCTCATACAGATGAGTTGTAGCAAAGGGAAGGAGTGCTTTCAGGGCTTCACCTCCAAGAATTTTCTTTTCTTTGTAAACTCTGATCCAGAATGAGCTCTGTGATTCGTTTTGGTTCCTGAAATCATAACGAAGTGTTTCATCATTCTGAACCTCGATGAGCTGCTCCTGGAGGTAGCTGATGTTCGAAATCTCGTCAGGTAAGTCTTCAGCTTCAAGGCTGAAGGGATTTCTTACCCAGGCATATTTCATCACATTCTCAGGAATGTAGTGTAAAACTCTTCGATTAGTCTGGAGATATGTTCCACAATGATGCTTTGGACCTGGGTGAGAGAAAATTTTTCGTCTTCCAGAAATTCACGCAAAGATGGAACGACACAGTCTTCCCAGTCTCAGTTTTACTCTTCCACAGCTTCAGTTTCCCCTTGAATGCAGTTACCTTCTCTGACAGCCCAACTAATGTCTAATTGTGACCTTGCATTGAAATGTTCAAGGCTTTAATCTCAGCAAAGATATCTGCAAGATAAGTCATTTGCATCACCTACTCTGAATCAGAGAATCTTTGGGGCCAGTGAATGATTCTTTTTTGCTAGAAATATCTCAGTCTCGTTCCGCATTTCAGGCAACCGTTGGAGCACCCTTCCTCGTGACAGCCACCTAACCTCAGAGTGGTACAACACGTGTACATGTTCTGAACCAAAATAAAAACACATCCGACTGATGATCCTGGAGAGCACAGCCCTGGATTAATGAAACTGACTACCTGGATGACTTCCTGCATCACTTTCTGTAACTCAGGTGACAACCCCTGAGAAGCAAGATTCTCACGGTGAAGGAGACGGTGAACAATCAGCTCGAATGGATTTTCTTCTTTAACTCTAGCAATGAAGACATGACGTACTCTCAGCATTGCTGGTGCACCATCACAACAGACATAAAACGCTGATTCCACTGAAGTCCTTCTTCCTTGAAGAATGAGTCCACAGTACTGAAAATATCTTCTCTGGTTGTGGTTGTGTGTAATGGCCGACAGAACAGAAATTCCTTTTCCATGTCTTCTGGACCTCGGTACCGTACGTAAGCCATGAGCTGGGCATCATTTCTCCGAAATGAAAACGGTTAAGTTTTAAAATATAAAATGTGTACTCCCAGTTGTGTGCATGGTAATAATCTTTTTTTAAACCAAATGCAATCGCCTTTTGTAGGGGAGAAAGAGAGAGAGAGAGAGAGAGAGAGAGAGAGAGAGAGAGAGAGAGAGAGAGAGAGAGAGAGAGAGAGAATGTAAAGTGTGTAGTATCGACAAGTACGATAATATGTTAAAAAGTAATAGTATACAAAATTAATAATATCAGTAATATATTTGTCTCTTGGCGACCCTCCCCAAATGGCTTGGCGACCCAAATTTGGGTCGCGACCCATAGGTTAAGAACCACTGACTTATAGCTTCCGACTGTTTAATGTTACACACTAACTGGATACAACCGTCAAAATGATAAATTGTATGATTAAAGCCCTCACCATCATACGAATATACTACTATATCACCCTGCGTTCAGATCGTGGTGTATAAATAACTATGCTATGGATTAAAGAACTGTGTAATGTGTTTTCATTCGTTATCATAACAAAACCATTATTTCCCAAGACAAATGGGTGATGGAAGAGTGGCTGAGACAATGTGAGTCTTGCACTTGGATGTGGGGAGGGTGGAGGGTATAGGAATGAATGAGAACGAGGGAGAGGGGGGGTGGAACTAGGGGTGCGGTGGTGCTACGTATACCAACCTGCTCGTCGAGCCGGTCGCTCTACTGTATTTTTGCTGGAGACTGTACATCGCCCTTATGCCATTCGCTGTGGAGGGTAGGAGCGCGCCTTGGCTGTGTGTGTGCCTGTGTGTGCATGTGTTGGTTGCGGCTAATGAGAACGTAGCCGGGCTGCAAGCCTCGCTTACTGATTGGCTGGCCGTATGTGGCGGTGTTTGGCGGATTTTTTTGCCGCACCATTCGTCAATCCCTACCGTTGCGCCTGTCCGTCGCACGCAAAAATGAATTCTGGCTGTTACACAGTCATCTTTTGCAACTTTTACGGAGTTTCGTGTGTGATTACTGGGGTAACAATGTTCCGTCGTGCTGATGAGAGTGATGAATGTGTTTCTGGGTGCTCAGGAATTGGTGAAAACAATAGTTTTTTGTGAAGTCGTCCTGTAGCAATGATGGTAAACGACCCTCTTTGGGGGACCATAGAACGTTCATATTGTTTAAGGGCTTTCATCTTTCTAATCAATGTTGTTTTTTGCTTAAGCAATCAAATTTTGCCAGAAAAAATGTTGAAAGTTGAGCAAAAAACAAAATATTATTAATTTCATAGATATGGCCAATATACAAGAATCACAATGTATACAAAAAAAAAAAAAAAAACATAAAAAAAAAAAAAAACGCTCTGCCATCAAAATGTAAGGTAAGGTTGCGACAATATTGCAGAGCACTGAACGCGTTTTTTTTGCCTTTTATTATTTGGCGTGACAACGCCTTACATCGCGCGACCCCTTATTCATGAAAAAAGCTGATAATAAATGAAAACAGAGAGAGAGGGAGAGAGAGAGAGAGAGAGAGAGACTTACATGTTCCAATTTGACGTAATCTCTGACTTAATAGAAAACCTAAGCCATTTTCGTCTCAAGACATTATCCGACCTTAATGAAAATAAAAGAAAGTAATTGCATGTCAAAGAAGACGCGAACAAAAATTCAGATTAAGTGAACTCAGCGACATTTTCACTGCGCCTGCCCAAGAGTTCGCAGTGGTTTAAAACTTTTATGATTTTAGTTAAACCAATTTTGTCAAAGGACTTTGGCTCATGAGCTCAGGTGGATCTTGTTGACATGCAGTCTTGTGCCAAAGGAAAGTATAAGTGGATAATTGTGTATCAAGATCACCTAACAAAGTAATGCATATTGCGTCCCTTAACTTCAAAAAGGGCCACTGAGGTTGCATTCCAATTAATGGACATATATTTTAATGTTTGGAGCACCTCAAATTCTTCAAAGCGATAATGGTAGTGAAATTACAGCATTAGTCATTTCGGAACTCAAACTTCTTTGGCCAGACTTGTTAATGGTTCTTGGCGAACCAAGGCATCCGCAGAGTCAGGGATCAGTTGAACGCCTTAACTGTGATACAAAAGACATGCTAATTTCACGGTTAGGTGATAGTGATACAAGTGACTGGCCATGAGACTCAAGTTTGTGCAGTTTCAAAAGAACACCAGTTACCATTCTTGGATCAAACAATCCCCATACAAAGCACTCTTCGGTGTTGAGGCCAGAGTAGGTCTACGCTCAATTGCACTTCCAGAGGAAGTTTTGAAGACAATGGTTACTGAAGATGATTTACTTGGAGCTTACACTTTCCCCTCGGACTCTGCTCATCCAGATGATTCACCTGAGTGCTCTGATCGTCCAGTTGATCCACCTGAATGCTCTGCTCATCCAGATGATTCACTTGAGTGCTCTGCTCATCCAGATGATCCACCTGAGTTCTCTGTTAATCCAGATGATTACTTGAGTCCTCTGCTCATCCAGATGATCCACCTGAGTGCTCTGCTCATCCAGATGATTCACCTGAGTGCTCTACTCATCCAGTTGATTCATCGAAGGGCTCTACTCATCCAGATGATTCACCTGAGGGTTCTACTCACCGTGAGGACTTCGTTCATCCAGGTAGTGACACTCACACAGAAAAAAAAAAAAAACTGTTCAAAAAAGGTAACTGATAACTGATCTCATTAAGCTCATAACCACATGTCAAGTCTATCACCATTAATTAAATAATTATCTCTGTTATAAAGCTAAAAATCCATTGCTTTTATTATTTTTTTGTTCATTCAGATGGTTTATCCGAGGGTTCTGCCTATCCAGACAATTCACCCTGTGACCAGAATCCTACAGGAAGACTTCATGTGCTCCAGGAAAACATAGCACTTCAACGGTCAAGAGCAGCTGCTGGTCAGTTAGTCCAAGCTGAACGCATGGTGAAACGTAGTCGTTTAGATCATGCCCCTGGTAATCCCGGAGATAATGTGACAATTCCCATCCCGTTGGTTGATCGAGGTAAAGGTCATCCCCGAAATGTTATAGGTGTTATCTTAGATCGTAATGAAAATGACATGTATCGAATAGCCGTGAGAGAAGGAATACTTAAGGGACGCTACAGTAGAAGTCAGTTTGATATTTGTACCCAGCAACTGTATAGCCTTGGTGACGTGAGTGCAGACAAGGAAATAGGACTTCGTCAGGCAGTACAGCAGTCATCTAGGTTTGGTGGTCAAGGTTATGCTAAGTGCAATTGTACTGTAAGAAACAATGTCAAACAAATCGCTGTAAATGTTATAAAGAAGGTCACAAGTGCAATAGTCGGTGCCACTCTAGTTTGACCTGTAAGAAGAAAAACTGATTTAATGTCTTACTTTATTGTCACATTTTATTCTTTCTTTGTTTTATTATCACATTATATTGTCACGCAGGTTTTATTATCACATTCTATCGTCACGTAGGTTTTAGAAAATAAAATTTTACTCAAGAATACTGTTTGTTTGTCTATGTCAGTATATTACCCCATATTAGTCAATATGCCAAGAAAATCTATCAGAATTTTAGTCACTTTGTAAACTGTCTGCAATTTTTAGCTGATTTCTAAATTGACTGGGTGAACCAGGCAATTCACATATTGCCTGAAAAGTTCAGTCACTTTACAAATTGTCTGGATTTAGATATTGACTGTAACATATATCTCTCTATATAGATAGATAGATAGACATATATCTATATATATATATATATATATATATATATATATATATATATATATATAGATAGATAGATAGATAGATAGATATAGATATGGATAGATAGATAGATAGATAAATTATATATATATATATATATATATATATATATATATATATATATATATATATATATATATATATATATATATATACTGTATGGAGAGAGAGAGAGAGAATGTCAATAGGTAGCTGGGTAGGTAAGTATCAAGGTAGGTAGGTGCCACCACTGCCAGTAATGTGGATAATTGCACAGAATCACAGATTGCTGCTGCTGCCAAACGTAGATAATAGTTGTAGCTAGGAGTAGGGATTGTAGTAGACTGTCGTGGCACCTGCTACCAACGTAAAACGTCATGAGGCATCAGACGGAGTGGAGATTGTATATTTGTAGGTTTTCCTCTGTCTCCCCCCTCCTCCCCAGTCTCTCTTGTAACCTAAGTGAAGGTGAGGTTGACACTCTGGGGTTATGAGGTTTTATTGTGCCCCAGTTTTTTGTTCACGGAGAGAGGGACGTGACCCACTATTTGCCAGAGTGACAGCTACTCGCCTACTGGCTCTACCTCCTACTGTATTCAGTCTCACACTCTTCTTTCTCTATTCATTCTTCTTCTAACACCTATCTCCTTCTATTCCCTTCTACCTTGTTCTGGCTTCCACATTTTATTTCTGGGAATATATTACTGCCTGGTTTCCTGCTGGCTAACGTGTGTGAGTATGTATATGTGTATAGCGTCTAGCATGCCTCCATCACGTGAGCTAACTGGCTTCCGTGAGTTATTCCAAGTGTTTAATAGAAATCCTGAGATTCTTGATTGTCTGGGCCGCAGGATGTGTGTGTTTCTGTTCCTGATGCCCTAGACATATCTACCTACCTATTACACATTGTCCTATGATTATACAATGCCTAGAACCATTACATATTGTGCTATGACTATTAATACCGTACCTATAAATATTACGTACTGTGCGATGACTAAATTTTTGGTGAGAGAGAGAGAGAGAGAGAGAGAGAGAGAGAGAGAGAGAGAGAGAGAGAGAAAGACTGGGTTCACGAATTCCAATCAAATCACCTTGAAGGTCTTTTCTGAACAGAATAAAATATTATGGAAATAATAATAATAAAAATAATAATAATATAATAACAGCAAAAATATTAGCAAATGAATTTGAAGATTTAAATCAACAGCAAAAAAACTGATTAATAACTGGAAGCAATATGTCATAGGTGAAAGTCAGTCATTAAAAAATTTAGGGGATGGTGATGCCGTGCGCGGTATGCCTTCTATGAGAGATCACATTCTTACTGCAACCAGGCGATTTTATTTAGCTTATAGTGACTTTTGGAGCTTTGTAGGTTAAACACAGACTTATCAACACTTACTTCTAAAAATTACATCTGTAGGTAAATTAAGTCGTCTGTTACTAAAGTACGTTTGTTTTCATCTAACGGAATTAGAGGCGTCTCGTAGCTTGAATACTAAGTCGGAGTAGCATAAAAGTAGAGGTATCTTTGTTACGAGTTATAAGTCTCTTTGGTAACTAGTCAGATTCACCAACCGGTCTGATTACTCATAATCATCAACGGAGTTGACTTGGACTATGATCTTTGTCAAGTAAAAAGCGTTATAATATACCCTTTGTACTCTAACTTGGGCCAAAATTGCCATCTTTCAATCTTGAATGCCGACATGTATGAAAAGATTAGCAATAGAAGCTACCCACCAAACAATCCCATGAGAAGGATGTAGAGCCTTATTATTATCTTGTTTCACACTGACCTTCATGATTTTACCTGCAAGAGGATGAAAATCATTGCTTAGTTATACTGAGAAGAGTATAGTGACTGGCTAATAAAGCCCAATCCTTTCTTCAGTTGCAAGCCCCCACGGACCCCACCCAGCTCAAACTACTTAATTCAGCAGACAAACAAAGATTCATTTCGTTATATTGTTCCCACTCATTCAAGTAAATTATTTCCTGATTTAAAGGAAATCCATTTTGCTTTTCACTTCGTGTTGTCGTAAGAAGACTGGATTAATATCGAGCTAGTGGATATTAGGCGTTTCTGCACCTGCCACACTGACATTTTTTTGTATTATATATTTTTGCGATCGTCTGACAATTATATTCAAATTAGGATACACATTTGGAACTGGAGGGGCTAGATATAACCTTACTAAACACTCTCAACACAAAGGACTTTTCGGAAGTTGGGGGAATGTGCATAGGTAAGATCCTTTTGCTCTACAAAGTGCTCCCTTAGATCTCTCTCTCTCTCTCTCTCTCTCTCTCTCTCGGTAACCGACAAAGGTTGTACCTTCATTTTTCTTAGCTGAATCTCGTCCCCCTTCCCCCCCCCACACACACAGTGTCCGTGCATGCCATTAAGTTAAATAAAATAGTCTAGTTAAAGGGAAAATAAGCTAGAAAGGACCTTTCTTGATGAAGTGGCTGAATGGGCCATGATTATGAAAACTATGATGGAATTTGCAGCAAATAAGAATGCCATAATGATATGGCAACTCATAAGAAGGATTTACTGAAATGCAATATAAGTCCGATATTCTCGTGTTCTCGTACAGGTGGCACAGGAAATTTTTTTGCACATCTTCCTCGGCAATATATTTTTCATCGTACATTTTAACCTTATTGAAACTACTTGAGTCAGTAACACACAAGAGGATGCTTCAGAGTAATATGCACCCCAGGTCATTAAGAAGGTGTATTAGGAAATTTCAACCACAACTTAAGAGTACGATTCCTGTTCTCAGCTATAAGGTACCACTGCTTGGTAGCCCCTAGTGCTTCATTGGTGCGAGGAAGGGTAATAATTTTTTTTGTGTCATTTACCTATTCTGTCTCACGCCTCTATTTACCTTTGGGTCTCTGGGTCACGACACATTATATTTTACAGACTTCTCATTTTTGTTTTAAATTTCCGACTCTAGGCCTAGGCTTCACCCACTGTTCCCAAGGCCCAGTACTACGCCTACATACCGCACACCTCCATATGTCACCACTTAGACGCCAACACCCACCGTCTATACTGAATACATGCTAGGACAATCTCATACAGGACTGGTGAACTGCTATTAAATGGGGGACTTATATCTTCGGCGAAGCTGACGGGTATATGAATGGTACACCTGGGGAATATTTTTATATTTTTTTTCTCCTTCAAGGAGGATTCTGATATATGCTATTGGAGAGCTCTAAGCACTTTTCTTATGAATTACCAAGTTACTCACTTGAAATTTTGAGTTTTTTAAATATGTCAGCTTTTGCCTTAACAGGTGCTGCGTTAGCTGACGCATCAGCTGACTACTCTTCGATTTTCTGTTTCGGCTATAAGATTTCTTATAGCGATTTTCTTATGAAAGAGACAGTTACTATGCTTGAAATTTTGAGTTAATTTGTAATGTCAGCTGTTGCATCAGCGGATGCATCTGCTGATAATTTAGCAGTTTTTAATTTTGGTCAGAAGAAGGCATTTTAATAAAACTAACTATCTATCTATCTATCTATAGTCCGATGCCCTAATCCCGCAAAGGGTGGCCGCAGACAAAACGCCTCCAAGTCACTCTGTCACCCACCATTTGACTCCCCTCCCCCCAACTCACCCCCCCCTCCCTCATATACCTCTCAACTCCATCCCTTCACCTCATCCTCGGTCTACCCCTCCCTCTCCCTCCCTCCACCTCACCTACATACACCCTCTTAGTCAGTCTTTCATTCTCCATTCTCTCCACATGTCCAAACCACCTCAGTGTATTTCTCCTAATGTTTTCAACCACATCCACATCTACCCCACAACGTTCCTTCACTTCTTCATTCGTCAACCTGTCCCTCCACGTCACTCTACATGCTCCTCTCAAGTAACTCATTTCCACTGCTCTCACTCTTGACTTGCTCCCCTCTTGCAATATCCACGCCTCGCTTCCATACGTCAGGGTAGGGATCACAATACCATCATGCAGTGACTTCTTAACTTCCATACTCACCTCCCTATTTCTCATCACTGCTTTCAGTGTACCGACAACCTTTCTTCCCTGCTGTACCCTTTCACGTACTTCATCCCCCAAAGTTCCATCCTTACTCATCACACTACCCAAGTACTTGAATGCACTCACATTCTCCATATCCTCACCATCCAACCTCACTGCACACTCTGTGACTTCATTCCTCTCAAACACCATAACTTTACTTTTGTTTTCATTAACTTTCAGCTTCCTCCTCCTACACACTGTCCCAAATTCATTCACCAAACCTTGCAACTCCCATTCATCTTCACTCAACAATACTGTATCATCAGCAAACAGCAACACCGGAAGCTTCCAAATCTCACCCTCATTCATTAGGGCCACCCCCACATCCACTCCCCTACCTTGTACTTCCTTTACAACCCCATCCATATATATATTAAACAGCCATGGAGACATTACACACCCCTGTTTCAGTCCCACATTGAGATCAAAGAACTCACTCAGCTCACCATCCACTCGCACCGTAGCCCTAGCTCCCTCGTACATACTCTTCACAGCACTCAACAATTTCCCCTCCACTCCATATATTCTTAATACCTTCCACATACCTTGCCTATCTATTCTGTCATAAGCTTTCTCCAAGTCCATGAAGGCAGCATACACTTTCCTTCCCTTCTCTAGATACTTCTCCACTAAACATCTTAGAACAAATATCTGATCTACACACCCTTTTCCCTTCCTAAATCCTCCTTGTTCTTCTCCGACTAGCTCCTCTGTCATATGCCTAACCCTATCAATGAGTATTCTACCATATATTTTACCAGTCACACTAAGAAGGCAAATACCCCTATGGTTACCACATACTTCTCTCTCCCCTTTTCCTTTGTACAGAGGAACAATTATACCTGATTTCCAGTCCTCTGGAACCCTTCCCTCTTCCCAAGCCAATCTACACAACTTCCATATCCACTCCACAACAATCTCACCCCCATACCTAAGCATTTCGCCACACACTCCATCAATTCCTGGGGCCTTTCCCAACTTAATCTTCTTCATCGCTTCCACTAATTCCGACCTACTGATCTCTTCCTCCCTCCTCTCATCTCTTCTTCTCCCAGCCATTCCCCAACCACTTATACTCGCACTGCTGTCACTCTCTATATTCAACAAATCCTCAAAGTGCTCCTTCCATCTCCTCAATTTCTCTCTCTTCTCCACCAACAATCTATTATTCCTATCTTTCACTCCCCTACTATTTCCTCTTTCACACTGCCTTACTTTCTTTACCTCCTTCCAAAACAATTTCTTACTCTCCCTCCATTTCACACTCAGATTCCTCCCAAACTCTTCATCCACTTTCTTCTTACTCTCCTTCACCAGTCTCTTAACCTCCCTTCTCCTGCTCACATATACCTCTCTCTTCTCTCTCTCATCTTCTCCCCTACCTCTACTCGCCAACCATTCACCATATGCCTTCTTCTTTTGTTCCATAGCTCGTTTCACCTCATCATTCCACCATGCTGTCCCTTGCACACCCTTGCATCTCCTCCTCACTCCACAAACCGCCTCACACGCCGCGCTTATCTCTTCCGTGAATATCTTACATACGTTTTCCACCCCTTCCATCTGCTCTAGCTCATACCTTCCCAATCTTATTTCCACTATGCTCTTATACTCTGTCCTTTTCTCACTATCTTGCAATTTCTCCACTCTTCTCACAGGAGCTGCTTCCTCCTGTTTTCCCCTTCGCCTCCTCAACCACTTTCTTTGCAGCTTTACCTTGGCCATCACTAAGTGATGGTCCGAGACTCCATTCCCCCACCCTCTCCACACCCTTGCATCCAACACTTGTCTTCTCATTCGCTCATCCACACACACGTAGTCTATCATTGCCTTTCGTTCAACAAGTTCACCATCCATCCTCCTCATTACTCTCCATGTATACCGGTGGATCATCTTATGACGAAAGTAGGTGTTGGCTATTGCCAACCCCTTACCAGCACAGATGTCCACCAAAGCACTACCATTCCCATCTACTTCAGCTGGCACACCCCACTGACCGCCTCACACGCCGCGCTTATCTCTTCCGTGAATATCTTACATACGTTTTCCACCCCTTCCATCTGCTCTAGCTCATACCTTCCCAATCTTTCTTCCACTATGCTCTTATACTCTGTCCTTTTCTCACTATCTTGCAATTTCTCCACTCTTCTCACAGGAGCTGCTTCCTCCTGTTTTCCCCTTCGCCTCCTCAACCACTTTCTTTGCAGCTTTACCTTGGCCATCACTAAGTGATGGTCCGAGACTCCATTCCCCCACCCTCTCCACACCCTTGCATCCAACACTTGTCTTCTCATTCGCTCATCCACACACACGTAGTCTATCATTGCCTTTCGTTCAACAAGTTCACCATCCATCCTCCTCATTACTCTCCATGTATACCGGTGGATCATCTTATGACGAAAGTAGGTGTTGGCTATTGCCAACCCCTTACCAGCACAGATGTCCACCAAAGCACTACCATTCCCATCTACTTCAGCTGGCACACCCCACTGACCAACCACTCCATCCACTCGTACATTCCCAACTTTGCCATTCATGTCTCCAATCAACAGCACTCTCTCGCTCCTCTCAAACTTGTCCATACATGCTTCTACTCTCGCCCAAAACTCATCTTTCACTCTTGCCACTCGATCCTCTGTTGGAGCATACACACATACAATCGCCCATGCTTGTATACCTACTTTCATCCTCACCCATACAATCCTTGCACCCACTGTTCCATACTCTCTTATATTCTCCTTCCACTTCTTGCATATCATCAGACATACTCCCTCTCTTGCCCTCTCATTCTCGCTGACTCCCGCACATATACCTACACCGTATTCCCATTCTCTCATCCTTTCACCCTTCCATTTACTTTCAGTCAATCCACATATATCCACTTTTGTATCCTCAAGCACCTGGACAATCTCTCTCTCTTTCACTTCATCATTCACTCCTCTCACATTCCACGTTCCTACCCTCAGAATGTCCTTTGTCCGTTCCTTAGTCGTCAACGTATGATCTGTCTGGGTCCGAGGCGCTTTATTTCCTTTTTTAGTTAGTTCTTTTTACGGGGTGGGGCACTAACCCACAATTTCACATATTCAATGGATTCCAGAGAGAGAAATTTTTAATAACTGGCTACAGTATTTTCGCCATAGGTCCATGAAGGTATTTTCTTCCTGTTACATGTCGGTTGATCTTTTGGAAGATCAGTAAAGTCTGATCATTAAAGTGTTCCCTAGCCCTGCTGGGACTCGAATGTGGGTCCATGAGGACTCCAAGCCACCTGTCTATACATATTCATACAGACGTTCACATAAACACATATATTCACATGAATAAATATTCAGATACACTTCCATGTACATACATATTCACACGTATACACATAGACATACATTTCTATGGGTACGTAATTAAATACACACATACACACACACAGGTGGGGGTGCTCACCATCCACTCACTCGATGTAGTGCTGCTCTCAGGTGTCTGCCCTTTCCTCTCCTCCATCCTTCTTTCCTTTCATCCTCTTCTGTTTTTCTTTCCTTCATTATTTCCTCGTCCTTCTGCCTAAATAGCTCACTTGGTAAGCTGCTGTACTCACGCAGTTGCAAGCGCTGGGTGCCTTATGCCTCCGGGTGACTTTACGCTCCCTCTTCTGTCTTTCTTCCCTTCATTCTTTCCTCTTCCTTCTGCCTGTGGGTGACTCAACACTGAGTGACAAGCCAAATGGTTTCTGTACACCAGGAAACCATTTACTACGCTGGGTGGTAACCGTATAACCAAATTTTGGCGCCTGGTGGTTTAGTGGGTAATTACGGCGCTCCAATCAGATTGAGCCGGTGAAGGTTTATATCCAAGGGCTGGTTGGCGTTTATTTTTCACGTAATGCCACTCAGAGATGAATGAGACTGGTCACTCTCATCTTAAATGTCAGGATCAACTTGCCTAGCCCAGGACTCCTACGTTCCTCGTGGGGCAACGTAGGATTGGATGATGGGATGGGATGGGATATATATATATATTTACAAATAATCGGGTACATATGTATAAACTTTCATTTTAAAACCCTGGCACAAGGACAACATATACGCTACACTTGCATGTGTACAGTGTACACACACACACACACACACACACACACACACACACACACACACACACCTATCTGTCTATTTATCTGTCTATATAATTATCTATTTGTATGTAACCCCCCCATACACACATCTATCTGTCTATTTATCCATCATCGAATCTATCTATATAATTATCTTTTTATATGTAACCACACACACACACACACACACACACACACACACACACACACACACACACACACACACACGCCCGCCCGCACGCGCGCGCGCCAGGATATTTTATGATAAGGATGTTAGGATAGGTGAGAATGTTCCTTTAGTACATCTAGATTTAATATGAAATTGTTACAGAAAGTAGAAAATATTAAGCCAGGGGTTATAAAGAGGACAACAATGGGGCAGTTAATGATGTGATATTGACTCAGCCATGGGAGAGTTACAGGGTTTGCAGGGCTTGTTGGTGGCCGGTCATTCAGTGACTTCCATCAGGGTGCACTACCCGAGACGAATGCGGGTGACAACCACATCACAGCAGCGAGTGAGAGTGAGGTGCTTACCAAAAGTGTGTTTCACGCCACGTATATTGGCATAGTGCTGGGTGGTGACTGATGGGTCATTCGACATCAGTACTAAGGCCTAGGTCCTCCCCGGCCCCCCTCTCGAGGGGTTTTCCGGAAACTCGCCTTGGATACACGGGGACAGATTGCAGGAAGGGGAAGATTGCAGGCAGCTTGTGCCAGATGATCTGCGTGGTAGTTTCGAGTGTGATCAACTTGACTGGGATCCAGATAATAGAGACACTGTGATCGAGAGCGTGACCCCAATTAAGTTGAGAGTAGAAGGAGGAGAGACGAGGAGAGGGGACGCTTGAGCGTTGCGAGGAAGGACTAGGGCTGTTTGGGAATCGCTGATGATTAGGGTTAAGAGTTTTTGAGAGATAGGAGCAGACAGTTCTCACTGGATACTGCTGGCCCAGCTGGGGACACGGAGGAAGGTGGTGAACATGGGGGGGGGGGGCGATTAATTTAACGCAACCCAGGCATGCAGCCTCCGCCTCACCATTAGAGAGAATAGAGCCGTCAATACAAGCGTGAACTGGACGGTAAGAGCAGGAATGGCCTACCGGGTTATAGGGTTCAGTTATGGAGAACTGAGGAGGGATAGGTGGACAGTTAGCAACAATGGTAGAAAGTGTATAATGAACATCAGAAGTTGTACGGGTCCAGACAGGGGGTAGAGGATCACCAGGGATGGATATGACAAGGTCAACATGGATACAGAAGGATCTTTGTCAGAAAGCTCAAGAAGGGAATAGTGTTAAACGAATCATTTGCAGCCAGGAAGCCATACACAGGAGGTCAGTGCTTCAGATTCGGTCGAGGTGGGTGGCCTCAAAGAGAACATCAGTAAGTCATAAGGAAAAGGACGGAGCAGGGATCGGAAATGTTGTCAGACACTGTGTGACGAAGCAGACACGAAGCATATGAATGTGATCAGTAACAGGACAGAGACTAAGATCAGTGAACATACTGACTGGTAGACTAGGGGCAGTGAAGAATGATACTCATGGCTCGAATTTGTGCACTTAAAGAATTAGGTGTTCGGGAGAGGTAACAGTGAGAGATGGCATGATATATACAGTTAGAAAAGAGTGATTATACATCAGGTAAAATACAGTATACGGACAATGATGTTGACCCCTTAGTAAGGATTCCAAGGTCAAGTCTGCAGTAGGAGACGGGTGCAGAGGGTGTAAACATGCTGGGAGGAGTTAAAGAAGGAGGAGAGAGGGATGCCGAGATAATTATGTTGCCTATAATCGTGTACTACTTAGAGATGACAGCCGACGAGAAAGATGGTTGAATAGGAAAGCCTGTGAGTGGGAGAGCGAAAGAACGGTTTTGTTTCAACAGTGTTGATGATTAACTAACAAGCAGATGCAGCCTGGCCAAAATTAACTTGCAGAACGTGAAGCGTGGCAGGGAAAGAGGACTGGATGCATATATATCATTTGTATAGAGAAACTGGGGAGATGACCAACAGGGCGAAGTTTGTTCAGAAGTTTAAGGAGGAAGGCGCTGATAACCCCACCCTGGAGACTAGTAAGATTGAAGGGTCTGTAGTCATTAAGAATCCCAAAGAACAAATCCGGGAATGGCGATGCGATAAGTAGTTTTTTAAGCCAGTGAAACAGGTGGCAAGAGACACCAAGGATGAGGGCCCGATTTGCGACATCGAAAGCAACTTTTAGATCGATAAAGGCTGTGAGAGTGGTGAAACAAAATGCTAAAATATTTAATTTACCATTAAGCGTTCACTCTGAACATCGTTACAAAGAAAGCAGAGTATGAGGGTAAACTTCAATATGGGAGGGCAAGCTTTGACAAATGGAAAAATAAAGCGGTGGTCGAATCGGTAGAAAGGTGGCCTAGAGTCCTAATGAACACAGGTTCGAATCCCAGCTGGGCTAGGGATCAGTTTAAGGATTTGAGTTTAATTAAAAAAAAAAAAAAAAAAAAAAACTGATCTACCAGAAGACCCACCGACATGTAACTATCTTCATAGACCTATGGCGAAAGTACTGCAGACAGTTTTTTTTTTTTAGTTTTTCTCTTTGAAAATCATGGAATATGTGAAACTGTTTTATTAAAATGCCTCCTTATGACCGAAATTGAAAAGTGCAAAACAATTAGCTGATGCATCAGTTGATGCTACAGCTGATATGTCATATCAACTGAAATTTTCAAGCTGATCAACTCTGTATTTCATAAGAAAGTTGCTAAAAAAAAAAAAAAAAACTCATAGCCGAAAATAAAAACTGCCTTGTAGTAAGCTGATCGTCAAGTGACCCAACAGTTGAAATGTTAAATCAACTCAAAATTCCAATGACCTGGGTATTTCATAAGAAAATTGCTCAGAGCTCTCTAATAGCATATATTCGAACTTTCCTGTAGGTTTCGCAACAGGGAAAGCTTCCCAATTCTAATACCAGTTCACCGATCCTGTATGAGACAGCTCTAATAAAGTATAGACGGTGCGTGTTGGCAATGAAGTGGTGACATATGGAGGTGTATGGTATGTAAGAGGAAATGGAGATGAAGCTTATACTCAGAGTCGGACAAATAGAAAAAAAAAAAAAAAAGAGAGAAGTCCTTAAATAATGTGTCATGACCCAGAGACCCAGAGGTAAACAGAGGCGTTAGACAGGTAAATGTGCTCTCTCAGCTGGAATGTATTACACACAATATTGGCTTTATAACTTCGCTCCCATGGGCCTTTCTTCGATAGCATATATATATATACAGTATATATATATATATATATATATATATATATATATATATATATATATAGATAGATAGATAGATAGATGGATAGATAGATAGATAGATAAATATATATATATATAACATCCACTCACGGGGAAAATGTTTTCAGTACTGCTTAGAGGTTTTTGGGAGGAGGACCTAGCAGTTACGGAGTCCTTACGTACATTTACTGCGAGGCCCTCCAATGGACCTCATGACACCAGTGATTCAGCTTCTTGTTTTTAAGCAGGCTGGTTAAGTCTGGTTTTATTTTAAATCATTAACTGGGTATTTGTATCAGTGTCGTCTAGAATATATATTAAATTGTAGTTTTTACTAATACTGAGAAGTCTAAGTAGACATTAATTTATTAGAAATATTACTTCATATCTGGTGTCATAGTCTATTCCTTTGTCTTCGTACGCCTTTGTGTGTGTGTGTGTGTGTGTGTGTGTGTGTGTGTGTGTGTGTGTGTGTACGCCTTCCCCTCATTATGCAAAGCTTTTATTTTTTAGATATACGAGTTTACGTTAAACATTGTTTCTATCTATCTAACTGTTGCCAGACGCCATAAACCCGTAAGGGGTGGCCATTTGTTTTAAGTTATTTGCTTTACGGGGAGTGGCACTAACCCTCCACCAACCCAATTGTTAACACGTAGGGAGCGCGTATGGTTTGGCTATATGGTTACCACCCAGCGTTTAAATGGTTTCTTGCCTTATAGGAAACCACTTGGCTTGTCACTCAATGTAAAGCTACCTGTAAAGGAAAGAAAAGCAATAAGAAGTGACAGGAAAGATGGGAGAAATGGGAAGAGAGGAGGCAGGCCCAGAAAAAAAATGATAAAGGCTAAGGAAGAAGTAGGCAGCACTACATCAAGTGAGTGGATGATGGTCGCCACCACCTACCACAATTTTGTTTCTGTTATCTTATTTTTATGGTCCTCTGATGATGAAACGTGTGTGCTTCTAAACGTTGGCCAGAAATAAATATGGTGTGGGTCATATCTACGCAAGTGTTCCTGTTAATTATAAGGCTGCGTTTCACAAACCACGAGCATATTGCTTATATATGTAGATGTATATCTATCTATATATCTATGTAAATACATATACTGTATATATACTGTATAGATAGATAGATCATACATACATATATATATATATAGAGAGAGAGAGAGAGAGAGAGCGTAGTATTGGTTGGTGGTGTTTGCATTACATATGAATAGGATTACTGATATGACAGGTGCATATCCATATCTAGTATAGTATTAGTACTTATCAGTTTGTGTGTGTGTGTGTGTGTGTGTGTGTGTGTGTTTGTGTTCATTTCATCTATGTATTTTGTTTGTACTAATATTTTCCTGGGTAATTATATATTTAGTATAACTGTTATTGTATAAAGCCAATGTGTTCACGTATGAGTTCTGCTTACACCAGAAGGTAGCAGTATCAAGTGAAATAGACCAGTGGTACCAGGGGAGGACAGAATGATGAAAAACCAACTGTTGTATAAGTATACAACAAGCAGAGGAGGAAAGCGGATGGTTGGAAACCTTTTACCCGCTTCCGTTACGTCACGAGAGAGAGACTCAGGCCCGTAGCTATCCAAGGCGTAATAAAACATTTTTCCTATCTACGTGGCCTTGGCCGAGCTTAGGACGGGCAGACGGTTCAGGGAGTCCCAGCTTACGGACGCTAAGGAACCATATGTGATGCCTGGGCAACAACATGACGTGATGCATGCTCATAATATTGTACTTAACATGACGTGATGCATACTCATAATATTGTACTTAACATGACGTGATGCATGCTCATAATATTGTACTTAACATGTCCATGTTGACTACTGCCAGTATTTTAGTCTAAGTGTGGTAGTTCATATTATGCATATTACCCTCGAAGGTAGGCTTGCCCTACCACGCTTCCTCCTCCCTCCCTCCTCCACCTCCCTTTCTCCACACCACTATATTTTCCATTGTAACAGATTTTATTTCCTGTGATTTGTACTTTTTCATCATAGCAAATATTCACACAGGAAAACTTTAAGAAAAAAATAAGGCACTGATTTTATCATGAAACTAACTTTCTGCTTCCATTATTAACGTAAATATACACAGCACAGATGCGAGGCTTGCCATACCGTGCTTCCTCCTCCCTCCCTCCTCCATCTCCTCCCTTTTTTCACTCCACTATATTTTCCACTATAAAAGATTTTTTTTTTTTCCTGTGATTTGTACTTTTTCATCATGACAAGTGTATACACACGAAAACATTCAATAAAAATTAAGGGACTGATTTCATCATGACAAAACACTCTGCCTCCATTATTGACACAGATAGACACAGCGCTGGTGCGAGGCTTGCCCCACCGCACTACCGTCCTCCCACCTTCCTCCACCACCTCCCTTTCTCCACTCCCTAACTCCTCTTCCATCTCCTCATCCATGCCAATATCCCCCTCTCCAGGATCGTCAATACCCTCTGAACCATTCCTATCATCAGGAATAGCAGACGAATGTAAAGGGGGAAATGATATGGGCGCACAGTGAAGGACTCACATGACCCACCCTCCTCATGCGACGCATAAATATCGACACTCATCAAGGTGGTCGCTTTCCTTAGAGGAAGAGTCACTCTCTCCACTCACAAGTGGCGATAATGTCACCTCGAGTTCTCTCCCTATCTCATCGTACTATCACTAAGGCCTTTTCTTTTCTGGCCTTTGGACTTCATTGGCGTTGAAGTCATCAGCTACGGGCATTCAGCTGAGGATTCAGACACAGGGAAAACTTTCTGCGTAGGTCTATCCATTACAGAAGTAGGCAGGTAACTGATGAATGACTTGGATGCATGTAGGAGAGTTGCCAGTGGCTGCGTGTGGTGGAAATAACCCATGGAATATTCAAACAATGTGGCAAAACACTAGATTGTGTGGTCTGTGCATGCCATCCCAATGTCCCCGGGTTGTCATGTATACATGTCACCTGGACACGATTGAATACAATCATTTTAGGGTAGCCAGAATCGAATTTAAAGGATACCGTCAGACTGAAGGACTTAAGTGCAAAGTATTAGAAAATGCAGCACATGAGTCTGGTAGAACTGTACATGATTTATTCAATAAACTGTATTTTTGTTTCATATACAGAACAGTAGTATTCTGTGGATTTCATTGACCTCTTAGGATGCCTCTAATGATTCATCAAATTTGTGCTGGTGTAATATTTGACCCCTTGTAGAATGTGACAGATGATGAAGAGGTGCCTTCATGTAGTGGCACTAATTCAACCACGTGGTATTGCTGTCCAGTTATAATAAGGAAATCCTTGCTGAGTAATATTTGTAAATGTGACAATATACAAATCTTAGCATAGGCCTTGTGTGGTTGAATCTGTGATTGAAATGCAGGGCACATTTATTCAGGTGGTTATGTGACAGAATAGAGTTGCAAACCCCATCAGTTCAGTTACCTTTTTTTTCATTAACACCTGCTGCCTCTAATGACTTTATTCAGCCTAGGAGAGATATCCAACAGGGAGTATTAGATGAACATCCCATTAATCCCTTCAACACCAATATATTTTGTCATGTAGTGGATAAAAGCAGTAGCATACGAAGTTAGTACCACCACACACACACACACACACACACACACACACACACACACACACACACACACAGATAAATGTAGACAGAGAGGAAGATATATGGATAGACAGATACATGGAAAGATAGGTATTCAGATGGACAGATAGAAAGGATAGTGCTAATCTTACATGTTTGCCTGACTTGGTTCGAGATGTAACTGCCGCCAAAATGTAAACACAGAGATGAAAGTGCCATTACAACAGCAATAATTAGCAACCTGGGTCGGATTCTTAAAGCTCAAAAATCCTTGCAAGTCCGCCATCTCTGGGCGTAAGAGCAACTTTTCACAGGTGCATATTCTGGAGCCCTTGGAAAAGAGTGCAAACCCTGTGTGGCGTTGTCAATTCCCCTCTTGGAGGTGCGCCATTTGAGGGGCAGTCGTAAGTACATCGTAATCCTTATAACTCTCCATTTTTTTTTTTTAGGTAACTCAAACAGTCTCCAAATCCTTAAAGTTAAATCACGCATCCAGTAATCCTTAAAAGCATACAACTGTTGCTATTCTACCAAAAAAAAAATAAGTACAAGAGGCAGTGGACCTGTCAGGACCCCATATTATAATACATCTCATAGCATGAGGGATACATATATAGATAAATAGATAGATAGTAGATAGGAGCACCAGTCAAGGTGTGGGAATGGGAAGTGTGTCAGCGAGAGTCGACCAAAGGAAATGTGTCTGCATTTCTGTAAGGAATGCCAGGAGTGCACTATGTTACAGGAAACGCTACATACACACAGACACACGGACTTCTCGAACATTCACATGCGTCTTGCACACGTGACACTAGCCCTCCTAGGGCAGGATAAGAGAGTTAGAGGGCAGAAAGGGGCTAGCCATAGAACTGAAAGGTCGTGGAGAGAGGAAGAGAAAAGAGAGGTCCAATGAGACTTACCTAGTAAATTACGTTCCTGTGTAATATATACACTGTTCAACTTAGACTCTTCCTTGAAGATAATAGATCATGATCAAGACCCTGCATCCATCTTTAACTTCTCCTGGCTTCAATGCACGATACCTAAACCAAATCTCAAGATTAACAAATTACAAGCTCAAGATTCACATATATAGTTGGTGGCAGCAGAACGAACGTCGTCTTCAAATCTACAGTGAATTTCTATAAAAGCAGGCAAGCCTGTAACCAATATCAGCTTCATTTCTACAGTTGATTGTACACAATCAAGAAACTACAATTCTACGATCAGGTAACCACAAGCGAGTATACAGGAAGAAGAATGAGTTTACAAGTTTAAGAGTTTAGGCTACGAGTCTACAAGCCTACGAGTCTACAAGTCTATGAGCCTACGAGCCTACAAGTGTACAGCTGAGTCTATATTATCAAGATAGAAAACAAACAATACCTCTTACAACCAGCAACTCACAACCAGCTCCTGACAGTATTCTCTCCAACCCCCCCCCCCTCCGTCTCCCTGATCATCACGCTGATGTAGAGGTGAAGAGGTCACACGACGCCGTGCCGGTAGTTTAACAAAATTTTGATACAAACAATCTTCCAATTTCTACGACGAACCAACGAACTACAACCATCTACGATCAACTACACGTAACAAGTCTACAAGTTGTTTCTATAATCTTCTACACGCACCTACAAGTAGCGACATTTTTCATCCCACAACGAGTAAATCACAAGAAAAAAGGAGCGAGAATACATCGAGATAGAAAACAAAACAAGCAAACGCAGAGCGAGAGTTAACTCACAACCCACAACTACATCATCCCCCACCTGACACCACCCTTCTCTCCAACCTACCCACCACTTCCACCACTACCACAACGCTGAGGCAGGGGTGATGACGGCAGCAGATACCAGATCCCTCACTCACCTCTCACCTTACTCATCGTTACTCAACATTACTCACCGTTACTCATTTGCTCACCACAGCTACCAGAGTGTGAGAAGTCGACGTTGCTAGCGTTTTGCTGAGAAGCTGAGGACACCCCACAATACGCCAATCAACTCACCACCTGCACGGTCACTAACACCATTCCCACCACGGTAAAACTTAGTGAGTTACATAGTTACTTCATTTATACAAAACACAGTGGTAGACAAAAACTTCTGCACAAACATATAAAAACGTGCTGTATAGTTACAACTTACGTACACATACCTATTTCAATAATCTGCATAATTCAATCACTAAATACTTACACCAACAATAAATATTCCACACTGTATATATTCATTCATTTACTGTAGCATTTATTTCCTACTAACGAGTGTTACCATTTATACCTATATAATATACGTGTTTCATACATACAACTATACATTATTACATCCACAAAGTAATAAAGAAAATATATGATCACAGTTACTCAGTAAACGATTAAAAGAACTGTATTAAACATTTATTAATTAAAGCTACCTAGTGGAAACAGACAAATTAAGTTACAAGAAAAACCAGGAAGAAAAAAATGGCCAACACAAATGACGTTAGCAAGAATAAACAACATCATCCACACAATCGTGAAGACAAAGATTGCCACACAGTGCTGACACATATATTGCCCACGATACGTACATATGAACAAGTGAGTGTATATAGTTAATGTTGTATATAGTGTACATATATTCTTTATATATATTAACAAAATATGGGGCTATATAATATCTTTCTCAATATTATCTGTGCAATATAGTTACTAAGCCTTAAAAATGGGACCCAAGGGAATTAACTAGCAATTATGCAACATAGGACAACACCGAAAAAAACGTAGACAAACGAAGAAAAACAAACTATAGAAAATCAATACACACACACACACACACACACACACACACACACACACACACACACACACACACACACACATACAAACAAAAAGTACAATAAGATCGCATAACAAACAAATGAAAATAAGTGTAAATGTTACTATAAATACCACAATACAACATAAACTCCTTCTATAAGTAAAAGAAAGAGCAAATTCTTGTTCTCCACGAGCCAGTGGCGAGGCACATCATCACAATCATCGACTGCAGCATGACCGGATTAGCAATGTCAGGACTGCAGTTACTACAATATTACTGCAATTACTACAGCTATGTAACGACAAACGATTGCATTACTGCTACAATTATGCAACTACAAACGATAAGTAACAATTACAATACAATTATGTACAATACAATTATTGTGTAACAATTATGTAATAATTCATACAATGTTAATACAATTCTATATTACTACAATGTTACTACAATTTAACTACAATGTTATACAAATATTTTACAGTTGCTACAGTTATGTAACTACAAACGATATGTAACAATTATAATACAATTCTATCTATCTATCTATCGCCAGACGCCTCAATCCCGTTTGGGGTGGCCACAAACAAATCGCCTCCAAGTCGCCCTGTCCCCCGCCATTTCACTGCCCTGCTCCAAACTCACACTCCCTTCTCTCAAATACCTCTCCACCCCATCCCTCCATCTCATCCTCGGCCTCCCCCTCCCTCTTCCCCCCCTCCACCTCACTCACATACACTCTCTTCGTCAGTCTTTCACCCTCCATCCTCTCCACATGGCCAAACCACCTCAGTGTGTTCCTCATAACGCTCCCTATCACATCCACATCAACACCGCAACGTTCCTTTATATCCTCATCCGTCAGCCTATCTCTCCATGTGACTCCACAGGCTCCTCTTAAAAAACTCATTTCCACTGCTCTCACTCTTGACTTGTGTCCTTCCAACAACGTCCAAGCTTCACTTCCGTACGTTAGAGTTGGTATCACAATACTGTCATGTAGTAACTTTTTCACTTCCATGCTCACTTCCCTGTTTCTTATCACTGCTTTCAAAGAACCAGCAACCTTTCTTCCCTGCTGTACCCTTTCAAGCACTTCACCCTCCAAACCTCCATCCTTACTCATCACATTACCCAAGTACTTAAACGTACTCACATTTTCCAATTCCTCACCATCCAACCTCGCTGTACATTCACTGATTTCACCTCTCTCAAAGACCATCATTTTACTCTTCCCTACATTCACCTTCAGATTCCGTTTCTTACACTCCCAAACTCATCCACCAAGCCTTGCAGCTCCCCTTCGTCTTCACTCAACAACACAGTATCATCTGCAAACAACAGTACAGGGAGTTTCCAAACACTATCCTCTCTCACCAGGGCCACTCCAACATCCACTACCCTACCTTGTACCTCTTTTATTACCCCATCCATGTACAGATTGAACAACCATGGAGACATGACACATCTCTGTTTCAACCCAACTTTCAAAGAGAAAAATTCACTTAGTTCACCATCGACACGCAATGCAGCCTTCGCACCATCGTACATACTCTTCACAGCATTCAACAACTTCCCATCTACTCCATATATTCTTAACACTTTCCACAATCCTTGTCTATCCACCCTGTCATATGCTTTCTCCAAATCCATGAAAGCCGCATACAACTTCTTTCCCTTCTCTAGAAACTTTTCCACTAAAGATATAAGAATGAAATAATACAATTATGTACAACAAAAATACAATTGTGTTAACAATTCATGCAGTGTTACTACAATTATGTGTTACCAGAATCATCATACAAATTAGGTGGAATATTATACATTTCTAAAGGGATAACTCCATATGTAATGTAATGACCTAGCAGTATTACCATTGCACAATTATATGCGTATGTCTGTTATCCATACACATTTTACATTATGTTATACAATATTTTATAATCAATTTAACTATAATGCATTTGCTCCATTATGTATACTGTACAATTTGTTTAAAATGTATTATGTTTCTAGAATATTATTAGGTCAGTACATTATCATCATGAATATTATGTCTATACAAAAATATAATCAATATTATTATTAATAGATTAGAGTGTGTCACTGATGAATGTTGTCGGAAGATCGCCAGCTGGCGTGACCGAACAATGTCGGGAGTCCATATTATAAAAATACAACTCATAGCATGATGGATAGATAGATAGATAGATAGATAGCACCAGTCAAGGTGTGGGAATGGGAAATGTGTCAGCGAGAGTCAACCAAAGGAAATGTGTTTGCATTTCCATAAGGAACTCAGGCGTGCAATATGTTACCAGAAACGCTACATACACACAGACACACGGGCTTCTCGAAGATTCACATGCGTCTTGTACACGTGTCACTATCCCTCCTAGGGCAGGATGAGAGAGTTAGAAGGCAGAAAGGGGCTAGCCATAGAATCGGAAGGTTGTACAGAGAGGGAGAGAGAGAAGAGGTCTAGCAAGACAAGTCTGGGAGGTAACAGTGGGACTCTATACTTAACTCGTGTGTGAGAGACTTTAGTTGATCCTTTCAAAACTATACATAGTCCCATACTAATCTTTATACCTCTCCAGTCATTGCATGACAATGGGAACTTAGATTATCTACTTACAAACCTACTCACATATAACTACCGCCCGTCCAAGAATATAACTTACGCATAACTGATCTACCAAACACACAACAAGAAGCTACGAAGTTATACGAGAGACCGTCGTTGACGATTAAAATATACTATATCGAATTAAATACTACTTCAATAAGTAGTAAAACTTAAATTGTTGGCCAATATAGCCTTTACTGGAAGCATATTACAGCCTCATTACATAATTTTCACATAATTTGATCAACCAAGCTGGTGTAAAAAAGAAACTCTACGTGATACAATGTTGAAAATATTATGAACCGAACGTACAGAAGTGTGATCAAAACTACTTTAGAGGCATCGCATAGCAATCCATCCTGTTGCACCAAGGATCACGGATTTTGTAACTCACAGATACTCACAGAGGAATCTGAGCCAGTGACCCCAGCTCAAGATCTCTCGTATTATCTCTTGCGATTGTGTGGCCATTGTGGTGTAGTTCAGTAGAATCAGTACTCATACTTTTGTTCCTGATTTTTCCAAACTTCATCCAGTTTCCTCTAAAGCTCAGCCACTGTTGTAGTGTTCACCACTGCTTCAGGATGACTATTCCATGTATTCATTTCCCGATTACAGAAGGCAAATTTCCTTATATTTAATTTTGCTCACTGCTTGTAAATTTTATTATGTCCTCTGCAGATCTTTTGAAGAAGCCTCCACCAACCAATTCATCATATATACCATTCACAATCTTGAAGGTCTCAATCATATCGCCTCTAGATCTTCTATATGCGAATGTAGGGAGGTCAAACTTTTTTAGTCACTCTTGGTATGGTAGGTCCTTAAGTGTAGGTATTAGCTTCAAGGTACCAGTATCACTCTATCGCTCTTTTTGTATCTGGCTATGATGTTTGCTTTTTTGTAATCTGCAGGCTTCTACTGTAGGCATGGTACCCCTGATTGTAGCACTGCAAACGCGGCAACAGTCCAATGGAAGCATGCTTTTCGAAACCCTTGAATCCTTTGGCAGTGAATGACCAACATCTTGTACGATTTAAGACTCCCACGCCAGGAAATTCTCGCCGTGCGCGAGGACTTGGGGTGAGAGCTTGGGAGGCAAATACATCGAGCTCATGCTCTTCCTGTGCACATTCAAGTATTAGTTGGCCACAGGTTTTATGCAAGTGGTAGTTTCCAGTCTGTGGTTGGCGATGTTACTGGGATATGCCAGTCACTTATCAGCAGGGCAGTGAACAATGTAACTGAACAGCTTTATAGAAAGGCCTTAATAGTGTCACTGGCGTAGTTACCCCAGTAGCGAATGGGTGAAATAAAAATAGGATGATAATGAAAGGAGAGAGAAGCGAGCCTCAAGGACAGTAAATAATTTTACTTATCAGTTTTGCTGCCTATAAGGGTAAACCCAAGCGGTCACTTTTGCCTTCTCAACTGATAAGACACCAGTTGTTTTTCTCACAATTTACGCAGAAAGTTCCTCTTGTCCTTGAACTATGGGTGTGACATAATGTGGGAGGAGCAAAAGTAGGCATATTTGCCAATTAGAGGCCTAAATGGCGCTTTCGTCACGTTCTTGATGGCACGCAATTGGTTCTGTCTGAAGTGTATGAGGCCCTCATTGGTAGCAGGTGGCTCTATTGTTTCTGTATGGGCAGAGATTATTTTTAAGACAGCCTAGAGGTTAATTAGCTGAGAAAGGTGGAGTAAGACTCCTTTATAAGCTCCAGGAAAGTGTGAAGAGACAGATTTTTATCTCATTTTGTACACACACCCCTGTACACATTGTCATTTGTATACATTTGTACACATTTACTGTCACGTTACACTTTTGTCACATTGTGTTGCATTTTTCCCCAACACTACTCAATACGTGACTTTGATTACAAAACACACTGTTTGTGTACAATTTCCCATTTTTGATTCACTCCTCCATTTACACTAGTGTGTGATTTATACCTGGATTTAACCTCCGAAGTCTCCACTTTTCCTCAAGCTTTGTGAGTACTTAGCTTCCACTGAGTGTATTCTGGTTAGGCAAGAAATAACTTGTTTTATATTTTGTATCCTGAGGCCTATAAGAATCCTCCCCTTTTCTAAAACGAACCCTGGTTTCTTCTTTGGTTGTGTATGTTATAGTGTACAGTAAAGTTAAGTTAGTTTTCCTAAACTTTATCTTATCCCTTTTGGTGCTTAATTAAGGGTTAAGAGTGCACCGTAATATACACCCCCATAACAATTTGCCGACCTTCTGGCCAGGATAGCTCTGTGACATAATATTGGCAACCTTGGCCACATACACAGTGCTTACTCTTAACCTACTTAACTGTAATAAGTAATCATGGCCCTAATGAGTGATAGTGATGTAAAAGCCTTTTTGGATTCTAAGCCTTCTCCAACCAGAGTGAAAACACTCACAAAACACGAGCTCATATTGCTTGCCCAGGCCTTACAGTTGAGATTTCCTGCCTCAGTTACTAAGACTAAGTTACTTGATTTAATATTGGACACCATGTTTGAGCAAAGTGAGTTTTCTGTAGCTAGTTCTGAGCCATTTGATACTGCACAAGGTGTTGACCCTGAGCCTTTGGCATCGGAGATACCTGGCCCTAGTGATTTTTCTGCTCATGACACTGGTGACAAAGTGCAACTTGAGTTAGCCAGAATTAAGCTGAGGGAACTAGAAGTGCAAGCAAAAATGAGAGAACAAGAAGTGCAAGCAAAAATGAGGGAACAAGAATGGAATGCCAAAATGAGGGAAATAGAATTACAGGCTCGAATGAGACAAAAGGAAATGGATCACGAATTCAGACTGAAGCACCCTGATGGTTTACCTAGAGCTGGTGGTTCATCTGCCAAGGAATCTTTCGATGTTGCTAGGAACATTAAGCTAGTACCTCCCTTTAATGGGGAGGCTCCCCACATACAGCTCTTCTCAATAGGGTGGAGTCAAAGGCTTTTCGTCTCATTAACTCTCCTCCTCTTACCGACTCCCTTCAACCTCTGTCTCTTCGCCGCACTGTTGCATCTTTATCTCTTTTCTATCGCTACTATAATGGTCACTGCTCCTCTGAACTGTCTGCTTGCATTCCTCCACCTCTACGACGGGCGCGTAGCACCCGTCTGGCAGCAAACTCTCATCCTTTTTCTGTCCAACTCTCTAATGCAAGAGTTAACCATTACTCCCAGTCTTTCATTTATGCAACAGGTCAGCTCTGGAATTGTCTCCCTCTGTCTGTATTTCCTGCTGCCTATGATCTCCAGTCTTTCAAACGCAGTGTGTCCAGGCATCTCAAAATGATCGGATCTTGAATTTGGCTCTATATTGTATTTTGTTTTTCTCTTGGAGGGAACTGTTACTGCGGGCTCATGGCCTTTGGTTCCTTCTTCCTCGCATAAAAAAAAAAGAAAAAAAAGATGTCACCAAGTATTTCCATATGTTTGAAAAGGTAGCAGGTCGTCTCTCGTGGTCAAAAGACTCTTGGACAGTGCTGCTGCAGAGTGTTTTGAAAGGAAAGGCTCAAGAGGCTTATAGTTCTTTATCTGTTGATCAAAGTGCCAACTATGACTGTTTAAAAGATGCCATTCTCAAAGCATATGAACTCGTGCCAGAGGCATATAGGCTTAAATTTAGATCCACCTTTAAACAGAAAGATCAGACTCATGTGGAATATGCTAGAGTACTCACAGACTTATTTGATCAATGGTTGCATTCTAAGAAAGTTGATGATTTCTGTAAACTTAAAGAATTAATGATCTTGGAGAACTTCACTGGTAAGATAGATAGGGATGTGGCTACATACCTAGTGGAAAAAGATTTAGATACCCTAGCTGAGGCTGCTGTTGTAGCAGATAACTATAGTATAATTCATAAGCATGAACGTAAGCCTCAGTTATTTGTTAAGGGTAGGAGAGTGAACCAACCATTTTTTGTGAACCCTTCTTCTGGTAATGGCATGTTTTTTTTTTCTTTTTTTATAAATAACAGAATGGAGGAAGGAAAAACAAATGGGTAAAAAAAAATAATCCATACACCAGATTACTGGTGTCCTCTGTTCATAAAATATCTGTAACAGTTAGACTTGAACAGTTGTGGGTTGAAATTTGGAGGAAAACAACTCTGGGGAAGCGAGTTCCAGAGAGATGCAGTTCGGGCAATGAAAGAATTCTGATAAGCAGAAGTTCTGAAATATGGTTGAGTGACATTCCAGTCATGAGAACTACCAGATGCCCGTGTGGCACGAGGGAAGGCATGGAGAGGTGGCACCATGGACGCAACTTCGTCTGAGCATTTGCCAAAAAAATATCTGTAAAATAATGCACGGGAGGCAACATTCCTTCTTACTTGCAGGAGAGGTAGTTTATATGTAATGGCAGGGTTGTTAATGATTCTAACAGCTTTATTCTGAATTTTGTCTAGCTGTCTTAATGCAGCCTCTCCACGACCATTCCACAAGGGTGAGCAATATTCAAGCTGAGAGCGCACATGACTCTTATAAATTATAGCCAACTGCTCATCGGCGAAGAAGTTACAGACTCAGCACAATAATCCAAGTTTCTTTGAGGCGGTATTAGCAAGTGATCTGACATGAGAGGTCCAGCTGAGGGCACTGTTAAGTGAGACACCAAGAATTTCAATACTTTTGGAGATGGGAATATTAGTAGCACTGAAGGTAATGTACGAATCTGGCAATATCTGTCTATTAGTAAACTGTATATATTAGGTTTTACTAGCATTAAAAGAGACAAGGTTGTTTTGTCCCCATTCACTGATTGTAGATAGATCTTGATTTGTTAATGTCAAGTGACACTAGTGGGAACACTGCAGCCCCAGAGCATGTTAGTTCTACGAAAGTAAGTGAGGACAGTGTTGCCAGAGGGTCAAGAAAGTGTCAGGTTTTGCCAGTATTGCCAGAAAACGGGGCACTTGGAGGATTGGTGTTGGAAAAAACTAGGGAAAAATCCTTCTACGAAACCTGTTTCTTTGATAAACTCTTGGGGATCTTTTGACACCAACAGAGAGCAGCCACCCACAGATATTGTTAGCGGTAGTCAGACCCAACCCCAGCAGGTGCATATTGTTGATAAGGCCATAGTGGAGTCGTCAGTGATGGATAGACAGACTCCTGTAGAGCCATTGTTAGAAACTAGTAAGACTGGGGCAGTGCAGCCGTCAGGTTCAGGTGAGAGTGGTGATAAGACTCCATCAGAGTGTCCTCCCCCAAGCAGTACTCAAAGTGACTCCTTCCCAGGTCATTTATTTGCTAACTTTATTTCTAAGGGGTTAGTTTCAGTTGATGGAAAAGGTGGTAGGGAAGTCACTATGCTTAGAGACACAGGAGCTTCACAGTCACTAATGTTGAAGGGGATTGTTGATGTAGATGACCCTAATGAATGTGTCTTGTTGCAGGGTATAGCTGAGTTTGTATCTGTTCCCCTAGTTGAGGTGAAGCTCCAGTCAGAGTTAGTTACTGGTTCAGTGCGTGTGGGTGTTTTTGACCAGCTTCCTGTACAAGGGGTCACTTTCCTTTTGGGTAATGACCTGGCGGGAGGACAGGTGAGTGCTGTTCCCTGCATGTCAAAAACTCCCCTGAGTGAGGATAGGACTAAAGAGTTGGAAGATACATGTCCTAAATTGTTTCCTGCATGTGCTGTAACTAGAGCTATGACGGCAAAAGCCAGCCATGAGAATGTTGACAATAATGGCACTGGCAATGCCGATGATGATATTGGGCTTGGTGATACCTTTTTTGCCCAGTTAAATGACTCAGAGGTTGATGATTCTCCCCAAACTGATCCAAGTGGAAAGTTAGGTGATATGCAAAGATCTGATCCAGAGATTACTACTTTAGTTGACTCAGCAGTTAGGGAAAATGTGAGTCTGAACGGACAGAGTGTTATTATTTAACCCGCGGCGTCCCGGGGACGTACTTCCACGTCCTCACGTTTTGTCACAGCTAATCCCGGGGACGTACTTCAACGTCCTGCAATTGCAAGGTTCATAATCTCCACAATTTTCAATTTTCGCAAGTCATTTTTGGTACGTATACATGTGACACCTTCCTCAACAAGATGCCAGGCAGAGACAATGCCTTACCCAGCATGACCTCCTCCCCCCCCCTGCATGCCATTGTCTCAGCAATTCACCTGTTATCAGTGACCTGGCCAGTATAGCCATGTCATGCCACGGTACGAAATTCAGGGCCAGAGTGATTCCCCAATCAATGACAATGTGGAGGACAAACTTTACATAGCATTACAGGAAGAAACAGTTAGAAATGATGATCAGGTAATGTGGCAAAAAAAGGTCAGGTATTAGTGAGTGAAACAATGCTTATAATGCCTATATTACTGCTTGAAAACCAATATACTCTTGTACTACATATAAATTCGTAACAGTAAATAAATAAATACCGTTTATGAGTGGTGTGAAATAGTTATCCTCCCATAGAACTCGTTTTCTTTGGTGCCAGCCTGATAGAAAACCCAGTAAGATAAGGAGGCTCTCCTACCTGTAATGAGTATTTTAAACCTCAGGTGAGCGATTTCTCTATGAATTTTCGATGTTTCTCACCAAAAGCTAAAGTTTTAGCAAAAAAAAAAAAGGGTCGAAAAATGGTCGGGATTGGGGGGTACCAGTGGTCAAAAAGTGGTCGGGACGGGGCGGGTTAAGGCCAAATAACGTGTTAATGAGAAGATGGAGACCTCCTAGTGTTGCTCATGATAACGAGTGGGAGACTGTACATCAGGTGGTGGTTCCAAGAACCTATAAGCAAAAAATTATGTCCATTGCTCATGACTCTTCTTTAGCAGGTCACTTAGGGGTGAGGAAGACTCTCTCCCGCATCTGGCAGCATTTTTACTGGCCTGGAATCCGTCGAGATGTCTCCCGGTTCTGTAGGTCATGTCACACCTGTCAGCTTGTCGGTAAGAGCAATAAGCCCATCCCTACAACTCCTTTGATTCCTCTACCTGTGTTTGAGACCCAATTCACTAGAGTCCTTGTGGACATTGTTGGCCCTTTGCCTAAGACCTCTTCAGGCCACCAGTACATCCTCACAATGTTAGACATGGCCACTAGATATCCTGAAGCCATTCCTTTGAGAAATATTTCAGCTAAATTGGTTGTAAAGGAGAGGCTAACATTCTTTACCCGTTTTGGTCTCCCTAAGGAGGTGCAGTCGGATCAAGGCAGTAATTTTCATTCCAAACTGTTCAGCCAAACCCTTAAGGAGTTAGGAATCTCACAGATCACTTCCTCAGCATATCATCCTCAGAGTCAAGGTGCATTAGAGAGGTATCACCAAACTTCGAAGAGTATGCTCAGAAAACTATGTGTTGAGGAAAAGGAATGGGACAAGTGTTTGCCTTTCCTACTTTTTGCAACCAGAGAGGCATCGAGCGAGTCCTTGGGCTACTCCCCACTTCAGTTAATCTTTGCCCATGAAGTAAGAGGTCCCCTTAAACTCCTCAAAGAACAATGGGTCAAGGATGATGACCAAATTAACATGCTAGACTATGTGTCAAAATTTAAAGAAAGACTATTCTATAGTATAGAAGTAGCCAGGGCACACTTGGAGTCCTTTCAGGAGAAGATGAAGAGGTGGTATGACCACTCTAAGAAAGTTAGGCACAGAGTGTTTCACCCAGGAGATCAAGATCTTGTCTTCCTTCCCATTCATGGTCAGCCTCTGCAGGCAAGTTTTGTGGGCCCTTATCTAGTGGAAAAGAGGGTAGGTGAAGTAAATTATGTCATTTTAACCCCAGACCGGAGGAAGGAACAAAGATTGTGCCATATAAATATGTTGAAGGAGTACCACAGGCGAGACGTGGACCCCCCTGGTGCTGTATGCGTGGTGTTGGCTGTCGAGTTTGTGGACCCCCCTAGTGCTGCATGCGTGGTGTCGGCTGTCGAGTTGGCGGAGGACGAGGGCTGCCCTTTGACTTTGGACCAGATGACCAGTTGGAGAGAAAACCAGGAAGCTTGGAGTACACTGACTGATAAACTCTCCCACTTGACTGCAGAGCGGTGTGCCGAGCTTGTTGCCCTGCTCAGGAAGTTCCCTGATGTCTTCCGGGACACCCCAGGACGGACGGAAGTGGCACAGCACGATGTGGACGTTGGAGATGCCAGCCCTGTAAAGCAGTCCCCCTACCGAGCTAGTCCTCAGAAGCAGACCATCATTCGAGAGGAGCTGAACTACATGTTGCAGCAGGAGTTAATCGAGTCCTGTCAAAGTCAGTGGTGCTCCCCGGTCATAGTGGCTCCAAAACCCGATGGGTCAGGTGATGTTGTAGTGTACACTGATTATCATCCTCTGAAATTTTTGTCCCGATAAAAGGACAAAATTCTTAGACTGGCCCGCTGGGCCTTATTTTTGCAATCATACTCCCTTGATGTTAGACATGTAAATGGTGTTAGTAATGTTTTAGCAGATTACCTGTCCAGAACTTGATTGTACCGTATCCAGAAATTTCCCCTTGGGGAATTTCTTCTATCAGGAAGGGAGGTGTCACTGGCGTAGTTACCCCAGTAGCGAATGGGTGAAATAGAAATAGGATGATAATGAAAGAAGAAGCGAGCCTCAAGGACAGTAAATCATTTTTCTTATCAGTTTTCCTGCCTGTAAGGGTAAACCCAAGCAGTCACTTTTGCCTTCTCAACTGATAAGACACCAGTTGTTTTTCTCACAATTTACGCAGAAAGTTCCTCTTGTCCTTGAACTATGGGTGTGACATAATGTGGGAGGAGCAAAAGTAGGGATGTTTGCCAATTAGAGGCCTAAATGGCGCTTTCGTCACGTTCTTGATGGCACGCAATTGGTTCTGTCTGAAGTGTATGAGGCCCTCATTGGTAGCAGGTGGCTCTATTGTTTCTGTATGGGCAGAGATTATTTTTAGGACAGCCTAGTGGTTAATTAGCTGAGAAAGGCGGAGTAAGACTCCTTTATAAGCTCCAGGAAAGTGTGAAGAGACAGATTTTTATCTCATTTTGTACACACACCCCTGTACACATTTTGTCATTTGTACACATTTGTACACATTTACTGTCGCGTTACACTTTTGTCACATTGTGTTGCATTTTTCCCCAACACTACTCAATACGTGACTTTGATTACAAAACACACTGTTTTGTGTACAATTTCCCATTTTTTATTCACTCCTCCATTTACACTAGTATGTGATTTATATCTGGATTTAACCTTCGAAGTCCCCACGTTTCCTCGAGCTTTGTGATTACTTAGCTTCAACTGAGCGTAAATTGGTTAGGTAAGAAATAACTTGTTTTATATTTGTATTCTGAGGCCTATAAGAATCCTCCCCTTTTGTAAAACGAACCCTGGTTTCTTCTTTGGTTGTGTATGTTATAGTGTACAGTAAAGTTAAGTTAGTTTTCTTAAACTTTATCTTATCCCTTTTGGTGCTTAATTAAGGGTTAAGAGTGCACCGTAATATACACCCCCATAATAAGAGAAATTAAATTGCCTGGTATTCAGCTGGAAATACAGAGTCAAACATGGATTTTTTTGGATTAATAGATTTCCAGATACTCTTGGTGCAATTGATTGTACACACATCCCCCATTAAAGACCCAGTTGTAGATGAACATTTGTACATTAGTAGAAAAATCCTTCATTTGCTGAATATACAGGCTGTGTGTGACAGCAACATAATAATCAAGAATGTGGTTGCATATTACCCAGGATCAACCAACGACTCATTCATAAACATTGGAAGTACCCTTCACTGTAGATTGGCTAGTGGTGAATTGGAAGATTCCCGTCAGCTAGGTGAAAAATTACAAAGTGCTTTCTCAGCTCTAAGACTGTTACTCTGCACTAAATATACATGGTGGTCCAAGTAATTTTTCTAAGATGCAGTGGACTTTAAAAACCATGTAGAGTAATTGTTCTTCATACGAGATGTTTGGTCGGAGTTTTAGCCTTTGTAATCGCGCCTCTTAAGTCTCTAACAACTCCCACATAGAGGGACCAATAGTGACTTTTTTTCATTTACTTATGTGGTCGTTAGTATGCTTTGTTTTTCATTAAACCATAAAATGACAGTTTTTCTTTGGGTAATTTATTTAATTTCCTGTTTCAAATTGATTGTACTCTAGACTGTAATTATTTAATTTTTCACTCCTATTCATTTTTCTGATGTGGAATTTCATGGCACACAATATATTCATCTTGCACATTATGTTAGATGAATTGTAAATAAAAAATGTCTATCTATCTATCTGTCTGTCTATTTCCAAACGCCTCAATCCCATAAGGGATGGCCTGAGACAAATCGCCCCCATGTCGTCCTCTCCAACGCCATTTCATTATCGCGCTGCCAGCTCACACCCCCCTCTCTCATATACCTATCCACTCCATCCCTCCATCTCGTCCTCGGCCTCGCCCTCTGACTCCCCGTCTTCTCTCCATCTTACTCGTATATACTCTCCTCATTAGTCTCTCGCTCTCCATCCTCTCCACATGGCCTCAGTGTATTCCTCCTAATGCTATCTATCACATCCACTACCACACCACAGCGCTCCTTCACTTCCTCATTTGTCAGTCAGTTTCTCCACTTAAGTCCACATGCTCCTCTCCAATAACTCATTTCTACTTTTCTCACAATTTACGGTACTTCTGCCTTCCAACGAGGTCCAAGCTTCACTTTCATACGCAGGGGTTGGTATCACAATAACGACATGCAGCAACTTTTTTTTACTTTCATACTCATTTCCCTCTTCCTTATCACTGTCTTCAAAGAACCAGCAACCTCCACTGTTGTACCCTTTCAAGCACTTCACCCACTAAACTTCCATCCTTACTCATCACACTACCCACATATTTAACCCCTTAACCACGGGGCGTCACTTTCGTGACGCTCGGCCACAACGGATCATACCGCGGGGCGTCACTTTTGTGATTCTGTGTTATTTTGAATTATCCCGGGCTCTCAAGTGGTGGCTTGTATCATCTATCAGTACTGCCAATGTCCAACACTAGTCAGCACTCCAAATCTCATCTGTACTCCCATCCATTGTTGATAAGTTAGCGATTTTACCCCCTTCGTGACTCCCCTCCCTACCTGCCCTCCATTACCCTGTCCTCTCACCTCCCACGCAGCACTGCGCTACGCAAATTTCCCCCGGATTTTTCCACAGATTTCATCCATTGGAATAAGCCCTATGCCCTATACTTATACAAAATAATACATACAAAAAAAAAAATAACAGGTAAGTGATAGTGATATACACCAGAAATTGGCTAATTATCACCTGACAAAACCTCACGTGCATTCATTCGCTACATTACCACGGTAATTTCCCCTTTGAATTATGCCTTGTAATCGATGTCTGTAATAAAAATATATATCAGAAAGGAAGGGAGAATCCTAATTGACATTTACATTCACCTGGAACTACCTATTTCTTTATGTATTGCCGAGATTTTCTACCTATAAAAAATTAGCATGTAAGTTAGCAGCAGTCAGCCTAAAGTGTCATTGTCAACCCTTCCCTTCTCATATAAGCTGCGGCATTTAGTTCCTTGTCCTCCGCTGTAGAGAAACGATGTTGCACTCACACCCCGCCATTCCTGCCGCTTCTGCGCCCATTGCAAAGGGCCCCCTGACCTCTACTCCTCAGAAAATTAGTGAGGCAAGCAGGAAAGGCCTTAGTGACTCTGCAGTGGCACATGAACTGGCAGAATTGTCCATGATTATGATGGACAGTGACTTTGACGATTCGGGTGAATCTTGTGATGAGCCAGGTGAGGTTATTGTGCCAGAAACAGCAACAACGAGTGCTACAGTGTCTGAGTTAGTGTCTAGCTCCAAGGGAAAGGAGCCTTTAGTGCAGCAAGGACAGGAATTTGGGAAGGGAATGAAAAGGCGGCGTGTTAGCCCCAGAACAATGCCCCCACGTGACCCAGCCTGCCATGAGTCACGAGTGCATTCACCTCCCCGTTCCCCAAGCCCCACTTCACTCATTTCTTCATCATTGTCGGCTGAGTTATCTCCAGAGTCTTCGTCGTCGGAGTCACCACCAGCATCAACAGTGAAGGCAGGCCGTAGAGGTAGAGGTAAATCAAGGAGAGTGAAAAGTAGTGTAGCTAGTAGGGTAAGGGCTGCTAGTGCTGTGCAGCAACCTAGGGTCAGTGCGAGTGACCTTGACCGAGATAAATCTGCCTCACAGCCAACCTCCACCACCACCACCACCACCACCCGCCCTACACCACCACGACAGGGAATCCTGGACGCCTTCGCTTGGGCGGAAGGGTCAGATTTTGTGCCAGAAAATTTAGTTTTTGATGAGAGCTCCTCAGGAGTTCCAGTCTGCCTTCACTATGGACGAAAATGCTGAGTGTGTCGACTACCTTTTGGCCTTCCTAGATGACGAAGTCATGCAGCACATATGTGATGAGACCAACAGGTATGAATCACAACGTGCTGCAAGTGGTACAGGTGCAGCCAAGATGCAACAGTGGTCCATGCTGGGAGTGCAGGAGCTGTATGTGTTCTTTGCCCTCATGCTTCTCATGCCACACTCCAAGAAGCATGAGTTGGAAGAATACTGGTCCATGGACCCCTTACTACCCTCACCCACCTTCAATAAGTACATGGCCAGAGATCGCTTCCGGAACATCATGGGAAACCTGCACTTTGCCGACAATGATGTACCTTCCCAAACCGACCCACTCTGGAAGATCCGGGAGATTCTGAGCAGAATGAAGGATAAGTTTATGTCATTCTTCCACCCCTTTCAGAAGGTTGTCATTGACGAATCCTTGGTTTTGTTCAGAGGACGTCTTCCGTTTGTTCAGTACATTCCAAGCAAATGCCATCGCTTTGGAATTAAGTTCTTTGTACTGTGCGATGGTAAGACGGGGTACATCCTTGACTTCGCCATATATTCAGCCAGCACTGTCGATCTGGATAAAACACACCCCCTTGGCTTCTCAGGCTGTGTAGTGAAAGTGCTCCTAGAAAAGTATTTTGGTGGGAATCATGTGCTGTATACAGACAACTACTATACAGCACCGAAACTTGCCAAATACCTTTCTGAGCACGGCATTGGCTCCTGCGGCACTGTGAAAAGTAATCGTGCCCACTTCCCCAAATTCCCAGAGGCGGGAACCTCGCAGCGAGGAAACGTGCACCTACGCAAGTCTGAGAAGATGCTGGCAATACGGTGGCATGACAAGAGGGTCGTGCACATGCTCACCACCGTACATAAGGGGGAGATGAGAGACAGTGGGAAGGTCGACCATAGGACAGGCGAACCTGTGATGAAACCTGATGCTGTGTTGGACTATAATATCATCATGCGGCTGGTGGACAAGTCTGACATGATGATTGGTGAGACTGACTGCCTCAGGAAGAATACTAGGTGGTACAGGAAAGTTTTTCTGCATTTGATAGATATGACGATGCTGAACGCCTTCATCCTGTACAAGATGAAGGTCAAGCCACCCAAGTCCTTCTCCCTGAGGTTGTTCGCCAGGACTTGTGTCCAGCAGCTGCTGGAAAGATATGGTAGGGTGACAGCAGCAACTCCAAGGCGGGATCCAGTAACACTTCCCGACCGACTTGAGCAGAGGGCGTATATGGATCGGCACAGACTTGAGCTTATGCCTGCCACAGGGAAAAGGAAGGCTGCGATTCGCAGGTGTCAGGTATGTGCGCATACTACCCGCCACACACCTGAGCACAAACGCACCTCTTGGCAGTGCGCTGAGTGCCAGGTTCCCCTCTGTGTTACCTGCTTCTTCGATTACCACAGCCAGAAGCAGTTCTAACAGTGCAAGTGTGGAAGCAGAATGATTTGGAAATAATGTGTAAATAATGTGTAAATAGCAGGTGAAAGAAATGGATGTTCAGTACATATGATTGAACAGTGTATTATAGTTTTATCTTACTGAAAGTGACAGTGAATAACATAGTGTAAGTAAAATAGAAGGGTAAATATTGAAAATAGAATAGAAAATGTAAATAGTAATGTAAGTAATTAGTAATATAAGAATATGAGTACAAATAATTTATGTTATAACAGTGAAAGTGAATCCGTGGCTCTCTACGTATTTTACTGAATGAAAAATTGAATGACTTCAGTGACAATAAACTAATACGACTGAAGGAAACTTATGGAAAAAGACTCCAGATATATATATAAGTGTGATATAGTAATAGAAATATAAAGTGTGAGGGGTTTTATGAATAATAAATGACAGAGTGCCTAGAGCGAACTAGCGCAAGTGCGACGATCAGACGCGCTCGTAATTTCCATTGCTTTCACAGTGTTTTTTTTTTAGTATGGATCCCAAACTACTTGAAAATTGTAGAATAGTGTTTATAGTGTTTGTATCTGGCTGTGGTAATCATATTACGGGTTGTCGGGAAGTGTAAAGTGGAGACTTCGTTACCCTACTTCAGAGGTCTCCACAAGTCCTACGGTAACGACGAAGGCTCAACAAACATTCCAGGAGAAAGCTGAAGGTATGTGCCATAAGCATATGTAATTTTATTACTCTAGGGCTAATAACTGATTTTTGGCAAATATTTTTTGAGAGTCTGTCGGAGCCCGAATAACCCCGCAGGACACGCAAAACATTGGTAAACATGCCCTCGGTGCAGGGGTTAAGCGCAATAACGTTTCCCATTTCTTCCTCATCCATCTTCACTGTACAACAGTGGCTTCGTTTCTGTAGAAGACAATATCTTTATGCTTCCCTACTTTCATCTTTACATTCCGTTTCTTACACACTCTCCCAAACTCATCCACTAGGCCTTGCAGTTCTTCTTCGCCTTCATTTAACAATATAGTATCATCTACAAACACCAGTACAGAGAGTTTCCAAACACTGCCCTCTCTCATTTGGGTTGCTGCAACATCCACTGCCCTACCTTGTACCTCTTTTATTACTCCACCCATATACAGATCGAACAACCATGGAGACATGACGCATCCCTGTTTCAATTCAACATTCAGATACAAAAATTCACTCAGTTCACTACCCATATGCACTGCAGCCTTAGCCCCATCCTACATACTCTTCACGGCATTCAACAACTTTCCATTTACTCCATATGTTCTTGACTCTTTCCACATTCCTTGTCTATCCACCGTGCCATATGCTTTCTCCAAATCCATGAAGGCCGTATACAACTTCTTTCCCTTCTCTAGAAACTTCTCCAATAAAGATCTAAAAATGAATATCTGATCTACACAACCTCTTCCCTTCCTAAATCCTCCTTGTTCTCTTCCAACTAATTCCTCTGTTATTTCCCTAACTCTATCAGTAAATATCCTACCATATACTTTTCCTGTTACACTAAGAAGACAAATGCCCCTGTGATTACCACACACTTCTTTTTTCCCTTTTCCTCAGTACAGAGGAATAATTATACCTGACATCCAGGCCTCCGGGATACTACCTTCCTCGCAGGCCAATCTGCATTTCTTCCATATCTATTCTACTACTATCTCTCCCCCATGATTCAGCATTTCACCACACACTCCATCAATTCCCGAGGCTTTTCCCATTTTGACTTTCTTCAGTACTTCCACTACTTCCACCCTACTGATTTCTTCCTCTCTTGTCACCTCCCACCTTTTCCCAGCCATTCTTCAGCCACTTATACTCGCAGTACTCTCATTCTCTAAGATCAACATTTCCTGCAAGTGTTTTCTCCACCTCCTTACTTCTCCGTTCTTCACAGCAATCTACAATTCTTATCTTTAACTCCCAAACATACTTCTTTATCACCCTGTCTAACTCTCTTTACCTTTTTCCGGAACATTTTCTTACATTCCCTCCACTTTACACTCAGATTCCTTCCAAATTCCTCATCCACTCTCTTCTTACTCTCTGTCACTAATCTTTTCACCGCTCTATTCCTCCCTACATATAACTCTCTCTTCTGTCTCTCAACTTCTTCCACGCCCCTGTTTCTCATCCACTTACTATATGCTTTCTTCTTTTGCACCACAGCCTGTCTCATCTCTTCATTTCACCATCCTGTTCCTTCCACCCCCTTTCGTCTTCTCTTCACCCAACACACCACCTCACATGCTGCACAGATTTCTTCTGTGAATATCTTGCACATACCTTCCACGTCCGCCATCTGCTCCAGATCATATTTACCCTATTGCTCCTCAGTTTCTCTCTTTCATTTTGCCTTTTTTCCATCCTCTTGTAACCTTTCTACCCCCCTTGTATGGCCTACTTCGTCCTGTCCTTCCCTTCTCTTCCTCCATTTAATTTGAACCTTGACTTTCACTACCATCATTTGGTGGTCAGAAAGTCCACTCCCCCAAACTCACTATACTCTTGCATCCATTACACAACTTTTGTCATCCACACACACATAATCAGCCATTGCCTTCCATTCATTCAGTTCATCACCCACCCTTCTCATCACTCACTATGTATACCTCTGGATCATTTTGTGTCTAAAGAGGATATTGGCTATCACCAACCTCCTCCCTGCACTAATGTCCACTAAAACACTGCCATTCTTACCCACTTCTGGAGGCATACCCCACTCTCCACCTACTCCATCCACCTTCACATTCCCTACTTTCCCATTTATATCTCCAGTCAGAAACATTCTCTTTCCTTTCAAACTTTTCCTTGCATTCTTCCACATTTGTCCAGAACTCTTCTTTCACTCTACTTGCTCGATCTTGTATTGGCGCATACACACACACAATCGCCCACATTTGTAGTCCAACTTTCAATTTTAACCACACAATCCTTGAGCCGACGGATCAATACTCTCTCATATTCTCCTTCCATCTCTGGCACACAACAGTATAAACTCCTTCTTTTGCCCTCTCATTCTCACCTACTGCCCCACGTATACCCCATCCATACTCCCATTCTCTCAGTTTTACGTCCCCATTTTGGCCCTGTTATTCCACATATATCCACTTTTGCACCATCAAGCATCTGGACAACCTCTCTCTCTCTCTCTCTCTCTCTCTCTCTCTCACACCTCATAATTTGCACCCCTTGCATTCCATGTCGCAATCCATACCATGTCCTTTGTTCTGTCCTTAATCGTCATAGGTTGGTCAGTCCTGGTCCGAGGCTTCTTGCTCGAAGTTTTAGTTAGTTGTTTTCCGAGGAGCGGCACAAACCCTCTGCCAACCCACTTGTTGTCGCGTAGGGAACACGTGTTGTCCTTTAATATGTTACTTAACTAAATGTAAATATTTTTTAAGTTCCGAAATGAACATTATGTATTATGTCAGGTGCTAGTGGGTACCCACTTCAATCATTCCTATTGACTCCTTTTGCCAACCCTGTAACACCAGCACAGGAGCGGTACTATAGGAGCCACACAACGACGAGAGTGGTGGTGGAGCACACATTTGGGGTGCTGAAATCTCGCTTCAGATGTCTGCATAAGTCTGGTGGTGCACTTTAGGACACCCCATCAGAGTTTGCAAAAATTACCTTGGCATGGATGTTGTTGCACAACCACTGCATCAGGAGAGACGTTCCTCTACCCGAAGAAGAGCTATAGGTAGAAAGGAAGTGCTTGTACCCATGTAGGATGAGGTAGCAGACCTACATCATCCGGGAGTGGAACAAAGGTTGCATGTGACTCACAACTAGGCCTATTTCTCTTAAAGATGAAATAATAACCCAAAGATCTTACTGGTTCCATGGCCTCGATGGCTGAAGGCAATATTCCAGATGGAGCTCTTAGTTTACCTTTAGTCTGTCCATCACTGGGCCCTGAGACTATTTTTGCTATGTGTACACTGTACTTGGGGCCAAGGAAGTATAAATATTTACTATTCATTTTTCCTAGACCACATTTACATCTATCGCCAGATCCCAAAATAGGTGGCCATGAACAAAGCTAAGGTCTGAATGTAACTTTTATTTTGAAATGCCCTATACATGCTTGCATGTGGTTCAGGGAATTAATGAGTTTTGACAAACAGTGTTCTGCATTGCGGAGGAGAGAATGTAAACTCATGGGTGTTACCAGCAGCCGCGGTGAAAGATCTGAAGGGGTGGTAAAACTGAAGCAAACTTTTGCGAACATTTATCACGAAAATATCTGCACAATAGTGCAGGGGATGCAATGTCCCTTCGTACCGATAAAGGAGGAAATTCATTAGCGACTTGGGAATTATTAGTCTAATTGCTCGGTTTTTGACATTGTGTTCACCACCCTACAACCACTTCTCATGACGTTTGCATGTTATGGCCAACTGCTTATCTGTGAAGACTTCTAGAACTCTGTATAGGCGTCTCAGTTTCTTTTAGGCATTTTTAGCAATAGGTCTTACATAACGTGTCCAAAGAGATTAGTATTTGCAGTTACGGCAAGTATATCAATCGACAGGTGTTTAGATATCTGAAAGTAATGAAGGATTCCGGAGAGACCTGTCTGTTTAAAAGCAATACAATCGATTTTGATGAAACATATTGGACAAAAAAGTACAGAACAAAATAATTCACTCATTTATTTATTTTTTATTTTTTTTATGTGACCGACTCTGGGCATAGGCTTCACAGCCTGCTTTCAAGCCCCAGTAGTCCTCCTACGTACCTCACACCTCTACATGTCACCGCTTCGGCGCTAACACCCACCGTCCATGTTGAATACATGCTAGGGCTGTCTCATACAGGACTGGTGTATTGGTATTCCCAGGGGTATTTTTATGACATGTCGGCGGGTCTTCTGGTAGATCAGTAAAGTCTGATTTTATGAAATTCAAATCCTTAAACTGCCCCAGCGGGATTTGAACCCAGGTCCGTTAGGACTGCAGACCAACTCTCTACCGATTGAGCCACTGCTGACCAGCCTTTGTACACACACAACACACATGAAATCAGCATAATCTCGCAGTCTACCTCTAATATCACTACATCTTTTATGCACTCATTTATCACAGAAACTGCATAAGATGAAACTACTTGCCACGCCAATGTGGCAAATTGTACACGGTCAAGCTCCCTCTCTGACAGTACCGCCACCAGCCCTAGATACCATCACTTCTATTTTATCTGCAATTACTGCAAAGCCCTTGTGCCTCACACCATCTCTCCACTTCCTAAACCTTTCCTCCGCCTCCCTTCCATTCTCTACAATTAACATCAAATCATCAGCATAAAATATCTCCCACGGAAGTCCATTTCTGAAGTCACGTGAGAGGGCTTCAAGCACCATGATAAACAAGAGGCTCAAAACTGGCCCCTGGTGCACACTAACATTCATGGAAAACTCATCACTCAGATCTCCATTTACCCTTACCTGGGTGCAAGCACCCACATACATGGCCATAACTACCCTAACCAGCCATTCCTCTATCCTTTCTCATTGCGCACTTCACCACCTCTCTAGGGACTTTATCAAAGGCCTTCTTCAAATCAACAAAAACAAAGCACATTTCCCTTTCCTATATAAATTGAAGCTGTCGAACAATGAATTTGGCATCAATACCCAAACTGCATCTCATCAATATTCACTCTTTCTCTATTCATACCTTCTAGAACTCTCTCCATTATTTTCATTATCTGATCTAAAAGTTTTATGCCTCTATAATTTCCTATTTCCAGGGCAGCATCCTTCCCCTTGTAAACATTTACGATTACACCCTTCAGCCAATCATCTGGGACAACACACTCATATATAAACGTATTTATCAGGTCAGTGACTAAACTCACTCCTCTCTCTCTACATTTTTGTTTAAATTCTCCGACTCTGGGCAAAGGCTTCAGGGCCTATTCCCAAGTCCCATTAGTCCTCCTTGGGGCCCAGTAGTCCTCCAACATCTCCACATGTCACCACTTCGGCGCTAACACACCCACCATCCATACTGAATATATGCTAGGGCTGTCTCATACAGGATTGGTGTACTGGTATTAGCGGGGGTACTTTTATAACATGTCAGCGGGTCATCTGGTAGATCAGAAAAGTCTGCTTTTTAAGAAATTCAAATCCTTAAACTGTTCCCTGCCCCAGCCGGGATTCGAACCTGGGTCCATTAGGACTGCCCCAGCCGGGATTCGAACCTGGGTCCATTAGGACTGCAGGCCACCTCTCTACCGATTCTGCCACCGCCTCCCAAAAAGCTTTCAACATTTCATCGGTCAACCCAGACACACCTGCTGCCTTCTCCACCTGCAACCTGCCTATTGCACCGCTCACAGTAGCAGCGTCAATCAAAGGCCAAGGGCCAAACACTGAATCTGTAGGCACCAAACCTTCCCTATCCCAGTCAAACTCCTGATTCAACAACTGGCTGTAATGCACTCTCCATGCGCCTTTAACATCCTTACTGTTCACCACTACCTTTCCTTCATCATTCTTCATACACTGCATACTTATATCCCTGATCTCCCTCTTCATACGATCTGCCATGTTAAATAATCATATTCTTCATTTCCACAGGATTTTAGTTATCAAGTAAAAGTCTCTGTGGCTCAGACGTTGCCCTGTAAACCTCTTTTTTAGCCCTATGCATGGCAGCCAAGTATTCCTTTTTGTTACTACTCTTCTTCCATTCCAGGAAAAGCCTTCTTTTCTCCTTAACTGGAGCTTCTACACCCTCATCCTACCACCAAATTACTTTGTATCTTGATGGGTTTCTTGTCCATCCTCGTACTGAATCAGTAACTCTCAAGAGGTTGCTCCTCAGGGCTCTGTACTGTTCATTAACACTTCTGTCAACGTCTCCCTGTTCAGCCTCCGCTCTCCTCGTCTCCCAATAGGGGCCATCCCTTACTGCTTCCTTTTTCAGTTTCCACATCTTTCTCCTAGGCGCGTAGGTCCTCTTTTTCATCATCCACTTCTTAACCACCATGTCACATATCAATAACTTGTGTTGCTGCACACACTCCTCGCTGTAACATCCCTCACTAACCTCCTATCAGCTTTCCTGACCAGAAAATAGTCTATCTGGCTGCCATTTCCCCCTGACTCTACGTAATCAACCTACTTTTTCTTTTCATAAATTGTGTGTTGCACACAGTCATATTCATTGCCTCCCCAAACTCGAGTACCCGTTCCCTTCTAATTTCATGTACCATATGCACATCCCCCATGTACTCCTTCATATCCTTGAGCTGCTTCATCTACATGACCATTTAAGACCTCTCCCAAAACAATAATCTCATCATCTCCCATACCACTTACTATACGTATTGTCATCCAAAAATCTATCCTTCTCTACCTCATCCAAGCCTGCCTGCGGGGCACACACCAATATTAATGCAACGATTTTCCCACCGAACATAATTTTCGCTACAATTTTCGTATCATTTACTTTCAAAACATTCATGGCATATTCCACCCATTTCTCCTCAACCAACACACTCACATCACCATATCCGTCTGCCCTACCCTGCCAAAACAACTTATAATAACAATCCCTTCCAACAACCTTTCTGGCTGATCCACCCCTATACCGGACTTCTTGCACATGTCCCACGTCCACCCACCTCTTACTCAATGTCTCAGTCACTTCCCCTGCTCTACCTCTCAAACTTCCCACATTCCACACCTCTTTGATTCCCCTGGGTGATTTAGTGTCCTCACGCTTGCTTTGAATTTCATTTTTGAAGTTGGTCATAATCAGTAAATAAAATAAATTGGAAAGACATGCCTGAGGCCTTACCTATTGCACTGTCCCAGGTCCAGGCAATGGCTCTGGGACCCCTATCCAAGGCCGTCCCTATGTGATGGCCCGAGTGTGAAATTGGTGACGTCACAGGGTGAGTCCGATCGCCGCGCCGCCACTCGCCTGCTACAGTTGCTTGTACGACTTACCTCATTCCTTCGTCTTACATTTATTGACTACTTTCTTATAACTATTTCTGTCAGCACTTAACTTTTGCAAGCATGATATTTTTCATTAGGTTGGGTTACATTGACACTGTATAGGAAATTAATACTACTACTGAAGCTTAGCATTTTTATCATAAGGGTGATAGCAATGGGTGTACGACTACTGTATGAGGAGAAACACTGAACTTTACAAAACAGAAACAGTCTAGTCATATCTAGTTTACTCTGACAGAACAGAAATAAATAAAGAACAAAACGAAACAAAAACTTATATAGAGTAACTTATGTCAAAGGTGGTATCACCTAGAATGTGTAGGGATGCCACTAGCTCAAGGTATTTCAGAAAGCTAACTACGTTTGGCTCGGTGAACTCTTAAGTATAGTTACTAATTATCAAGAGTTACTCTGCTATTAGTGCCTTGCTGAAATCAACTACCATTTCCTTAGTTCTGCGGACACTGAACTCCAAGAAGTTGCCCTTGCACCATTTAGTATAATAGTCTAGTTCCTGTCTGCAAATAAGATAACCGTTCTTACAAAAAGAAACTAACGCAGTACCATCAGCATACTGTAGGCTACTTAGAAAGCCTACAGGAGTGATATACACATCTACAATCACTTGTACCATATAAGAGTAATCAGAAGTCGTGATAGCACACAACCCTGGGGGGCCCATGTGTTTACGACAGTTTTGAATTTTTACCCATAAATTTCACATACTTGTACTGGGGTACGTGAAATCATGAATCCACAAGATATGAGTTGACATTCACTGAAATTAGATTCTTCATCAAAAGATGGGACTCTATGGTGATGAATGCACTTGAAAAACCAACAAATAATATTTTTGCAAAGTACTTTCCTGATCTGGTGCTGACATTTTCATAAAGTTTAGAACAAAATCTATGAGTGATAGTGTAGCATCTTCAATACATCTTTTCTGTCTGTAAGCAAACTGTAAAGTATCCATATGATAGTATACTGGGTATATAACCTGCTCATACAAAAATTTTTGATAACATGTTCAAGACATTTGATAAAAATACATGTCAAAGCCACTGGTTGGTAATCATTATGGCATTTTGGTGTCCTGGTTTTTGGAACAGGAAGTGTCTCAGAAAGTTTCCACAGTCACGGTATGTATGCCTTGTTTAGAGAGCACTGGCATATTTCACACAGAATTGGAGCTAGTTGTTCCTTACAGAAAGAAACCACCTTTGCACTTATTTTATCAGGTCCAGCCACTTTACTACATTTCACCTTCTTCAAGCTGTCCATGATGTCATTCTGAGTTAAAACTATTTGCTCATCACTTTTTGTTTTCAATAATCCAGAGATGGTGTGTTGGTGTATGGAAAAGTCATGGATGTCAAACCTACAGTAGAAGTTATTTAGGTCTAACAATAATTTTCAGGATTCTGTACATCCGGCATGCCTGCTTTCTTTGTAAAACTATTGATTTTCCTAAGACCACTCCTAGCTGCCTTTGCGTCATACCTAAATAGGTTTTTAATTTTGTGTACTTTTTTTTTTTTTGCATTAGACAATCGTATAATTTTTTTTTTACTGTAAAGTTTTTAAATTTGTCCTATCGTTGCCTACAACACAACTTTTTTTTCTCATTCTGCAATTGTTTAAGTTCATTTGTGATCTAGGGTTTATTTGGGTAGCATTTCACTGTTTTACTTGGAAACACAATACCAGCATAGAAAGAAATGTATGAATTTAGGACATCAGCACTGTGATCAGTACTTGCATTTACATCATACAGCACAGTCCAGTCAGTCTGATCTGAACAGCCCCAAAGAGTTTCACACTTTCACATGCATCTGCACTCCATGTCTGGACAGATTTCACTACAGGTTTGGAAGTTTTTAGCTTCTGCTTACAAATGGGTGTTAACAGAGACATACCATGGTCCGACAATCTTAATGGTTTGAGTTTTTTAGACAACGGCCATGCCACGTTGAGTACACCGCTTCCCATCCGATCAGCGAAGTTAAGCAACGTTGGGTCTAGTTAGTACTTGGATGGGTGACCGCCTGGGAACACCAAATGCCGTTGCCATAACGTTCTCCCTACGTGTCAAGTGGGGTTGGTGGAGAATTGGTGTCCCTCCCTGTAAAACAATTAACTCTAAGCCCTTGGCCACCCCGTTTGGGATACATGGCGTCTGGCAATGAATGAATGAATGTTTTCCAATGTCATTACAATGATTCAAGATATTCTCACCTCTTGTAGCAAAATCAATATAGTGTTGGTAATGAGGAATACAGTTCTCAAAATGTAAGCCATTAAAATTTCTTGTTATTATTTTAACTGCATCTGGCGAACTAGATTGAATCTTGCATACTTCATCATACAGGTGTTCTTCAGCAGTTTTCACATTAACACCAGGTGGGATGTACACAACTATTAAGATAGAATGGCCTCAAAGACAATGACATGAATTCAATATTGTCATTACAGACCGTTCACAAGTTATATCGCTGCACCATCGATTGTTGACATAAGCACAAACACCACCACCACCGTTTTTCCTCAGTTATGTCGATCTGTCACTTCTAATTAATTCAAAGCCATCTTTTTGATAAGAAGTCTTGGTCATTCTCTGTGTCAAGCCAAGTCTCTATTAAGCAGATAGCTGATGTTTTTCAGGATGCATAATTCCATTTGCACTGGGCCGTCAGTTCACCCACTTTATTCCTTATTGAGTGGACATTGCCTGACACACACATTGGTAGAGGAAGTTTTGAACCCCTCCCTCTGCACCGTACTCTTACCTTGCAACGCCGTCCTCATTTTCTTCCATACCCAGTACGTTTGACCATCTCAGGAATTCCATTTAGGGTTATCATACCAAGGGAAGCCAGGGACAGAAGTTCGTCACGGCTGGAAATGAGCCGCTCATCGTTGTTTACATTCAGCCCTCCATTTTCGCCAGCTGACAGGGACCCCTCACTAAAAATTATACCTCTCAGCACAAACTGACAAAGTAATGACAAAAGTCTTGCTCAGCATGATCACTAGTCACTTACGTATTGCCTGGTATATATGGAGGCACCTCAAGCCATGAAAAATTGCTTATAAACTTGTAAAAACAGGGGAGCTGGAAGACACAGTGGTCGTCCCTCCGACTTCCACAAACGGACTCCCCCTGTGACGTCATCACCAGCTGCCGCCAGTACACCCAGGCCTTCACATAGAGACGGGTTTGCCCTAGCCCACCAGTCTTGACCAGTGGCTGTGGTAGTGACCTTGGGCCACACTGCCAGGACAGATACAAGTATGCCCTCCAAGGCGCCTTGGCACTGTAACTGCCCTGCCATTATGCACCCATATGATAGGGCAGCCTCCCGGGGTCGCTACTCCCAGGTTCAGGCCCCTTTCTATTGGGCAAAAGCGGTTGCTTGGGAACCTCAATGCCCTCTAGCACAGGTTCAAGCCCCAACTCACCCTAGCCCCACGATCTATGCTGGTGGAATACTTATCACGCTTCCCCTCAAAAGGTCAGTCACTAGGTGGCAGGGGCAAAGTTTTCTGTTCGCATGCCCTTGCTGGCATCAAGCCCCGTGACGTAGGGGAGGTACGGTGTGTGATATGTAACGAGCATGTGGTGTAGTGTATGAGATAGATGTTAGTGTCACACTGAAATGGTTAGCAAAGGGGGATGGTTAGGCAGTTAGTGAAACAGGAGCTCCAGCTCTCCCTATCACCAGCATTCTCTTTCCCCTCGAGAGTACCACCCTGATCGGCTGGTGCTACAGCCTCCTCCCTATATACAGGCATACCCCGGTTTAACAATGTAACTGGTTAGATAAACTCCATCGCTAGGTGGGGTATCGTTTATCGGGGTACTTTTAACATGTAACGCGGAGCTCTTATCAGCCTTGGGTTTCCCCCCAAACCAAGCCCAAAACCCACCCAAATGAGCCCCAAAACAAGTTTAAAGCCAATCTAAATGGCCTAACAGCTGCCAAAGAAACTAACTTAAGCCTAACACCTGTAAATAACTCACTAAAACAAACAAACAAAATCTGAAAATCGTCAAATATAAGTGTGGAAAAAATCAAGTTTAGTAAGCTGTATCTCAAAATGACTATGTTCACCCCTCCTATGGCTAAAGCACATTAATCTAACTCTAAAAACAGTTTATAAATCAACCTAAACACACAATTTTAGTCTAAAAATCATCATAATCGGTAAAAAATAATAATAATAATAACCCATCGTTCAACCAGGGTTTGACCATCATTAGGTGGGGTATGGTGGTATTTCTACCACCATCGTTAAGCCGGGGTATCGCATCTAGGGGTATCATATAATGAGGTATTATATACAATATATATATATATATATATATATATATATATATATATATATATATATATATATATATATATATATATATAAAATGTGTTTGTGTGTGTGTGTGTGTGTGTGCAACACATATTTTAGGAAAAGAGACAGTAGGTTAATTACGTATGAGTCTGGGGGAAATAGCAGTCAGATTATTTTCTGGTTAGGAGGGCCGATAGGAGGTTGGTGAGGGATGTTAAAGTTATAGGAAGTGAGGAGTGTGTGCAGCAGCACAAACTATTGATTTGTGATATGGTGCTTAAAGAACAAGTGATGAAAAAGAGGACTTATGTACCTAGGAGGAAAATATGGAAGCTGAAAAACCAAGTAGTAAGGGATGCCTTCTATAGCGAGTTGAGGAAAGTGGTGGCTGAACAGGGAGCTGTAGACAGAGGCGTTAATGAACAGTACAGAGCCCTCAAGAACAATTTCTTGAGAGTTACTGATGTAACATGCGGTTGGACAAGAGGACCACCAAGACATAAAGTAACTTGGTGGTGGGATGAGGGTGTAGAAGCTGCAGTTAAGGAGAAAAGAAGGCTTTTCCGGGAATGGAAGAAGGGTGGTAGCAAAGAGGAATATTCGGCTGCCAAGCGGAGGGCTAGAAGAGAGGTATACAGGGCAAAGTCTGAGTCACAGAGACTATTACTTGATAACCTAAATCATGGGGAAAGGAAAAATATGATATTTAGGGTGGCAGCTCAGGTGAAGAGGGATAATCGGGATATTATAGGTGAGCAGTGTGTGAAGAATGATGAAGGAAGGGTAGTGGTGAACAGTGAGGATATTAAAGATGCATGGAGAGAGCATTATAACCGGTTGTTGAATGAGAAGTTTGACTGGGACAGGGAAGGTTTGGAGCCAGCAGATCCAGTGTCTGGCCCTTGGCCTTTGATTGATGCTGCTACTGTGAGTGAGGCAATAGGCAGGATGAAGATGGGGAAGGCAGCAGGTGTGTCTGGGTTGACTGCCGAAATGTTGAAGGCCTCAGGCGATATAGGGGTGAGGTTAGTCACTGACCTGATAAATAGGATTATTTATGAGTGTGTTGTCCCAGATGATTGGCTGATGAGTGTAATTGTAAATGTGTATAAAGGGAATGGTGATGCCCTGGAAAGAGGAAATTATAGAGGTATAAAGCTTTTAGATCAGATAATGAAGGTAATGGAGAGAGTTTTAGAAGTTATGATTAGAGAAAGAGTGAATATTGATGAGATACAGTTTGGGTTTATGCCAGGTAGGGGGACCACTGATGCTATATTCATTGTTCGACAGCTTCAGGAAAAATATTGTGGTAGGAGAAGGGATCTTTATTTTGTGTTTGTTGATTTGGAAAAGGCCTTTGACAGAGTCCCTAGAGAGGTGGTGAAGTGGGCAATGAGAAAGCTTGGCTTGGAGGAGTGGCTGGTTAGGGTGGTTATGGCTATGTATGTGGATGCTCACACCCAGGTAAGAGTGAATGGAGATTTGAGTGATGAGTTTTTCGTGAATGTTGATGTGCATCAGGGGTCAGTCTTGAGTCCCATGTTGTTTATCATGGTACTTGAAGCCCTTTCACGTGACTTTAGAAACGGACTCCCGTGGGAGTTGTTGTATGATGATGATTTGGTGTTGATTGCAGAGAACGAAAGGGAGGCAGAGGAAAGGTTTAGGAAGTGGAGAGATGGTATGGGGCACAAGGGCTTAAGGGTAAATGCAGATAAAACAAAAAGTGATAATATCTAGGGTTTGTGGCGGTACTGTCAAAGACGAGGGAGAGTGGCCATGTGCAGCTTGCCACAAGGGCGTGGGAGGTAATTCCAACATGTGCAATGTTTGTGATAAATGGGTGCATAAGAGATGTAGTGGTATCAGAGGTCGACTGCGAGATAATGCTGATTTCATGTGTGCGGCGTGTCGGGGTGAGCAGGTGGAGATTGTCAGATGGGAAAGGATTGAACTTGCTGGTGAATCTCTTGAGTGTGTGGAAGAGTTTTGTTATTTGGGAGACATGTTGTGTGCTGGAGGTGGGGCCGGAGCTAGCTTTGTGGCTAGGGTGAGAAGTGGTTGGAAGAAGTTCAGGGAGCTCTTGCCTCTCCTGACATTGAGAGGACTCTCACCTACGTGCTAAGGGGTCTTTGTATGCAGCATGTGTTAGGAATGTAATGCTGTATGGTAGTGAGACCTAGGCAGTGAAGGAGGAAGATATTCGCCGGCTCAGACATACAGAAATGACAATGATTAGGTGGATGTGCAGTGCGTCCCTGCGTCCAAGGCCTGGAGGGGCTGGGTTTACGATGGAAGAGTTGAGAGGTAGGATGGGACTGGAGTGTATTGGTGTTGTGATGAGGAGAGGTAGATTGAGATGGTTTGGACATGTGGAGAGGATGGGGGATGATAACTGGGTGAGGAAGGTGAGAAGTGTTAATATCAGGGGTGGGGTTATGAGGGGTAGACCGAGAAAAACATGGGACGAGGTCATTAAGTGTGACCTCAGGGTTAAGGGACTGAACAGGGAGGCTGCAATGGATCGTGCAGCTTGGATAGCTGCCATTAGGTGACCAAGGCCGACACATGCAAGCATGTTGGAGCCTTTAAAAACGAAACGAAAACGATATATATATATATATATATATATATATATATATATATATATATATATATATATATATATATATATATATATATATATATATATTCAAGAGTGTGAGATATGCCGTGATGGATTGTGTGAAACAAAGATGACAGGGTGTGAAGTGGAGTGGGAGGGTGTGAAGTGCGTATGATCGGGCATGAACGGGCAAGGAAGATGCAAGGAAGAAGTTGCCTTGTTGATGAATGAGGTGTGGCAGAATGGAATGAGAGATTACAAATGTATCAGCTTGAGGTGTATGTATGCCAAGTTCAAGTCTGAGAAGGTGAAAGTGGCGGTGATTGTAGCTAATGCACCGTGTGAGGACAGTAGTGTGAGAGAGAAAGACAGGTTTTGGGATGAGCTGGATGAAGCAGTGGGAGAAATGCCCAGGGGCAATAAGTGATCGTAATGGGCGATATGAATGGAAGAGTAGGTCCTGAGGATAACATAATGGGTTGTAATGGAGTACCAGGAGAAAATGATAACGGGAAGCGACTGAAGGATACATGTCAGGGAAAGAGGTTATGCATTTGTATCTCGTATTTCCAACACAAAGATGTACATAAATATGCATGGTAAAGAGGGAATGGGGATCATGTTGAAAGGAGCCTGATTGGTTACGTGCTCGTAGAGAGGTCGATGCTGGGAATGGTTGCTGATACGAGGGCCGTGAGAGGAAGCTGTAGAGGTCTGTCAGATCATATGATTGTGGTATGCAAGATCAAGCTGAGAGGAGAAGCTGAGGATCAAAGAAGTGGCAGATGAATACAGGACCAAAGTTTGGGACGATTTAGAATCAGTGAATTGGAATGCAATGGATGTGGACAGCCTGCGGAATGCATATAGGGATTGCTTAGTCAAGAAAGCTAAAGCGGTGTGTGGTGTGGCAAGAGTAACAACAAAGAAGAAGGTATGGCATAGTGGGATGATGAAGTTAGGAGTGCAGTGGAGGAAGAAGTGGCTAGAGTGGTTACAGTACAGGTGTTCAATTGAAATAAGAAACTGGATATACTGAGAGGAAGAAGCACGTAAAGAGACTAGTGAAGAGGAATTAGAAGGAGGTAAATAATGATCTAGGAAGAAAGATGAAATCAAACTACTCCGAAAATAGGAAGTTATTCTGGAAAGAGGTGAGGAATTGTAGAAGTGAAAGTGGAAATTTATGTGATGGTGTGAAGGATGTACGTGGTAGATTATTAACCCATAGGGATGAACTATGGACCAGATGAAAAGAATATTTTGAAAGCCTGATGAATGGGAATAGAGAGAGCAGAGAGGCTGTAAACATAATTGATTTGGGAGGCATGCTGAGAAGGAATGCAGTGCCAGGAGACGTGGCACTCGCAGAGGTGAAGAGCGTTGTGAAGAGGCTGAAAAATCGGAAAGCAGCTGGGATTGATTAGGTGTATGCAGAGATCATTAAGTGTAGTGGAGAGAGTGGAATGAAGTACTTGTTGAAGATATGTAAGAAGGCATGGATGAGTGAAACTGTACCAGCAGAGTGGAAAAAGGCTGTGATTGTACCCCTGTACAAAAATAAAAGTAAGCGAAGTGAGTGCAAGAATTATTGTGGCATAAGTTTATTGAGTGTGGTAGGGAAGGTATATGGAAGAATTATTATAGAGAGGATGTGTGGATCAAATATTTGCTTTGATACAGACAGCGGAGAAAGCTTGTGACAACGACCATAAGGTGTTTATAGCATTCATGGAACTGGAAAAAGCATAGTTACGACAAAGTAGACAGAGCAGGATTGTGGACAGTTTTGCGTTACACGGTGTAGATGGTAAGCTGCTAGGTCCCGTCAAGAGTTTTCATGATAGTAGTGAAGTATATATAAGGGTTAATGGACATCTAAGTGAATGTTTCACGGTCGGTGTATGCGTGCGACAAGGTTGTGTGAGGTCCCAGTGGTTGTTCAATGTACAGTATATATGGATGGAGAAATAAGAGAAGTAAAAACATGAGTAATGGAGAGTAGGATAGCGTTGGTAATGAATGGTGATGGATGGAATATCTCAAATTTGTTGTATGCAGATGATGCAGTACTTCTTGCAAATTCCGGACAAGAACTTGGTAGGCTTGTGGAGAGTTTTGCTGATGTCTGTGAGCGACGTGCCTTGAGAGTAAATGTAGAAATGAGTAAAGTGATGGTTACTGAGGGACAAGGTGACTCCAAGTGCGATGTTACAGTGAATGGAGAGAGACTGGAATTGGTGAGAGTTCAAATACCTGGGTACAGTGATGGAAAAAAGAGCAAAATGTGCAAAAGAGATGGAAAGTAGAGTGACACAAGGAAGGAAAGTAGTTGGTGCAATGAAGGCCTTGATAAGAAACAGAGGCTTGAGTGTTGCAGCAGCTCGAGGCTTACATGAAGGAGTGTTAGAGCCATCTTCAACATATGGATGTGAGACGACGGTGTGGCATGTAAATGAAAAGTCAGGAGTGAGTGCAGTTGGGATGAGACTGCTGATGAATGTAAGTGGAACACAGAGAGTGGATAGAATACGAATAATGTAATTCGTGAAAGATGTGGAGCGAAGAAATTTGTGGACACCAGAATATAAGAAATTGTACTGAGATGGTATGATCATGTGGAGAGAATGGATAGCAACAGAGTGGTGAAAAAGGTATATCTGAGCGAATTTGAAGGAAGGAGGAGGCGAGGTAGGTCAAGGAGAAGGTGGAGAGATATGGTGGATGAGTGTGTGAGGAAGAGAGATTTGGAAATTGGTGAGGCTAGTGGACTGACAAGAGGTCGAACTGGCTGGATGAATATTATGAGAAGTGCATGATCAGGGATTTGGCACCCTTTTTTTAACGTAACAGTGTACGGATTGACTCTATCGGATACATGTATGTGAAGCTACAGAACGTGGTGAATCTTTTTGGTGTATCTGATAGAGGCATGATTCCTGGGGCTTGAATGATGAATGAATGGAAGCATGGCCCACTGGATTGGGCAAACTTGGGCTGTCTGGACATGGACATTGTTACTCCTCACCCTGCCCTAAGATGGGAAAGGAGGTCCGGATGATCTATCTATATATATATATATATAAATAACATCATCATTACCATATCTATATATACATATGTAAGTAATCTCCGTACTATCCGGATGCCCACTTTCCGGACACCCCACTTACTGGACATTTTGGGCCCGGGATTCAATATTCCCCAAATTGCCCAAAAAGCGCAAAAAGTTAAAAAACAAAATCCGACTTTTCCCCCCCATAATTTGAACTGGGTCCGCGCGGTGCAGACCAGCTGTGTTTTGGTGCGTAGTTCAGCCACTGTCTGCTAGAGTGCCCCTGCATCCTCCCCACTTACCGCCCGTCTCTTGTTGTGAGTGCATGCTCGTCATCATGGCCGTCCACGTGCTCACTTTTGTGGTGGTGTTCTACTTTCTGCCGGCTCTGCTGCTGCTCTCATGCCTCTTGTTAGTGTGTGTAATGATGGCCCTGCCGGCTGAGAAGAGGAAGAGAGTGGTTTTGACTCTGGAGAAGAAGAGGGAGATATTGGACAAGGTGAATGCGGGATGGTCAACCTCACACATCCTCCGTGAATTCAACCTGCCCCGATCTACTTTGTTTGATATCAAGAGATCCTGCAACAAACTCGTGCAGTACATGGCTGACTTCTCGTCGAAGAACAAACACAACGTGGAGAGGACGATGATGTTTACTCCCCGGTATGCTGAAGTCGACTGTTCCAAAATTATTTGGTATTGACAGCAACGTGCTGCTGGTGTGCTGGTGCATGGCACGGAGCTGAAGGCTGCTGCTGAGAAGTTCGCAAGGCTTCACGACGCCCCAGACTTCAAGGCATCCGAGGGTTGGCTCTTCACGTTCAAGTTATGACATGGCCTTACCAACCGTAAGTCTCATGGCGAAGCTGTGGATGCCAATGAGGATGGAGTAGAGGAGTTTCGGCACAAGGTGAAGGGCTTGATCGACAGGAAGGGCCTCACTCTCGGTCAAGTCTACAATGCTGACGAAACTGGTTTATTCTATCGCTCTTTGCCAACAAACACTCTAGCCAAGGAGATGGAGAGGCGTGTACCTGGCTGCAAGCTCTCCAAGCAATGAATATCTGGTTTGTGTTGTGCCAATGCTAACGGCATGCACCGGCTTAAGCCCGTTATTGTTGGCCGTGCAAAGCAGCCTCAGTGTCTTCGTGAGGTGATGGATGTCCCTCCTCTAGTTTGGTACCATTCTTTGAAGGCATAGTTCACCGCCCAGATCTTCAAAGACTGGTTCCACCGCCATTTGGCCAAGGAGGTCATCAATTACCAGATGAAGACCCTGGGAATCCCGTGTGACCAGGTAAAGGTCCTCCTTCTCACCGATAATGCACCTGCCCACCCGTGCAACAAGGACTTGGTGGGTGAGAATGGACGCATTAGGTGCATGTTTATGCAACCTAATACGACTGCTCTCATCCAACCAATGGACCAAGGAGTGATCGTGGCAACGAAGAGGCTGTACCGAAGAAAGTTCCTGGACGAAGTGACAGTTGTTCTCGAGGACGAGGACGAGCGCAGGGAGGGATGGGACACGTGAGGCCAGTGGACTCTGGAAAACCTTCACTGCTACAATATCAAGTATGCAATCGACAACTGGGCCAGTGCATGGAAGGAAGTCCCTGTCAAGACTCTAGAAAATGGTTGGTCTTGTCTGCTTCTTGGAACGGATGTGGAGCACGATTTCCTAGGTTTTGACGTGGATAACTTCCATGCACATCTACGTGTGCACAGCAACGATGCTGATGTGGACGACGTGCTGAGTGGTTGGATGACAAGGGCGATCCTGGGTATCAGATCACGTCGGATATCGAGATCGCATCTTCAGTTGCAGGTGTCAGTATCCAGCTTGAAGATTCCGAGGAGGATGGCGATGAGGATGTGGACTCCTTTCAGCATGACACTACTGCAGCCATCCCCAAGCTGAGTACACTCCGGGAACACATAAAGTTCGTTCTTGACTACCTGGAACACCCGGACTGCGACAGGGAGATGGGGTCCATGGGACTTGTGGAGGAAGTGTGCGCTCTCAGGCAGAGCATCATTAATCGCCAAAATCGTCTTTCCTTGTGTCAATCAACCATTGACAGCTTTTTCAGACCCGTGATCCCCGCTGTGCCCAGCCCTGGCTCCACACCATTGCCTCCCCAAGACAGGCCTTCATCCTCCAAGCCACAGCCCAGCCAAAATCGTCGTTCCTTGTGTCAATCAACCATTGACAGCTTTTTCAGACCCGTGATCCCCACTGTGAGTTTGCGTCTCTCTTCAGAGTCGTCCGCAGTGGGTAGTCCATCACCATGTCCCAGCGACGCACCCCTAGGCCACCTGCATCAGCTACTCTCAGACTCTGACAGTGAATAAACAGAAAGAACTCGCCACTAGACCACACGGGAATTTACAGTGTTGTGAAGTGAAAAAAAAAAAAAAAAACAGTGCGTAGTGTTAAGAAATTAGAATTCTGAGTGCAAAGACTTAAGTGCACAGTGCAACACTGATTTTATTGACGTTCAATGGAGCGCAAATTTGACTAGTGTAGTGTTAAGAAAATGGATTTCTGAGTGCAAAGACTTAAGTGCAGAGTGCAACATTTATTTCATTAAGATGCAATGGAGCGCAAGTAAGACTAGAGTGCGCAGTGTTAAGAGAATGGAATTCTGAGTGCAAATGACTAAGTTCAGCGCAAGACTTCATGTACAGTGTACTGCAGGTGCTTCAGGTACTCCTTTTACTGTCAGAGTCTGAGAGGAAGCGGGTTATTCATTGAGAGGGCCAGGGACTTATTGTAAGTACCCAGAATGTTTCATATTATACTGTCTTTTCCCTACTTACCTCTAAAATCTCATTTCACTCTTTTATGTCCCTTCTTGGTGTGAATAGGGTTTTAGGTGTTATGCATGTGCAGTAGGGAGATGTCTTTCTGAGTTAGGCTAGGTTAGGGGCCATAAGTACCAGTTCAGGAGCCAGGGACTTGTTGTAAGTACCCAGAATGTTCAATATTGTATAAACTCAGCTCTAAAACCTCATTCTCTTTTTTTTTTTCATTTATTTCAGTCTTTTACGGCCCTTATTTGTGTGAATTGGGTCTTAAATAGGTGCTATGCATGTCCAGTAGGGAGTTGTATACTGTAGGTGTTTTTCTGAGTCAGGGTAGGTTAGGGTCCATAAGTACGGGTCCAGGAAGCTGGGGCCCACTTTCCGGACGGGACCACTTTCCGGACATGCCTTTGGTTGTGTTGTATCGGATAGTAGAGGGATTACTTACTGTGTGTATATCTATCTATCTATCTATCTATATACCTAGGCTGCTTCCTCCAAGGAAAGGGAGGTAGCCGAGACAGGACGACACACTCCCCATTTACTCATCCATTCAAACACATTCATTCGCATCTTAGCCCCAAAGGGGAGAACGGACAGATCCTTACCGCACCACACCGCACAAGGGTCAACTGCGCAATGCAATCAGTGACATCCGCAGCAAGGCCCGACAGCAGAACTGGTTTACCCCTGCCACATCATAACAGATCCATCCCCTTACCCGCACCTGACCTGACTAGCTGATCAGACCAAATGCAGGAGAATATCCCCTCAGGGCTGCATCATCACTTATTCATTCACAATTTCTCTCCATTTATTTCTGTCACGCACAGCCACTCTTCCTTGCTCAACAGACATCCCTCTCGCATCCAATGCTCTCTTCACACTGTCCATCCATCCTATTCGTGGTCTTCCTCTCAGCCTTACACCTCTCACATCAGATCTAGTTATCTTTTTCACCAGTCGCTCATTATCCATTCTCTCCATATGCCCAAACCATCGCAACACCCTCTGCTCAACTCTACCAGCCATCTCCCGAACAACTCCAGTTCTCCTTCGCACTTCATCATTTCGCACCCGATCCATACGCGTCACTCCACACATACTCCTCACACACCTCATCTCCATTATATTCAAACTTTTCCTCTCTGCTACACCCATATTCCATGTTTCAGCCCCATATAACGCAGTCGGTATCACAACACCTTCATACAGCCTTCTCTTTACATCCATTCTAAGCGAACGACATTTAAACACTTTTTTCATTCCTCCCAGCACCTTTCCTACTTCATTTATTCTAAACTTCACTTCTGCATCTATTCTTCCATCCACAGCAACATGTGACCCTAGATATATATCTATCTACCGGTATATATATATATATATATATATATATATATATATATATATATATACAGATATATATATATATATATATATATATATATATATATATATATATATATACAGTATATATATATATGGTAATGATGATGTTATATATATATATATATATATATATATATATATATATATATATATATATATATATATATATATATATATATATGGAGCCTCTGTGGTAGAGTGTACGTTTTGTACACAGGTGAACCAGGGTTCGCGCCCCAACAGGGTAATAAACTTTGGGAGTGTTCAACCGGCCACGTGCTGCATTGGCGGACACAAGGGGTGCTGTGATTCAACCAGTGTCACTTACTATAAAGTATGCTTGCACCTAGTCGGCTTGCACGGGCCGATTACACTTGGTTCACAGACTACACGCACATCCAAGCCACTCCAACACTACAATTACACTTACAAGCACATCTCACCCTACATACAGTCTCTTCCAGACAGCCTAAGCCACTTGGTAGAGATACTGTACATTGGCTGTATCGTCCCCACTTCGGTAGGGATAGGCCGGTCCTGCAGTAGATACTCAAATGGCTGATTATATATATATATATATATATATATATATATATATATATATATATATATGGTAATGATGATGTTTTATATATATATATATATATATATATATATATATATATATATATATATATATATATATATATATATATATATATGGTAATGATGATGTTATATATATATAAATATATATATATATATATATATATATATATATATATAAATGAACTGAATATGGGAGATTCTGCAGCAAGTAGGCTTATCACACAAGGAGACCCTGTGGATGGCATCTGAGTTAGAGAAATATTGGTGTTGTGAAATCACCTCCTAAGGTAAATGACTTTCCATGCATATGTTTGAATGGGACACTTAAAACGATACAAGTGCGAAGGACTTTTCATATTATCAAACCACTGTATTGATCATGAAATCAGTTCTTTAGGTTATTCTGTGCAGGGGGAAGTGGAAATCATAGACATATTTCAGTCAAACAATTTGGTAAGAGTAACTATAAAAGAAAAGAAAACTGTAATTGCTATTAACACTTGCAACAAGTTTAAGACACTTTGCACTTTTCTCCAGTAGCATTTATTTTAGGAATTACAGTTTATAGTATAGTGTTAAATTTTTGCTGGTCACTCTGAAGATGGCTTTGGTATGTTGGCTACCAGGCATGATTATGTTAGGTGTGGATTGGTTAGGCTATTAGTTTAGTGCAAAAAATCTTAAAAGACAACATACATGGAAGATTGAAATTTTTTAACATGTTCTCAACACACTTTACATGGAGGCAAAATATTTGTAAAATGTTCTAGCCAATATTTACGTTTGAAAATCGTAAAAAAAAAAAAAAAAAAAAAAAAAAGGGTTGAGATGGAGCCATAATGGTTAAAACTTGCAACTTGTGATTTGCATTAATTCCAAGGTTAGATTAATTCAAAACACTTTATAAACCATAGGGAGAAGTATGTCCTTAAAATCAGGTGCTATGGTAAACCTAAATGGTACCGAGAAAGGTGTATCACCTCTGGTAGTTGATACTGCTGTACAGTAATAAGCTTTACTTGAAGGTTTGGCTAATGTAGATATTTTACAAACTTCCTCCAAATATATATCTAAACTTGCCCATCGTTGTCAAATTCCTGTTTCAGAAATCTGCCACTAGGTTCGCTTCCGTCGCCCAGCTCTGATGCGGGGTAAGCACTGGAAAAGTAGCCAGTGCTTAATTTTTTTTTAATTTTGACAACTCAAAACATTTTACTCATCAAATTACCCAGATGGTATGATATGCTACAAAGAAATTACAATATGGGAGCCCTTTGATTATTTATAATGTATTATAAGTGTCATTTTGTAAACTCCGATTTCGTTAGTTTACTCATCTCGTAAACATAACATAAAGACAAAACCTAAGCAATTTTACTAGAACCATCCATAAAGCAAGATAACAGTGATTAAAATATTTGTCACTCGTTATTATCCACAAAAGAAAATATATGTGTAGCCGCATATTTAGCAACACCTTTCGACATGCCGCCCTGCCTGGCGTATGACTTTTCCTAACAATACGGACCTGTTGGACGTCTTGGTCATCTTAGTAACCAAAGTCTAACACAAATAATTCTATTAAATGTTTCCCTGGCTCCACTGCACAGTTTAGTAAGTTTAAACTTCAACTCCTCATACTCTAATATGAGTTTAGTGTCCTACCGCACTGCCGTTTGTTTGGATTAATATGGCTGACTCACCAACTAAAAAATCGTTCAGTACATTATTTTCAGAGGAACTGCCTACAACTTTAAAGCATGCTAAAACACACACATCAGAAGTCCTGAGGTTAATCTCCTTTTACCAACTTCACACGATTTATTCAAATATATGTAGACAGCACACTATTTTAGTCCCCAAGCTAAGATTCTCTGAAAGCCTGGTTATTCTTTCTTTACAGGTATATATATATATATATATATATATATATATATATATATATATATATATATATATATATATATATATATATATATATACTGTATATATATATATATATATATATATATATATATATATATATATATATATATATATATATATATATATATATATGCGCTTGATTGAATAGGAAAAAATATTCCTATAAATAGCAGTATTATTATAAACTTAGTATTAGGTACAATTTCACAGGTCTTTAAAACCCCGCAAGGCTTGGTCGATGAGTTTGAGAGAGTGTGTAAGAAACGGAATCTAAAGGTGAATGTAGGGAAGAGTAAAATGATGGTCTTTGAGAGAAGTGAAGTCAGTGAATGTACAGCGAGGTTGGATGGTGAGGAATTGGAAAACGTGAGTACGTTTAAGTACTTGGGTAGTGTGATGAGTAAGGATGGAGGTTTGGAGGGTGAAGTGCTTGAAAGGGTACAGCAGGGAAGAAAGGTTGCTGGTTCTTTGAAAGCAGTGATAAGAAACAGGGAAGTGAGCATGGAAGTGAAAAAGTTACTACATGACAGTATTGTGATACCAACTCTAACGTACGGAAGTGAAGCTTGGACGTTGTTGGAAGGACACAAGTCAAGAGTGAGAGCCGTGGAAATGAGTTATTTAAGAGGAGCCTGTGGAGTCACATGGAGAGATAGGCTGACGAATGAGGATATAAAGGAGCGTTGTGGTGTTGATGTGGATGTGATAGGAAGCGTTATGAGGAACACACTGAGGTGGTTTGGCCATGTGGAGAGGATGGAGGGTGAAAGACTGACGAAGAGAGTGTATGTGAGTAAGGTGGAGGGGGAAAGAGGGAGGGGGAGGCCGAGGATGAGATGGAGAGATGGGGTGGGGAGGTATATGAGAGAGGGGGGTGTGAGTTGGGAGCAGGGGAGTGAAATGGCGGGGGACAGGGCGACTTGGAGGCGATTTGTTTGTGGCCACCCCAAACGGGATTGAGGCGTCTGGCAATAGATAGATAGATAGAAAAATATTTAATCGAGGCTGGGCGACGCTAGACCACCTGGTGGCAGACAGCTGAAACAGGTTTGGTGAAGCCTTTAATTATAGGAGCTGCCTAACAAGCCCACTGGTCTAAATATATATATATATATATATATATATATATATATATATATATATATATATATATATATGTGTGTGTGTGTGTGTGTGTGTGTGTGTGTGTGTGTGTAGGCTATATACAGTATATTTGTGTACATAAAATGGATGAGACAGAACTATTTCCTGCGAACAATGTTTGCTCCAATTATATTCGTATTAAGCTTTATTTCTCATAAGTAGCATAACTTTAGCACGGGTCAACACTAGCCAGGCCAGAGAGAGAGAGAGAGAGAGAGAGAGAGAGAGCATGAATCTCTATAATTACCAACAAAGGCTTTGGCTGGGATATTTAACTATTCTTAGACTTAAGCCTATACATGTTTTCCTAGATCCTCAATAAGTAATTGACTTACCATATTTCTCTTCATGATTAATATGGTGTACACAAATTATAGAAATAATGTAAATGTAGGAAACCCATGCTTGGCAATTCCTGTAAGTGACTAGCAGAGGAAAGTTCATGAAAATCATTTCACTTACCGGTACTCGAAGTATAGGACTACATAATAGATAGATAGATAAATAGATAGATAGAGAGACAGATAGAAGCAGGAAGTCAAATGATGAGAAGGTGTTGTGTTTGCGAGAAGCGAGCAGCGCTAAACGCTTACACGGGGGAAAGCTGACGACAGCGGCCAGTAAGGAGATGATTCAGTTAGCTGTCAGCAGTCCTCTCGTGAGAAAGTTCTGTTGCCATGAGGAAGATACGTGACACACACACCCTACTACACGAGATGTGAGGAAAGAGAGTTTAGAAGGAGACAAGCGACCCTATAGAGAGGTCGAGACGGAGATTAGCTTTAGAACAGAGAGAGAGAGAGAGATAGCGAGACAGGGAGGTAGCTACCCAGGACTTATACTATTATACCTGTTTAATATTTCCAAGACAAATAAAAATAGTCCCATACTATTCTTTACCTCTCCCGTCACTACATGACATCTGGTGGGGAAACTACTACAAGATATAAAAAGCCGCTCGACCACAAGTCTAAAATATACTTCTACAAGTAACTACAAAGTCTTTATGACATTTGGTAGCAGCGAACGTATACGAACCTCGTCTACGAATCAACATTAAATTCCTACAAAATATCAAGATTGACAACAACCAACAATATCAGCTCCTGCCCCCTCCGTCTCCCAGATCATTACGCTGATGCAGAGGTCAAGAGATCACTCGACGCCTTGCAAGTAGCTTAACGACAAACCAGCAAATCTGCGGACATCGCCTCCGAATTAAAAGCAAATTTCTACAAAAGCAACCGAGACTACAAGGTTAGCTTCAGTTCTACAAAGTCTACAGCCATCTACAATCAACTACAGCCATCTACAATCAACTACAATTAACAACTCTACGTCGTCTGTATAATCTTCTACACGCACCTACAAGTAGCGGCAGTCTTCATCCCACAACGAATAAATCACTAGAGAAAAGGACAGAGAAAACTTCCACATAGAATAAAGGGAACAAACAAACGAAGAGTGAGACACGATTTACAACTCATCTTACTCACTCGTCTTCACTCAAGTTACTCATCGCTACTCATTCACTCACCACAGCTACCAGTGTGGGAAGCCGACGTCACCATGTGCTGAGATGACATCACAACGCGAGTCTGCCATGCCAAGCAACGTGTGACGGACACCAGGCACTTCTCACCCACTACTCATTACTCATTATTCACATAGCTCCTACTCATATTCACTTATTTTCACAGCTAAGTTGGAAATTCGATGTTCTATGTTGAGGTTTGCCTGGGACAGCCGTTAACCACTACAAATACCAGGCCATGGAGTTTCCTGAGTAATATCGTCCATCAACACACCACTAGAATTATCAAGAGATCTTCAATCAAACCTGTATTTTCTTCCGAGATCGACTTTTGTATCGACACACCTCTACGATCTGTATCAAGTGGGTAAAATTATACTTGCTCATTTCTTCTCAGTGCTAAAATTAGCTATATTCAACTTATTTAATCATCTAGTTTGCTAGGACATAAATAAACAAGAGGCGTATTTCATAACATCATATCTTAATGACAGGAATATTTTCGCAACCACCCACGTTAATACCAGATGACACACAAATTGCCACAACATCAGACTCACAATTAAGAGACAGCCCACCCATTGTACAACCCACACCACACGTTATAGATAAGGAAACAAATACGGGAGTTTCGGATGATGAGTGGAAACCCCTTCAGACGTTGAGAGTATCGACTTCGCAGCTGCCTTAAATACGTATGCCAATATACTTAACAGGGTTCACCGGTCCGGTCATACATATTCTACCATTCCCTCACATAACGATAAACTCGTACAAGTTGAATTAACAGGGCAATCATTAAATATGAATCAAGAAACAAATACTGCTGATCTAAAAACCATACCTCACGTTTTTGTGTATCACGAGGATAAGACTGCCCCAAAATTCTCTGGCACAGACAAGGATCGCATTGATGTCATTTCATTAATCAGTCAGTGCGAACAAATGTTCATCAAGCGCCACATACTAGATGAACAAGAGAAAATTGCTATTTTTTCATCTTGCATAAGCCAGGAAAGATGTCCAGCAAGCAATTTATTGCGCTCCGATAAGCTACATCGTGCTAGGACATATGATGAATTTAAAACTGAATTTCTGAAGAAATTTTCTGGAGGTATGAACTTCTTGCCAGGTATAATTCCAGAATTACATAAAATTGTAGATCTTGTAAGGGAGCACACTACAAACCATGTGCTCAGTGAAATAACTGCTGATGTCTCCACAATCAAGAGAACCCTATTAGCTACTCTGGAGAATTCTAAGTGGATAACAGATGATGGAAAGATGTCCCCAGACCTCGTCGTGGACATCATTGGTTATGTAGCTGCCTTGTGTAAATTACCTGATAGAACCCTTAAGATCGCCAAAACAATCGCGTACATCCCTGGAATGTGCTTACTAGACTTAATGAACGAGGTAGAGATGCAGTGCAGTAAAGCAGGTGTGGTCGGCACACATGCACATTCTGGTAGAATCAGGGTACCTGAGACAGTATCAGCTGTGAAAACATCAACACCGACCCCAAACAGAGAACAAAATCGATCGCGACCTGAAATGAGGCAGCCCAAACAAGCAAAGACGCCTAGACCTCGTTCCCACACGCCTTCCTACAGGCAGTTTCATAAGTTTTTCGCGCAGCCCGAGCAGGTCTCGCGCTATAAACAACACTTTTTATGGGAAATCACCTCGTAGGTCACAGTCAAGGGATAGGTCCATTCTGTGTCATTACTGTGCAAAACCAGGACACACAAGGTATGAATGCTTTATCAAGGCAAAAGAGGATAATCAAAAGACACAAGGGTTTGGTCCTTACTGTAGGCATCATAGATACCAAGGGCACTGGACTAGTGATTGCAAAACAGTAGAAAAAATTGTGTCTATGTTCAAATCGGGGGAAGACCAAGTCATGACAAAAAACGAACAAACATAAAAAAGAACAAGGTTAAACTTCACATAGGAGGCATGTTGGGAAATGAGTGTATCTTGATACCAGCTGTATGTGAGGATCAAAACGTTTCCTTATTTTTTAGATACAGGCTCTCCAGTGAACTTAATAACACATGAAGAACTAAATAGAATTCTTAAAAATAAAAAGAAAGTAACTTTTCTGGATGAAGCTGATTTAGAATTAAACACAGTAGATGGTCAAGAGATTACAGTAAAAGGTATGATAAGATTAAATCTCAGTTTCACAGAAACTACAAGACCATTCTCTGCATTGTTCTATATCGTTGAAAACTTAGCAATTAAAGCTCATATGTTACTGGGCTTAAGATCCATGAGAACTGAGAACATAACTATACTCCCACAAATGAATGGAATAGACTTTGATAATGAATTTATAGAGGAAATAACTTCAGAGCCCTCACCGATTGGTAGAAGAGAGCCAAAAAGAATTGGTAATATTAAAGGCTTAAACAAACATACACAAACAGATGAGTGTATAGATCCACTTACACCAGCAACCCCATCCTCCAGAATTAGTGACCCAGCTAACAGTACTGATTTATCAATTTTTCCAGCCCATCTCACTAATGATTTGGTTATACCACCTACTTCATACATGAAGGTTACCATAAAGAGCAAATTACGGAATAGTACTGTTCTTGTCTTAGAAGAATTATGTAAAGTAAAGGGATTGTCAGTAGAAAACGCATTATGTCATACGAACGACGAAGGGCTAACTCAGATATTCATTATTAATCACATGAATGGGGAAGTTCAGTTGAAGAAGGAACTTGCATAGTTAATATTGAAAAATGTTTAGCCCCTGTGAAGGAAATAAATATTGGTGGAGTAACAAGTGAGATAAAATCTACGGATAGAGAAAGAATAAAGAGAATTTAATTCACTCAGGTGAATTTGACGAAGAAATGATTTGTTAACCCTGTTGGAAACACACAGGGACACCGTAGCCTTGCCCGGAGAACAATTAGGGTGTACTAACTTGATTAATCACATGATTAATGTGCACCCAGAAACACCACCAATTTTCGTACCAGCTTATCGCATACCACACTCCCAACGTACACTTGCTAATCAGTATGTCGATGAAATGTTAAAGCTTGGAATTATTGAGCCTTCAGTTTCTCCGTGGAACGCTCCTTTTCTTTGTGCCCAAGAGAAATGGAGAAATGCGTGCGGTAGTAGATTACCGTAAACTAAATAATCACACCATCCCAGACAGATTTCCCATGCCATTGCTAAGTGATGTTCTACAGAATATTGGTCCTGAGAATAATATATTCTCGACCATCGATCTCCTAAACGGATACTATCAGATTCCGGTATCTCAGGAGTCACGTAAATACACTGCCTTTTTTCAACAAACAGAGGCCATTATCAATATACAAGAATGCCAATGGGACTGAGGACAGCCCCTGGTACGTTCCAGCGTCTTATGAATTACGTATTGTCCGGATTTTTAGGACAAGGAATATTTGTTTATCTTGACGATATTATTATCGCAACGAAGAATATTAAGGATCATCTCAGGAAATTAGACTTACTCTTACAAAAGCTTAGTGATGCTGGATTAAAAATTAAACTTTCTAAATGCAAATTTTGCTTTAAGGAAATAAATTTCTTAGGCCACAAATTAAGCTCTGATGGTATTCACACCACTGATGACAAAATACAGGCAGTGAGAGATTTTCCTGAACCCACTACGACTGACGAAGTTAGACAATTTTTAGGTCTGGCTGGGTACTATAGGTCCTTCGTACCACAGTTCTCTCATATAGCCTTCCTCTATTCCAACTACTCAAAAAAGATGCTGTATTCCAATGGGAAGAAGAACAAAAAAGGGCATTTAACAATCTAAAAATTAAACTAACGAATGCACCTTGTTTAGCATATCCAGATTACACGAAATCATTTCTTATTTGTACAGACGCATCAGTTAAAGGATTAGGGGCTGTACTGATGCAGGAAGATAAAAGAGGAAAGAATCAACCAATTGCATTTGCCAGCAGACAAACAAGAGGTGCAGAAAAAAATTATAGCACTACAGACTTAGAGGCACTTGCAGTGATTTTTGCATTACAAAAGTTTCGAGATTTGGTATATGGTTACGAAATCCACTTATTCACCGACCATAAACCACTGGTGGGTATGTTTAAAGAAAAACTCCTTTCTGGGAGGAGAGCAAGATGGAAATGTACAGTTGAAAACTACAGTGTACAAATACATTATATACAAGGTAAAATGAATATAGTAGCTGACGCATTATCTAGGAACCCGAACACAATTCAGGTTGCGGCGTTAGATCTCAAAGGAAATATCCCAAACCACGAGGATATCGCAAAGGCACAAAGACTTGACCCAGTATGGTCAAAAGTAATATACAAGTTAGAAAGTGGAGATGACATACAATTACCCAAACTGCATGTCCCACTTGAACAATTCACAATGGTCAATAATACATTATACAAAATTAACTCTAAACAACCAAAACGCCAAAAGAAATACTAACCAGTTGGTAGTACCTAATGACATGATACCCCAAGTATTACGAATGATACACGACAGCCCACATGCAGGACACCCTGGAAAGGATAAGACATTCAACCAAGCCCAGCTATTATATTACTGGCCTTCATTACGAAGAGATATAAACAATCATATAGACAGATGCGAATCATGTGCGAAACACAAAGGATACCCAATCACACCTGCACCGATGGGTAATTACCCAGTACCACATCAGCCATGGGACGTTGTCGCTGTTGATTTACTCAAGATGCCATTATCATACAATAATAACCTATACTTATTCGTAGCAACGGATCATTTTTCCCGTTATGTCATTTTGGCTCCAATTAAAGATAAGACAGCAGAGACAGTAGCAAAGGCAATAACAGATAATGTAATATGTCGCTTTACTACCCCAAAGGTATTAATAAGTGATAATGGAGGAGAATTTAATTCTGAGATCTTACAAGAAATATGTAAACAATACAACATTAAAAAGGTTAACGTTTTGGCCTATCACCCAGCATCGAATGGGTTGGTAGAGAGACAAAATAAAAAGGTATTAGATGTGCTACGACACATTCTCAGTGAAAATTATGCAAGCTGGGATGATTGGATTCCCAGAGTAGAGGCCTCCATTAATGGATCTATAAATAAATCCATTGGTGACACACCACATTTCATTATATATGGCACGGATAAAAAATTACCATATGAGCTCCTAGAAGGTGACAGCATGCCTATATACAATTACGATGATTACTCTAAACTCCGTTTACGTGAATTCCAGGACATACACAAAAGAGTGCAAAAACAATTAACGATGTCCAAGGAAGAAATGTCGGAGGCATTTAACAAAAAGGCAAAAGATTCACCTATCAGCTTAGGAGACATTGTTTACGGAGTCATTCATACGAGAGACAATAAATTATCCCCTAAATTTGAGGGCCCATACAGAGTAATTAACATAAAGGCAAACAAAGTTTTAATTAAGTCACTTTCAAGTGGCGAGGAAAAACAAGTTCATATTGACCATTTAAAACGAGTTTCAAGGGAATTATCACATAATTATTCAGCCTCGGATACAACCGAACAGGTGAACGTACCTCAAGAAACCAAGCAAGAACACAACAATGATTACAAAAAGAAATTAAGGTCATATACCAAACAATCGAACATAGGTGCAACTATTCCACTGAAATCTACAGTACATCATTTACGGGAATTAAATATCGATTTAAACTCCTTCTATAATTGAAAATAACAGCCAACCGTAACGCACATCATCACTATCATCAACCACAGCTTTATAGGAAATTAATAGATTTTTTTTTTTTCGGTAGGTTACGATGAAGGGACTTATGCTATGGATTCTCCTATACATAGTAAGGGTATATGCGCACCTAGACCCCAAGCATATAGTACGACAAGGATGCCTCATAGCTCCAACGGCCACGACTACAATCGTCAAGGACGTTATGAGTACTGAAATAAGTCTAGATTACTTGTATGACTTACCTACTTATATAGAAAGACTTGCGACGCCGATGCGAACTCTGGACTTCAAGATAGGGAATTATGTTTCACAATCACATATCACCAAGGAAGTGGATGAAATGGTGAAGTTAGCGAAATGGAAACTAGAACAGGCGAAGTCAACTATGCTCGTCATGATCCAAGATCTCCATCTTATGGAACAGAGGTGCTGAGCGACAGGAACAACATCACACGTACTCGCCAAAAGCGCGGTTTGTTCGATCTGGGCGGCGCAATTCTTGGGAACATCTTTGGATTGGCTACAGAGGATGACCTTAAAGAAATAAACAAAAATTTAATAAGATAGCTCAGGTACTAACATACCAAGATAAATTCATCACAGGACAGAACTCAGCAATGAAAACAATTGTGAAAAATCTGAAACAAGCAGAAAACGTAGCTCTCGAGAGTATAGATAAAATAAATGACTTAGAGGTAACGTTACCCTTTTCAGCACTTCTCCATCATCACAGAACATATTGACACGATTCTACTACAATTAGAGAACACTAGAGATAATTTGGCACTTATGCAAGGAATTTCGAATGCTGGTGATGGCAAGATCACAAATGACTTACTCCCAGTTCATGAGCTACGTCAGATAGTTAGTCAAGGCATACATAAACATAAATTGAAGTCATTGTTCCGCAGTAGGGAATTTATGCAATATTACCCGTACTTGGAAGCAACACTAACACCAACATCAGTGATAGTTCATGTACCATTCATCACGGAAGACCTGTTCACAGTATACCAAATACACCCTTCCCTATAGAAACAACAACACTTTAGTCATCATCAACATCAACACAGACACCGAACTCATCATGGTCTCCAAGAGACGAGACACTGTCACTTTCGCAAGTGAGTCAACGATTGAGCGAAAGTGCCGCACATCCTTACATGCTGTTCATCTTTGTCCTGCGTACATTTTCTCGTTTCAGCCTACTGATACGGTCCTCAGAAATGGCTATCATCAGCAATAACAATATTCATCATCATTGCAACTTCACTTTTGCTCCAGATAAACTTGTACACCATCAACGCATTGGACACTCGCAGTTTTTTTATTTCCCTCATAACACATCAGTTTACATAGTCTGTCCAGATATACCACCATCTCATACATCAGCCTCAGGATTATACATAGCACCAGACTACTGTGGTATTTACACCATCCATGTCTACTTTTTCCACCATCAATCACTACGCCATTCTCAACCATACACACAAACATTTCCACCCACTGCCTGATATGGACTTAAACATGAGCACAAGTATTAAGTTGACTTCACCTAAGTTTGAAACTATGCAGCTGATCAATGAAACAATGAAGCCCTGGGAAGATTTGAGTTTGAGTATGTTCAACCCATATTATGTGTATAGCCAAGCACCTTCTGTCTTCATAATTATCTGCATTGTGGTTGCAGTATTGCTGTTGGCCATGCACAGAATGCATGCAAGAATTGCTAATTTGGAGTCATTGTTTAGTTGGGGGAGAGTTAACATCACAGTTAACCACCCTGAATGAAGTGTATATATTTTGTATATAGTATTAATTATATATATAAAAAAAAAATAATAATAATAATAATAATAATAATAATAATAACACAAAGAAGAATGACCCATATATGGCAGACCAGTACCATTATCTTTAAATGAAATATTAGTAACTCTTACAATAATCTTAATTTTAAACTATTTTTATTCTTGCATGTATGCATTTCACTATAATAACCCAAGTACATACTGTATTACAGTTAAATAATTTACTTTAATGCATTTATTCCAATATGTATTCAACTTATTTAAAATGTAATATTACTGAATAATCACTATTTACTATGCATAATATATGTATACAATATTCATACAATTATGTTACTTTACAATATTATGTATTTCACTTAATTAGCTTATAAGTTCATTATAATGTGTATGTAGTATGTATTAATATATTATAACTATTAAATGTCGATGGTACGTCATTTTCGCGCGGCCGAGCAAATATAGGACTACATAATAGATAGAAAGATAAATAGATAGATAGAGAGACAGATAGAAGCAGGAAGTCAAATGATGAGAAGGTGTTGTGTTTGCGAGAATCGAGCATCTCAAAACGCAAACACGCCGGAAAGCTGACGACAGCGGCCAGTAAGGAGATGATTCAGTTAGCTGTCAGCAGTCCTCTCGTGAGAAAGTTCTGTTGCCATGAGGAAGATACGTGACACACACACCCTACTACACGAGATGTGAGGAAAGAGAGTTTAGAAGGAGACAAGCGACCCTATAGAGAGGTCGAGACGGAGATTAGCTTTAGAACAGAGAGAGAGAGAGAGAGATAGCGAGACAGGGAGGTAGCTACCCAGGACTTATACTATTATACCTGTTTAATATTTCCAAGACAAATAAAAATAGTCCCATACTATTCTTTACCTCTCCCGTCACTACATGACATCTGGTGGGGAAACTACTACAAGATATAAAAGCCGCTCGACCACAAGTCTAAAATATACTTCTCTACAAGTAACTACAAAGTCTTTATGACAGAAGCACCAACCCTCCTCATCCTCTGTTTGTTTATGACCCTGCATTCGAGGTCTGTGAATTTATTCTGTACCTCATACAGTGTGTGGTTGTGCTGCGTCACGCTGTTTACTTGTTGGCAAATCAATGCCAAGAGTTTTTCTTTGCTTGGCTGGTGATTGTGCTGTACCTCCAGCTTTTTCATAATTAGATTTTTCCGGGATCCCTCAGCATGAATCAGCTCACTTATTTCTTGCTCTGAGAAGATGCTGTCCTTCTATACATAATATTTTGGTGGTCTTCATTGCTTCAACTCCGTCGTGGAAATTGTGACTAGCGGTGCGGAAACATCATGTGCTACCACACAATGACGTCATATTTCGGTGTACTATGATTGGTTACTCAGGTTTGAACAGAAACATTCCGCTCCTTGATTAGCCAACACTTGGGCAGGGGCAGACAACATTTTACTGGTGTTGGTCTTAAGCCTGTCGTACGACACTCTTCAGAATACTACTTATCAAAACCTCGTACGCACATCGCAGAAGTTCTCGTAGGGATTCTTGTAACTCAAACACCTCTCAGAATCTGATACCAGGAAAATGCAACTGCGCAGCGCTAATAAGGGCATGGATTTCTTTAGAACAAATGAATTGCAACAAACGTTTATTCATGCGTCCTCATGAGGGAGAGAGAGGGAGAGAGAGAGAGAAAGAGAGAGGCGTTCTTTAGAACAAATGAATTGCAACAAACGTTTATGCATGCATCTTCATACTGGACACACACACACACACACACACACACACACAGAGGCAGAGAGAGAGAGAAAGAGGCAAGTCTCCCATGATCCCTAAGTGTATGCCTCCACCGAATCTCGAGACAAACTTGAGTTCTCTTCCATCATCACCACTAAGCCGGCTCTCTGTACCTATTCTAAAGAAAGATTTAGTATCATAATCTCTTACAACAGGTCAAAAAGCACCATTTGCATAAATGTTTTACCTGTTCTAAACAGAGTTTTAATATCATAAACTCATTCAATAGTACAAAGACCATCAAGTGCTTTAATGTAAAGATACCAAAAAATAGCCCATTACTTGCATTACTGCTTTAAAAATAGCCCCCAAACACATCCCGCAATTATTCAACGTTTATACAGAAAAATAAGTTCGGATAATTAAGAAAATGTCGCATATTTGTTGAAATATGTCGATACATTTGTATTGCTAGCGCCAATATTTATGCAAAAGTGAAGTCCTACAAGTCGAGAAGCCCACCTAAAGACAAAGGACTTTTACTAACTTTAGCACACTTTCGCGCTGGTCATGTTTCTTAGTAACAGTATTATTAAATTTGTTTTTGAATGCTCAGAGAATGTGGTTTGTATGTTGTTATGTGGTGACATAAAGTATCATATTTTGCAAATGTACCGATTCGGTAATTTCTGTGCCGATTCGGTACTGACTGCCGATTCGGTACTTCGTGGCACCAGCCCTTTGTCATAGGTCACAACGAGGATCTCAGTGGAGGGTGTGCATGTGGCACAGGTACAGTCACGAGCTGATGGGACAGAGACACGAGCACACACACGCCTTGAGGTCGCTTCTACCCGACGAGTTATTTGGGGGGGGGGGGATGAGAGCGAGGAAGGGAGGGAGGGGTGTGAGAGAAGAAGGGACGGGGAAGGTTGTGGAGGGGCTAGTGGAGGGAAGGAAGACCGGAGGGGGAGAGGAGGAGCGGCGCCAACGAGACTGGCTAGGTGACTTGGTAAGGGGAGGGGAGGAGAGGCGCCAACAAGCATGGCTGGCTGAGTTGGAAGGTGGTTAATAACATTTTTGTAGCATGACCAGACCGGGATCGAACCCTGATCTGCTTCGTGCAATCCACACGCCTTCCCACCGTCGCGAGTAGTGGGCCAAAGGTCGACTAGTGACGGGAGAAATAGTGGCTACATAGGCGAGATCTGGTCGCTCACATGTCGACCAGCAATCTGGCTTTTACCCCATTCAGCGTCATCTTGTGGTAAACTGGGGGGCAGTATTTGGGGGAAGTGGCCCCCGCCACTGTGGGAAGGTGCGGGGGCGGTCCTAAAAAATCTGTCGGGGTCCTTCTTCTTTTTCCTCCGGCTCCTGCTCCCTGGGTTTGGCTTCCTCTATGGGGCTAGGTTCATCGTCCAGCTCCTCATTACTTAGGGAGGAGACTTTACGCCTGCCTGGGGTGGTGGTTTTTCGTCTGGCAGCCCTTAGCTGGTCCCTGATATTGTGCAGGGGACATCGGAAGCTGCAGGCAGAGAACTCCCAGGGGTTGACTAGGATGAGGTTGGGATTCTCCTTGTGACTGGGGCATTGGTAGGCGGGGTGTGCTCTAGGTTGGCTGGGTGCCGGGGTGGGGCTGGTTTGGGGCATGGGTGGGCGTGGCTTGACTGGGGGAGCCTGAGGATTTGTGGGAAACTTCTTTAGCACATTGATTTGCTGAGGTGCAAGGCAGAAGGTCAGGAGGCGGCGTATCAGTTGGATATCCTTATCCATGTCTCCTGTAGGGTCAAGGATTGTGAAATGCTCCTTCACCATACTAGGAAGCACTCTCAGGAGAGTATTGAAGGTGTGTTGTTCCCGGGTGTCATCATATGTCTCCGGGTAGGCAGTAGTGACCAGGCGTCTAGCCTGGTTATCCAATTGGGACAGCGCTACTACTTTCGCTAGTGAGAGAGCGATAGCTTGAATCATGAGTTTCGTGAAATTTTGCCAAGTGAGCCCCGAAACAATTTTTGGTGCTATATTAGCTGCCGCTTTGCCTAGTAATGGGAGAGTGATTGCGATTTTTTGCTTATCGTCCTCGAATCCGATAACCAGCAAAGGTTTAATAATTGCCAGGTATGTGTGAACATCATACTGTTCGGTGTCGAATTTTGGTAGTTGGACATGCGGTTTAGTTGCCATTTTGATAGTATTTCCTGATCACCTCTCTCCTATGCCCAGGTCAAGAACCACCGCTGCCACCAGTGTAATGCTATGTGTTTTAGGGTCGGCCCCCCATCCCTAGAGCACCTAGTGAGTAGCTGGGTTCTCTTTCTAGACCACAGCGTAGACAAATAAGAGGCAGGACACAAAAACTCAAGGCAACACTTTACATGTGTACTGCATTACTAAATCTTACACAGGAACGAGCAGATGTCACAAATACAAACAAGCTGGACAATTCTAATCTTTGGGCTGCAGATATGGAATAATAGTATCATGCAGGATACTGTACAGGACCTGACTGGTTAGGGGAAACAACATTTGAGCTAGACACTTATGTTGGTGGGGGAGTTTAGATTTCCTAGGCCGGTGGTGGTGGTTGTCTCGATTCCCCAGGGTAGCGTTAATATTTTACACTAGGCCTAAGCTTGACCTTATCGTGCTGTTACTGTTGGATAGAGTGTTCACTGTACCTTGGCCCATAGATCACCTTTACATTACCTTCCCATGTACCTGGGTGTAGCTGGCGGTACTGAAACTTCAACTCAGAGGCCTATGTATGATCTTCACTGTCTTACGGGGGCACTGTACACTATGGTAGGCCCGTCCTTCACTGTCTTATTATTGCACTATCTTTTCCACCACTTTCTATAATGCTCTAACCACCGACCCACTTTACTCTGTCACTCCTACACTGTCTGTATGCTGCATGTGTTCACTTTCACTCATTGTCAGGTTGGACATGTCACAGTCAGGTGCAGGGGCGGCAGCAGAGTCTCAGCATCCCTACTGATGGGGCTGGGATCTGCCAGGGGCGGCTAGGTCCAGTGGGCGGGGGACAGCACGTAGGGGTGTCCTCTCTCATCCGGAGCTGCTGGGGCCGTAGGGGCCCGCGGCTTCTGGGCTCGGGGGGTGGGAGTCTGGCCCTCTTGGCTGGGTCCAAACAGTCGCCTGAACTTCAGAGTCAGGCGCCTGATGGAGGATGAGGATCTCCGGTGTCTGGGTGCAGGGAGGTCCCACCCAGGAGTCTGAGGGGCAGTGGGGAGGCTGCGGTCCCCGCAGGTCGGGGACTCCGTCAGGAGCGAGCTGCAGTGTTGGCCAGCGCCGGGGTCTGTCAGGGGCGTCTCCACTGGCTGTAGGGAGAAGAGCCTGGTGGTGGTCACAGGGCCTCTCCAATACCCCTCCAGGCTGGGGGCTCTCTCCAAGTGGTGGGTAGGTGGACCGGGCTCAGCACCTGACGAAGGAGCGGCTTCAGGCTGTCTCTGGCAGTAGGGCTCGGCTACTGGCCGTGTCTGTCTCGGGACACCTTTGGAGCAGCTACCGGCCGCCTCCTGCAGGAGGGTAGAGCGGCTACAGGCCGACTCTCTGGGGGCACCTTCAGAGTGGCTTCCGGCCATCTCCTGATGAAGGCGGGAGAGGCTTCTGGCCGTCTCTTGATTGACGTTCAGAGTGGCTTCAGGTTGTCTCCTGTAGGAGGGTGAGTGGCTACTGGCCATCTCTCCAGGGGCCCCTTCAGAGCGGCTTCTGGCCATCTCATGATGAAGATGGGAGCGGCTACCAGCCATCTCCTTATTGGCCTCTGGAGCGGCTTCAGGCCGTTTTCTGTAGGAGGGTGAGCGGCTGCAGGCTGTCTCTCTGAGGGGCACCTTCCGAGCGGCTTCAGGCCATCTCCTGATGAAGGCAGGATCGGCTTCAGGCCGTCTCCTCTTTTCCTCCAGAGCAGCTTCAGTTTGTCTCCTGTAGGAGGGCGAGCAGCTGCAGGCCATCTCTCCGAGGGGCACCTTACTGATGAAGGCGGGAGTGGCTTCAGGCCGTCTCCTAGTTTCCTCCAGAGTGGCTTCCGGCCATGTCCTGTAGGACGGTGAGCGGCTATCGGCCGTCTCAGGGGTGCTGTTAGGAACTGGAGAAACTGTTCCACTCTGGTCTGATCTGAGGGCAGCTCGCCCAGCAGGTCATCTTGTATTCCTGCTATGGTGGTGGTGGGCGAGTTCCATGTCATAGGGGCACGCGGCCTGGGTGGACTTAAGCCGTTTCCGGCCGGAGCTCATTTGCACTGTGTACACTCCTCCATGGGCTCCTTCTGGTGGCTCGTTGCAGTCTGTTTTGATGTCCTACTGCATTTTAGTAGTCATAGCCGAGATGTAGTAAATAGTATTTGAGGAAATAACTTTAGTTCACTTGTAGTTGATGATGGGAGAAGATGAAAGATGAGTCTGGGGTTGATTGTAGTTTTATTGTCTTCAAAAGGAAAGGAAAAAAGTTCAAGATTTTATAGTAAGTTTGTCTCACAAGAGTGTCTTGAGGTGAGAACGGTTTTGCTAATTTCTCTCCCAGTTTCTCTCGGTAGACCCCCCCTTCTCGCTCTCTCTCCACTCCTGTCTCATAATTCCTTTTGACTTCTCTTTCTTCCTGTATACAAGAACTTCCAACGCGTGGGCTACACTGCCGTCGAAATGTTCTAGAAGCCTGTGTGTCTATGTGCTTGTATGTATTGTGGCTTTCCGGCCAAGCGTCATGAGGTGCTGAATACAGCATTCCTCAGCAGGAATTTGCAAACGATATTCCTGCAGGCTCTAGCCATGACTTTGATTTTACTTTCTAGATTATATCTATGCTACCAGTTATTATTTATGATATTCAGAGTCCTGACATCACTAGGCTACGCCATGCTGGTGACCTGCTACAGCATGTAGCAACTATCTATCTAATTATCTATCTATTGCCAGATGCCTTAACCCCATATGGGGTGGCCACAAACAAATCGCCGCCACGTCACCCTGTCCCCCACCATTTCACTGCACTGCTCCCAATTCACACCCCCCTCTTTCATATACCTCTCCACTCCATCCCTGCATCTCATCCTTGGCCTTCCCCTCCCTCTCTCCCCCTCCACCTCACTCACATACACTCTCCTTGTCACTCTCCATCCTCTCCACGTGGCCAAACCACCTCAGTGTGTTTCTCCTAATGCTTCCTGTCACATTCACATCTGCACCACTATGCTCCTTCACATCTTCATTTGTCAGTCTGTCTCTCTGTGTGACTTCCTAGTGTAACAACCGAAATGAAACTTAACAAATTAATCACAGTCCTGGCCGGGATTCGATCACAGGCCCTCGCACTTGATACACGCGCATGTTACCACTGAGCCAAAGAGAGGATCCCCACTTTGCCTCTAGGCAATGCGGGCTTTTATATACCCTATTACACCCTTATTTTCTCCCCTTGGTGATTAATTTGGTAAGTTTCAAACACAAAAGGTAGCGTAAGCATCGGAGGCCACCATGGGGAGGCTGCGGACCACACCGAAACAGCCCATCCCCAGGATGAGGGCAGGGACGCTGTCAGCTAACCAAAGACCAACATCAAATTGCCAACCAAGCCTTGCCTCACATCCCACTGCTGCCACCAATGTAACAACTGAAATGAAATTTAACAAATTAATCACAGTCCTGGCCGAGCTTCGATCTCGGGCCCTCTATGTGTGCACATTACCACTGAACCAAAGAGAGGATCCCCATTTTGCCTTTAGGCAACACGGGCTTTTATACACCCTATTACAATAGGCCTCTTTCAAATAACTCATTTCCACTGCTCTAACTCTTGACTTGTGTCCCTCCAACAACGTCCAAGCTTCACTTCCATACGTTAGAGTTGGTATCACAATACTGTCATGAAATAACTTTTTGACTTCCATGCCCACTTCCTTGTTTCTTATCACTGCCTTCAAGGAACCAGCAACTTTTCTTCCTTGTTGTACCCTTTCAAGCACTTCACCCTATAACTTCCATCCTTACTCATCACATTATCCAAGTACCTAAACGTACTCACATTTTTCCATTTCCTCATCATCCAACCTCGCTGTACATTCACTGACTTCACCTCTCTCGAAGACCATAACTTTGCTCTTCCCTACATTCACCATTAGATTCCGTTTCTTACACACTCTCCCGAAATCATCCACCAAGCCTTGCAGCTCCCCTTCTTCTTCACTTAACAACACAGTATCATCTGCAAACAAGAGTAGAGGGAGTTTCCAAACACTGCCCTCTCTCATTAGGGTCACTACAACATCTACTTCCCTACCTTGTATCTTTTATAACCCCATCCATATACAGATTGAACAACCATGGAGACATGACACATCCCTGTTTCAACCCAACCTTCAAATAGAAAAACTCACTCAGTTCACTATCCACACGCACTGCAGCCTTAGCACTCTCATATATACTCTTCACAGCATTTAACAGTGTTAGGGAAATAACAGAAGAATTAGTTGGAGAAGAACAGAGAGGATTTAGGAAGGGAAGAGGTTGTGTAGATCAGATATTCATTCTTAGATCTTTAGTGGAAAAGTTTCTAGAGAAGGGCAAGAAGTTATATGCGGCCTTCATGAATTTGGAGAAAGCATTTGACAAGGTGGATAAACAAGGATTGTGGAAAGTGTTAAGAATATATGAAGGAGATGTAGCAACTGCTGCTAATATATTAATACATACTGTAGTATTCAAACCTTCTAATATGTTGGCTCATGTAGCTAAATTCTCTACTATATAAAAAAGAGTGGATATCGGTCTTGAGGTCTCTGTAAAACTGATATCTGACTGTATCATGCCCTTTATGGTGATTTGTTTGTCATCTACTGCATATAAGTTTAAATCAGATTCCTCTAAGAAAGTTGCCTATTTCTTACTTCAAAAAATTCTCTGTAATTCCTCTTGTGTTATTAAATTCACTGGGGAGCCTGTATCTAAGAATAATGAAACAATTTAATCTTCACATGATACGGGTACTATGATACGCTCATTTCCAATCAAACCTATGTTCACTTTTAGTTTAGTTGTATTTATTGTTGGTCGTTTTTTGTCGTGGCTTGTGATTCCCCCGATTTAAACATAAAAACCAAGTTTTCTATTGTCATACATTCTGATGTCCAGTGGCCCGGCGACCTATGATGTCAACAATATGGGTCATATCCTCTTGTCTTTTGTCTGTCCTCTTTATTCTTAATATAATCATTTTTTGTGTGACCAAGATTTCGACAATAATAGCATAGTTTGGACCGCTCTCTCTAATGTGACCCTCGAGATGACTTTGCATTTTTAGGTTTTCTCTGGGCTCGATTTCTATTTGGACAACGTGCAAATTTTTTGAGACAGTCTGTAGCCTGGTGTTTGGGAATGTTGTCTTGACGCCTGGGTTTGCTTGGTTTGTCTGTTTTCGGGCCGCGATCGATTTTGTTCTTTGGTACAAGTGTTCGTGGCCGCTACTGTGTTTACGACTCTCATTTTGGTTGTACTGGGTTGTGATTCACTCACCCCTGCTTTGCTACAATTCATCTCCACCTCGTTCATAAAATCTGACAAACATATTCATGGGGTGCGGGGAATTGTTTTAGCAACCTTTAGTACCCTATCAGGTAATTTACACGGGGCAGCTACATAACCAAGGATGTCTACGACATCCATTGGTGACATCTTCCCATAATCTGTTACCCAGTTTGAGTTCTCTAAAGTAGCTAAAAGTGTTCTCTTAATTGTTGATACATCTGCTGTTGTTTCACTTAAAACATGATTTGTTGTATTTTCTCACATGAGATCCAAAATCTTATGTAATTCTGGAATTATACCTGGCAGGATATTTATGCCTCCAGAAAATTTCTTCAAGAATTCTGTTTTATACTACTCATATGTCTGAGCTCGTAATAGTTTGTTAGATCTGAGGAGGTCACTGACTGGACATCATTCCTGGTTAATCCATGAAGAAAAAATAGCTATTTTCTCATTTTCATCTGTTATATGTCTCTTAACAAACAGTTGTTCGCACTGAGCGATAAGACGCACGACGTCAGTGCGATCCTTTTCTGTGCCTGAGAATTTTGGAAGATTCTTGTCCTCATGATAAACATAGAGATGGGCAGGGGATATGGAATTACCTCCGTTAGCCATGGTATTTGTTTCGTTAAATTCATTTGGAGTCCCTTGTCGTTATGGTAAGGGATAAGTTGGGTAGTTATTTCCTGACCTGTGAACCCGCGTGAAATATTTTCATGGGTGTGTAAGACAGAGTTAAAATCGTCACTGTTTATATTTGAGAATGGTATCGAAATATCGCCATCATCATAGATCTGTGAAGTATTTGTCTTCTAACCTTTAGTTCGTGGAAAAATGAGTGTGTTACGTTTTCATTTTGTTCTGCTACTTGGGAATGGGCATTAGGTACTGCAGATGCTGTTTCATTCGCCAGTAAATTCGGTGATGATTAAAGTATTCCCGTCATATCACTATGCACTAAAATAAAAACTCATTGTGCTAGGAAATGTTGTCATGAAACTTTTATCTTATATTTATGTGTTAACTGTATAGCTAACTAAAATGAATATTAATATATGGAAGATATAAAGTATATATATAATAATAATTGTTACTGGTTGTAATGGTAATGAGTGATGGACCTAATACAAATGAGTGAAGAAGGTGTGTGTACCTAACGTACAATATTATATACATGAAGTGGTGTTTGTTACGAAGTTTAAGCTCTAGGGAAAAATAAGTAAAAAGTATATTCACTCAGGAAAATGGGAGAATGATGTCAATCTGGGTCACTTCAGGGTCGTGGTGAAAGATCAGGGTTCATTGCCAAGACGGGTATCCTCAACAACACTTAGCACAACAACGTCGACTTCCAACACAGGCAGCTGTAGTGAGTAAATGAGTAACGATGAGTAATGCTGAGTAACGATGAGTAAGATGAGAGGTGAGTAAGGGCTCTGGTATTTGCTGCCGCCGTCTTGATCTCTTAACTCTTGCGTCAGCGTGGTGATGTTGGTGGAGATGGAGGGCGGTTGGAGAGAGAAGTGGGGCCAGGTGATTGTTGTTGTGGTTATGGGTAGTGAGCCTTCTCTTGCTCTTCGTTTCCTTGTTTTTGCTCACTCGTTTCGCTTTCTTATTACTGTATACTCGCTTGTGGTTACTTGATTGTAGAATAGTAGACTTGCTGAGATGCTTGTGGTTTCATCTACAGCGTTTACTTGTAGTTTCTTTCTGTATGGTGCGAACTTGTAGTTGATCTTGGTTACGTCGCACCTGCCTGACGGTTGCTTGTAGAATCGTAATATCTTGCTTTGACTGTAGCCTTGTTTCTTATCAGTCTTGATAATCTTGACTCGTAGAATCATCGGTTCGTTGACTTGTTGGTTCGTAGGCTTTTAGGCTTGTAGAACTGTAGACATGGTTCGTATGTTCGCGCCACCAAAATAATATATCAGTCTTGTAATAGATTACATAGTAGTCGTAGCCGAGGTGTAGTAAATAGTGAGTAAGTATTTGAGGAAATAACCTCAGTTCACTTGTAGTCGATGATGGATGATGGGAGAAGATAAAAGATGAGTCTGGGGTTGATTGTAGTATTATTGTCTTCAGAAGGAAAAAAGCTCAAGATTTTATAGCAAGTTTGTCTCACAAGAGTGTTTTGCGGTGAGAGCGGCTTTGCTAATTTCTCTCCCAGCTTCTCCTCTTAGACCCCCCTTCTCGCTCTCTCTCCACTCCAGTCTCTTAATTCCATCTAACTTCTCTTTCTCTTTCTTTCCGTATGTAAGAACTTCCATCACGTGGGCTATACTGTCGTCGAAATGTTCTAGAAGCCTGTGAGATTGTGTGTGTGTGTGTGTGTGTGTGTGTGTGTGTGTGTGTGTGTGTGTGTGTGTGTGTGTGTGTGTGTGTGTATCGTGGCTTTCCGGCCAGTCATCAGGAGGTGCTGAATACAGCATTCCTCAGCTGGAGTTTGCAAACGATGTTCCTGCAGGCCCTAGCCATGAATTTGATTTAACCTTCTAGATTACATCTGTGCTACCAGTTATTAGTTATGATAATTAGAGTCCTGACACTGGCCCGGAATCGTCCTAAGTCTGTTCATCGCTTTGCTAAAAATAATTTCATTCATACCAATTGCTCTGAGCTCTCCAACTCAAATTCTTTCCGCTCCTTCTGGCACCTTGCCAAAAGCCTTTCTAACAACTTAACTCATCATCCTTCCCTTCATTTTAAAACTCTGATGGCTCTAAAACTGTTCTTCCACTGATCAAACAGAAAATTTTGCTCAGACATCCTCCTCCAATTCCACCTTAAACGATTCCGGTGCTGTTCCTTCATCACCTCCCCCACCTGGCTTACTCACGGCTAGCATTAAAATTTCTTCAATTGATGTATTTTCTGCCATCATTGGCCTCAGTCCTAACAAAGCATATGTGCCTGATGGGGTCTCTTCTGTTGTCCTCAAGAACTGTGCTTTTGTGCTTACATCCTGCCCAATTAAACTCTTTCGCCTTTGTCTGTCAACTTGTACCTTTCCTCCTTTCTGGAAGTTTGCTCTCATTCAGAGCGTCCCAAAGAAGGGTGACCATTCCCATCCCTCTAAAAAGCCTATCGCCCAATTAATTTATTATCCTCAATTTCAGAAGTTTTTGAGTCTATTCTTAACACACACACACACACACACAAACACACACACACAAAATAAAGAACCATTCCTATCACAACGTTCTTTCAGATTGTCAGTTTGGGTGCCGCTAGGGACGCTCCACGTGCAATCTTCTCACCTACCTTTCAGACCCCTGGCCATCCTCCTTTAGGGGCTTAGGCAAAAGTTTTGCCAGTGCTTGGAGTTTCATTCTCTTGTGAATTATCTTGAAAAGATCATATTACACCTCTTGTAAAATATGCTTCCAAGAGATTAGGTACTCCGTACCTTCTTTATCCCTGCACAGTTGTTGACTTTATACACAGGTTTTATTCGCCCCTGTGTAGAGTACAACTTTCATGTGTGTGGAGGCTACCCACATGCAGCTCATCTTAATAGGGTGAAGTCAAGAGCTTTTCTTCTCATTATCTCTCCTCCTCTTACTGGCTCCATTCAACTTCTGTCTCTTCACCGCACTGTTGCATCATTATCTCTTTTCTATCGCTACTTCAATGGTCACTGCTTCTCTGAACTGTCTGCATGCATCCCTCCACCTCTACAGCGGTCGTGTAGCACCCGTCTAGCATCAAACTCTGTCCAACTCCCTAATGCAAGAGTTAACCGTTACTCCCAGTCCTTCACTTATGCAACAAGTCAGTGCTGGAACTGTCTTCCTCTGTCTGTATTTCCTACTTCCTATGATCTCCAATCTTTCAAACGCTGTGTGTCCAGGCATGAAATGAACGGATCTTGAATTTGGCTCTCGCTTGTATTGTTTTTGTTTTTCTTGGCAGGAACGGTTTCTGGGCTCTTAGCCTTTGGTTCCTTCTTTCTTTCATAAAGAAAAATATTGACATCTCAAAGATTTTCGATCGAATCATGAATCTTTAACTTCCAAACCATCTGCTTAAGGTTTCTGTCCTACTATCTGTGCCTTCTTCTTTACCTTCCTTTCCGGTTGTTCTATAGCTGCTTTTGTAGACGGCCTCCGTTCTTCTCCTAAAGCTATCAGCAGTGGTGTTCCTGAGGGCTTTCCCCTATCACCAACTATATTTCTTCTATTCATCAATGGCCTAAGCTGTACATCTAACCCTATTCACTCATACACTGATGACTCCATCCTTCACCTCTCCATTCGCTTCCTGCAGTGTCCACTCAGCAGTTACTTCAACAAACAGTGGATGAGGCTATGGCACACCTAATGTCTGACTTGGCATATATCTCTGATTGGGATAAAAGTAATCTAGTTGTTTTGTAATGCATCAAAACACAATTCTAACAGCTTTTAACCCAACAAAATCTTCCACAGGAATATCCTCTAATGTCTAACAATGTTCGACTCAATCCTGCATCATCTTTGAACCTACCTGGGGTTTCATTTTCTCGAGATTTATGTTGGAAAAACCATATTACCACTCATAAAATCTGCTTCCATGAGACTAGGTGTGCTAAGGCGACTCCGTGCCTTCTTTACCTCTGCACAATTGTTGACTTTATTCACGGGCTTTTTCCGCCCCTGTGTAGAGGACAATTCTCATGTGTGGGGAGGCTTCCCACATATAGCTCTTCTCAACAAGGTGGAGTCAAAGACTTTTCATTTCATTAACTCTCTTCCTCATACTGGCTTCCTTCAACCTCTGTCTCTTCGCCTCACTCTTGCATCTTTATCTCCTTTCCATCTCTGCTTCAGTGGTCACTGCTCCTCTGAACAGTCTGCTTGTATCCCTTGACCACTACGGCGGGCGCGTAGCACTCTTTTAACAACAAACTCTCATCTTTTTCCTGTCCAACTCACAAATGCAGTAGTTAACTTTTACTCTCAGTCCTTCAGGCATGCGCGGGTCAGGTCTGTAACGGTCTCCATCTTTCTGTATTTCTTACTGCCTATGATCTCTAGTCTTTCAAACGCAGTGTGTCCAGGCATCTCGAAATGAATGTATCTTGAATATGGCTCTCTGTTATCTTGTTTTTGTTTGTTTTCCGTTGTGGGCTCCTAACCTTTCTGTATCTTTCTTTTTGCATAAAAAAGTACCTTTGTATTGTTGTTGCCACGTAGGGATTTTACTCACCAAACAAAATATCTGAATTAGAGGCGTTAGATATCGTCTTCATTAACCCCTCCCTTATCAGACATTTCCCCTTTAAACTTGAACACTATCTTTAGGTAGCAAGAGTAAACTATTATTAAACCTCTACCACTACACTGTACCACGTTATTCCGTACTGCTACACCACACCACACCCTGATGCCACAGTGTACCACAGTACACGACTAGATCACACCAGATCAAACCACAACACACCACACTACACCATACTGCCTCTCTACACCACACCACTCCACACTGCCACATCATACCACACTGAATCATACCAGCACTACACCACATCAAACCACGCCACACCACACCATACCTGACCACACCACAATTCACTACACCACACCACATTGCCACATCATACTACGCAACACTCCAAACTATCACATTGTATTTGCACTCTTGTCGCACCTGCAATCTGATGACTTTTTAATATATTCTGACTAAATGCAGATGATGCTATTTATCTTTGGAGGTAAAACTGAAGGAGTTAGGTACAGCCTTCATTACCCCAGAGATATAATAGGATGCTTTCTTTTGTTGAATAAAATGGTCTGCATGTAACATGGACTAAAACATGAACAAAACAAGGGACGATAGATACTCAGACTCAAAGTCTTCATCTGGCTCCCTCCACAAGCTATAGAAAAAGTGTAATGTAACAGATACAAATAAAAAAATATATAAACTTTTATTATCGCCTGACGTCACGTAACTACTAAGGAAGGTGAAGTTGGGTGTAGATGATTGTGGATGGGTGTGGGTGGGCATGAATGGGTGTGGGAGGATGATGAGTGTGAAAGGATGTAGGTGGTATGAGTGAGTGTGGGTGAGTGTAGGTGGGTATGGTTGGGAGTGGGAGGGCGTCGGTGGGCGTGGGTGGGTGTGGAGGGGTATGGGTGGGTGTAGTGGGGTGTACTGTAGAGGTGTGAGGGTAAGTGTGGGTGGGTGTGGGTGGGGTTTGGGTGGTTGTAGAGTGTGTGGCTGGGTGTAGCCCACATATTCATAAACTTTATTAAGATCTGTGCAGTGCTGCTCTATATGCATTTTCTGTACCTCGTGACATAAAATTTCCAGTCATTGTAAAAATTAAAAATAATGTAAAAATTGCGTCGAAACAAAATGATTTGTGACCATTTCTACCTGGTATGGATATGTGAGTATCGCAAATACTGCGTAAAGTACGAACGTTCATCATATGCCTAACTCAGCTTACGAATTTAAGTATTCTTACAGCATGTTTCAAAGCAAGTGAACGTAAGATCCCTCCTGGAGTTGATGAACTTGGTGGTCTTTGATCAGTTGGCACTTAGCTGACGTCACATTCCCGCCTAGGAAATGGTCAAGAGGAAGCATGAATAAAATTCAAAATATTGTTGTGAATGTAGTTATCCTGTCAGGCCACAGAATTTTTTCCCAAGACGTTTTTATTCGGCTCAAGAAAGTCTTACCGAAATATAGAGGCGGAAACACAGTCTTTATTAAACGCTTCACTCCGAATGTGCCAGCCTAGGCTGAGCAAAATCACCTGGTATCAGCAGGAATGAAAGAAAAATGACATCCTTGGCGTGAAGAGGATAATGACTGCATTCTTTACCTGCACACTCACTGTTGCCAGTGTGTGTGTGTGTGTGTGTGTGTGTGTGTGTGTGTGTGTGTGTAAGGAGGTGGTGAGTCAGTGCACATGTGAACGAGGGAATAAGCCATTGCCACATAATGACGTCAATTTAATGTTAATGATGCCTCAATTAAGCCATTTGAGGCCCTGCGCGCCACAAGGGATAAAATGACACTTTTACGATTTTCCACAACTCGCCTACGAAGTCTGGCGACATAAAAAAAGAAAAAAAAAAGTTCATGGAAATGTTATTATTTTAGTTTTAGTTTCTAAAATTTGGACATAAGGTGCATAAATGTGAGTACTGTAAGGGCAAGAAATTTGGCCCAATAATATTTTCATTGTTAAAATTGCGTCATCAGCAGAAAAATACTTTTTGCTAGAGTCTTGCCGGAGTTTGTGAGCTTTTTGTAGCCATTTTGGTTGTTTATCATATTCAAACCAATAAAGTATCATATTCGTCCAATACTATGATAAAGGTAAGTTGTTTTTTAAGGGCAATATGGAAGAAAACGGTAAAGTGCAAAGCGCCACCCCGGACAAGGCAAAAGTCCCTAAGGTGCTTTGCACTCGGCAGAGATGATGCTAACTCTGAGCAGGTAAGGCGCCATTGAGAAAATCAGCAGCTCTAATTGGCTATGTGTGGGTGACAGCACGTTCTGACTGGCTGGCTGGTCACTGCTGTGGGATGACATACGAATGGAGTTTGCCCTTTGCAGCGTGCAACAGAACCTACACCCCAGACCGTGTGTCAACAAGGTCGCTTCAAGCACACTTCTTTTCAGACTTTCAACCACAAAGCGACTTTGCGCAGCCATAGGGTAATGTTTGAGGGAGCGGCTGGTGGAAAAAAAAAACAGGTTTTAGCAGGTACGGTGCTTTACCCCTTGTGGCGTTTAGGGCCTCATTTCAGTTACGGTATGACAAACCCCTTTAACCTTGGACAGGCATACCAGGGTGAAATTCACTCAATGATATTGCAACACTATATAATACAGATGGTTCCTTTATCCCCAGAACATTCTCTCTCTCAGTAGCTGCATTGTGTGTTGAGACTTGGTGTTCGGTCGGTGAGTGACGTTCTACACCTCGTTTACAATGTTTACAGTGGTCGTGTAATTTTCACCCAGCAATGCCTATTGTGTGAGTAGTATTTTTCACTTATGATTTTCTGATAAAAGAGGAGCTAGCAGCCTGTGTTTGGGAGGTTTTGAGGATGCACGCAAGGAGTTTTTACTCTTGTATATGAGTAGCTATCAACTCTCGAACTTTTTTTTTTTTTTTCAAAAATGATCTCAGGATTGTTTTTTACATTGCTACCTCTCATTAAATTTTCTTTAATACTTATATCAGTGTGAAGAAGAGAGGTTCTTCCACACTCATACCAAGTTTCACGAATAAATATTTATTATAACATTTTTATTTAATTTTCTTTCATGGCCGGGTGAATAATACCCAACTATGCCTGTGGTGTTACTAAATATATATATATATATATATATATATATATATATATATATATATATATATATATATATATATGCCTATCCAAGGTTACCTGAAGAAGGCAAAGGTCACTGCATCTAGCCTCTAGAATCAAATGTCTCCTAAGCTGCACATAGGAAGGCAATAAAGTCTTCTTCTTCTTCTTCTCCTTTCGGCTCTCCCCTTAGGGGTCGCCACAGCGGATCACCCGTCTCCATCTTACTCTGTCTTCTGCATCTTCTTCTCTTACACCTACCACACGCATGTCCTCCTTCACTACATCCATAAACCTTCCCTTTGGCCTTCCTCTCTTTCTCCTGCCTGGTAACTCCAATTCCAGCATCCCCTTCCCGACATACCCCTCATCCCTCCTCCGCACATGTCCAAACCATCTCAGTCTCGTCTCTCTAGCTTTGTCCCCAAACTGACTTACGTACGCTGTCCCTCTAATATGTTCATCTCTAATTTTGTCCAACCTCGTCACTCCTAGTGAAAAACGCAACATCTTCAATTCTGCTACCTCCAACTGTGCCTCCTGTCTTTGTGTCAATGGTACTGTCTCCATTCCGTACAACATGGCTGGCCTCATTACAGTCTTATAAACTTTCCCTTTCATTTCTGCAGAGACCCTTCTGTCACAGATCACTCCTGTCATCTTTCTCCACCCACTCCATCCCGCCTGCGTAGGACCCCGGGGCTTGGCATGTTGGTCCTGACATTTAAGATGAGAGTAACCAATCTCACTCATCTCTGAGTGGTATTACGTGAGCAATAAACCCCAACCACCCTTTGGATATAAACCTTCATTGGCTCAATCCGATTGGAGTGCCTTGATTACACACTAAACCATCAGGCACAAAAATATGGTTATATAGTTGCCACTCAGTGTAGTAAATGGGTTCCTGGTATACAGGAAACCATTTGGCTTGTCACTCAGTGTAGAGCCACCGTAGACAGAAGGAAGAGGAATGAAAGAAATAGAGACAGAGGAGGAAGGAAGGAAAGACGAAAGGAAGAGGAGAAAGAGCAGGCACCCGAGAACAACACTAACCTTTCATTTTTTTTTTTTGAGAAATATTTATTTGCTGAAGAGGGCTGCCCACTGTTATATGCATGATAATGCAGCTATTGTGTGGTGCAACGTTTCTGCAGCAGGGATTGAGCACCCCAGAATCATGAAGGGGAGGAGGCAGAGAGTCATGCTCTCCAAATATCGGTATTCAGTTTTTTTCTTGTACATTCAGACAAAACACAGAAACTGCATACCTAATTCTGAGATATGGACGCCGATTTCGTTGAAATCCATCTGCTTACCTTCCCCTAATTCTGATCATATTTATATATTTTTGGGAGAGGGTTGACCCCCCGAAGAATCACTGGGGGTTCACGCTATCCAAATATTGCATTACCGCTGGTTGTCCATCGCACAACATGCACTAAGATATCCACCCATCCATCCATCCATCATCCAATCCTACATTGCCCCATGAGGGGCGTAGGAGCCCGGGGCTAGACAGTTGGTCTCGACATTTAAGATGAGAGTGACCAGCCACACTCATCTCTGAGTGGCATTACATGAGCAATAAACCCCAACCACCCCTTGGATATAAACCTTCACCGGCTCAATCCGATTGGAGCGCAATAATTACCCACTAAACCACCAGGTGCCAAAATATGGCTATATGGTTACCACCCAGCGTAGTATATTGTTTCCTGGTGTACAGGAAACCATTTGGCTTGTCACTCTGCAGAATCACCTCCAGGCAGAAGGAAAAGGAAAAAATGAAGGAAAGACAGAGGAGGGAGTGTAAAGTCACTCGTAGGCAGAAGGACAAGGAAAGAATGAAGGAAAGAAAGACAGAAGAGGATGGAAGGAAAGAAGAATGGAAGAGAGGAGAGGGCAGACACCCGAGAGCAGCACTACATCCAGTGAGTGGATGGTGAGCGCCCCCACCTACCACAAACAACAGTCATATATTCAATCCTTTCACTGTTTCTGAGAATATTTTATTTGGTGAGTAGGACTGACTTCCTTAATGTCAGAGATGGAAAATTGTGTTTAGTGGAAAACCTTTGAATTAACGAGACGAACTCACCTGGGAAGTTTCTTTCACAGAATCTTCCCCTTTTCGGATCAGTTTTATTTTTAGGAGAGGGGAGTGATACCCCAAGAAATATTGGAGGTGGGGTCACTCTCCCCAAATATCGTTTTACGGATGAGTGTCCATTGTGGAACATGTACTAATGTATCAAAACCGTAACTGTAGTCCTATTTCGTACGGTATCCTTTATAAGTTTTGGTAGGGCTGAGCCCCCTGAAAGAATGGTCGAAACATATATATATTTTTTAAGATGTCTCGCTGAAATCCACCTGTTCACATTCCTGTATTTCTAATCGCTTTCATTTTTGGGACGGGGCTAACCCAGAAGGATTTAGGTTGGTCACGCTCCCCAAATATAATACTGATGCGAGTCCATGGTACGACATGTACTACGATATCAAAGCCATATCAGCTTTCCTTTTACCATTCCTGAGAATTTTATATTTGATTATGGGGGCTGCCTCCCCCTCCCCCCTAAAAATCATTATACAAATATTGTATATAGTGGAAAACCTTCCCAGGAACCCAACGAACTCACCTGGGAAGTTTCATCACAATCTATCAAATAGCCTAGGAGGAGCTAAATCATACACACACACACACACACACACACACACACACACACACACACACACACACACACACACACACACACACACACACACACACACACACACAGGCTGAATCTCGCGGAACGGTATAGGGCAAGTTGCCGAATATGACGCTCTCCAGTTTCACTGAATTGATTAAATAATGAAATAATAGCTATTGTTCTGGAAAAAAAAGCGTTTTTACAGAGGCACAACTGCAGTTGTGTAATACTTAAACTGTATGACAAAAAAGGGTTTTTACAGAGGCACAACTGCAGTTGTGTAATACTTAAACTGTATGACAGTTAAAAAAACCCAAGAAGTCAGCGGTTACGATTTACCAACCGGTGATTTGACAGCCCGTGTGGCACAGTGGTGGCGTGATTGCATCGCGATGTATTGTACCTGTGACCTTAGACTAGGCTGAAAACCCGAAACGTGGGGAAATGTAACGTGGATACCGGCAGTAAGTTCTTTCACAGACTTGCATATGCATGGACCCTATTGGTTCACTTCGATGTCATATTCCGTGACACACACAAATACAGCTAGGAAACAGAGAATGCAGATCTCCGCCATTGCCATTAAAAAAGGATCCAGATCCGCATCCGTGGAGATATTGTGTGGAATACATAAGATCCGGATCCGCCCGAAAATTTGTTTAAGTCTTTCTCGGTCCATGGCCCACCCTTCTACTAAATTTCATCGAAATTCATTGAGAATTTTTGGAGATATCATGTGAACAATTAAACATATGTGAATACATAACCTCCTCCAACTTCGTTGGCGGAGGTAACAAAAATTACATTTTCACGTGCACTGTTTTAATAACATACTGATGCCCAGTTCGTACTGGCTCGGATTCTGCCTTCAAAGAGAGGGTCCGCTCCCACAGTGGAACTCATGCGGACTGATTTGAAGAATCCAAGAGCACGTCATCTACTGTTTCAGCTGAACATGCAAATCTGGCAAATCCAGACGATATTTTTCAGCTGAGGAAAACTTACAACTGGTAAATGAACAGTCTTTGCTCAAAGAACAGTGAGGGACCACATACTGTACACACACCAGACCCTCCTATCCTTCACCTGACACAAAAAATCCGTGCCTCTCTCTCTCTCTCTCTCTTCCTGGAAAGGGAGATTATCATAAACTGCAAAACGTATCTTTAGCAATGAACGTACAATATAGCATGCATTCACGAGCTATATGGAGAGAAGGATCCTTTCATGAGAACTGTTTGTCAGTTGTTGGAAATCCGAACTCTGGGACTGTAGGGTATCCCTCATCAGTGCGAAAATATATGAATTACAACGCAATAGATGGATCTATCTAGCACGCGCGATGTCAGTGTGTATTGAAGTTCTACCTTTACCTTCTGAGATTATATATATATATATTGTTATGCTGGTGTTTTTATGGCGACTTCTCGTCGTAAAAACACTAGCTACTGAAGCGGGGTCCTCTTTCTACACCGGAAGTAAAGCACCAACAAAGGAACAGGACATAAAAACCAGGCAGTATACCTTAACACATCTATTACCTTAATTCTAACCGTAACAATACACGTAGAGTGATATTTGAGATACAGGGGAACAGAGACGCAGAGTTAATATTCAGCACCACAAAATAGAGTTACACTTAGCACACACTACAATGTTCATACAAGGAGATCTTGAATTATCTATGGTATTGTTTATGTGTCACTTTTAGGCAGGATATATATAGAATGATTCACAAAGGGAATAAACAAGATTGGGAGTCTGTATGGGAAGTATTACTATAAATGAGGTAGGGTGCGGATAGCGACACTTGACATCGTCACCTTGTCACGGCGACACTCACGCCTTTGACGGGCCCGCGCACCCTTACCTCAGGTGTTCACAGAAAGTTCTCTTATATGGGGGGACTTGGATAATTACAATAAAGTTCATTCTCTGCCATGCCAACACTGAGTTCTTGTGGGCTACTATCAACTACACTGTTCTTCACTTAGTCACTGTTCACTGTTCTTTTTCCCGACTTGTTCTTGACACGGGGGGGGGGGAGAGTCACTATTTTCCTATATCTCCTGGGTAACGTTCACTCTGGGTCACACTCCTAGGTGGGGTGCAGGGAGGCTCTCCCGTCTGGGGGCCTCGACCTGATAGGCGGCCCTCGTGCTGGGGCCGTGTTGGTGTGGTGCAGGGAGGCCCTCTGGTCTGGGGGCCTCGACCTGATAGGCGGCCCTCGGGACTGGGACCAAACAGCCGGAGTAGTCGGGCCTGTCATCTTTGGCTCCGTGGAGTGAAGGAGCCCAGATCGCCTTCGTCAGGAGCTGGAGAGTCTGGCCTGGGTGTCCTGGGACTGCGGGCACTAAGGGGGAGAGGCGCCATCAGGACTGGGCTGTGGCTTCGGGGCTCGGGCAGGAACAAGGAACTCCCGGGCGTGGGCGGTAAGTCCGATATTGGGCCTTGCCACCACTCTAGCGTCTCCTCCGGGGCTATATTCCCGGGTGGTGACGAAGGGCTTCCACAAGGGAAAGAGGCTGGAGAAGGACTCACGTCACTCGTGTCCTCTCTAGTACATCCTGAGGCCAGAGCCTTGGGTCGCCTTACCCTGGTACGTACTCTGGCTGTAGCCATGGCCTTGCCCGGCGTACGAGGAACAACTGAAGGGCATACAAGGCCGCTCCTTCCCCGCCACGTATATAGACCGTCGGCGCGGTGTTGCTCCCGAAGTAGGGGACAAGCCGGAGTGAGGGGCACAGAGGCCACACTCTCTCTAGTATGAACTGAAACTACCTTCAGGGGCTTCTCTACCCTGGTACGTGCCCCGGCCGGAGCCGAGTGCCTACCCGTTTTACCGAGAGCAACTGAAGGGCGTACGAGGCCGCTCCTTCCCTGCCACGTATATAGACCATCGGCGCGGTGTTGCTCCCGTAATAGGGAAGGGCTACACGTACGGTAGCAGGGGCTCTTTACCCTGGTCCGTACTCTGGCCGTAGCCGGAAGCTGATCTGTCCAATCAGGAACAACTGAAGGGCATACAAGGCCGCTTCTTCCCTGCCACGTATATAGACCGTCGGTGCGGTGTTGCTCCTGAAGGGGAGAACAGCAAGAGAGGGATGCACTGGGGTAACTCTCTCTCTCTGGTGTACTAAGGCCGGAGCCTTGGGTCGCCTTACCCTTTGTACACTTTGTTAGGCTGTAGCCTTGGGCCTCCTGCCCTTGGGCCTCCTGCCCTAGAGCGTGTAACAAAGCCGTCATTTCGGTGTTACCTGGGACTGAATCTTGTTCAGTCCCACCCCTATTCTGACGACCATTGCTCCGCCCGCAATGTAGTTTCCTTTCCCTGGTCACCTGGGGTTGGGGCAATTGCGGGGAACAAGGGCCCAGGATCGTGATGTCCTGGTGACCCTCTTGATCGGGGTCACTAACCCCACCGTTGTGTCCTCCTGGGGTGGTGGTGCTGTGGCGGCCGGGTGGGGGGGTGGGGGGTGGTGAGTTGGGAGGTCCGGCGGCGGGCACGGCGGGCATTTTATATATATATATATATATATATATATATATATATATATATATATATATATATATATATATATATATATATATATACCGCTTATTTTGGTGTTGGAGGTGAATATTTTCATGCGGTGGCATTGATATAGCTGTCTTACTGGATGTTTATACAAAAGTCCCTCATCCCCCTCCCTGTCCTTCGAAAGGTGGATGGAGAACTGCAAAGAGGAGGAGAATTTCAGCCTGCAGTCCACCGGGTTCACGTCCCTGTGAGCATAGGGTCATAAGAATAAAACAATTTATTCTTGAACCATAATCTACGAATCTTCATTAACAGCATCAAATTCTCTCGGTAAGGAGTTTTCAGAAAGGTTTTGCTGTTTTTTAATCAATATTTTGGTATACCTGAATCAGGAACAATTTATGCATATACTGTATAAAAAGTAAGAGCATCAAAATAATGATGAAGAAAGGGAGGTCTGACTCTCTTGACTATACCTCCATCTCGGAATCTCACTCTACTTCCACGTATTAATCCCACCATTTTTTTTTTATCCCCTGCAGAATCAATACGCTTATTACTTTTGTTTACAAGATTTCTTTAGTTACCTGGATTGTGATATGTGTTTCTCTTCCTGTGGAACCCGGCTGTCCGGGAAATCGGTTATTATGAACTGGCATTTCCCATATAGTCCGGATTAACTGGACTGTATTGTTTAAGTCTATATCTATATTTATGTGTGTGTGTGTGTGTGTGTGTGTGTGTGTGTGTGTGTGTGTGTAAAGGGAGAGGGGGGGGATATTTTTCATAGTTCATGTTTTGGGTCATTTCAGGGGCTACCGCGCGTATGGGATTGGGCGGGAGAACTGGTCCAGTTGAGTGTGCCTGGACGCCGTTTCGAGTTGCTGGCTCTGCTCAGTAACCCAGGAGACGAGACCGGGGGAAGACTGTTGCCGTCGTGTTTTCTGGCTGCAACCTCTTGCAAGTTAGGTATGAGTTTATCAGACCACCATATGCCTTTACTAAACTGTTGTTGCTTCCAAATCGAGATGTAATTTATGTCAGTGCCTGTTTAACACATTCTGAAGCAGTGGAAGCAATTAAGATTATATTTTGATTACCGCAGAATATTAATCGTTACATCGACTACCGCCAGACGATTGTGTTCAACCCCTGACTGGTATAGTGTCAGCGACCTGCAGCTAGCGTCATTAATTGGCCTGTCTTGACTTGCTCAGTATACAAGTAATTTCTGTGATTTGTTCTGCTGCGAACTGTTTGTGCACTTATAGTCACCGAATATTTTCGTTGTTTCCTCGTAAGTGTGTTTTAGTGTCCTGCGAGGCAAATATCATTTTCGGCAACTCAGCCTAAAACTTTGTGCGAGATTCAACCTGTATGTGTGTAAGTCTGTCTATCTGTGTATGTGCCTAAACTCAGCCTAGACTATTTGATGGATCGAATGAAACTTCACAGGTAAGTCTGCCTGGATACTCCGGCTTTCCATTATGCACAGATTTCCATTCATGGTGTTTAAGGGATCAGACTCCCCCCTTCAACAATTTACAAATTTTCAGAAACAGTAAAAGATCATATATGACTTTGATATCCAAGTACATGCTTTACAATGGACTTTCATATACGATATCTGAGGAGCGCGACCACCCTCATTGATTCTTGGGAAGGTCAGCTTTCTCTCAAAAATAAAAATTATCAGAAAAAAAGGGAAAGTAAAGACCTAGATTTCCACGAAGTTTCTCAGGTCAGTTCTCCTGTTCCTTGATATATCTTCCATTACATAAATTTTTCCACCATTATTTTTAGAGGGGTCAGCCCCCGTCAAATCTTATAAAGGACACAAAACAGGGGAGGGAGAACAGACATTGTTTTTATATCTAGTACATGTAGAATGAGTTACCATCTGCAAACTCCTCCTCCTCCTCCTCCCCCTCCTCCTCCTCCTACTGCTACTGCTACTACTTCCATTACTACTCACTGAGTGTATCCTGGATTATGGAATATCTCCCTTCACATATTGCCACAGCTTGTTGCCACCATTGCGATCATGTGGCTTTTTTTTACATTGGAGTATTGGCTTCTTTTTTGACGCAGAAATTGTATTTTGTGGTTCTTTCACATTAGCACACATATTGCATGACTGGGTATGCAGTTTCCATGTGCAGTGCATAGGAAGAAGCTGCGCGTCTATTTTATTATCAAAAGTAGGAGCTCGAATGTGTGGAAAAGGCACCCCATTACTAGACATATTCTGATGCTTGTGATGATAAAGTAACATGAGTGACGTTTCTGCGTCGTGGCTGACACCAAGCCGTAGTGTGAAATGCAGGTTGATCACAACTAACAGTGACAGGTGTTACATAAAAATGACCATCAGAATTTAAGATCATACATTTTCGCCCACTGTTTTAGTAATACCTCCATTTGTGTCTGAGACCTCTACTAGTACGTGCTTACTTAGTTAATAGCTGGTAATGGAATAACATAATCTATGGAGAGAGATGAAGTGCGCTTTAACCAATGACTAATAAAGAACGCATTTCCAAAAGTAATGAGTGCATTTATTCAGTAGCGGGGGGGGGGGGAGGTGGTGGCGACTGTCGATAGTGGGTGAAAAGGAAGTCACGATCGATAAGGTAAGATGGCCCAGGAAGTCTGATCTCCCCCCTCCTTCACCTTTATTCATTATCATGATCATCATCATCATGATCATCATTATCATCACTATCACCATCATCGTCATCATCATTCTGCCGCTTTTTTATTACCTTCGCATATGTTTTCCCTGCATCAACAATGAAAAAAAAAAAAAAAGAAAAACTTCAACACTTATCAAAAAATTCTTTATCGCGTGAAGTTGAGGCAGTTCATGAAGATGCATATTTTATGGTTGTAAAATAAACTCTGCAATTCTGAAGGGACCACGCGTATCAGGCCGTGAACCCAATGGACTGCAGGCTAAAGCTCTCCTCCTCCATGCAGTTCACCATTCTATTTTCGAGGAACAGAAAGACAGTTGAGGGACGATTATATAAATGGACAAAGAGACGCCAAGTTATACTGGTGACATCACGTGCAAATATCCCTACAACCCTAAAAAACATTTGTACACACAAGTGTAATGTGTCTCTCCAACATATATATATATATATATATATATATATATATATATATATATATATATATATATATATATATATATATATATATATATATATATTAAAATTACACTAGTATGTACGTACACTTGCGATCCAAAGAAAGTATCCAGGCCTTATCGATGCCGTGGCCAGGAAACCAACAATGGTCTGGTGCTCGGACATAGCTTGAAACCCCCTCCACTCCTCGTCCCTCCATTCACCCCAGTTACAACCACCTTCCTTGAACTCTTGATCGAGAGGTAGCTCACACCTTTGCTTCACGGTATGAAGCGCGCTCGCGCGCACGCACGCACGCACACACACAAACTGAAATGTGTGATAAAATAAGGAAAGAAGCAGGTCACGACGACCTTCACTCAATCCTGTTAAAAAATAATACCCGCTGCATCTGCGAGAGTTTCAGTAAGTAAAATTATCTGTAACGGGTGAAGCGTGTTCTACCCTAAGCTTAATAAAACAATCAGCCAGTAGCATGAATAAAACAGAAGTTTACTTCATGAATGAACTATTTGGAAAGTGTTATGTCTTCACATGCTTTACGACTTCCAGTCCGGGAAAGTCGTATTTTCACTTCAACTGAATAAAATTATCTGGCAGCAACAATATTGCAAGAGCAGTTAATGTGAACTAATATGTCCCAAACTATCTGCCTCACTTTCGTTTTTGTGTTTTTTACCTGTCTGTCTGTCTTTCACGTCTCCATCAACAGAAAGATATTATTCTCATTTATGCTGAATAAAATTGCCTGTTTTTAGCAGAAGTGAAGTAAGAATCCCTGTGAAATAATGACTGAGAGACTGTTTGCCTTCCCCCTTGTACGACTGCCCAATTGCCTATCACGTTTTCCTCAACAAGAAGGATCTGATTTTACTTAATCTGAATAAGGTCATCTGGTGATCTCAAGAATATATTGCAATAAATCAACGTAAATCAATAATCTAGAATCTGTGGCTGTCTGGTCATCTGTCTGTCTGCCATATTTAGGAGGCGATTTCTTTCCGAAGATGCATGTAAGTGTTTGTCTTCAGCAAGAATAAAAAAAAAATTATTCGTAATCTCAAATGGCGTGTCTCTGTGTCTTTCCTTTTCTTTGCGGGAACAGTTTATATTCAACCTGGCTTACTAAATGCGTTTGTTGATATTAAGGTTGGGTGGAAAGCTGATGACAGGGAGAGCTGGAGCTCCCGTTTCATCAGCCCTCAGGACTAGTTCTTGACCATCCCTCTGTGCTGAACTTTTTTAGTGTCTCAGTAACACAGAGAGTAGGCCAGCATGCTCTCCAATACAAATTTCTCTAACTGTCAGCACCAAACTACATGCACTGTACACACTACACTTTTTTTCCAAAATTAAAAATAAATAATGGACTCAGTTAACACAGACTCGGAGTCCCAAGGCGGGGGGGGGACCATAAATGCCCCCACCTTCCGCCCCTCTCCCAGTGACGACTCGAGCTGCCTGGAACCACTACCTGACTTACTTCTTCTTCATTTCTGCAACATTGGGGCCTTTCCTTTAACTTTCGCTTTGTTGAGCATCACCTCTCCTCCTCTAAACCTCACCTTCTTTTCCTAACTGAGACTCAGCTGTCTGAGGCAACTGACAGCAAACCGTTTCCTGTATCCTCCTGCTTTCTCAATACTCATTTCAAAGCCATAGGTGGCTGTTGTGTATATATATACGCAACGACTGATCTTGCTCTCGCGTTCCTGAACTTGATTCTTCTGAAATCTCTACACTCTTGTTTCGGCTTTCCTGTCATTCTCTGACTAAATATATCTGTGCTGCTTACTTATCTCCTAACTCTATTGACTATCAAAATTTCTTTGACTATCTTATTTCTACGATGGAACACATTCTATCCATTGCTTCTTTCTCTGAAATCTCCATTCTAGGAGATTTCAATGTTCACACCAGCTTTGGCTCTCCTATCCTTTCACTGATCCCCCTGGTGAACAAGCCTACATCTTTTCTATCCTTAATGACCTAGAGCAGCTTCTACAGCACCCTACCAGTATCCCTGACCGCCTAGGAGAGAGCTCCAACATACTTGACCTCCTCCTCACAACTATTCCTTCTGCTTACACTGTTAATCTTTTCTCTCCGTTGGGCTCCTCCGATCACAACCTTATTACCTTAACCTGTCCTATCGCTCCGGTACAGCCTGTGGACCCTCCAAAGGAACGTTGTCTGTGGCACTTTGGAGCTGCAGATTGGGAGGCCCTCAGGCAGTGCTTCTTTGATTATCCCTGGAATGGTTATTGCTTCCATGGTCGGGAGCCATCTGAGTGTGCCTTGCACATTACGGAGGTTATTCTCTTGGGCAAGGAAGCACATTCCTTTCTCATATCCTTTGACTAATGCAAGAAAGCCTTGGTTTACTCAAGCATGTTCTAATGCTGTCCGCAACAAGGAGAGGGCGTATAAAAGGTACCAGAGCCAACCCACCTCTGATCCACATCTTGTTTATGTTTCTGCCCGGAATCGTGCTAAGGCTGTTCTTCGCTCTGCTAAAAATAATTTCATCCGTTCTAAATGCTCTCAACTCTCCAACTCGAATTCTTCCCACTCCTTCTGGCACCTTGCCAAAAACCTTTCCGACAACTTTACTTCATCATCCTTCCCTCCTCTTTTCTACTCTGATGGTTCTATAGCTATTTCTTCTACTGATAAAGCAGATCTCTTCACTCAGACTTTTTCCTCCAACTCCACCTTAGACAATTCCGGTGCTGTCTCTCCATCACTTCCCCCCTCTGACTTCCTCATGGCTGACATAAAAATTTTTTCAGCTGAAGTATTTTCTGCCATCACAGGCCTCAATACTAGCAAGGCATATGAGCCTGATGGGGTCCCTCCTGTTGTCCTCAAGAACTGTGCTTCTGTGCTTACATCCTGCCTAGGTAAACTCTTTCTCCTTTGCCTATCAACTTGTACCGTTCCTTCTTGCTGGAAGTTTGCTCTCATTCAGCCATTCCCAAATAAGGGTGACCATTGCCAACCCTTTAACTATCGTCCAATTGCTTTAACATCCTGTATCCTAAAAGTTTTCGAGTCTATTCTTAATAGAAAAATTTTAAAGCATCTTACCTATCACAAACTTCTTTCTGATCGTCAGTATGGGTTCCATCAGGATCGCTCCACTGGCGATCATCTCACCTACCTTTCAGACTCCCGGTCATCCTCATTTCAGGACTTTGGCGAAAGCTTTCCCATTGCACTTGACATCTCAAAGGCTTTCAATCGAGTCTGGCATAAATCTTTAATTTCCAAACTGCCCTCTTAGGGTTTCTATCCTTCTATCTGTTCCTTCATCTATAGCTTCCTTTCTGGTCGTTCTATAGCCGCTGTTGTAGACGGCCATTGTTCTTCTCCTAGATCTATCAACAGTGGTGTTCCTCAGGGCTCTGTCCTATAACCAACTCTCTTCCTTTTATTCATCAGTGACCTTCTAAGCTGTACATCTAACCCTATCCACTCGTACGCTGATGATTCCACCCTTCAACTTTCCATTCGGTTCCCGCAACGTCCATCTCAGCAGTTACTTCAACAAACAAGGGATGAGGCTATGGCACACCTAATGTCTGACTTGGCTCGTATCTCTAACTGGGGTAAAAATAATCTGGATGTATTTAATGCCTCAAAGACTCAGTTCTTACACCTATCAACCCGACAAAACCTTCCACAGGTGTACCCACTAATGTTCAATAATATTCATCTTAATCCTGCATTATCCCCGAACATGCTTGGGGTTTCATTCACTCGGGACTTATCTTAGAAAGATCATATTACATCTCTTGTAAAATCTGCTTCCAAGAGATTAGGTGTGCTAAGCCGACTCCATTCCTTCTTTACCCCTCCACACTTGTTGACTTTATACACGGGTTTTATTCACCCCTGTATGGAGTACAACTCTCATGTGTGGGGAGGCTCCCCACATGCAGCTCTTCTCAACAGGGTGGAGTCAAAGGCTTTTTGTCTCATCAACTCTCCTCTTCTTACTGGCTCCCTTCAACCTCTGTCTCTTCACCACACTGTTACATCTTAATTTCTTTCCTATCGCTACTTCAATGGTCACTGTTTCTCTGAACTGTCTGCTTGCATTCCTCCACCTCTACAATGGGCGCATAGCACCCGTCTAGCGGCAAACTCTCATCTCTTTTCTATCCAGCTCTCTAATGCAAGAGTTAACCGTTACTCCCAGTCCTTCACTTATGCAACAGGTCAACTCTGGACCTGTCTCCCTCTGTCCGTATTTCCTGCTAGCTCTGATCTCCAGTCTTTCAAACGCAGTGTGTCCAGGCATCTCAAAATGATCGGATCTTAAATTTGGCTCTCTCTTGTATCTTGTTTTTTCTTGGAAGGAACAGTTTGCGGGATCGTGGCTTTTGGTTCCTTCTTCCTAGCATTAAAAAAAAAAAAAAATTCTAATATATTCAGCACTGCCGCCCATTCCATTCATTGCCAAGCAGCGTGCATCTGAGGACGTGTGCTTCTTGTTCGTCGCATTTTCGTTTTATGCCGCTATGACCGAGCATTTTGAAGAAAGTTATTAGATACATCAAATTCTGTCAAAAAAAAAAAAAAAAAAAAAAACTTGGTGGCATGCAGTCTGAATCCACCAGGAAGATTCAGCTGGATTATGACAATGACGCTATAGGTGTTACACAAGTTAAGGATAGGTACAATTGCTTCAAAACAAGCTGAACGTTAGTGGAGAGCAACAAGCGTTGCGGGATGCCTTCCACAAGCAGGAATCAGGTAGTGAATGAGAAATTACACACCTGATTGATGGAAAACCGCCGTATAACAATAATCTATCTATCTATATACCTAGGCTGCTTCCCCCAAGGAAAGTGAGGTAGCCGAGACAGGACAACACACTCCCCATTTACTCATTCATTCAAACACATCCATTCGCAACTTAGCCCCAAAGGGGAGAACGGACAGATCCTCACCGCACCACACTGCACAAGGGCCAACTGCGCAATACAATCAGTGACATCCGCAGCAGGGCCTGACAGCAGAGCTGGTTTACCCCTGCCACATCATAACGGACCCATCCCCTTACCCGCGCCTGACCTGACTAGCTGATCAGACCAAATGCGGGAGAATATCCCCTCAGGGCTGCGTCATCACTTATTCATTCACAATTTCTCTCCATTTATTTCTGTCACGCACAGCCACTCTTCCTTGCTTAACAGACATCCCTCTCGCATCCAGCACTCTCTTCACGCTGTCCATCCATCCTATTCGTGGTCTTCCTCTCAGCCTTACACCTTTCACATCAGATCTAGTTACCTTTTTCACCAATCGCTCATTATCCATTCTCTCCATATGCCCAAACCATCGCAACACCCTCTGCTCAAATCTACCAGCCATCTCCCGAACAACTCCAGTTCTCCTTCGCACTTCATCATTTCGCACTCAATCCATACGCGTCACTCCACACATATTCCTCAGACACCTCATCTCCATTACATTCAAACTTTTCCTCTCTGCTACACCCATATTCCATGTTTCAGCCCCATATAATGCAGTCGGTACCACAACACCCTCATACAGCCTTCTCTTTACATCCATTCTAAGCGAACGACATCTAAACACTTTATTCATTCCTCCCAGCACCTATCCTACTTCAATTATTCTAAACTTCTCTTCTGCATCTATTCTTCCATCCACAGCAACATGTGACCCTAGATATTTAAAACACTCTACCTCCTCAAGCAACTCGCCATTCAAAACTATATTCATCCCCCTACCATCTACCAACCTCGTACACTTCATCACTTTATTCTTATTCTCATTTGCTTTCAATTTCCTCGTTTCACACACCCTTCCAAACTCCTCTACCAACTGTCTAAATCTCTCCTCTGAATCGGCCACCAGTGCAGTATCATCTCCAAACAGCAGCTGCTTCAGATTCCACTCTCCACCATCAACATTCACCAGACTCAGACCTCCACCTAAAACTCTTGCATTCACCTCCCTTACAACACCATCCATGTAAATATTAAACAACCAAGGCGACATCACACATCCCTCTCGCAGCCCCACTCTCACAGGAAACCACTCACTCACAGCATTTCCCACTCTTACACACGCTCTACTATTTACATAAAAACTTTTCACCCTTTTTAGTAACCTACCATCAAGTCCATACAATCTTAAAACAGTCCACAAAGCCTCCCTATCATTTCTATCATACGCTTTCTCTAAATCCATGAATGCCCAAAACACATCCTTGCCTTTCGCTAAATACTTTTCACACACTTGTCTCACAGCAAACACCTGATCCACGCATCCCCTCCCTCTCCGAAAACCACACTGCTCATCACCAATCACTCCCTCTGTACCCTCTCTAACTCTCATGATTAACACTCTGCCATAAACCTTACCTACAACACTCAACAGACTTATACCCCTAAAGCTAGTACATTCATACTTATCACCCTTGCCTTTATACAACGGGACCACACAAGCACTTGCCCAGTCAATTGGCACCATACCTTTCACAAAGCACACATTCAACAATCTTACTAACCAGTCAACAATAGTCACTCCACCACCCTTCAGGCATTCCACAGCACACCCATCCATACCTGCAGCTTTCCCTGTTTCATCTCCTTTACTGCCTTCTCCACTTCCTCCTTCGTGATCAAAGAATCATTCAACTCTCCCAGCACATTTATTCCTCGCACCCTTCCATCTGCCACAATTTCAGCCACCCTTTCCTCCTCTACATTTAACAGTCTTTCAAAATACTCTGCCCATCTCTTCCTTACTGCATCCATCTCAATTAACATCCTTCCATCCTCTGCTTTTACTCGTTCTTCCTTCCCAGACTCCCCCTTTCGCACCCTTTTCACCTCCTTCCAAAACATTTTCTTATTCTGTTGAAAATTCTCTGTCAGCCGCCTACCCCACCTCTCATCTGCTGCCACTTTAGCATCACGCACAGCCCTTCTCGCCCTATTTTTCGTTTCCTTATACCTTTCATATGACATCTCATCCTTCCTCTGCAGCCACACTTCATGTGCACGTCTCTTCTCAGCCACAGCCATACTTACTTCCTCGCACCACCATTCACTTCCTTTTCTTACACCACCACCCACACGTCTCACACCACACACCTCTTCTGCATGCCCCACCACAGCACTCTTAAACAACTGTCATTCCTCCTCCACACTGCCATTATCCTGATCTTTCACTGCGTTCCACTCATCTTTCAGTTTCTCCTGATACTCTATCTTTTTCTCCCTTTTATCCAACTCACTTTCAAAACCTCCCTGCCACACCTAACCCTCCTAGCTCTCACCCATCTCTTACCTACTCTTAACTTTCCCTCCACCAGGTAGTGATGAGACATATCTCCACCCTCCCCTCTCAGAACTCTCACATCCAACAATCTTCCAATTACATTCCTAGGACTATCAACAACCCTTCCACCCTCCTGTCTCACCCATGTATACTTATAAATATTTTTCTTCTCAAACAGCGTATTTCCAATCACCATCTCTCGCTCAACACACATCGCTATCATTCGTTCCCCATTTTCTTTTCTTCCAGGCACACCATGCATACCAACTACACCTTCAACTGCTAAATTTCCCACTCTAGCATTCAGATCTCCCACCATTACCACATTAACATTCGCTCCAAAACTCTGCAGACACTCATCAACATCATTCCAGAAACACTCCCTCTCTTCTTCATCCCTTTCACTTCCAGGCCCATATGCACTCACAAACACCCACAACTCACGTTCAAATTTCGCTTTCACCCACATCAGTCTCGATGACACCTCCTTCCATTCAATCACACATTGTTGTACTTCCGGACTCCCTAACAAGGCCACACCTTCTCTTGCCCTTCCTCTATCAACACCTGACAATCTTCCATTCACACTTCCAAACATAGACTCACCCTTCCCTTTCATCTTCGTTTCACTCAAAGCTAACACATCCAACTTTCTTCTCACAAACATTCTCCCAATCTCCTCCCTTTTAGCCTCAATCGTACTACATCCACGCACATTCATAGACCCAATCTTCAGGGTACTGGGATAACTCCATCCCCCATCCCTTTCTCTGGCCTGTCCCTTTTTAGGAACTACAAAACAGAGGAGGGGGTCCCTAGTCCCCTCACCCCGCCCCTTTTAGTCGCCTTTTACGACTAAACAATATTTATTATAACAATAAACGAACTTGAAAATGAACTCAGCATTGGTTACAATTTGGCACAAGTAATCCTCTGACTAAAGATCTAGGCATATGCCAGGATGAGGGAAAATTTGTGACAAGGCTCCTGACACCCGAGCAGCAAAACCTCTGCCTTGATGTCGCATTAGATCAGGTTGAACGTTGGGTGAATAAAAACGACGGTTACGCAGAGATTCAAGGTGTTTTCTTATAGTCCTCAGTTCTCAAGGAAAATAATTTTAGCAATAGATACATCTCAGGTGATTAACATTTGTTTTTGATATAAAAGAAAATCGGAGAACAAATGAAATATATCTAATTAGTGATATAACTAAAAGCAGCCTGAACGTCCCCGATGGCGTGTTTACTGCCTATCCTGCCGAGGGACATGATGTCAGCACATCAAACAAACTCAAATGTATACAATTTAAAAACCATAAATAGCAGCGAAAGCCTAACTGGAATCGTTGGACTCTGAGAGGCTTCGCCCCCCCGACTCCCCCAATAATTATAAACTACCTCACAGCATCCAAACTAAAATGTGCATTAGGTAAAACTTGCGCCAAAACAGTATCGTGCGTTCTGAGTGTTCGTTAATCATGGCACGTTTGGCAAATCGTCACAGGACCATGCGACGGCGAAGGCAGGTGTGATAATAATGGAAGTCTTTGCATACATCACAGAGGAGATATCCATTAAAATATGATACAGGTTAGCAAAATAGCGCTCGATGTTTAAATTAAAACGCTCCATATTCCGTAAAATTTAAGATACAGGCAGTATGAAGTACATTAATGGACCCTCTAGTTTATAAACATTTTAATAAACCGATACTTTAAAAAAGCTAAATACATACACTAATCTGTAAAAAATAACAAAGGATTCTGTAAACATTTGTTTCCAAGAGGAAATTTGGAAATACCGCGTCACTCTCGTACATAATAAATAACATTTGCAATCAGACTCCAGATTTCATAAAGAAGACAATAACTGGCGATGAGTCCTGGATATATGACTATGACCTAGAAACGAGAGTTCAGCCGTCACAATGGAAGTCACCAGAATCTCCACGGGCTAAGATGGGACAACAGGTTTGAAGTAAGGGGAAGTTCATGCTGAGAGTATTTTTTTTCTTTTTCTTTACTAACACAAGGACGCTACTGAAGGCAAAACAATAAAGAGTACTACCTGGGAGTTCTCCATCGCTTGCGCAAGAGACGAACGTTGCGGGAGGCGGAAGGATGACAGCATCGCCGGGACAGAACGATTACTCAAGCCCACTCGTCCCATCTCATCCATGATTTTCTAGCCAACGAAGGATCACACAGGTCCAGTAGGCTTCCTAATCTCCTGATATGGCTCCCTGTGATTTTTTACTGTTTCCTAAACTGAACATGTCGGTAATGGGTTCGCGATTTGAGGACACAAAACAATGAGATAAAGATTAATGAGACAGAGATAATGGAGATCCCAAAAAGTGACTTTACAAAATGTTTCCAGCAATGGAAGGACCACTAAAGTATGTTAAGTCCCAAGGGGCATACGTAGAAGGAGATTAAAGACTGAATTCAGTAAACTTTTTTTTTTTTTTTCACCAGTTAATGGTCGCTTACTTATCGATCAGACCTCGTGTGTGTGTGTGTGTATGTGTGTGTGTGTGTGTGTGTGTGTGTGTGTGTGTGTGTGTGTGTGTTTATATAGATAGATACATACATACATACATACATCTATCTACCTATCACTTTAGCGATAGATAGATGGATAGATAGACAGACAGATAGATATATAGCTAGATAGATAGATACCGTAGATATTTACTTAAACATATTTGTCACAAATTCCGGGTCCTTCTCTATAGTGATGCAGGGTTTCCTTCATGGTGTGTGTGTGTGTATGTGTGTGTGTGTGTGTGGTCCCTTACTGTTATCGAAGGAGAATTTGTGTTAATAATTTCTCAGTTACATGCGTTCCTCAGCTGGAAAAAAAAAAAAAAAAACAGTATTAGGCACATGAGTATGTTCAGCTGAGAAAATTAGATGATGTGCTCTTGGAGTCTTTATATAGATCCACATGAGAGCCACTGTAGGACCAGACCTTCTCTTTGGAGGTAAAATCAGAGCCACAATTAACCATTCCTCCTGATGGCGAAGTACGAACTGGCATCAGTGTGTTATTAAAACAGTGCACTTGAAAATATATTTGTTTTATTTGAAGGTGTCACAACATATGTCATCGAGGTGAACCAGTAGGGTCCACGCACGTGCAAGCCTGTGAAAGGACTTACTGCCAGCACCCGCTTTAATTTTCTCCACGTTTCGGGATTTCACCCGAGTCTCAGGTCCCAAACACGCCATGATGCAATCACACCACCACCGTGCCACACTGGCTCCCAAGTCACTAGTTGGTAAACTCATAGCTGACATGGAAATTGGGTACCGCACAACTGCAACTTTACACAACTCGAAAGTTATTCCTTCGGCTGAATATATGTTTTTGTTATATTTCTTAATCTATTATAGCCCTTATTTTTATCACGAACTGCTTTCTTAACCTGATTTCATTCTCCACCTTGTATATAAGCCCTAATTTTTATCACGAACTGCTTTCTTAACCTTATTTCATTCTCCACCTTGTTCTCCCTCGTCACTCTGCTTGTTCCACTAGCTCGCGGTCAATATTTCAATGAAAATTCTAATGCTGTTAATGTTAAACTATGTCTTGCAGAAAGACGCTGATAATTACAATGTGTGATATCGTAACTAAATAATGAAGTGCCAAATTCCGTTTTGCACGAAAGCACAAATTCACCATTCCTCTCACCAGCTGAACCATGCACTGTCATCAGCACTGCGGCATTCACTTCCTTAGACCAGTAGTTGAAAAAAAAAAAAAAAAAAAAGGTATATTATCAAAATATATCGTAATGAGAAAGAAAAAACATTATTTGTGAACTCATTTAACTTTATTTGAAGTATATAGTAAAAATGAAACTTAGCCTCTGCCTGTTGCTGGTTGAGCAATATACGTGGAGGCAATCTAACCATTTTCTATCCTTGCAGGTGCGTCGTAATTGCCTTGACCACAGACTCCCAATAGTTGCCAATGTTCACCTGGTAAATCAGTTGAAGTCGGCCACCTCTTCCGGGCTCACTCAGTCACATACTTTCTATAATCCCTTCCATGATTATTATTAGGGAACTGTACATAAATTCCGCACTAATGCAATCATTAGTTATTATACCGGATTTCTAGACAGATTTACTAAGAAAAATAGTGCAGAACAATTACTAAAATACATAAAACAAGTGGTGCGATAGCATTCATCACATATTATGACAGGTCTCGCTGCATGTTTATTTTGAAAAGCCTATCACATAGTTTTCAAACAGATTAATGCTTCATCTGGCAAGTGCTGAAGTGAATGTACCGGATGTTACTTAAGAGAAAAGTATAATTTTCAAAACCGAAAACATGGGAAGACGAAACCGTTGTTCGAAATCGCGGGCACCAAATAAGCCTAACGCTTGGCGCGTGAGGTCGATGCAGACAGTCTATAGCTGGTCTGTACTAATATTTTGTGTTCAAACAGCTTTATATTACTCGTGTGTGTATATATATATATATATATATATATATATATATATGGTTGGGGGCGCCCATAATCCATCCACCTATTGTCGTGGTACCCTGTTTTTAGGGTGGCTCTACATCGAGTGGCAAGCCAAATGATTTCCTGCAAACCAGGAAATCATTTACAACGCTGGGTGGTAACCTCATAACCAACCGACACGTGTTCTCTACGTGACAGCAAGTGGGTTGGCGGAGGGTTAATGCCCCTCCCAGGAAAACAACGAACTAAAGTACGAACAAGAAGCCTCAGACCAGGACTGACCAAAAGATGACGACTAAGGACCGTACAAAGGACATGGTACGGATGGTGACCTGGAATGTAAGGGGTGCAAATGATGAGGTGTAAGAGAGAGAGAATGCCCATGTGATTGAGGGAGCGAAAGTGGATGTATGTGGATTAACTGAAACTAAATGGCAAGATGAGAGTGTGAGAGAATGGGAGTATGGATAGAGTGTACGTGCAGGAGTAGCTAAGAATGAGAGGGCAAAAGATGGAGTGCGTATTGTTGTAAAAGATGGAAGGAGAATATAACAGTGTATGGATCTGTTGGTTCAAGGATTGTGTGGATAAGCCTGAAAGTTGGACTACAAATGTGGGCAATTGTATGCGTGTATGCGCCAATGCAAGATCGTGCAAGCAGAGTGAGAGAAGAGTTCTGGACAAATGTGAAAGTGTGCATGGAAGTTTGGAAGGAATGAGAATGTTTTTGATTGGTGATATGAATGGTAAAGTAAGGAATGTGAAGGTGGATGGAGAAGTTAGTGAGTGGGGTGTGCCTGCTGAGATAGATGAGAACGGCAGTGCTTTAGTGGACATGTGCCAGGAGGGGGTTGGTGATAGACAATGCCCTCTTCAGGCAAAAAATGATCCACAAGTATACATGGCGAGTGATGAGAAGGGAGTATGGCGAACTGAATGAAAGGAAGGCAATGAAAGATTATGTGTGTGTAGATGAAACGATGCGAAGATGTGTAGTGGATGCAAGAGCATATAGAGGTTGGGGGAGTGGACTTTCTGACCACCACTTGGTGGTGGTCAGAATCAAGGTCCGAGTAAAATGGAGAAATAGAAGAAGCGAAGAACGGGTGGAAGAAGTAGATATAAGGAGAACGGGAAGGTTACAAGAGGATGAGAAAAAGGCAGATTATAAGAAAGAAGTGGAGGAACGATTGGGTAAATATGAGCTGCAGCAGATGGGGGACATGGAATGTGTGTGCAAGATATTCACAGAGGAAATATGTGCAGCATGTGAGGTGGTGTGTGGGGTGAAGAGAAGACGAAAGGGGGTGCAAGGAAAGCATGGTGGAATGAAGAGTTGAGACAGGCTGTGGCACAAAAGAAGAAAGCATATAATGAATGGATGAGAAATAGGGGCGTGAAAGAAGTTGAGGGAAGGAAGAGAGAGTTAAATGTAGAAAGGAAGAAAGAGGTGAAAAGATTAGGAAGAGAGAGTAAGAAGAGAGTGGATGAGGACTTTGGAAGGAATCTGAGTGTCAAGTGGAGGGAATGTAAGAAAGTGTTCTGGAAAGAGGTAAAGAGAGTCAGACAGGGTGGCAATGAAGTTAGTAGGGGAGTGAAAGATAAAAATGATAGATTACTAGTTCAGAAGGGCGAAAAAGTGAGCAGATGCAGAGAACACTTTAACGAATTGTTGAACATAGAGAATGAAAGTAAAGCAGCTGGGGAATGGCTGGGAGAAGGAGGGAAGTGAGAAGACAGGAAGAAATCAGTAGGATGGAAGTTGTGGAAGCAATGAAGAAAGTCAAAATGGGGAAAGCCCCAGGAATTGATGGAGTGTATGGTGAAATGCACAAGCATGGGGGATAGTAGCAGAATGGATGTGGAAGATGTGCAAATTGGCCTGGGAGGAAGGTGAAGTCCCGGATGATTGGAAGTCAGGTATAATTATTCCCTTGTACAAAGCCAAAGGGGAAAAAGAAGTGTGTGGTAATCAGAGGGGCATTTGTCTTCTCAGTGATTTAGGAAAAGTATACGGTAGGATACTTATTGAGAGTTAGGGAAATAACAGAGGAAGTAGTTGGAGAAGAACAGGGAGGCTTTAGGAAGGGAAGAGGTTGTGTAGATCAGATATTCATCCTTAGATCTTTAGTGGAAAAGTGTCTAGAGAAGAGAAAGAAGTTGTATGCGGCCTTCATGGATTTGGAGAAAGCAGATGATAGGGTGGATAGACAAGGATTGTGGAAAGTATTAAGAATATATATATGGAGTAGATGGGAAGTTGTTGACTGCTGTGAAGAGTATGTATGAGGGTGCTATGGCTGCAGTGTGTGTGGATAGTGAACTGAGTGAGTTTCTCTATTTGAAGGTTGGGTTGAAATAGGGAGGTGTCATGTCTCCATGGTTGTTCAATCTGTATGTGGATGGGGTTATAAAAGAGTTACAAGGTATGATGGAGTGGCCCTAATGAGAGAGGTCAGTGTTTGGAAACTCCCTGTACTGTTGTTTGCAGATGATACTGTGTTGTTAAGTGAAGACGAATGGGAGCTGCAAGGCTTGGTGGATGATTTTGGGAGAGTGTTTAAGAAACGGAATTTATAGGTGAATGTGGGGAAGAGTAAAGTTGTGGTCTTCGAGAGAGGTGACGCCAGTGAATGTACAGTACAGTGAGACTGGATGATGAGGAAATGGAAAATGTGAGTACGTTTAAGTACTTGGGTAGTGTGATGAGTAAGGATGGAAGTTATAGGGTGAAGTGCTTGAAAGGGTACAACAAGGAAAAAAGGTTGCTGGTTCCTTGAAGGCAGTGCTAAGAAACAGGGAAGTGAGCATGGAAGTGAAAAAGTTATTACATGACAGTATTGTGATACCAACTCTAACGTATGGAAGTGAAGCTTGGACCTCTTTGGAGGGACACAAGTCAAGAGTGAAAGCAGTGGAAATGAGTTATTTGAGAGGAGCCTGTGGAGTCACATGGAGAAACAGACTGACAAATGAGGAGGTGAAGGAGCGTTGTGGTGTGGATGTGGATGTGATAGGAAGCATTAGGAGAAACACACTGTGTTGGTTTGGCCATGTGGAGAGGATGGAGAGTGAGAGACTGACAAGGAGAGTGTGAGTAAGGTGGAGGAGGAGAGAGGGAGGGGAAGGCCAAGGATGAGATGGAGGGATGGAGTGGAGAGGTATATATATATATATATATATATATATATATACATACATAATGAGAGGGGGGGGTGAATCGGGAGCAGGGCAGTGAAATGGCGGGGGACAGGGTGACGTGGAAGCGATTTGTTTGTGGCCACCTCGCATAAGGAATTAAGGCGTCTGGCAATATAAATAAATATAAATATATATATATATATATATATATATATATATATATATATATATATATATATATATATGAATGGTAAATTCATCACATATTGAAATAGTTATGAGAGAGTATGAAACAGAGTAATTAATTGGTGTTTGGGCTAAGAAAAATGTTCGTCCTGGAAATGAGACGGTATGTTTATGTTTCATACCAACCTCGCCAGCTTGGTAGCAGACGACACTCTTAAAGGTATCCCATCACTCAATAGGATCTTCAACAGTGCTGAGCACCTCAAACTGATCTGAGACTGCCACTGCATACTCGTATGCACGCTCCTCAACCCTGAGTTTCTGAAGATGGAACCTTTTTTTGGTAGGATCTTGAGAATCTCTCAGTTTGATTTGTAGCCTTAGAGTAGCAACAACCACTCTGTGATCAGTAGCAAAGAACTATCACTCCTAAAAACCCTGCATTTCTGAAGGATCCTCCAGTGAGCACTAACAAGAATGTGATCAACCTCCTTAGCAACCCCTCCGGTATTGGGATACCTAGTCTGGCGGTGAAGATATGGCCACAAGAACCAGGATCCAGTCATTCTTAACTTCCCAGATTTTGCAAAATCCAGAAGGTAAGAACTATTGGAATTCCTGGCTCCAGAGCCATGGGGACCAATATAGTCCCTGAAGCCCTTCCTGTCAGTGCCAGTAACCGCATTAAAGTCACCCAAAACCACGAGTGTATCCTGCAAGGGGCATTGTTCCACAACAGAGTCAAATTTGGTGTAGAATAGCTCTCTCTCTTCAAGATCACTCATCTCAGTTGGAGCACATACTGCAATAAGATAGATGAAACCCAAGGAGAGCTTCAATCTCACCAGCATTATGCGCCCATCAACCGGAGTAACCCTGTCGATACAAGAGACAAAGTGAGCAGCAATTGCCACAACGACACCCCTAAGATGGGCACCATTGTTGCAGCCAGACCAGTAGTATGGGTCAACATCGCTACTGGTCTCACTATGCCCGGTTTGCCTCACTTCAGAGAGTGCACCTATGCTGACCCCCAATTTCTCCAACTCTCATGACAACAAAGGCAGTCCATCATCCTTTGAAAGGCTTAGAACATTCCAAGGCCTCACCTGCAATGCCTTATGAAGGTTAAACCAGCACTTGGAGCCCCAGGCTCGTGCATCCTCTGCACCACCACGATGCAAATCAAAAGGAGGGTCTGGACTGGGGGTCCACCCCCAACATTTGGTTGCTGGGATCCTGTAGTTACCCAGCAACCATCATGGTGCGTGCCACCATGATAGGGCCCCAAAAGCCCTGGCCTGGCATCCAAGGGAGAGTCCCTTGGAAAAACTAAGTCAGGGTCAGGCAACAAACACTGACCTCCAACCTTCTTCCTTCTCTCTTGTTATGTGCTTGGTTGTTTTTTTACAGAGAGGGGACGCAAACCCCACCCGAGCGTCCCACGGTAGGAGAGGGCTCATTACTAGCCTATGGACAGGGACGTGGACTTACTGACTATAGCTATGCAGGTTTTACCTTAGAATTTTCCTTCTTTGTGGATTACCAACCAAAGCCAATGAGCTCCACCTACCCTACTAGAAGGCCATTGGCATAAACTGCTAATAGATTGCTAATCCGCCCTTTGACACGTCTTGTTTTTCACCCTGCAGGGTGTCTTGTCACCCTTTTCACTGGCCTAGACCAGTGTGGGTGCCAGTGTAGTCGATGACAATCCGACCATGAAAGAGATAGTACTGGATTACAGGGTACAAGTAACAGAACAGTGTCTGACGTGTGTGTGTGTGTGTGTGTGTGTGTGTGTGTGTGTGTGTGTGTGTATGTGTTGAAACAAACTGTTTATTAAATCCGTCACTGCAAATGTGTCCACCAAAGCTGAACAAAATTGTCTGGGATGACCAGGAATGAATGAAAAATGATGTCCTTGACATAAAGAGGATAATGACTGTGCATTCTTCACCTACACACGTGCTGTGACGTGTGTGTGTGTGTGTGTGTGTGTGTGTGTGTGTGTGTGTGTGTGTGTGTGTGTGTGTGTGTGTGTGTGTGTTGGACGTGGTGAGTCAGTGAACATGTGAACGAGTGAATATGCCACTGCCTCATAATGATGTCATTTTAATGTTAATGATGCCACCATAAAGCTATTTCATGTAGGTTATGAGACCCCTTTAACTGAAAGAGGCAAAGGTCACTGCATCTAGCCTCTAGAATGAAATGTCTTCTAAGCTGAATGGAATGGTCTGCACATAGGAAGCTGATAACATAATGCCCCTAAAATGGTGTGCCAAATGGCCCCTAGTGGTTTAGTGAGTTATGGTGTTCCAGAGGGTTGAGGCTCGCATGGATCTAATTTCGCTGTAAGTCTGGGCTCCTTTGCTCAGGCAATGGCGCAAAGAGGCAAGCAACTGGTCACTGTTGCTCGTCCTGGAAATGTTTCATACCTACCTCGCCAGCTTGGTAGCAGACGACACTCTTAAAGGTATCCCATCACTCAATAGGATCTTCAACAGTGCTGAGCACCTCAAACTGATCTGAGACTGAGAAGGTAGCCCAGAGCCCCTGCACTGCTGCTGAGGCAGTGCTGGGTTTTATGATGAATGGATGGCCACTGTGTAAAAATAGCCAACAAGTGGTTTAGGGAAATGGCTGTAAATCATTTGCCAAGGAAAACATGTCACTAAATTAGGTAAAAATGGAACTTAAAATTGGAGAGTGTCTTTTCTTCAATGGGTGGTTCAATAAGCAGAGCAGTGATCTCTTTCTGGGAATGATCTATTTCAAATCCAGGTGAGAACAGTAAAATGCTGGCAGAACTTTCATGTAATGGAATCCAACATGGGACAAAGTAGAAGCTTTTATTTAAATAACAAAGTTAATCCTGGACACAACAAAAACAATATTAATGTCACTGAAATGACTGAGTCATTGTTGGTTTGAGGTGAGGAAACAATATGGAGCATGTGATTGATGAGGGATGTGAAAAGGGCTAGACAACACTTAACCCCTTCATTCCGATGCTTTATTTTTATACTATATGCCTTCTGCCACCGAATGATTTTGTTTAGCTTAGGAAAGATCCCTAAGTGAAGGAGTTAATGAATGCTGCTTTTAACTCTTCAAAATCGAAAAAAAGTTGAACAAAGTCTTCTGCTGGACACAAAAATAGAATACCAACTTACTGGTATACGAGTATATTTGGGTATTATAACAACTTCAGTAAATAGTCTTCCCACAGAAACAGTTTGCTCAATCCATATGATGAAAAGCTGCCATCGTTGGAATCCGGTTAGGGGTCAGTGCCTGTTACCTGACCCCTACTCAGTTTTGTCAGGAAGCCCTCCCTTGGGTGCCAGGGCAGGGCTTTTGGGACCCTTTCATGGTGGCACCTACCAAGATGATTGTTGAGTAAAGCCTACGGGACCCTAGCAACCGAATGATGGGGGACGGGACCGTTCGTCCAGACCCTCCTTTTGATTTGCGTCATGGTGGTGCAGAGGATGCACAAGGCTGCGGCTTCAAGCACCGGTTTAACCTTCATAAGGCATTGCAGGTGGGGCCTTGAAATGTTCTAAGCCTTTCAAAGGATGATAGACTGCCTTTGTTGTCATAAGAGTTAGGGAAACTGTGGGTCAGCATAGCTGCACTCTCTGACGTGAGGCGAGCCGTGCATAATGGGATTGGTAGCGATGGTTACACATACTACTGGTCTGGCTGCAACAATGGTGCCCATCTTAGGGGTGTTGCTGTGGCAATTGGTGCTCACTTTGTCTCTTGTATCGACAGGGTACTCCGGTTGATGAGCGTATAATGCTGGTGAGACTGAAGCTCTCCTTGGGTTTTATCTTACTGCAGTGTGTGCTCCAACTGAAATGAGTGATCTTGAAAAGAAAGAGCTATTCTACACCATACTTGAGTCTGTTGTGGAACAGTGCCCCTCGCAGGATACACTCATGGTCTTGGGTGACTTTAGTGCAGTTACTGGCACTGACAGAGAGGGCCTCAGGGATTATGTAGGTGTCCATGTCTCTGGAACCAGGAATTCCAACAGTTCTTACCTTCTTGATTTCATAAAATCCGGTAAGTTAAGAATTGCTGGATCCTGGTTCTTGTAGCCATATCTTCACCGCCAGACTAGGTATCCAATTAGTTGCAGCTTCTTAAATACGACGAAAAGAAATGTAAAAGTGTTAGGTTTTCAAATTTCCGGCTTCGTTTTCAGGTAAATAAACCAACGAGAACAATGTATTCTCCCCTGTTACATTTTTATGATATTTTTTCAATACGTCAGTAATGTATGATGGTCTTTTGCCACACATGTTCTCACGTCAACAGAGAAAAGTCACGGTAATTTAACACTTACTCAACGCGGACAAGCTGTTAATTGTGCTGGCCTCTAGCGATAGGCAGCTTCACAAGTTCCCCATTGCCTTGGACACAAACTCCCAAAAGTTGCCAGTAATCACCCGATAACTTAACTGAATACATTAAAAGTCGGTCAACTAAACTACTTTCTTTTATGTGCTTCAAATGTCAGTGTAGTCTCAAGTAAAATATTATTAACATACCTACTCACTACAGTGAGGAAAAGATGATCTGTTATAAAAAGTAAAAAATAAAACCAAACTACGTTAGCATACTTTCTCATTTCCGGGACCAGCCTCGTCCTTAGCTAAATCCATCGATGTTCATGCTCTCATTATTTGAATGAAATGAAAAATTCATATCCATATATCTACCGTATATATGAAACTAAGATAAAGTAATTTGATAACAAGACTGTTAGACCTCAGGTGAAAACCGTATGCAATGACTCTGTCGTCCTGCGAATGAGGGCAATGCCGTAGGGCGATTAAGCATCATATCATGGATTGTAGGGCCGTAGGGCGATTTTAGAGAAACAGAGCAAAACGTAGGGCGATTGTGAATTTTTGGTATGAGTTATATTATATTTACTTTCAACAAAAGATCATTTATATAAGCGGAATGGAAATCTGTTCTAAAAAGGTCTTAGTTTTTAATATTCTCTAATATCCTTAAAAAAAAAAAAAAAAACTGGTTAAATGATAACTAATAAGTGGATCTGGCAGCTGACAGCGCATCAGCTGCAGGGCCGCTGGTGTGACTGTAAAGTGAACAGGAATGGGACAGGATATGATCACATATGTATACATATACCTTGCTGACTTCCCCAAGACGGGGGTAGCCATGACAAGGCGCTCACACAATACTCACACTGATTACATATTAAAATAATTTTTAAAGGATGATAAGGTGTAGGTCTAGTCCTGCACTAAACAACAGAAACTATAATAGCCGTATGCCATTATATATATATATATATATATATATATATATATATATATATATATATATATATATATATATATATATATATATATATTGTTATGGGGTGTATATTACGGTGCACTCTTAACCCATAATTCAGCACCAAAAGGGATAAGATAAAGTTTAAGAAAACTAACTTAACTTTACTGTACACTATAACATACACAGCCAAAGAAGAAACCAGGGTTCGTTTTACAAAAGGGGAGGATTCTTATAGGCCTCAGAATATAAATATAAAACAAGTTATTTCTTACCTAACCAGTATACACTCAGTGGAAGCTAAGTGCTCACAAAGATCGAGGAAACATGGAGACTTTGAGGGTTAAATCCAGATATAAATCACACACTAGTGTAAATGGAGGAGTGAATAAAAAATGGGAAATTGTACACAAACAGTGTGTTTTGTAATTAAAGTCAAGTATTGTGTAGTGTTGGGGAAAAGTGCAACACAATGTGACAAAAGTGTAACGTGACAGTAAATGTGCACAAATGTATACAAATGACAAAATGTGTACAGGGATGCGTGTACAAAATGAGATAAAAATCTGTCTCTTCACACTTTTCTGGAGCTTATAAAGGTTACTTACTCCGCCTTTCTCAGCTAATTAGCCACTAGGCTGTCTTAAAAATAATCTCTGTCCATACAGAAACAATAGAGCCACCTGCTACCAATAAGGGGCCTCATACACTTCAGACAGAACCAATTGCATGCCATCAAGAACGTGACGAAAGCGCCATTTAGGCCTCTAATTGGCAAGCATCCCTATTTTGCTCCTCCCACACTATGTCACACCCACAGTTCAAGGACAAGGGGAACTTTCTGCGTAAATTGTGAGAAAAACAACTGGTGTCTTATCAGTTCAGAAGGCAAAAGTGACCCCTTGGGTTTACCCTTACAGGCGGGAAAACTGATAGGTAAAATGATTAACTGTTCTTGTGGTTCGTTTCTCTCTCCTTTCATTATCATCCTATTTCTATTTCACCCATTCGCTACTGGGGTAACTACGCCAGTGACACCTCCCTTCCTGAGAGAAGAAATTTCCCAAGGGGAAAATTCTGGATACTGTACAATCAAGTTCTGGACAGGTAATCTGCTAAAACATTACTAACACCTTTTACATGTCTTACATCAAGGGAGTATGCTTGCAAAAATAGGGTCCAGAGGGTCAATCTAAGATTTCTGTCCTTAAATCGGGACAAAAATTTCAGAGGATGGTGATCAGTGTACACTACAAGATCACCTGACCCTGGACCAACATATACAGAGAAGTATTGAAGGGCAAGTATGAGTGCAAGGAGTTCTTTCTCAATAGTTGAATAATTTCTCTGGGCCTTATTGAACCTTTTTGCTAAAACAGCACACAGGCATCTCAAAGCTTTCATCATTATCCTGAAGCAAAACTGCGCCGGCCCCTAGGCCACTGGCATCAACAGCTAATTTAAAGGTTTTATCAAAATTGGGGGCTTGAAACACTGGGTGACTTGACAGGATGGCTTTGACTTTGGAATAGGCTTCCTCACATTCTGGCTTCCACTCATACTTGACTCCTTTTCTTAACAAATCAGTGAGGGGAGCTACAAGATCAGAGAAGTTCAGGACAAAACGTCTGTAGTACCCTACCATACCCAAGAATCGTTGCAACTCTCTCTTATTTTTGGGTTGGGGGGAATTGACTATGGCCTGAACTCTAATATCAGGTGGACTCACTTTGCCTAAACCGACCACATAACCTAGATACTGCACTTGAGCCCTCACAAATTCACATTTAGCTAAATTAAGCACTAAATTAGCAGAGGACAGTCTCTGAAGCAAGGCATCTAGCTGGCTCAAGTGTTGTTCACAGGTGTTGCTAAAAATAACATCATCATCAACGTAAGTAACAACGCTCTCAACATCCTTGGTGAGATCATTCATCAGCCTTTGGAAGGTGGCAGGAGCATTCTTCATACCACAGGGCATGACCTTACATTTATAAGTCCTGCCACCAACCACAAAACAGGAAATTTCTTGGGCCCTTTCTGCGAGTGGGACTTGCCAATATCCCTTCATTAAATCTAATTTTGTGATAAACTTAGCACTGCCTATTGCGTCCACACAATCATCTACTCTAGGAGGTGGGTAAGTATCAGTCTTGGTAAGGGAGTTGACTTTACAGTAATCAATACAAAAGCGATGTGACCCATCGGGTTTTGGAACCACTATGACCGGGGAGCACCACTCACTTTGACAGGACTCGATTAACCCCTGCTGCAACATGTAGTTCAGCTCCTCTCGAATGATGGTCTGCTTCTGAGGACTAGCCCAGTAGGGGGGACTGCTTTACAGGGCTGGCATCTCCAACGTCCACATCGTGCTGTGCCACTTCCGTCTGTCCTGGGGAGTCCCGGAAGACATCAGGGAACTTCCTGAGAAGGGCAACAAGCTCAGCACACCGCTCTGCAGTCAAGTGGGAGAGTTTATCTGTCAGTGTACTCCAAGCTTCCTGGTTTTCTCTCCAACTGGTCATCTGGTCCAAAGTCAAAGGGCAGCTCTCGTCCTCCGCCAACTCGACAGCCGACACCACGCATGCAGCACAAGGGGGGTCCGCAAACTCGACAGCCGACACCACGCATGCAGCACTAGGGGGGTCCACGTCTCGCCTGTGGTACTCCTTCAACATATTTATATGGCACAATCTTCGTTCCTCCCTCCGGTCTGGGGTTAAAATGACATAATTTACTTCACCTACCCTCTTTTCCATTAGATAAGGGCCTGCAAAACTTGCCTGCAGAGGCTGACCATGAATGGGAAGCAAGACAAGAACTTGATCGCCTGGGTGAAACACTCTATGCCTAACTTTCTTGGAGTGGTCATACTACCTCTTCATCTTCTCCTGAGAGGACTCCAATTGTGCTTCCATACTATATGCCAGTCTTTCTCTAAATTTTGACACATAGTCTAGCAAGTTAATTTGGTCATCATCCTTGACCCATTGTTCTTTCAGGAGTTTAAGAGGACCTCTTACTTCATGGCCAAAGATTAACTGAAATGAGGAGTAGCCCAAGGACTCGCTCAGTGCCTCTCTGGATGCAAAAAGTAGGAAAGGCAAACACTTGTCCCATTCCTTTTCATCAACACATAGTTTTCTAAGCATACTCTTCAAAGTTTGGTGATACCTCTCTAATGCACCTTGACTCTGAGGATGATATGCTGAGGAAGTGATCTGTGAGATTCCTAACCCTTTAAGGGTTTGTCTGAACAGTTTGGAATTAAAATTACTGCCTTGGTCCGGCTGCACCTCCTTAGGGAGACCAAAACGGGTAACGAATGTTAGCATCTCCTTTACAACCAATTTAGCTGAAATATTTCTCAAGGGAATGGCTTCAGGATAGCTAGTGGCCATGTCTAACATTGTGAGGATGTACTGGTGGCCTGAAGAGGTTTTAGGCAAAGGGCCAACAATGTCCACAAGGACTCTAGTGAATGGGGCCTCAAACACAGGTAGAGGAATCAAAGGAGCCGCAGGGATGGACTTATTGCTCTTACCGACTAGCTGACAGGTGTGACATGATCTACAGAATCGGGAGACATCTGGACAGATTCCGGGCCAGTAAAAATGCTGCCAGATGCGGGAGAGAGTCTTCCTCACCCCTAAGTGACCTGCTAAAGAAGAGTCATGAGCAATGGACATAATTTTTTGCCTATAGGGTCTTGGAACCACCACCTGATGTACAGTCTTCCACTCGTTATCATAAGCAACACGAGGAGGTCTCCATCTTCTCATTAACATGTTATTTGGCCTTAAATAATAACACTCTGTCAGTTCAGACTCACATTCACTTTTCCTAACTGCTGAGTCAATTAAAGTGGCAATCTCTGGATCAGATCTTTGCATATCAGCTAACTTTGCACTTGCATCAGTTTGGGGAGATTCATCAACCTCTGAGTCATTTAACTGGGCAAAAAAGGTATCACCAAGCCCAATATCATCATCGACATTGCCGGTGCCATTACTGTCAACATTCTCATGGCTGGCATTTGCCATCATAGCTCTAGTTACAGCACATGCAGGAAACAATTTAGGACATGTATCTTCCAACTCTTTAGTCCTATCCTCACTCAGGGGAGTTTTTGACACGCAGGGAACAGCACTCACCTGTCCTCCCGCCAGGTCATTACCCAAAAGGAAAGTGACCCCTTGTACAGGAGGCTGGTCAACAACACCCACACGCACTGAGCCAGTAACTAACTCTGATTGGAGCTTCACCTCAACTAGGGGAACAGATACAAACTCAGCTATACCCTGCAACAAGACACATTCATTAGGGTCAGCTACATCAACAATCCCCTTCAACATTAGTGACTGTGAAGCTCCTGTGTCTCTAAGTATAGTGACTTCCTTACCACTTTTTCCATCAACTGAAACTAACCCCTTAGAAATAAATTTAGCAAATAAATGACCTGAGAAGGAGTCACTTTGAGTATTGCTTGGGGGAGGACACTCTGATGGAGTCTTATCACCACTCTCACCTGAACCTGACGGCTGCACTGCCCCAGTCTTACTAGTGTCTAACAATGGCTCTACAGGAGTCTGTCTATCCACCACTGACGACTCCACTCTGGCCTTATCAACAATATGCACCTGCTGAGGTTGTGTCTGACTACCGCTAACAATATCTCTGGGTGGCTCCTCTCTGTTGGTGTCAAAAGATCCCCAAGAGTTTATCAGAGTAATTGGTTTTACATTAGAACTTTTCACTCGTTTCTTCCAACACCAATCCTCCAAGTGCCCCGTTTTCTGGCAATACTGGCAAAACCTGACGCTTTTTCTTGACCCTCTGGCAACACTGTCCTCACTTCCTTTCGTAGAACTAACATGCTCTGGGGTTGCAGTGTTCCCACTAGTGTCACTTGACATTAACATGCCTTTACCAGAAGAAGGGTTCACAAAAAATGGTTGGTTCACTCTCCTACCCTTAACAAATACAGTAACTGCGGCTTACGTTCATGCTTATGAATTATACTATAGTTATCTGCTACAACAGCAGCCTCAGCTAGGGTATCTAAATCTTTTTCCACTAGGTATGTAGCCACATCCCTGTCTATCTTACCAGTGAAGTTCTCCAAGATCATTAATTCTTTAAGTTTATAGAAATCATCAACTTTCTTAGAACGCAACCATTGATCAAATAAGTCTGTGAGTACTCTAGCATATTCCACATGAGTCTGATCTTTCTGTTTAAAGGTGGATCTAAATTTAAGCCTATATGCCTCTGGCACGAGTTCATATGCTTTGAGAATGGCATCTTTTAAACAGATCAACAGATAAAGAAATATAAGCCTCTTGAGCCTTTCCTTTCAAAATACTCTGCAGCAGTACTGTCCAAGAGTCTTTTGGCCACGAGAGACGACCTGCTACCTTTTCAAACATATGGAAATACTTGGTGACATCTTGCTCATTAAAGGGAGGTACTACCTTAATGTTCCTAGCAACATCAAAAGATTCCTTGGCAGATGAACCACCAGCTCTAGGTAAACCATCAGGGTGCTTCAGTCTGAATTCGTGATCCATTTCCTTTTGTCTCATATGAGCCTGTAATTCTATTTCCCTCATTTTGGCATTCCATTCTTGTACTCTCATTTTTGCTTATACTTCATAACACCTAAACCTATATATGTATATGTAACCAGTACAGTTGACATTTATCAGCAAATTCCTTTAAACTGCTGACTTAAGCTAAGGTTCCCACGCCCACTGCTCGCTGAGAGTTAGTCAGGGGTTAGCCATCCTACAGAACACACCTATAGCAGTTCCTCATAAATAAACCTCCGTTTTTCATCACCTCAGGACTTTGAAATTATCCTGAGTGGGGAACAAGGGGGCTGAGAAACAATTTGGTAGCAGCGGTGTGTCGGACCTTATCTCGCCTCTACCGTGAATTAGTGCCACGAGTCGACATGAGTAATTACTACAGGTGCTTGTTCCTTCACCACCCCTACCATACCTGTCACACGCCTGCCTTTTACCTTCATTGTGTTTGGGACACCTACGTCTTCCTTGGTGAAAACTTCCAACAACTTCTGTGCAGTTTAAACTACCACCGACGTGCAGGTCACATCGCTTCTCATCGGCTGCTATACAACTGAAATTCAGTAAGGAACTATCGAGTGCCAGTTCTTACGCCCCTCCTGTTGTTTATAATTATAAAATTACCACCCCATCACACCCCCAACCACCCTCTCCAAATCCCACCTTCCAACTTGCTGGCAGAGCCAGGTGAGCAACACCGGCTCCATCCGCACCGCCAGGCAACCGCGGCCCTCCACTTCCTTGCCCAGGGTATATGTCTCTACGTCATCGCCGGCACTCTCCAATCAACGTCTCGCTGGTGATCATCTGACCCTCATCCGGCCTCCCATTCGCCGACCGAGCTTGTGACGTCATTACCCACTCCCCGCCGTCACCTCCGCAGCCGGGGAGAGATACTTAATTCAAGTAACGTCTCAACTTCTCTTCCGCCAAGCAAGACTTCACTTCATTCTCAAAGCTTCGGTATTCATTATATGTAAATATATAGTTTATTCTAGTAAGCTCAATCCTTTTCTTTCTATAGAGATTATTCTACGGATTTTCTCTACAGATTGTGCCTCATATTACCATTCATATGTCCTTTATTCCCTATCGTGCATCCCTTATATTTATCTTACTTCTCAGCCACACTAGCCACCTCGCTCACCTCTCACCTCATTTCTTTTCACCCGATTTATTTTTCCTTTTGCCTCCATTGTACATATTCACTCCCATTACCATTGTAAATAATATTCCCTCACATTACCATTGTAAATATTCCATATGCCCTCATTCTCACACTGTATATGAAACTTTTTCATTCTCATTACTATTTAATATTTCTCCCACTTCACTACATGTCATATTTTGCAAAAACTGAGCTCTCACCCGTTCGCCAGCGACAGGACACCGACAGTGAGCAGGTAGATCCCAATAATGACGGTTCCGTGACTTACCTTCGTAGCGGTCGGTCGTACCAAAATTATTCTTCATCTACCCAGACAACTCCTAAACCTGAACATTCTCATACAACTCTCATTACCATCACCACAGCTACTACTACCGCTACCACTACTACTACTCCTGCTCTAGAGAACCCAGATGTTTTTCTTTCAGATAAAATAAATCCAGATACACCTTCATCTTTAAATGACTCTCTAGGACTTCCTTAAACAGCCATGGAGACATCACACAACCCTGTTTCAGTCCCACATTTAGATCAAAGACCTCACTCGGCTCACCATCCACTCGCACCGTGGCCCTAGCTCCTTCGTACATACTCTTCACAGCACTCAACAATTTCCCGTCCACTCCATATATTCTTAACCCGCCCCATCCCAACGACGTATGGGTACGTTGCAACGATTTGCATTTGCCAGTCCCGGCGACGTACCAGTACGTCGTGCGATTGCAAGGTCGCTAATTTGCACAATTTTCAATTTTCGCACGTGATTTTTCGTATGTATACACGGGACACCTTTCTCTATTCCTGTACAAGATACCAAGCAGGGACAATGCCTTACACTGCATAACCTCCCCCCTCCCCCCCTCACGCCATTGTCTTGGCAAAGGACCTGTTACCAGTGACCTGGCTAGTAAAGTTATTCAGGGCCAGAGTGATTCCCCAATCGATGACAATGTGGAGGACAATGTTTACATAGCATTAGAAGAAGAAACAGCCAGAAATAATGATCAGGTAGTGTGGCAAAAATAGGTCAGGTATGGTGATTAGTTAGTGAGTGAAACAATGCTTATAATGCCTTTGTTACTGCTTGAAAACCAATATACTGTCATACTACATATACATTCGTACCAAGTAAATAAATAAATACCGTTTATGAGTGGATAAAATAGTTACCCTCCCATAGAACTCGTTTTCTTTGGTGCCAGCATGTTAGAAAACCCACTCAGGTAAGGAGGAACTCCTACCGGGATTGGGCACTTTAAACCTCAGGTCAGCGATTTCTCTATGAATTTTCGATGTTTCTCACCAAAAGCGAAGGTTTTAGCCCCCCCCAAAAAAAATCGAAAATACCTCGGGACTGGGGATGTCGGAGGTGCGGAAAACCTCGGGACGTGACGGGTTAATACCTTCCACATACCTTGCCAATCTATTCTGTCATAAGCTTTCTCCAAGTCCCTGAAGGCAGCATATACTTTCTTTCCCTTCTCTAGATACTTCTCCACTAAACATCTTAGAACAAATATCTGATCTACACACCCCCTTCTCTTCCTAAGTCCCCCTTGTTCTTCTCCAACTAGCTTCTCTGTTATATGCCTAACACTATCAATGAGTATTCTGTCATATATTTTTCCAGTCACACTAAGAAGACAAATACCCCTATGGTCACCACATACTTCTCTATCCCCTTTGCCTTTGTATAAAGGAACAGTTATACCTGATTTCCAGTCCTCCAGAACCTTCCCTCTTCCCAAGCTAATCTACACAAACTTCTATATCTACTCCACTACAATCTCACTCCCATATGTCAGCATTTCACCACACACTCCATCAATTCCTGGAGCCTTTCCCATCTTGATCATCTTCATTGCTTCCACTACTTCCGCCCTAGTGATCTCTTCCTCCCTCCTCTCATCTCTTCTTCTTCTAGCCATTCCCCGACCAAGTATACTCGCACTGCGCTCACACTCTACATTCAACAAATCCTCAAAATGCTCCTTCCATCTCCTCAATTTCTCTTCTCCATCAACAGTCTCTTATTCCTATCTTTCACTCCTCTACTGTTTCCCCTTTCACACTGCCTTACTTTACCTCCTTCCAAAACAATTTCTTACTCCCCCTCCATTTCACACTCAGATTCCTCCCGATTCATCAGCACTCGAGACTAGATCCCGACCATCCCCCTTTGCTGAACTTTTTCAGTGTCTCAGTAACACAGAGAGTAGGCCAGCATGCTTTCCAATACAAGTTTCTCTAAGTGTCAACACCAAACTACATGCACAGTACACACTACACTTTCTTTTCCAAAGTTAAAAAAAAAATTCATGGCAGCGCAACACGTGGCCTCGGAGTCCCCAGGGGGGGAACCATAAATGCCTCCACCATCTGCCCCTCTCCCGGTGACGACTCGAGCTGCCTGGAACCACTGTCTGACTCTCTTCTTCTTCATTCCAGCAACATTCACTGCCTTTCCTCTAATTTTCACTCAGTCGAGCACCACCTCTCCTTCTCTAAATGTCACCTTCTTATTCTGAGATTCAGGTGTCTGAGGCAACTGACAGCAGACCCTTTTCTGTATCCTCCTACTTTCTCTATTCTCATTTCAAAACGAAAGGTGGCTGTTGTGTATATATATGCAATGACTTATCTTGCTCTCGTGTTCCTGAACTTGATTCTTCTGAATTCTCTACAGTCTGGTTTCGGCTTTCCTGTCATTCTCTGACTAAATATATCTGCGCTGTTTACTTATCTCCTAATAGTACTGACTATCAAAAATTCTTTGACTATCTTACGTCTACGATGAAACACATTCTATCCATTTCTCCTTTCTCTGAAATCTCCATTCTAGGAGATTTCAATGTTCACCACCACCTTCGGCTCTCCTCTCCTTCCACTGATCCACCAGGTGAACAAGCCTACACCTTTTCTATCCTTAATGACCTAGAGCAGCTTGTACATCACCCTACCCGTATCCCTGACCGCCTTGGAGAGAACTCCAACATACTTGACCTCTTCCTTACAACTAATCCTACTGCTTACAATGTTAATCTTTTCTCTCCGTTGGGCTCCTCTGATCACAACCTTATCACCTTAACTTGTCCCATTGCTCCGGTATGGCCTGTGGACCCTGCAAAGAAACGTCGTCTGTGGCACTTTGGAGCTGCGGATTGGGAGGTCCTCAGCCAGTACTTCTTTGATTTTCCCTGGAATGATTGTTGCTTCCATGGTCGGGAGCCATATGAGTGTGCCTTGCGCATTACGGAGGTTATTCTCTCAGGCATGGAAACATACATTCCTTTCTCATATCCTTTGACTAATGCAAGAAAGCCTAGGTTTAACCACGCTTGTTCTTATGCTGTCTGCAACAAGGAGAGGGCCTATAAAAGGTACTGGAGCCAACCCACCCCTGAATCATATGTTTTATGCGTTTCTGCCCAGAATCATGCTAAGTCTGTTCTTCGCTCTGCTAAAAATATTTTCATCATACTGAATGCTCTCAACTCTCCAACTCGAATTCTTCCCACTCCTTCTGGCACCTTGCCAAAAACCTTTCTAATAACATTACCTAATCATCCTTCCCTCCTCTTTTCTACTCTGATGGCTCTGTAGCTATTTCTTCTACTGATAAAGCAGATCTCTTCTCTCAGACTTTCTCCTCCGATTCCACCTTAGACGATTCCGGTGCTGTTCCTCCATCACTTCCTCCCTCTGACTTCCTCATGATTGACATTAAAATTTCTTCAGCTGGTGTATTTTCTGCCATCACAGGCCACAATACTAGCAAGGCATATGGGCCTGATGGAGTCCCTCCTGTTGTCCTCAAGAACTGTGCTTCTGTGCTTACACCCTGTCTAGGCAAACCCTTTCACCTTTGCCTATCAACCTGTACCTTTCCGTCTTGCTAAAAGTTTGCTCTCATTCAGCCAGTCCCAAAGAAGGGTGACCATTCTCAACCCTTTAACTATCGTCCAATTGCTTTAACATCCTGTATCTTAAAAGTTTTTGAGTAAATTCTTAATAGGAAATTTTTTAAGAATCTTTCCTATCACAACCTTCTATCTGATCGTCAGTATGGGTTCCGTCAGGGATACCCCATAGGCGATCTTCTCACCTACCTTTCAGACTCCTGGTCATCCTCATTTCGGGACTTTGGCGAAATCTTTGCCATTGCACTTGACATCTCAAGGGCTTTCGATGGAGTCTGGCATAAATCTTTAACTTCCAAACTGCCCTTTTATGGTTTCTATCCTTCTATCTGTGCCTTCATCTCTAGCTTCCTTTCTGGTCGTTTTATAGCCGCTATTGTAGACGGCCATCGTTCTTCTCCTCGATCTATCAACAGCTTCCTTTTATTCATCAGTTATCTTCTAAGCTGTACATCTAACCCCATCCACTCATACGCTGATGACTCCACCCTTCACCTTTCTATTCGGTTCCCACAACGTCCATCTCAGCAGTTACTTCAACAAACAAGGGATGAGGCTATGGCACACCTAATGTCTGACTTGGCTCATATCTCTGACTGGAGTAAAAATAATCTTGTTTTTAATGCATCTAAGACTCAGTTTTTACACCTATCAACCCGACAAAATCTTCCACAGGTGTACCCACTAACATTTAATAATATTCAGCTTAAGTCTGCATCATCCTTGAACATGCCTGGGGTTTCATTTACTCAGGACTTATCTTGCAAAGATCATATTACATCTCTTGTAAAATCTGCTTCCAAGAGATTAGGTGTGCTAAGTCAACTCTGTTCCTTCTTTACCCCTGTACAATTGTTGACTCTATACAAGGGTTTTATCCGCCTCTGTGTGGAGTACAACTCTCCTGTGTGGGGAGGCTCCCCACATACAGGTCTTCTCAGTAGGGTGGAGTCAAAGGCTTTTCGTCTCATTAACTCTCCTCCTCTTACTGACTCCCTTCAACCTCTGTCTCTTTGCTGCACTGTTGCATCTTTATCTGTTTTCTGTTGCTACTTCTATGGTCACTGCTCCTCTGAACTGTCTGGATGCATTCCTCCACCTCTATGACAGGCGCGTAGCACCCATCTGGCAGCAAACTCTCATCCCTTTTCTGTCCAGCTCTCTAATGCAAGAGTTAACCGTTACTCTCAGTCCTTCATTTATGCAATAGGTCAACTCTGGAACTGCCTCCCTCTGTCTGTATTTCCTGCTTCCTATGATCTCCAGTCTTTCAAATGCAGTGTGTCCAGGCATCTCGAAATGATCGGATCTTGAATTTGGGTCTGTCTTGTATTTGTTTTTTCTCTTGGAAGGAACAAGAATTGCGGGCCTGTGGCCTTTGTTTCCTTCTTCTTCGCATAAAAAAAAAAAACTAAATTAATCCTCAAAGTGCTCCTTCCATTTCCTCAATTTCTCTCTCTTCTCCACCAACAATCTATATTCCTATCTTTCACTCCCCTACTATTTCCCCTTTCACACTGCCTTACTTTCTTTACCTCCTTCCAAAACAATTTCTTACTCTCCCTTCATTTCCTACTCAGATTCCTCCCATATTCTTCATTCACTTTCTTCACACTCTCCTTCACCAATCTCTTCACCTCCCTTCTTCTGCTCACATATACCTCTCTCTTCTCTCTCATCTTCTCTCTTCTCTCTACTCGCTAGACATTCACTATATGCCTTCTTTTGTTCCACAGCTCGTTTCACTTCATCATTCCACCATGCTGTCACTTGCACACCTCTGCATCTCCTCATTCCATAAACCACCTCACACGCTGTACCTATCTCTTCTGTGAATATCTTACATATGTCTTCCACCCCTACCATCTGCTCTAACTCATGCCTCCCCAATCTTTCTTCCACTATGTTCTTATACTCTGCCATTTTCTCACTATCTTGCAACTTTTCCACTCTTCTCACAGGAGCTGTTGCATCCCGCCTTCCCCTTACCTTGGCCATCACTAAGTAATGGTCCGAGAGTCCATTCCCCCACCCTCTCCACACTCTTGCATCCAACACTTGTCTTCTCATTCGCTCATCCACATACACGTAGTCTATCATTGCCTTTCGTTCAACAAGTTCACCATCCATCCTCCTCATGACTCTTCATGTATACCTGTGGATCATCTTATGCCGAAAGTAGGTGCTGGCTATTGCCAACCCCTTACTAGCACATCCCTGATGCATCATATAAGAAAGAATCCTGTGTGTGCAGACACACACATACTGACCGACAGTGCGAGTCATATCCTGTATTTTATTAATTATAAAAATATATATTTTTAATTCGATTATAGGAGACTTGTAGTTTGATACCTGAGGCGCAGCAGTACTCATACGAGCCAAACATCTTCAAATGTCACCACTTAGTCATAAATACCCACTGTTCATACTGGATACATAATAAGGGTGTCTAGTCCAGGATTACTGTTATGGTATTAGCGAGGTTTTTAATGACATGTCGGCGGGTCATGTACAAGATCAGTAACATTTGTTTTAAGGAAGCTTCATCTTGTCAAATTGTTCTAGGCACCAACGAGGGTCGAATTCGCATCTTTTCAAATAGCAGATCACTCTTCTTACCACTTGACAAACACTTGTTGAGCACATGGATTCTGCCAGGGACGCTCCGCTGGCGATCTTCTCATCTTTCTTTCAGGGTCCTGGTCAGCTTCCTTTCGGAACACTGGCGAAAGCTTTGCCATTGCACTTGACATCTGAAAGGCTTTCGACCGAATCTGGCATAAATCTTTAATTTCTATACTACCTTCATACAGTTTCTGTCCTTCTATCTGTGCCTTCATCTCAAGCTTCTTGTCTAGTCGTTCTATAGCCGCAGTTGTAGACGGCCATCGTTCTTCTCCTGGTGCTATCAATAGTGGTATTCCTCATAGCTCTCTCCTATCACCAACTCTCTTCTGTTCATCACTGACCTTCGAAGTTACGCATCTAACCCTATCTACTCATACGCTGATGAGTCCAACCTTCACCTTTCCATTCACTTTTCACAGTGACCACGTCAGCAGTTACTGCAACAAAATAAGGGGTGAGGTTTTGGCACACTAAATCTGACTTGGCTCATATCTCTGATTAGATAAAAGCAGTCTTGTTGTTTTTAATGCATCAAAATCTCAGTTCCTAAATCTTTCAATCTGTCAAAGTCTTCCGAAGGAGGATCCTCTAATTTTTAACATTATCTAGCTCAATCCTACATCATCTCTGAACATACTTGGAATATTGTTGTCTCTGGATTTTCCTTTGAAAGATCGAATTACCTTTTAACATATCGAAATGAAAGGACCTTGAATTTGGCTCACCGTTGTCTTGTTTTTCTTTTTTATTCTAGGAGGGAACAATCTTCCGGCCTTCTAGTCTTTGGTTCCATTTTCTTTACATAGAAAAAAATAATAATAATAATACAAATGGCAGGTGGGATTATGTCCATCTGTATAGCTATCTTTTGCCTAACGATGCTTCTTATGAGATGTATTCACGAATAAAGTACCTCCAGGCTATTCTGTCCCTAATCAGTGTCAATTCCTCTTCCCACGACACACCATCTTCCCTAACATACCTTACTCTTGCGCCCTTTTTCCACAATGTTGTTACATGTCTCCCTCTCTTCCTAACGTACTCTTGCACTTTGTTTTTCTATCTTGTTAAGGGTCTCGCTCTCTCCCTAACGTACTCTTTCACCTTGTCCCTCCATTTTGTTACAGAACTACGTCTCCTCCTCCCCGCTCTTACTCCTTCCACGTCAGTCTCTCATAGTCACTGTTCCATCAATATGGTCAAAGAATCTCAGAATGTTTCTTGTTACTTTTCCCACATCACCTACTACATCTGTGCTCCATCACTTAATTTAACTGCGATTGTGGATCAACATTGATATTTCTTAACCAGTTCAATTTTTCCTGCCATACTCAGGAGTTTAACTCATCTTAAAATGTTGGAGAGGAACGCCTCTATGTGGTGGCACTGATACAGCTCGGCGGTGGAGACGCCTGGTTATATAAATATCTCTCAACTCCCTCCCCATCCACCAGAAAGTAAGATAGTGGTCTGAAAGAGAAGGCTACTTCGGCCTGCAGTACAGCGCGTTAACATGAAGATGAGCCTGGGGTTGGAACTATTACTACTATTGCTACTAGTCTTCGGAGAGTACCTAAGTAGTGAAGAGGCTAGTGAATGCTGTGCTTAACCCCTCCAGTGCTGGTGGAGAGTAACATCATCTCGTGATGGTACCGATATAAGGGGTAGCTTCACTATCCGGTTATACAAACGTCCTTCACTTCCCTCTCTATCCCACAAAAGGAGGATGATGGATTGCGGACAGGACAGATTCAGCTTGAAGTTCACCAGGCTCACATCGAGATGAGCCAGAGAGCAAAACAACAACAATCCCTCTAGTCAGAAAAGTCTCCCAAACTGGGGCAAAATAGCCTGGAGACAGCAAGAATGAAACGAAGAAGATATCATCGTGTTGGACAGGTGAGGTATGGCTTTAGGATCGGATAAGTGAGATATGGATGTGGAACAGACAGGTGAATTATGGTTTTAGGATCGGATAAGCGAGATATGGTTGTGGAACGGGCAGGTGAGGTATGGCTTTAGGATCGGATACGTGAAGTATGGATGTGAGACGGGCAGGTGAGGTATGGTTTTAGGATCGGATAGGTGAGATATGGATGTGGAACGGGAAGGTGAGATATGAAGGCAACGACGGACAGGTGAGGTATGGATGACAGAAGTGTGTGTGGGGGGGGGGCGGGTGGATGGGTGGGGGTGTGCAGAATCTCTCGTGTCCTTTCTTCTTTCTGAAAAAAAAAAAAATCTTAGCAATGATGTAAAAAAAAAAAAAAAAAAAAAAAAAAGTAACTATCTAAGTCATGTTGAGAACCGCAGTCCCACCTGAGCGTCACATCCCCGGTTCACATATTGATTCCTCGAGAGTTTGGAGAGCGGTAGATCCCCCTTCGCCCCCGCTCTCTCTCTCTCTCTCTCTCTCTCTCTCTCTCTCTCTCTCTCAAGAATATGGGTCAAGGATATTTGCCTAGTGGAAACTCACCCCCTCCTCTCCCCTGCATTGATGAAGATGTGGCTACATTATACCTCAATACTTTATTACCTCCACTGTTACGTCACCAGCAAAGTATCAGGCCTTGGCGTTAGGGGGGGGGGTGAAAGACAAGTTTCCTAATTGCAGTCGTTTAAGCATTTTACCTTTTCCCGGACGATATTGGTAAGGTTTGATTATTCTCGAGAACTAAATTACGTTACTCTGGTTGGGAAAAAATGGATTTGATTAAGTTAGGTTCGGTTTACGAATAAAATATAGTAATAGGGATCATCCAAGAAAAAATACGTAGCGGGCAGTGCTGACATATCTAAAATTCACTATGGATAATACTTACGAACAGGAATCCCCGTATACATGCATACCTGTACATACATACGGTCATAAATATATAAACCTATACATATCCACCCCCTTATATATATATATATATATATATATATATATATATATATATATATATATATATATATATATGTATATATATATATATATATATATATATATATATATCATCATCAGCCGTTTTAGTTTCCACTGCAGGACCGGCCTATCCTGACCGAAGTCGGAACGATACAGCCAATGTATCTCTACCAAGTGGCTTAGGCTGTCTGGTAGAGATTGTATGTAGGGTGAGAAGTGCTTGTAAGTGTAATTGTAGTGCTGGAGTGGCTTTGGATGTGTGTGTAGTCTGAGAACCAGGTGTAATCGGCCCGCGCAAGCCGATTGTGTGCAAGCATACTTTATAGTATGCGACACTGGTTCAACCACAGCACCCCTTGTGTCCGCCAACGCATTACTTGGCCGTATGAACACTCCCAAAGTTTATTACCCTGTCGGGGCGCGAACCCTGGTTCACCCGTGTACGAAACGCACACTCTACCATTGTACCACAGAGGCTTATATATATATATATATATATATATATATATATATATATATATATATATATATATTGTATTATACGTACACACACACACACACACACACACACGTGTTAGGCTGTCGTGGGAAGGCTGCTGTTTACCACCTTTCCTCTGATGATTTATCAGGCACAGTCCACCTTTGAGCATGATTAAGTTTGCTATAGCGCGATACCGAGCCTGAAAAAAGTCCATAATCCCCTTTAATTCGGTTGATGGTCAGTCGTAGTCGAGTAGTCGATTTGTCCAGTAACCAAAATGACTCGTTTTTGCCTCATAACCAATGCTCGTCGAATATTATACGACCAGTACTTACTTGTTATCCAAGCTGTGGGGATGGGCCACTTGGGCCTGGTAGAAAAAAAAAAAAAAAAAAAAAAAAAAGATTACTGAATGTTGATTTTGGTTAGATTTGGTTCTTCTACTCTGCTGTTTTATGGACCAAATTATTTCATACTTAACCTAACCCATCCCATGCAGATCTAATCCATCCCACAAGTATAGTGTTATTTTGAGTAATTACGTTTAATAAACAGTAAGTACTTTTATCCTTTAATTTTTATTTACCATTTAGCAGAATTCCCAACATTCTGGGGAACGTTGTCTCCAAAGGCCAAACAGGAGAGGTGCGGTACACCAGCAGACTTTTCTGGGTTGAACATCTGGTGACAAATTCGATGCCCAGAGAGTGACACTTGTGATGTCGAAGAAGTTGCCACATAGTAATGTGTCTGGCAACTGTATTTGTGGAATGTTGGGCGGGAAGGTATGGGAGAGGAGGTAGGAGTTGGGGGTGATTGGTGCGCAGTTTGCGCGATTTGCAGCTGTTGCTTGAGGATGTTAATGACAAGTGGTAACAGATTGCATTGCCGTTCAGACGAGCTTGTGGTGCAAGAACGACGCATGTTCTGGTTCTCTTCCTTCCCCTAATGCCCGCCTCTCTCTAACTACCTTGCTGGTTATGCCAGCTACAGTAGATGCAAGTGTTGGGCAAATCAAAGCTAGACAGACACTCGTTAAAATTCTCTTCCCGGTTTACTTGTGGAACAGATACTCTTTTGTAAGAGGGGCCTACATCATTCCATGAGTATCAACTTATGAGACTGTAATGAGAGACACCAGATCTGAAACTGCCTGTGCTCACGAATCCAGAGTAGGCTGGAAGTGACTTGAGGTGCCACAAGCACATTATTCACCTTGAGTTAAACTTGCAAAAGAAAACAAACACCGATGCTGTTTGAGCTAATTCATAACTCTTACAAACTCTCACGAAGACAAATGTGTGTGTGTGTGTGTGTGTGTGTGTGTGTGTGTGTGTGTGTGTGTGTGTGTGTGTGTGTGTGTGTAATTCATCGGGTCGGTCAGGATCACGTGATGGTTTTGATCATCAGCTTTATACCCTCCCGGAAGAGAGCTGAGAGCTCATATAGTCCAGTCTAAGGGCAAAGCCTTGACCTTCACACACGCACACCCTCATCCCCTTGCGCAAGGGGGACAGTGACCACCCGTTTCGTCAGTGAAGCTTTTCGAATCCCGAGCAAGGTGCGAACCCCCGTCTTAGCAGATGCTAGGCGAGAGCAATACCACTGTGCCGGCGAGCGGTGTGTGTGTGTGTGTGTGTGTGTGTGTGTGTGTGTGTGTGTGTGTGTGTGTGTGTGTGTGTGTGTGTGTGTGTGTGTGTGTGTGTGTGTGTGTGTGTGTGTGTGTGTGTGTGTGTGTGTGTGTGTGTGTGTGTGTGTGTGTGTGTGTGTGTGTGTGTGTGTGTGTGTGTGTGTGTGTGTGTGTGTGTGTGTGTGTGTGTGTGTGTGTGTGTGTGTGTGTGTGTGTGTGTGTGTGTGTGTGTGTGTGTGTGTGTGTGTGTGTGTGTGTGTGTGTGTGTGTGTGTGTGTGTGTGTGTGTGTGTGTGTGTGTGTGTGTGTGTGTGTGTGTGTGTGTGTGTGTGTGTGTGTGTGTGTGTGTGTGTGTGTGTGTGTGTGTGTGTGTGTGTGTGTGTGTGTGTGTGTGTGTGTGTGTGTGTGTGTGTGTGTGTGTGTGTGTGTGTGTGTGTGTGTGTGTGTGTGTGTGTGTGTGTGTGTGTGTGTGTGTGTGTGTGTGTGTGTGTGTGTGTGTGTGTGTGTGTGTGTGTGTGTGTGTGTGTGTGTGAACTTATTCATAACACTGACAAACGCCAAATTAAGTACTATATATGCGGGGTCGGATTGCGAGATATAGGCAAAATGGGTTACTGCTTACCAAGCCACGGCCTGTCACAGGCCATCCAGACTTCCAGAGCTGAATAAATATACGTTTTGGGCATCCAAATAGGTGCCATCACCCATCAGGCCATCAAAAAAGGCCATTATAGGTCATGCCAAAATTTCACTTGAAATAACGGAAAAAAGAGACCTGTATGTTGCAGGCCAACTGTCGGCGTTGCCTACCAAGCCACAGCAGGGTTAAGCTTGCCCCGCATATATGCCACATATGCGTATCTTTAGCCATCTATACATAAACTTTTAATATTGCTGCACACTTGATTGATGGTTTGCATAACCACAGTAGTATTATGTGTGATCCTTTTAATGGGATAATTCTCTTACTTAGTCATACACTGCATTATATTGCTGCAAAACCATAATATCTAAGCTGTTACTATGCACTTAACAGCGGTGCAACGAAATATTGAATCGGCAGTCATTTGCCGGAGCGGCACCGAATCGGCACTTTTTAAAGTGGAGAGGTATATGAGAGAGGGGTGTGTGAATTGGGAGCAGGGCAGTGAAATGGCAGGGTGACGTCGAGGAGATTTGTTTGTGGCCACCCCGTATAAGGGATTAAGGCGTCTGGCAGTAGAGAGATAAATAGGATTCAAGGCAAAAATGTGTTAAAGTCATCGGTTTTTCTCCTTTATATCACCAACACGGCTTGACAGACGTCTGTTTTGCATTAATATTAATTTACAGTGCAAATAAATATACCTGCATATTAAATAAGCATTTGTACAAAGTAGAAGTCTATCGAGGCGAGTTGTCAAGCTTCAACTAACCTTAGGAAGTTTTTGCTGTAAATCATGATCTTTTTTTAACAGTAAAAAAAAAAAGAAAAAAAAAAAAATTCAGATAATTAGGTGTGTATGAACCCATGTTATGATAAATATCATAAGAAGCCTACTTTCCAATTAAAAGCGCCGATTCTGTGCCGATTCGGTAATTGACCGCCGATTCGGTATTTCGTCGCACCCCTTGACAGCTTATTATTAGCTTGCCACTCCATCACCTCTTACCGTCTTCTCCACCCTTCTGCCAACCCGTCCACCCCCAACTCAACAAACAGTTGCCACACAAATGATCCCCTGGCAGCAACTCCTAATGTAACAAATCTTTCTCTCAGGGCTTCGAATGTACAACTGTTTAACGTGGAAATTTCCGGGGGTGTACATGAGCGCAAAGGGATACTCATACTGAGTATTGTTACAGACACAGAATTGAAACACGATATTGCATAAACAAGAGTAAACAAACGCAGTCCGTCTTTTATATTTTATAGTATGTGCTATATCTACTAAATGCATGCTGCTAGCTCTCTTTTGCTGAAGGGGTGTGTGTCAAGACGCACCACCTCTTTTTGCTGTTCACTGTATGCACAGATTTGTAACCACTGGCTGTGTAGAGCTGCGTTTTGCTGAAAGTGTTTTGTGGTTATGACCCGCCACCTTCATTTTGTTGTACTGTATACAGTAATTATGTACTCTGTATACCTTAACAATACATTTTTTTTTTAAGTTCTTGATTTACCATTCAGTACAAGCCCCAATAATCTTGGGAACATCGTTCTTGCAGGACAAGCAGGTAGGGGTGCATGAGAGAGAGAGAGAGAGAGAGAGAGAGAGAGAGAGAGAGAGAGAGAAAAGGGCATAAAAAGTTTGGAAGTAAATATCATTACAAGCACAATAATGAAGCAAGTCATTCAATGACACATACATGGCACAATATCGCTATAGTAATTATCATTAAATGTTTTGAGATGAGCAAAGTGGTATATAGATACACACGTATAGACATACAGTACGTATGCGGCGAGAGGCACATATGCACACATACATATATGTATATATCTATGCATATACAGTGTGTATATTTTCACGCACATGTAGCCATAGACACACTGCATGTACTGGATAGGTACGCATGTACAAAGATACGGGTATGTGTACAATTGGGTTGTAACTTTTTTTTTTTTTTTTTTCAGATAAAAGGTAGCCTATATCATAAATTGATGAACTTTTGTTTAAAAACAAAGAAAAAAACCTTATTCCTCTGTTTAAAAAAAAAAGTCATCCCCAAATCAAAAAATGGATTACCATATATTTAACGTTACCACACGCAAGTTTTATCACTTTCTTAATCTTTATATAGGTATTTTATAACTTTATAGACTTGCACAGAAGTTGTTCTAGAACTGTTTAGAACTTTCTAAAACTGTTTGTAACGTTCTAGTATGGTTTAACATTGTTTAGAACATTCTAGAATAAACTAAATATTATAAAACGGGACGCAGTTTTCAGCATCTAACAGTTTGCAGTTTGCAGGTGTACAGCCAGCAAAATGATTGCTTAGTGTGTTACTGTTATATATATATATATATATATATATATATATATATATATATATATATATATATATATACTGTATATATATATATTCAGATAGGCATGATGTCGCACAAAAGAAGTGAAACTATAGTACAGAAGAACAAGGATGTCTGGGCCAAATTTGGTGCGGTTCCAGCAGTCACACAGAAGAGGAATTGTGCCTTTAGAAGAATCTTCATTAGACGAAGAATGCAGAATGCCAAACCAAATGCAAGTTGTTGGACGTTATCGGTTTCTTGGAGCAAAAATCGAATTAAGAAAAGAACGAATAGTCGAAATTTCCAAAGAAGTTACAAAATTAAGGGAGAATAAATTGAACTTTCCACATGTGACAGATCAAGCAATACAAGCAAAGCTTGACAAAGTGCTAAAATTTTACGATAAATGTGTCAACAAGGGAAAATATGATGCCCTAAATAAACTTTATGACATAACAAAAGTAAATGTTCAGTGGTTATCCACTGAAGATAAACAACTCTACCACCAAGGCTACAAGTGCAAAGCAAAGGAGTAGTGGGGTGCCCAGTAGGTCAAGTTGCAAGAAGGAAACCATTCAGCCTTCAAAAAAACGAAAACTGCCTAATGAACCTATATTACCATCAACATCTTACGATCTTTCATCTAGTGGTAGTTGCACTGAATCTGTGACAGCGAATATAAGGATGAAAATGAGATTAAGCATCCAGCAACCAGAAAACACAACAGAAGTTGCAACTAACTTGGTGACATCTGCTGGAGTATCGACAAATAAAGCTGCTAAAATATGCAAACAATATCACATGATTGTGTGCAGAACGTGCAATCAAAGTGATGCTAGAACTTAATTCATGCTGCCTGCAGAAACATAGCCAAACTGCAACTTTGATTTATTCTAGGTAATAAACACTGAATTTAAGTATTAATGCTTTTGTAAAAGGTCTTATTATTATTATTATTATTATACATGTAAATATACACAAAAAAATATCGATTTTTTTTTTTTATTTCGGGGTGACCACTTTTTCAAACTGAGAGGAATAATGGCTTTTTTATTTGTTTTTAAGCAAAGGTTCATCGACTGGAGGTACAGGAACCAGTGTTATAGGTCTCGAGACCGGTCTTGGTCTTGATCTTGGTCCCGCTTGACGTGGTCTTGGTCTTGATCTTGGTTTCGAAGTTTCTGGTCTCGGAGTCGTGGCTCGAGACCAGGTCGAGACCAGCATTACAAAGTGCATCGCGGCGTGGGGAAGGTCGGAATTTATGATCATACATGGAGAAAAATCATGACTGATTCGATTCACGGCGCGCCACACAGCGTCTGTAGGTACTGCCTGGCTAGCGCTACGGTGATGATGCATGAGCTGAGCCCTGCGAGCGCCGATAGAGTGCGTGCGAGTCGAGAGAGCATGCATGACGTGGCCATTCTCGCAGCGATAAACTCCGTTTGCAAACACGCATGTTTGAAGCTCTGTTCACCTCCGTGTACTTCATATACGTGTATGGTGTATGCAATCACCGCTTCCTTCATACACATACACCACAGGTTTCGCTAGTTCGCTCAGAAAAGTAACCACAAAAATTTCTATTTTCCTGCGTTTATTTCTTCATGCCAATGAAGCAATGAAAGCAGAAATATTTTACCTAGATGTTCAGTTGTTCACATATATTAAATTTGGTAAATTTATTTCCTCCCTTACAGGGGCTTGCCAGGATTTTGGAGAGATGGGGGCCAAGTCAGACATCAGTGGCTTCCAACCATTCAAATTGTGACCCCTCAGAGCTTCCAAAGGCTATCACGGAGGCATGGAGTGACTTCTGTGACCTTTTTAGAAGAAATCAGAATATTTTCTAGTGTTTCACAGCCACCCTCGTATTTCATACAGCTTATTCACATATGAGCGGGGGGCCATGGCCATGTGGCCCAGTGGCGTTTGTAGTCCCACTAATGTGGGGGGGGGGGCTGATAAATCATCTGTAGTGGCAAGAAGGGCAGTAAGCAGACTCGAATGAGGGCCCCTTTCAAGGGAGAAAGTTAGTGAAAACTGTTCTCTTAAATAAATAGTGGGTACGACCGTAAGGTATTTGGAGCACTTTTGGAAGTAAAATACATACTTTATACTTATGAAAATTTTTTGCTTCCCACCTCTGTATCCCGAAACCCCTTCGGTCTTTTGTGTAATTATCCAGAAAAATAGGTAGTTCCCCTCGACTGTTCACGAGAAACGACAGATGAATATGTTGTGTATGGAACGTTTGGGAATGGGTAAAGCTCGGAGACAAGTGTGAAAATTAGTCTTCCGAAAACCAGCTTTCGCATGAGGAAGATACAGCTATCCATGAGTACGATGGCACTGACAAATTATGCAACACCATACATTGTAACTTCAAAACTGTACTTTCAAAAGTTTAAAAACTTAAAAAACTTTCAAAAGCCGTAACATCGGTGTGCAGGGCTGTAGAGAGCTATGACCGCGCCTTGGGGTGCATGGAAAACGATTGACACGGGCCAGAAAAAGAAGCAAAATTGTCACAGTCCTGGTGTTGGCCCTGGTCCCTCCATACTCTTGAGTTTTGGACCCGGGAATTATCCCCATTGCCCTCTTCTCTCTTTCATTCTTCTTAGTAATTGTCTTCCCAGAAACTCGACCTCATTCAGCTCATGTTCGATAATCAAATTCGTTTAAAAGGTGTTGAGTATCGTATCGATACATAATCTGCAACTGGGTGATTGGGGCACTAGTGCACTCATTCGAGGGGCCGAGACGCCCGTGACAACTGACTAGCAGTGCAGCACCTGCAGGCTGCAGCTACTTTTCATTCATTCAACAGATACATAAATTCTTGGTCTTGGTCTCGGAGGGTCTGGTCTTGGTCTTGGTCTTGGTCTCGGAGGATCCGGTCCTGGTCTTGCTCTTGGTCTCGGAGGGTCTGGTCTTGGTCTTGGTCTCGAGGTGTCTGATCTTGACTACAACACTAACAGGAACATAAGGTTGTAAAAAGTTATAACCCAAGGCGTGCATACATAATATACATTATGCTACATGCACATATATGATGTATTCATATATACCTAGACAGGGAGACATATATATATATATACATATGCACCCTAAATAGATACATATACATAGTCACAGACACAGGTAGATAGCTAGAATTTCAATAGATCAATCACACAAGTTAGCCATGCGGCAGTCATAGAAAACTGAGCCACACCCTGACAACATAGAAAATACCGACCCAGTCATGGTAAATTTTAGTATTTTATAGCTGGTGGTTCTCAAATTTTGCACCTTACCTTCACATTAGTTATTGTTCATTAGTCTACGATCCAGTCCACCATTGCTTTATATTTAACCATGAATATGTAGAAAGAGCCCGCCGCCTCCTTTATTCCCCCCCCCCCTCTCTCTCTTGTATCTTTTCCTGCGGCTCGAATGACTTCTCTGAGGTATCCCTCTGTTCAAACCTTGTCATGCATCGATCCTCATCTCGGCATCATTTTGACATTTCCTTGGTATCCTTCAGTTTAAAAATTTGCACTGAAAAAAGTTATACTAATGTGAGCCACACAAACCAAACCTAATGGAAACTAATTGATCCAACAACGAGGAATCGAAAAACGAACCTCATCTGTTACTATGGCTCCCATTTTCCTCTTTGCCTCTGCGTTTAAATTGTAGGTCCTTAACAGAGTAAATAAATAATCCCACATAAGTGCATATTGTTACTCAATTTTATTTGTTCTGAAACAGGCCTCTCATCAGTGGTGTAGCTAGAGCAGTGTGGCTATGGGGAAGCGTGTGTGGGGCTGAGTGGGTGAGGCGTGAGGTCAATGTGGCGTGTCCATATATATATATATATATATATATATATATATATATATATATATATATATATATATATATATATATATATATATATATATATATATATATATATATATATATATATATATATATAACCAGTAAAGTGCGTTTTGTGAGCACTTGAGAGAGCGAGGGTTTGTACATAGCCTACACCTGTCATCAAAATTTCATATTGGTGTAAACTTTTAACATTTCTGGTGAGGTAGTTGGACAATACCAGAATAATAACTGAGCTAAATTATTTGCTTTCTCACGTTTTATCTATGGATGTGCATATAGCGAGGAGTCGTAGCATTTATCACATGCGCAATGTTCAGGCCGGTATGCACAAAACTCCGTCGGATGGCAGCCTTAAGGCTGACCTTGTAGAGTTCCGCTTTTTGGACGTCCGTCCCGCTTTTTTAATTGTGACTAGAATGTCCCGCTTTTTTAGCAAATTATCTTAATTATCCCGCTTTTAGAAACTTACTACTGTATTGTATTAGATATAACATGACCTTCTTTTATGAAATTAGGATGAATTAGAAAAATTATACATAATCCTAACCAAATGAAATACCGATTAATAAAAAATCTGTAATGCTCACTAGCTGGCAACTTTGGTCGACCCATTCACTACCGTACGGTATGTTCGGAGTTCGTAGGAGACGTTAGTGTTTGATTAGCAGCCTCAGGTTGAGGTGTAGCGCAGCAACGGTCGCTGTCACATTAGTCAATATCTATCTGTCCATCTATATATCTATCTATATCTGTCTGTCTGTTTATTTGTCTATCTACCTACCCATCTATCTATCTATCTATATCTATCTATCTATCTATCTATCTATCTATCTATATATATATATATATATATATATATATATATATATATATATATAGACACACACACACACACACACACGCGCAGGCGCGCGCGCGTCCCTCTTTTAGCTCCAATAAATCACCTTAGCCTTGTATGAAATATTAAAGGCGGCCCTACGGCTGCCTCTAAGGCCCATGCACGACGACCCCTTGCCTTGTCTTAAGGCTGACTTATGTTTCGTGCATTGGCCTTAGATAAGGCTAGCCTTAACTGTAGGGAAAGTTTTTGGGGAAATCTCGTGCGTCAGCTGCGATCCTGCCGACCAATCAGACGGCAGAACACAGAAACACTGGGGCAATCACAGACCTTCATGAATCAGCTGGGGGTGAGAGGCGAGAGCGAGTGTTTTATGTTACCGCCAAAGTGGGAAACCGTCATTGTATAGAATGCCTAGGTAAACTGTGTAATGCCTAAAACTTCAAGACAAGGTATAAGATAAAATCTTTTGTACACATTTCCTTGGTATTGTGTAGATACCGAGTTTGTTCTAGGCAAAGTGAGACACGACCAAACTGCAGCAAACTGGCAAACTGTGAAATCATTTCATTTACGTCAGGTTAATTTAGGCTGCTGCGGTTAGGTTAGGCTGGGATAGTTCGATGAGTGTACATTAGGTTAGGTTAATTTAGGTAAACGCTTAATATAGCGTTCTTCTAAATTAACCTAACCTAACCTAGCCTAACCTAACTGAAACTTAACCTAGATTATCCCAGCTTAACCCCCTGTTGTTTGTTATTATACTTTGGCATAAAATGCTAGACATTCTACAGAATACCTAGGCATTCTATTGAAATCCCTAGGTAAAATATATAAAGTCAGAATGAAATAAGCTTAATTCATACTTTGCCCCCCAAATGCTAGACATTCCGTAGAGTACCTATGCATTCTGTACAATACCTGATTTTCACACATTGCCGCTAACATTTACACAGCAGTCAAGGATAAGCAAGTGAAGTACCGGTAATTAATTGAAAACACTGTCGGGTGCAATGAAAAGACGTCCCAATATTAGTGATGAAGAGCATTACACCCACACAGCCTTTAAAACTTTAGTAAGATGAGAGGGTTTAGGATTAAAAAAACAAAACAGCAGTATGAATGGGAACTTATTATGTTTGCCATTTTTTACCTAACCATTGTCTGACTTACACAAAGTAATCAGCAACCACAGTTACCTAGCAGAAAACTGTCACCATAGACACCTTGGTTCAAATCTCTAGTAGAAGTTACAATTAGCCCAGGTATAAGCAGCGTGAGTGCTGCCAGGATATTTATAATTAAAGCTCATTATCATTTAGTTGCTGTCATGAACAACTTGCTCATCCGGTGAATGGAACCTTTTGCAACTGATAAATAAATGTTCTTTGTGAACGGGGGCCTTAACTGGTATCAGGGTTCAATCTATTGCTCCAAGCACGTTAGGAAGTTAGGAATAATGACGAATTATCACCAACTCATAATATGGCTGCATGGCAAAGTAAAAGGAGAGGGAAAATAGACCATAGTAAACACACAAACATAAAGAAATGGAGTAGGACAGAAGAGGACAATAAAGAAAGAAATACTGGAGACAAAACGGCCCCTCTTATTGCCTCTTACAAGCAGGGATACTGGGGATGTATGCTTTCCCTTCCTCCCCAAGCACTTAAGGATATATATATTTTTTATTCTGTGGAAACCCTCTAGTCTCTGCCCTTCTCAGCAAACCACTGGGCGGCTTATTTTTTCTGAGTCCTTTTCTGTTTAGCACCTGTCACATGTGATATCACTTTGGATACACTTGACTGATGACTACCACTGGAATCTCCAACAACACTCTGATGGAGTCCCTCCTGTTGTTCTCAAGAACTGTGCTTCTGTGCTTACACCGTGCCTATGCAAAATCTTTCGCCTTTGTCTATCAACTTGTACCTTTCCTTCTTGCTGAAAGTTTGCTCTCATTTAGCCAGTCTCAAAGAAGGGTGACCATTGCCAACCCTCTAACTATCGTCCAATTGCTTTAACATCCTGTATATCAAAAGTTTTCGAGTCAATTCTTAATAAAAAATTTTAAAGCATCTTTCCTATCACAACATTCTTTCTGACAGTCAGTATGGGTTCCGTCAGGGACGCTTCACTGGTGATCTTCTCACCTACCTTCCAGACTCCTTGTCATCCCCTTTTCGGGACTTTGGCGAAAGCTTTGCCATTGCACTTGACATCTCAAAGGCTTTCGATCAAGTCTGGCATAAATCTTTAATTTCCAAACTGCCCTGTTACGGTTTCTATCCTTCTATCTGTGCCTTCATCTCTAGCTTCCTTTCTGGTCGTTCTATAGCCGCTGTTGTAGACAGCCATCGTTCTTCTCCTAGATCTATCAACAGTGGTGTTCCTCAGGGCTCTGTCCTATCACCAACTCTCTTCCTTTTATTCATCAATGACCTTCTAAGCTGTACGTCTAACCCTATCCACTCATACGCTGATGACTCCACCCTTCATCTTTCCATTCAGTTCCCGCAACGTCCATCTCAGCAGTTATTTCAACAAACAAGGGATGAGGCTATGGCACAACTAATGTCTGACTTGGCTCGTATCTCTGATTGGGGTAAAAATAATCTTGTTGCTTTTAATGCATCTAAGACTCAGTTTTTACACCTATCAACCCGACAAAATCTTCCACAAATATACCCACTAATGTTTAATATTCATCTTAATCCTGCATCATCCTTGAACATGCTTGGGGTTTCATTTACTCGGGACTTATCTTGGAAAGATCATATTATATCTCTTGTAAAATCTGCTTCCAAAAGATTAGATGTGCTAAGCTGACTCCGTTCCTTCTTTACCCCTGCACAGTTGTTGACTCTATACAGAGGTTTTATCCGCCCCTGTGTGGAGTACAACTCCCATGATTGGGGAGGCTCCCCACATACAGCTCTTCTCAATAGGGTGGAGTCAAAGGCCTTTCGTCTCATTAACTCTCCTCCTCTTACTGACTCCCTTCAATCTCTGTCTCTTCGTCGCACTGTTGCATCTTTATCTCTTTTCTATCGCTACTTCAATGGTCACTGTTCCTCTGAACTGTCTGCATGCATTCCTCCACCTCTACGACGGGCGAGTAGCACCGATCTAGCAGCAAACTCTCATCCCTTTTCTGTCCAGCTCTCTAATGCAAGAGTTAACCGTTACTCCCAGTCCTTCATTTATGCAACAGGTCAGCTCTGGAACTGTCTCCCTCTGTCTGTATTTCCTGCTTCCTATGATCTCCAGGCTTTCAAATGCAGTGTGTCCAGGCATCTCGAAATGATCGGATCTTGAATTTGGCTCTCTCTTGTATTTTGTTTTTATCTTGGAAGGAACAATAATTGCGGGCTTGCGGCCTTTGGTTCCTTCTTCCTCGCATAAAAAAAAAAATGGGGAGGCAGTGGCTGAATCGGTACAGAGGTGGCCTGCATTCCAAATGGAACCAGGTTCGAATCCCGGCTGGGGCAGGGAGAAGTTTAACGATCTGAATTTCATTAAGTACACTTTACTGATCTGCCAGAAGACCAATCGATATGTAAAAATACCCCCGCTAACAGCAATATACCAGTTCTGTATGACCAGCCATAGCATGTATTCAACATGGACGGTGGGTGTTAGCGCCGAAATGGTGACATATGGAGGTGTATGGTATGTAAGAGGACTACTTGGGAACAGACTCTGAACCCTATGCCTGGAGTCGGACACACACACACACACACACACACACACAACTAAGAGAACCCGATGGTACTGAAGACACTAAAGAAGGCTGTATCTAACCACTCTAGTACGAGAACTGTCATAAGGAAAATAAACTCATAAGGAGACAGAAAAAATAAATTACAGGGTGGTCCATACAGCATATAACATACCACTTCTATTCCGTCGGGCCATTTCTCGTGTGTTGTGGGAACGGCTCAGTTTCATCAGCTTCTACATTGAAGCATTTATTAATTTCCGACTAGAGCTGCCACACCCACGCCCATACTAGCAGAATGAGGTGTCCCTACAACGCATATGAATAATATACTGCACTTGAGTTGACTGAAGGGAATGTTTCCTTCTGTCCGAATGACGCATTTTCTAATTTATTTTTTTTTGCACTTCACAGTTTTTTTTTTTTTTTAATAATTTTTGGGTGGGTTTTCGAACATGAAAGGTCAGATATAGCTTTCACTAACGTCCGTCATATGGAGCTCTCTTAAAAAAAAAAAAAATCATTGGACGATCACAAAAATATTACCTATATAAATTACGTAACTGAAATGAAAGGGTTAATCTAAGAAGAAAGAGAGGATTAACAACAATCAATTGGCCGTTTTTATAAAAGATCTGTACCAATAATCTTGTGATAAACAAGTCTCAATAAATTTACATTATTATCAGACAAAACGTTTGTATGATCGTACTTTTGACTTAAAAATTCGCCCAAGTTTGGTTGTGAAGTGACTGCTGAATACGAGTGAAGACAATCGTATAAGCCAACGTTCGTAAACACAGCTTAAGATTCAAAAAGTAATAAAAGACATTTATGACTATGACCTCTGAAGTGGTGCTGGTGTAGCTGGGAATTCGCCGTTAGGTTTGGTAATATCCATCAAGGCAGGTGTTGAGAGTTAGTCTCCATGATACCTTATCTTTGGTGTACTTATAACCATAAGTTCGCCTACACTTTTCTGCCGGCTATAACAATGAAAATGTGTTTACATGAACTAATTTTATGTGATAACAGTATGAGGCACACAACAAGAGTATGCGATGGAAGAATACTCTCTGTTGTTTGCGGAGGAATAAGTAACATGGATGATGGGACACAATGCTGGCAGGGGATTGTCGGCGAACTTTTGCTCATGGCTATGCATCCTCTCCCTCCTCATCCCGGTTATTATACACAAATCATAGGCCTACTGTGTTCAAAGGTTTTCCGTCTTTATCATATTTTCTTAGTCACTCAGTTTTACAGTAGCTACCTGACCACTAGAATCCGGGTGAAGTAATTTGTAGATTCTTGCTGGTACCAGGCGATGTTACTGAACTTAGGAAAATCTTCTCGTATGGACAGGGTTTATCAAGTCAATACGTAACCTGTCCACATAGAATAACCTATTCCGAGACGAAAATAATCAAAAGGAGATGGTCAGAAAGAAAGATATCCTAGGGTATATGGGGTTAATATGGGTCATCCAGTTTACTGTCGTTACCTTTTCTCTAATGTCCTTATGTAACAAAACTACACATAATATACCATATTACATACTCATTTCACAGACTCATTTGCCATATAATTGTGTGAATAAACGAGGTGTGAAGGTTGATTTTTTTTGTTTTTTTTATGTGTCCGACTCTGGGCATAGGCTTCACAGCCTACTTTCAAGGCCCAGTAGTCCTCCTTCATCCTATACACCTCTACATGTCACCACTTCGGCGCTAACACCCACCGTCCATACTGAATACATGCTAGGGCTGTCTCATACAGGACTGGTGTGTTGGTATTAGCGGGGGTATTTTTACGACATGTCGGCGGGTCTTCTGGTAGATCAGTAAAGTCTGTTTTTATTAAATTCAGATCCTTAAACTGTTCCCTGCCCCAGTGAGGATTTGAACCTAGGTCCGGTAAGACCGCAAACCACCTCTCTACCGACTGAGCTACCGCCTCCACCTATGGAGCTAGAGGCTTGACAATGGATCGAGCTGGCTGGAAAAGTTTGAAAATCATGATTTGTAATGTAATGTAATGTAATGACAACAAGTTACTTGTAGCCAATCACCTTTTGTATAAAAAGAAATTGCTGGGAAGAAATCTGTCATTCCGATGGTCGAGGTGATAAGAAATTGATCTATGTTTTGTTAAGTAGAGTTTTGTTAACGTGACTGAGGATGTCAGTGTATGCCAGGATATTAAAGGATTGACTACGCTTCGCCGGCAGTAGCTCATAACATGTAGGACTGTCATGTTTTATCCCCATCCCTCCTTGCAGAATATGCGAGTAACTTGAGTCAGTCATACTACAGGTTAACGGCGAATCATCACGTACAAAAAGAGCCAGCTTACAGTGAAATAAATGTGGAGTTTAGTGCTAGGAGGTCACAACATTCACCACTCAACCTTGATGTAATGGACCAAGATCATATTTCAAACAGTTACTGTGGGATGTAATACCATGGATGCTACAGCTGGAGAGTGTATTAGAAGAACTAGCAATCAAGGTGAAGGGTGGCATGTTGCACAATCTCGCTGGAAATCTATCTATCTATCTATTGCCAGACGCCTCAATCCCGTTTGGGGTGGCCACAAACACATCGCCTCCAAGTCGCCCTGTCCCCCGCCATTTCACTGCCCTGCTCCCAACTCACACCCCCCTCTCTCATATACCTCTCCACCCCATCCCTCCATCTCATCCTCGGCCTCCCCCTCCCTCTTCCCCCCTCCACCTCACTCACATACACTCTCTTCGTCAGTCTTTCACCCTCCATCCTCTCCACATGGCCAAACCACCTCAGTGTGTGTGCTGGAAATCCTAGAGGAAAATGATTCAAAGCGAACTTGGAAAGCAATAGATTGGAAAGGTGGAGTAAATAGTTGTAATGTTCATCAGCAAGAATGCCAACAATTTAAAGTACATTTTGAGGAGCTGTTAAACTGTGGATACTGAGATGAGGAAGATGAGGACCCAGCTGATACTGTGTCCATTCACTCAGTCCTGGTATTAGATGAACCCTTCACTCCTCGTGAACTGGATGAGGCAATTAAATCAATGAAGAGAAATGAAAGTTAGTCTGGAATTTGCCCGGGACCACTGGCCAGACATGTGGTATCGTGGTTCTTCTTCTGTTTGGGCGTGTTCAATGCGGTGTTTCAAAAGACTTGTTACTCTGTAATATAGTATTGCAATAGGCAGATTATCTTGTTTATGCCAGGAGACAGAATGACACGTGGAAAATACAGAGGTATTAGCATTATGGACACATTAGCCAAGATATATGATTTACTGATTTTGAATAGACTGCAACTTAGGAGTAACACTGACAAATTTCAGGCTGGGCTACAAAGAAAAGAGGATACTAGAATAGATAATGCCATTTAGGTTGTTGTGTTACAATGCCATTTATATGAAATCAAAATTGTTGCGTTTATTGATTATGCAAGGCCTATGATCGAGTTCCTAGAAATAAATGTTTCGAGCACTTAAAGGCATTAAGATGTGGGAAAGTTATGTTAATAGCAATAAAAAATATGTATTTGTGTACAAGAATATTCTGTTAAAAGCTGCTCCGGTAGTAACCACAGGAGTCAAGCATTCAGCGTGCGCCTTCCAGCTGTTTGCTTTTCGTTACATACATAAACAAAATGGTTCAGATGCTGAAACAAGCAATTACATCAGATGGTTTTCTAGGTGCTCTGCATGTGCTCCTACTGTCATTTTTGCGACATCATGGGAGACGTGTATGAAAAAGTTAGATGTGTTGAGTTATTGTTACTAATGAGTATGGAATAAAATTAAGTGAAAAGAAAACGATTTTCTTTTCCATAAATCACCACGAGAAAGATACAGCTAAGTTGTCGATCCCATGTCATGTAATACGTTACTGTCAAAGATATTTGTACTTGGATGCTTGATTTATCGATAAAAGGAAAGTTGATGATGTGGTGAGGCTGCATGAAGCGTTAGAGGAAACTTTAATAAATATGCAGTGTTTTGTTCTGCTAATACAAATATGACTTACTGTTATAAGCGAAATGTTATCGATGTAACTGTGACATCAGTACTGCTCTACAGTACTGAGACCTGTTTAACAAATAAATATGTACACATAACAAGTCAATAAATTAGAGTGAGAAACAATATAAGAATTAGCCTGTGTTTATGATAGCAGGAGTAGGAAACGTTTCTTGGTGTCTAAACTTCGGGTAAATGATTTTGAAGAACTATTTCATATTATTTTCAATTTCTGTCGAGAAGCAAATACACAAGGATATTGCTTTATGCATAGGGTATTATAGATTGATACTAACATTAACCCGTTGGCTAGAATAACTGAGTGAACGAAAAAAAGCCAATCATGTCTAGAAAGTATACCACATATAAATCAAAATTAAATTCCTGACTGTGTGTGCAGGAGGTATATTCCGACAATAAGTACATTCCAGATTACGCACAACAAACGTTCACAAGGATACGTTTGACGTCTCATAATTTAAAGATTGAAGCAGGCAGATGAAATCACACGCCACGAGAACAGCGACTGTCAGAGTAATAGCGGTCGTATGCAGACAGAGCGTCATGTGCCACTGGAATTTCTGCTGTCTGCGAGCTTGCGTGATAGATTTGTGCAGCTTGATGTAAACAGCTTAGGCAACATATCTGTTGTTATATATATATATATATATATATATATATATATATATATATATATATATATATATATATATATATATATATATATATATATACGAAGTTTTTAAACTGGATAAACTAGAAGCTTAGCAAATAATAAACCAGTAATATAAAGCTGTGCTATAATATTTGTATTGCGGAAGATTACTATACCGCTCTGAATATAATTTACTTTATTGGTAGGTTATTATTTATATGGCTTCCAAGGTAAAACAAAAAAATTGTATTGGACCGATTGTATATGAGTTATGTACTGTGAATATTTGTAATGTCAAGCACATGAGGAATATATACCGATGAGGTCAAGTTAGGAGCAGTGGGGAAAGTACAGTGGAGTCTCTTTTATCCGAAAATCATGCACTTTAAAAATTTCGTTTAATCGATTTTTTCGGATAAAAGGTACTGTAATAATATGTAGGAAACAAGAGAAGAATATTGTACTCACCCATCACCCATTTCTGGCGACGTCTAGCCCACCACCACCACCAGCATCCCAAAAGCCACTCAACCATCACCAAAACATAAAATACACTGTAGTAACTACGTATGTAACTGCACTTTTGTAACTGTAATAGAAACTGTCAACTTAAATAAATCTTCACTCAAACAAACTTAAATAAACCTTCACCAATTACGTAATTCACTGTTAACAATTCGAACAAATAAAGTCTTAAACGTAATCGTTTTTTCATATCTTCTGTTTCCTTATTCAGTCATTTCCACATCATCCACATCATCTACCACATCATCCAAATCTTCCAGGTGGTGGATGCAGGTGAGGGAGTGGGCAACTCGGTCGCTCTAGTGACTAGCAGAGCAACCGCAAACTAACGCTAGTGGCGAGAAACAAACCCGCCCTGTTTAAATTTTCGGATAGATTTCAGATTTTTGCGGTTAATCGATATACGAACGTTTTAGTAAAACTTACGGTTAATGGCATATTACGGTTAAAAGAATTTCGGATAAAAGAGACTTCACTGTATATTATTGCTCTCTCGAGACAACTAAATTCAGCTCAAGAGAGCCTTTTGGTAATGGAGGGGTTAGATACATTAAATACAACTGTCATCAACTCGTTCAGTGCAGAGGATCAGCAGTCGAATATAATCATCTGTCTGTAACAAGAAAACAGTGAAAGCAGACGTCACCAAAGCTAACGATATAATTTCCACCTTTAACTTTTCTTCTATGTATTTTATTTTAAACATCGACATAGTTTGCATTAGTAAATGTACCAGTAAAGTGTGCTTTGTGAGCGGGTGACGTTTGTACAGTTGCGGACATATCAAATAGAAACACCCCGCCACCAGCAAGGTGGTGTTATGCCCTCGGCATCTGGTAACACTGGTAGGTAAGGAACTTCACCAGGTTCCATTCGGTCGCTAGAACGAACCGAACGCTGTGGTCATTGCCGCTGTGCACAGTTGCTGGTGGTAATATACAATAATATATGAGCAATGTCCCGCCAGAAAATGTACTAACAATAGCATGTCATGATCAAGGTAAGTTTATAAAACTGTAACACAATACACCCTCAACATAATGGCAGTTATTATGAATGACATGGATTTCATGAGTGGTTTAGTTTTGAGTCATGTACCAGGCAACAGTTAACATATTATCATATACATCATAGTTATCAGCTTCCCCATAGCTATCAATGAACAGAGAATTATCGTGACGCCCATCCTCCCTATAGTGAACCTGACACTGGTAGACTTCTGAAATCGAAGCAGGTTAACTAAATACAGGAGGTGGCGCAAGAGGAGGCGGCAGGGTGGGGGTGGGGGACCTGGGAGACAGGGGTAGGGAGGTGGGTGAGGAAGGGGGCAATTATGGTTGAATTGGGGCAAGAGGAGAAGGGTGATGGGGTAGGGGGCGGTGGACTTTGGTAGACGACAGGAGCTACAGTAGAAGGGAGTGATTACAATATGATGACTGGGCCAAATCATTGTTTCATGGAGAATATGGAATTTTACAGGCAGCCCATGAAACGTTATGTTGACGTTACCAGGTGTTGTAACTGATCGTCATGGTTTGTAACAATTCACGACACACTTTCCACTGGTTGGCTCAGTACTCCTGTATTATGAGCATGGTGACTATTTGTTAATGTGCAAATATATGACGTCCCTACAGTTTGTAAGTTGTTACAGCTGTTGTCATAGTGATTGGGAATTACTCTTGTAGCCTGTTACGTAGAATCATCATGGATGATACTACTGATATCGCAGACAGAGTAGGGATAGGCTTATGTAGGTTTTACCTTTATTACCAACAAATATGAATAGTCTGACAGGATTGATGGTCGCTATGGTTCTCATTAAATCGGTATGGCACCGATGTAAAATAATGGTGGATTTACTTAACACAGGTTTGTTACCGTTTTCTGTATGTCATGCTTGGCTGTTGATTTTACACATCGCCAGTGGTTATCAGTTACATTTAGGTTCATATTGGGCAACTGTCGTGTGCCCCAAGCATTCCTACACAAATCCTCGAGCCAATAATGGTGGAACAAGGTTGCAATGTCAGCAAATATCCAGTCTGAGCACATGCATATTGCATCAACTATGCCATTAGTTCCAGAAATCGCTTGTAGTAAATGAAAACACACTTTATCGGGAGTGTGTTTTGTTATGAGCCACACAACTCAGCAGTGTCCGAACATGGAGCTGTTGCCTTGGCTGAGCAACGATGAACATTGCAATCCACTACAGAAGACAAGTGAACCACTGTCTTTGATGTATAAACATGTGATCCGCTGTTCATGATGTAGCAGTCACCATCTCCCCTCCCAGTCAGTACCCGTGTCTAAGTGCAAGTAGTTGTGGGGAAGAGGGAGGGATGGACAGTAAACTGGATACTGAGGCTGTGATTCAGACTGCTGAACAAATACACGTCCTTCATGCCACGATTTACTCCGTCATTATAGGGTTTACAGTAATCCGACATAAAGATCATGTAATACAGCTGGTAAGGCAAACCACCTATTAGTCCACCCCAGTATTGCCACCTAGGTTCTGGGACCAAGTCCATCCTCCTCTAGTAAATCACGTTTTCGTTTACATCGGAGCCATACAGATATTAACGAGAACCTTAGGCACGAATCACTCTTGTTAGCTATTACTTTTTGTGGCACGAGAAAATTCCTCCCCCCCCCCCGTCTCCTCTGCTTTCGATATCACAGTCGTCATCCATGATGTTACTACGTAAACGCAATAATTGCTCCCACTCGCTATGACAATAGGTGTGACATCAGACAAACATTCTGGGGATGTTTCATACATCACCATGTGATGACACAGTCGTCATCATACGCTGATAATGCAGGGTTTGTGTGGTGTGTCACCCCGTGGGAAGTGTCGTCCTATAGTCGATATAACAAAACATGTTGGTAGACTGGGTGACGTGCCAGTCTGCATAACGTTTAACAGCCTGATTATCAAATTCCATAATCAACGTTAAACTATGGTTGATTTGGCACCATGTCACCAGCGCATTATTTATCCATCCAATCCCTGTTAAAGTCCACTCTCCCCCACCCCATCATTCGTGTCCTGTGGAGCTCCCCTACCCCATCACTCGTCTCCTGTGGAACTCCCCTACCCCATCACTTGTCTCCTGTAGAGCTCCCCCACCCCATCATTCGTCTCCTGTGGAGCTCCTCTACCCCATCACTCGTCTCCTGTGGAGCTCACCTACCCCATCACTCGTCTCTTGCAGAGCCCCCCTCCCACCAGCCAGATCATTATTGCCCCCTCCTCACCCACCTCCCTCCTCCTGTCTCCCAGAAGCCTCATCCTGCCTTCTCCTGCTGTGCTACCTCTTAGGAAATTGCGTCAGTTAAAGAGGTCTACCAGTTTCATGTTCACGATCAGGGAGGAGGGGGGTCACGGTAATTTTGTGATTATAATGAAAGGTGTGGGAATGCAGATAATGTTATAATGGCTTAAGTGCTGGCCGTCGGTTAATGTTGTATGGTTCGTGATGTTTGTCGAAAGTCACTTACGAAACATGGATGTTTCATGTGAACAAAATACGAATGTCTAGTGTGAAATAATTTGATTGTCATATTCACAAAACATTGTTATTTTCAATAAATTGTCAGGCGGGACATTGTTTATATTCCACCAACAACTGTGCACAGCAGCAATCACCACCGCATTCGGTTTGCCCTAGCGACCGAACCAGACCTGGTGAAGTTCCATACCAATCAGTGTTACCAGATGCGGAGAGCATTACATCACCTCGCTGGTGGCGGGGTGTTTCTGTTTGATACGTCCGCAACTGTACATACGCAAATCAAAATTTCAGCTTGGTGTAAAGTTTCATCATTTCTGGTAAGGTAGTTGAACGATAACAGGAGAATAACTGAGTTAAAATGTTTGCTTTCTCACTTTTTCTTTCCCTCACGTTTTCTCTCTGGATGTGCATATTCCAAAGCGCTGCAGCACTTATCACACAGGCAATGTTCAATTGTCTGCTCCCGACTTGCCGTGTCAACGAACTGCGTCGGTAAACGTATGGCTATTGATCGAATGATTTACTTCAAAATGGAGCGATTACCCTTGGTGATTTCATCCCCTAAACATAGACAAATATATATATATATATATATATATATATATATATATATATATATATATATATATATATATATATATATATATATATATATATATATATATAAAATTATCAATGCAATATCCGACATTTAACTGTAAGAATTCATGTGAGAAAACATAATATTACAACAGGAAATCTTTTTTAATTCGATTTCATAGTGGACAGTCTCAACTGAAGTTCTCAGTACAGTCGTCAGCATAAATTCGCTGCAAGTCTACTCGTGTGATGTGAGTCCTTTTGTCTGGCAACAGTGTAAGGGGACTAGTTGCCAAGTAGCCTTTTATACACTTTAACGATGTGTTTTTTAAAAATGGTACTAGAGGCTGGCTAGAGTACAATATTATGTATACCGTATTTAATCAGTATAAAAAAAAGTGCAAAAGCTGACAGAATGTTATGAAACGACATACGAGCGTAATACTCTGACATTCCTCATAAACGTGTCTAAACTCCCTTCCCCTCTCTCCCCCTTTCTCCTCCCGATGTCCCCCCACCCCTCCTTCCCCCTCCTACTCCCCACTCACGTTCATGCCTCTCCACTTTCTCCTCTCCTCACTCTCTCTACCTTCATTCATTTATCCACGGCATTAACCCGACTGGTGCATCACAATTCTCTCGACTGTTTACCAAACCAATATTGTCCTGTTCTCGATTGCTCGAAAAGCTTTAATAAAATGTATCCAAGGCTAATTACCAATATTCCTTCCTGTTCTAATCCCATTCTCCCCCTCCCCCTCTGATTCCCACTCTTTTTATTCCAGTTGTCATTCTTTTCTCCATCCTTTGTCACTACCAACTCTCTTCCTTTTATGCATCAATGACCTTCTAAGCTGTACATCTAACCCTATCCACTTCTACGCTGATAACTCCACCCTTCACCTTTCCATTCGGTTCCCGCAACGTCCATTTCAGCAGTTACTTCAACAAACAAGGGATGAGGCTATGGCACACCTAATGTCTGACTTGGCTTGTATCTCTGACTGGGTTAAAAATAATCTTGTTGCTTTAAATGCATCAAAGACTCAGTTCTTACGCCTATCAACCCGACAAAATCTTCCACAGGTGTACCCACTAATGTTTAATAATACTCGGCTTAATCCTGCATCATCCTTGAACATGCTTGGGGTTTCATTCACCTGGGTCTTATCTTGGAAAGATCATATTACATCTCTTGTAAAATCTGCTTCCAAGAGATTAGGTGTGCTAAGCCGACTCCATTCCTTTTTTTACCCCTGCACAATTGTTGACTCTATACAGGGGTTTTATCCGCCCCTTTGTGGAGTACAACTCGCATGTGTGGGGAGGTTCTCCACATACAGCTCTTCTCAGTAGGGTGGAGTGAAAGGTCTTTCATCTCATTAACTCTCCTCCTCTTACTGACTCCCTTCAACCTCTGTCTCTTCGCCACACTGTTGCATCTTTATCTCTTTTCTACCACTACTTCAATGGTCGCTGCTCCTCTGAACTGTCTGCATGCATTCCTCCACCTTTACGACGGGCGCGTAGCACCTGTCAAGCAGCAAACTCTCATCACTTTTCTGTCCAACTTTCTAATGCAAGAGTTAACCGTTACTCCCAGTCCTTCATTTATGCAACAGGTCAACTCTGGAACTATCTCCCTCTGTCTGTATTTCCTGCTTCCTATGATCTCCAGGCTTTCAAATGCAGTGTGTCCAGGCATCTCGAAATGATCGGATCTTGAATTTGGCTCTCTCTAGCATTTTGTTCTCTTGGAAGGGACAGTTTTTGCGGGCTTGTGGCCTTTGGTTCCTTCTTCCTAGCATAAAAAAAAAAAGTTATTAGCCTCTAATAACAGCCGTGGTCAGGCCGCGTCGTGTCGGACCAGGCTGGGTAGTGTCAGGCCGTTCATTTCTCAGTTCAGCGTAAAGTATATATCACTTCACTCGCAGCGCTCGCTCGCTTGTAATAAGAGGATAATCAGGGTTTCATGTGCAAAATATATCGATAAAGACAAGGGGTAAAGAAACGTCCAACGTCGGCTTTCATATATATATATATATATATATATATATAATCTATCTATCTATATATATATATATATATATATATATATATATATATATATATATATATATATATATATATATATATATATATATATATATATATATATAATAAGCAATTGATGAAAAAGATAACTAGATCTGATGTGAGAGGTGTAAGGCTGAGAGGAAGACCACGAATAGGATGGATGGACAGTGTGAAGAGAGCACTGGATGCGAGAGGGATGTTTGTTGAGCAAGGAAGAGTGGCTGTGCGTGACAGAAATAAATGGAGAGAAATTGTGAATGAATAAGTGATGATGCAGCTCTGAGGGGATATTCTCCCACATTTGGTCTGATCAGCTAGTCAGGTCAGGTGCGGGTAAGGGGATGAATCTGTTATGATGTGGCAGGGGTAAATCAGCTCTGCTGTCGGGCCCTGCTGCGGATGTCACTGATTGCATTGCACAGTTGACCCTTGTGCGGTGTGGTGCGGTGAGGATCTGTCCATTCTGCCCTTGGGGCTAAGATGCTAATGAATGTGTTTGAATGGATGAGTAAATGGGGAGTGTGTCGTCCTGTCTCAGCTACCTCCCTTTCCTTGGGGGAAGCAGCCTAGGTATATATATATATATCTATATATCTCTATATATATATATATATATATATATATATATATATATCCCATTGGAGCTCAGTGTCCTCAATATAGGACAGAACTGGGAATTTCCAACAGTTAAGAAAGTAGGGAACCCCCGGGTAGGGACCTATGAGCTAAGCAACTATGAACCGATGGGCCGAGGGCGGTACACTTAGTACCCTGCCAGCACATACCCTCGCCCAAGAACTCTGGGAGTCAATGGGATATACTGTATATATATATATATCATCAGCCATTGAGGTCCACTGCAGGACCGGCCTATCCCTACCGAAGCTGGGACGATACAGCCAACGTATCTCTACCCAGTGGCTTAGGCTGTCTGGTAGAGACTGTATGTAGGGTGAGAAGTGCTTGTGAGTGATTGTAGTGTTGTAGTGGCTTTGGATGTGTATGTAGTCTGTGAACCAAGTGTAATCGGCCCACCTTAACCAGCAGCGTCCCGTCGACGTGTATTAACGTCCACATGTTTTGTCACTGCTAATCCTGTCGACGTACATAAACGCGAATCAATTGCAAGGTCCCTAATTTGCACAATTTTCAATTTTTGTGAGTGATTTTTGGCATGTATACACGAGACACCTTCCTCTACGAGATGCCAGGCAGGGACAATGCCTTACCCAGCATGACCACCTCCCCCCACTGCATGCCCTTTTCTCAGCAATTCATCTGTTATCAGTGACCTGGCCAGTAAAGCCATGTCATGCCACGGTACGAAATTCAGGGCCAGAGTGATTCCCCAATCGATGACAATGTGAAGGACAAACATTAGAGGAAGAAACAGTCAGAAATGATGATCAGGTAATGTGGCAAAACAAGGTCAGGAATGGTGATGGGTTAGTGAGTGAAACAATGCTTATAATGCCTATATTACCATTTGAAAACCAATATACTCTCGCACTACATATAAATTCGTACCAAATAAATAAATAAATACCGTTTATGACTGGTGTGGAATAGTTATCCTCCCATAGAACTCGTTTTCTTTGCAGCCAGCCTGATAGAAAACCCTGTAAGGTGAGGAGGTACTCCTACCTGGACCCAGTATTTTAAACCTCAGGTGAGCGATTTCTCTATGAATTTTCGATGTTTCTCACCAAAAGCGGAGGTTTGAACCCCCCCCAAAAAAAATCCAAAAATGGTCGGGATTGGGGGAGTCAGTGGTGGAAATGTGGTCGGGATAGGGCGGGTTAAGCTGATTGGGTGCAAGCATACTATAGTCATGGCGCGCAACTCTGAGGTTGTTATTATCGTGCCCTGGCAACCTACCATTCAAAAGTGCGTCTGATTTCGTGTATAATACGAGATGCATGTGATTCATGTATAATATGTTCGTGTATAATAACTCCTGGGGGTAGGGTTTGTTTTCAAGAATACTCCCCCAGTATCCCTGCTTGTCGTAAAAGGCGACTAAAAGGGTTGGCAGAGGGTTAGTGCCCCTCCCCAGAAAACAACTAACTAAAAAGACAAACAATAAGCCTCGGACAAGGAATGATCAAAAGATGACGACCAAGGACCAGACAAAAGACACTAATCGGAACGTGGAATGTAAGGGGAGCAAATGATGAGGTGAAAGAGAGATTGTCAAGGTGCTTGAGGGTACGAAAGTTGATGTATGCAGAATAACTGAAACGAAATGGAGAGGTGAGAGTGTGAGAGAATGGAGGTATGGATGGGGTATATGTGCAGGAGTAGGTGAGAATGAGAGGTCAAAAGAAGGAGTATGTATATGTCACGAATCAATTCGCGACATTTCCTTTTTGTGAGAAGCCACGAACTATTAGTGGAAAACTCACTGTGTATCGCTCAGCTAACCGTTTCTCCCTCCATTACGGAGTATACTTTCAAATCATTCGTCACCGTTTTCAAAAAGGTGACCGATTTAATGCACGTCACTAAGTGCTGTACTGAGCGATACTATTGTTTTTTATTGTTCGCCCCTGCTCATTCGACCGTTAAAAAATGCGGCCGAGTGCTCCGCTTTCCCACGACTTACTCAGTCTTGTGTTTGTTGTGACGGAGGAAGGTCCTGTGCCGCAGTGTGAGAGGTCAGCTAGTACCCAAACTCCACTTCACAGTTAGTCCAGTCTTCCCCACCCATCTGGTGATACGCAGCATTCATCGACTATAGTATTTCTTTTGTGTATTCTCTAGTTATAAGAGTTTAATTAAGGTGTTTTTTTTAGACGTAAGTATTTAGCTCGTGTGAGAGTGAGTGAGTGCGTCTCATTGATTTGAAATGTAACGATTAAATTTATTTTTTGGGATTAATAAATTTAACAGTTCTATTTCTTGAGCTTCAATGTAAAGTACAATCTTGTGTCATTTAATCCAAATTAAGCTTATTTTCATATAGCTCCTAGCTTGCATAAACGTTTGCTTTCATAACTGGTACTTAGACCAGTCTTGTATTAACTTAATATCCGTTGTGCCATCTGGGAGTTAAGCATCGGCAAGAACCTGATGTTAGTATTAGTTATTTATTGTCAGGGGTGATGTAACTTTCTCCAGAGGCTAACAGTACAGTAATTCAGCAATTGTGAGTAATTAGTCTCTGCTGTGTACTGTTGAGAAAGTTTATAAATTCTCGTTCTCAGAGAATCGTGCTAAGCCAGCGTAAAGTAATCGTTGCTTGATGTAGCAAGACAATCATTGTCTCTGCTCTTCAATATTATTGAATATTATTATCAATTTAAATAATATTTAACCATTTATATCTAAATTACCCGGATATCATAAAAACCCCGTGACAATTGGCGACCTCATTCCAGGATATTAACTCCTAGCTCTAAAGCTATTCACGAGATAGTGCTCACTCATTCATATTTAGGTATTTATCATTAAAGTTTATAGGCACAAGCTTACTGGTGTTTACCGTTAATTTAGCAAGTGAATTTTGCTTTATCAATCCATAGAGTACTTAACTCTAGTTTATTTTGGTAACGCCAGACAATTTTATTCGCTTCTGGGAAGTCGCCGTACCCATTGTGTTTATTATTGAGTCTTCCCAGTCATTTACACTTTTGATTTATTCTTTGCCAGTTAACTGGATAAGACTGGTCACCACTAGCTTGTGTCTGTACTCTTTACTTGTGGTTATTAGCATTCGTTTGCGAAGCAGCAATCAGTACTGAGTCGCTAGTTATTTAGATTGAGTTAGCGACATGGCTACCACCGTATTTTACAGGAAGCCAAAGATATGGGCCTTACGGACCCAACTGAAATCAAAGAATACATACTCTCACGGTTCAATTACGAGCAAGAACGAGAAAGATGCTCGTGAAGAGCGTTAGAATTCAGCGCGATTACGAGCAGCGAGAACAGCGTGAACACGAGCAAAAACAGCGCGAACTCGACTTGGAACACGGGCGAGAACAGCGCGAACAGCGTGAAGAAGGCGTGCATATGAACAAGAGCAGCGTGAGAAAGAGCGCGAATACGAGCGTGAACAACGAGACAGAGAAACGAGAACACGAACGTGCCGAAGCGAGAAGCACGAGAAAAACATGAACTTGAAGTGCTGAAGCTCAAGCGAGATTCCTTGGCTTCAGACACATCTGGTGCAGTTGGTTCAAGCTCCACGAGCGCTCTCCCTGCACATGTTATGGCGACCCCACACATCAAGCTTCCCCCATACAAAGATGGCGAGAAGCGAATCAGGCCATACATAGCTCGATTTGAAGACATGGCTCAGCTTTACCAGCTCGATGATGCAGCTAAGCGGCTTCAGTTTCTTAGCCTGTTTGAGGGCCCTGCCCTCGATATTCTCCACAAGAATTCGTGGAGACAATCTCACGTATGAAGTGATGAAAGCTGCACTCATTAGGGCGTATGGTCTCACAGTAGGCGAGCGCGCCAAAGCTCAGTTCATGCGAGCTCGTCTCCAAGACAAGGAGACAGCTGTTCAGTTCCTCGACCGTCTCACTGCTTACCTAGGTGAGTGGATGGAAAAGATGAAACTCCTTCCACGCGTGAGGGGATAATTGACCTTATGCTGCGTACACAGCTAGAGAGGTCGTGGCCTGCTGAGCTCATAGCACAGCTTAAGATCTGCCAGGTGAAAGATGCCAGCCAAATGGTAGAAGGCTGACGCATTCTTTACTGCATACGGGTATCAAGCTCGTAAGCAAAACACCTGGAGCAGAAAAGATACTGCCAAGTCTGGGAAGCCGTCTCAGACTGAATCCCAGCACCAAGGCCGTTCTCAGAGTAATGGCCAAGGTCCAAAACCGCAGTGGAAGGACCAGGGGCAAAACACTCAGAAACCTGAGTGGAAGAGGTACAACAAGTACCCTAACCAGCAGCAGTATCAGCCACGCAACCGACCGTCGGGACAAACTTTTCCACCACCTGCTCAAAAGAGGCAGGAAGCGAATGCAGCCTTCATTCCTCAGCAGCAGCACGGTGGTCACGTCCCTACCAGTGTGGGTACTTCCCCACAGTTCACTAGTTCCACAGTGACAGTGAACCCCCCTCCACAGATGGCCAATGTTCCATCTTCCCAATATAACCCTCAAGGCACAATGTTTGCCACATCAATTCAGCAGCCTCATGAGTGGCTAGCTGCTTCCTCCACAGGCCCTCCCACAGGTGACAGTACCTTCCTTGTACAGCCAGGGTTTGTGGGAGGCATTCCTGTGAAGGTCCTGAGAGACAATGGTTCCTCAGGTTGCTCTGTCAAGCAGAGTTTAGTTCGGCCTGAGCAGTATACAGGTCGACAGATCCATGCAAGCCTTATTGATGGATCAGTGAGATTGTTCCCTGAGGCATGTATCAGGTGGCATCTCCATTTTATACTGGTACGACACTTGCAGTTGTCATGCCAGAGCCTCTATTTGACTTTATAGTAGGCAATATTAATGGAGTCAAGGATAGTTGCTCCGATGGCCTTCTCAGACTTCGGCTGCTGCGGTAACACGAGCCATGGTTGAGGCTCCAGATTGTGTCACCCCAGTGATCATTGAATCGCCGCAAGATCTGATGTGTAGTCAACTTGTTGTGCAAGAACAACATTCTGACCCGACACTTGCTGCCGTGCGGAACAAACAAAAGGGTCGAGTGATAAAGTATTCACGGGAGGTCAAGCCAAGTTCCTTCGTAAACAGGACGGCTCCTACCGTGAGTCACGAACACCCGAGGGCGAGGTTCGATTGCAGTTTGTCGTTCCCGCCAAGTACCGCCTAGCAGTGTTACAATGGGGTCATTGTTCAGCCTCAGGAGGTCACATGGGCAAAAGGAAGACCCAGGGCCGTATCCGAGCTGACTTTTTCTGGCCAGGGATGGGACGGGACATAAATAGTTTTGTCCGTTCCTGCAGTGTGTGTCAAAGTAACACCACTAATCAGGGACATGTCCTTCCTGTGCCATTTGAAACCACACCTGTAATCTCTGAGTCAGTTGAGAGACAGGGTAGTGGTAATGTGGGTGTAGACCTGATGTCTCACCTACTAGCTGCTTACTAACTAGCAACTGTTGTATGTTGGGTTCCGTAATAGGCATCCTAAGCGATTTGAGTAATCCAAGGACCAGCCTGGTTCCCAGTTAAAAGTGTAGACCAGACGTCTCACTCGTTGGCCCTACAGGACACAGTATATCCAGGGCTTGTACATACATGTATACCATAAGTTAAGGGGAAGTTTGAGAACCTTGCAGAGACAGTCCGAGGCTGTGTATGAATTACCTTGTGGAATGTCTCGAGCTGTGGGCCTCTCTGAGGATTCCCGGAGAATGCACATTACCCACATGAGTGTTCACACCCATGGTGGGTGTTAAAACGTGACCTGCCGAGATTGCGTAGCGATTTTCAGCTTCCTGTATTACTCGTAAGTGTAGAGTTAGGTTAACCAGTAAACTGCCCGTTCTAAGCAATTTGTGAATTCAAGAACTGGCACGTTTCCTGGTTAATAATGTTAGGTTAACCAGTAAACTGCCCATTCTAAGCAATTTGTGAATTCAAGAACTGGCACGTTTCCTGGTTAATAATGAAAGCGTTAACCAGTAAGCTATAAGGGTTCTAAGCAATTTGTGAATTCAAGAATTACGTTTCCTGGTTAATAATGACAAGTACTGATTGCTAGGCAGAGAGAGAGAGAGAGAGACAGAAATAACAGTTTTGATGCTCCACCTTAATTCTTTTTCGCAGGTGTAGCTGGTGGGTGCAACATTGCCGTGCAGATCAGCTGGCCGTTCCTGTTGCATGCTGCCGCCCCTTCTCTTCTGCCTCGTCATCATTATTTTACTATAAATTTGTATTACTGTGTCATTTTACACGTAGGTACAGTTACACTACAACTGTCACACCTACACCGTGTATTACATACACAACACTACATAACAATTAGTTGTTAATGTAAATGCGAACTTTTCGCTCAGTTTGACCTGAGTACAGGATTTTCACAGTCGTCACGGAGTTTTCCCTCAAGCTTGTTTCTATTAACGTAAATACGAGGTTTTCGCTCACTGGCGACTGCGACTTTCTCCTGTAGCAGGATGGCACACACACCACAGTGTGAATCTCGTGCGAATGACTTAGGATGTGTACACATATATATATATATCCACAAATTTTTTCCCATAAGGAAAAAATTTAACATTCTAAGGGCGTAATGTCACGAATCAATTCGCGACATTTCCTTTTTGTGAGAAGCCACGAACTATTAGTGGAAAACTCACTGTGTATCGCTCAGCTAACCGTTTCTCCCTCCATTACGGAGTATACTTTCAAATCATTCGTCACCGTTTTCAAAAAGGTGACCGATTTAATGCACTGCGTCACCCTAAGTGCTGTACTGAACGATACTATTGTTTTTTATTGTTCGCCCCTGCTCATTCGACCGTTAAAAAATGCGGCCGAGTGCTCCGCTTTCCCCGACTTACTCAGTCTTGTGTTTGTTGTGACGGAGGAAGGTCCTGTGCCGCAGTGTGAGAGAGTCAGCTAGTACCCAAACTCCACTTCACAGTTAGTCCAGTCTTCCCACCCATCTGGTGATACGCAGCATTCATCGACTATAGTATTTCTTTTGTGTATTCTCTAGTTATAAGAGTTTAATTAAGGTGTTTTTTTTTTTAGACGTAAGTATTTAGCTCGTGTGAGAGTGAGTGAGTGCGTCTCATTGATTTGAAATGTAACGTTAAATTTATTTTTTGGGATTAATAAATTTAACAGTTCTATTTCTTGAGCTTCAATGTAAAGTAAAATCTTGTTTCATTTAATCCAAATTAAGCTTATTTTTCATATAGCTCCTAGCTTGCATAAACGTTTGCTTTCATAACTGGTACTTAGACCAGTCTTGTATTAACTTAATATCCGTTGTGCCATCTGGGAGTTAAGCATCGGCAAGAACCTGATGTTAGTATTAGTTATTTATTGTCAGGGGTGATGTAACTTTCTCCAGAGGCTAACAGTACAGTAATTCAGCAATTGTGAGTAATTAGTCTCTGCTGTGTACTGTTGAGAAAGTTTATAAATTCTCGTTCTCAGAGAATCGTGCTAAGCCAGCGTAAAGTAATCGTTGCTTGATATAGCAAGACAATCATTGTCTCTGCTCTTCAATATTATTGAATATTATTATCAATTTAAATAATATTTAACCATTTATATCTAAATTACCCGGATATCATAAAAACCCCGTGACAGTATAGTTGTGAGTAAAAGATGGAAGAAGAGCATAAGAGAGTATGGATCAGTTGGGTCAAGGATTGTGTGGGTAAGATTGAAAGCCGGAATACAAATGTGGGCGATTGTGTGTGTGTATGCGCCAACGCAAGATCGTGCAAGCAGAGTGAGAGAAGAGTTTTGGACGAATGTGGAAGTGTGCATGGAAAAGTTTGGAAGGAATGAGAGAGTGTTTTTGATTGGTGATATGAATGGTAAAGTAGGGAATGTGAAGTTGGATGGAATAGTTGGTGAGTCGGGTGTGCCTGCTGAGATAGATGAAAGTGGCAGTGCGTTAGTGGACATTTGTGCTGGGAGGGGGTTGGTGATAGCCAATACCCTCTTCAGGCACAAAATGATTCAGAGGTATACATGGTGAGTGATTACAAGGGTGGGTGGTGAACTGAATGGAAGGAAGGCAATGATTATGTGTGTGTGGATGAAAGGATGCGAAAATGTGTAATGGATTCAAGAGCTTATAGAGGTTGGGGGAATGGACTTTCTGACCACCACTTGGTGGTGGACAGAATCAAGGTCCAATTAGGATGGAGAAATAGAAGAAGGGAAGGACGGGAAGAAGGAGTATTTGTAAGGAGAGTGGAAAGGTTACAAGAGGATGAGAAAAAGGCAGAGTATAAGAGAGAAGTGGAGGAACGATTGGAAAAATATGAATTGGAGCAAATGGGGGACATGGAAGGTGTGTGCAGGATATTTACGGAAGAAATATGTGCAGCATGTGACGTGGTGTGTGGGATGAAGAGAAGACGGAAGGGTGTGCAAGGAACAGCGTGGTGGACTGAAGAGGTGAGACAGGCTGTGGCACAAAAGAAGAAAGCATACAGTGAACAGATGAGAAATAGGGGCGTGAAAGAAATTGAGAGGCAGAAGAGAGAGTTATATGTAGAAAGAGAGAGGTGAAAAGATTAGTAATAGAGAGTAAGAAGAGAGCGGATGAGGAATTTGAAAGGAACTTGAGTGTAAAGTGGAGGGACTCTAAGAAAATGTTCTGGAAAGAGGTGAAAAGAGTAAGACAGGGTGGAAGTGAAGTTAGCAGGGAAGTGAAAAACAAAAATGGTAGATTACTAGTGGAGAACGGGGAAAAAGTGAGCAGATGGAGAGAATACTTTAAGGAATTGTTGAAAATAGAGGATGGAAGTAATGCAAGTATAAGTGGCTGGGGAATGGCTGGGAGAAGGAGGGAGGTGAGAAGACAGGAAGAAATCAGTAGGATAGAAGTTGTGGAAACAATGAAGAGAGTTAAATTGGGGAAAGCCCCAGGAATTGATGGAGTGTGTGGTGAAATGCTGAAGTATGGGGGAGAGATGGTAGTAGAATGGATGTGGAAAATGTGTAGATTGGCCTGGAAGGAAGGTAGAGTCCCGGAGGATTGGAAGTCAGGTATAATTATTCCCTTGTACAAAGGAAAAGGGGAAAAAGAAGTGTGTGGTAATCATAGGGGCATCTGTCTTCTTAGTATAATAGGAAAAGTGTATGGTAGGATACATATTGACAGAGTTAGAGAAAGAACAGAGGAGAAGAACAGGGAGGCTTTAGGAAGGGAAGAGGTTGTGTAGATCAGATATTCATTCTTAGGTCTTTTGTGGAAAAGTTTCTTGAGAAGGGGAAGAAGTTGTATGCGGCTTTCATGGATTTGGAGAAAGCATATGACAGGGTGGATAGACAAGGATTGTGGAAAGTATTAAGAATTTATGGAGTAGATGGGAAGTTGTTGAATGCTGTGAAGAGTATGTATGATGTTGTTAAGGCTGCAGTGCGTGTGGAGGGTGAACTGAGTGAATTTTTCTCTTTGAAGGTTGGGTTGAAACAGGGATGTGTCATGTCTCCATGGTTGTTCAATATGTACATGGATGGGGTAATAAAAGATGTACAAGGTAGGGTAGTGGATGTTGGAGTGGCCCTGGTGAGAGAGGTTAGTGTATGGAAACTCCCTGTATTGTTGTTTGCATATGATACTGTGTTGTTGAGTGAAGACGAAGGAGAGCTTCAAGGCTTGGTGGATGAGTTTGGGAGAGTGTGTAAGAAACGGAATCTAAATGTGAATGTAGGGAAGAGTAAAGTGATGGTCTTTGAGAGAGGCGAAGTCCGTGAATGTACAGCGAGGTTGGATGGTGAGGAATTGGAAAATGTGAGTACGTTTAAGTACCTGGGTAATGTGATCATTAAGGATGGAGGTTTGGAGGGTGAAGTGCTTGAAAGGGTACATCAGGGAAGAAAGGTTGCTGGTTCCTTGAAAGCAGTGATAAGATGCAGGGAAGTGAGCATGGAAGTGAAAAAGTTACTACATGACAGTATTGTGATACCAACTCTAACGTATGGAAGTGAAACTTGAACGTTGCTGAAAGAACACAAGTCAAGAGTGAGAGCAGTGGAAATGAGTTATTTAAGAGGAGCCTGTGGAGTCACATGGAGAGACAGACTGACAAATGAGGATATAAAGGAGCGTTGTGGTGTGGATGTGGATGTGATAGGAAATGTTAGGAGGAATACACTGAGGTGGTTTGGCCACGTGGAGAGGTTGGAGGGGGAAAGATTGACGAAGAGAGTGTATGTGATTGAGGTGGAGGGGGGAAGAGGGAGGGGGAGGCCGAGGATGAGATGGAGGGATTGGGTGGAGAGGTATATGAGAGAGGGGGGTGTGAGTTGGGAGAGGGGCAGTGAAATGGTGGGGGACAGGGCGACGGTGAGGCGATTTGTTTGTGGCCACCCCGAACGGGATTGAGGCGTCTGGCTTTAGAAAGATAGATAATAATATTCGTGCATAATATATTCATGCATAATAATATGATTTGTGTATAATATGATATGAAATCGGACGCACATTTTGAATGATAGGTTGCGAGGGTACGATACTGACAACCTCAGAGTCGTGCGCCGCGACTATAGTATGCGACACTGGGTCAACCACAGCACCCTTTGTGTTCGCCAAAGTAGCAAGTGGGTTGATGAATGCTTCCCAAAGTTTTTACAACTCTGGCGGGAGGCGAACCCGCGCTCACCAGCTTGCGAAGCACACTCTACCACAGAGTCTCTCTCTCTCTCTCTCTCTCTCTCTCTCTCTCGAGAGAGAGAGAGAGAGAGAGAGAGAGAATGTCTCAATCTCCTAAGGGGTAACCAAAAAAAAAAAAAATCACCTCCATATCGCCTGACCCCCGCCATTGCCATTTCGCTGCCCTCCCCTCCCCTGCCATTTCGCTGCCCTCCCCTAAGTCACACCCTACTCTTTCATGTACTTCTCCACTCCATCCCTCCATGTCGTCCTCAATCTTCCCCTCCCTCTCCCTCCTGCACCTCACTCACATACACTATCCTAGTTAGTCTTTTCACTCTCCTTCTCTACACTGCCGAACCACCTCAGTGTATTTCTCCTAATGCTTTCTATCACACCCACATCCACACCACAATGCTACTTCACTTCCTCATTCGCCAGTCTGTCCCTCAATGAAATTTCACATACTCCCCTCAAATGTCTCATTTTCACTACTCTCACTCTTGACTTGTGTCCTTCCAACATGGTCAAAGTGACACTTCCATACGTTTTAGAGTGGGGATCACAACATTGTCATGCAGCAACTTTTTTTTTTTTTTCATGTTCTTCCCTATTTTCCATCACTGTTTTGAATGAAACAGCAACTTTCTTCCTTGCTGCACCCTTTCAAGTAGTTCATCTTCCACACCTCCATCTATACTCATCACACCACCCTTGTATTTAAAAGCACTCACGTTCACTTTCCCACTCCAACCTCATTGTGTATTCACTGATTAACTTTCTGTCTACCTGTGTATCTATTGCCCGACGCCTCAATCCCGTAAGAGGTGGCCACAAACATATCCCCTCCACATCGTCCTGTCCCCTGCCATTTTATTGCCCTGGGGTACCTCTGTACTCCATCCCTCCATCTTATCCTTGGCCTCCCCCTCCCTCTCCCCCCTTCGACCTCACTCACATTCACTCTCCTCGTCAGTCTCTCACTCTCCATCCTCTCCACATGTCCAAACCACCTCAATGTGTTTATCATAACGCTACCTGTCACATCCACATCGACACCACAGCACTCCTTCACATCCTCTTTTCTCAGTCTGTCTCTCCATGTGACTCCACAGGGTCCTCTCAAATAACTCACTTCCACTGCTCTCACTCTTGACTTCTGTCCCTCCAACAAGGCCCAAGCTTCACTTCCATACGTTAGAGTTGGTGTCACAATACTGTCCTGTAGTAGTTTTTTCACTTCCATGCTCACTTCCCTGTTTCTTATCAACTTCCCTGTTTCTTTTCACTGCTTTCAAGGAACCAGCAACCTTTCTTCCCTGCACCTTTCTTCCCTGTTGTACCCCTTCAAGCACTTCACCCTCTAAACTTCCGTCCTTACTCATCACACAACCCAAGTACTTAAATGCACTCACATTTTCCATTTCCTCCTCATCCAACTTCACTGTACATTCACAGACTTCATTTCTCTCGAGGACCATAATTTTACTCTTCCCGACATTCACATTTAGATTCCGTTTCTTACACACTCTCCCAGACTCATTCACGAAGCTTTGCAGCTCCCCTTCGTCTTCACTTAACAACACAGTATCATCTGCAAACAACAGTACAGGTAGTTTCCAAACACTGCCCTCTCGCAGTAGGGCCTTTCCAACATCCACTGTCTACCTTGTATTTTTATATCCCCACCCATATACGGACTGAACAACCATGGACACATGACACATCCCTGTTTCAATCCAACCTTCAAATAGAAAAATTCAGTCTGTTCACTATCCACACGCACTGCAGCCTTAGCACCCTCATACATACTCTTCACGGCATCCAGCAACTTCCCATCTACTCCATATATTCTCAATACTTTCCACAATCTTTGTTTATCCACCCTGTCATATGCATTTTCCATATCCATGAAGGCTGCATACAACTTTTTTTCCATCTCTAGAAACTTTTCCACTAAAGATATAAGAATAAATATCTGGTCTACACAATCTCTTCTCTTCCTAAAACCTCCCTGTTCATCTCCAACTATTTCCTCTGTTATTTCCCTAACACTGTCAGTTAGTATCCTACCATATACTTTTCCTATTACACTAAGGAGACAAATGCCCCTATGATTACCACACACATCTTTTTCCCCTTTTCCTTTGTAGAGGGGGATAATCATACCTGGCTTCCAATCCTCCGGGACTCTACCTTCCTACCAGCCCAATCTGCATATATTCCACATTCATTCTCTCGATGACCAAAATTTTGCATTTTTCCTAGAGTCACCTTTAAGTTCCGTTTCTTACATACTTTCCTTAACTCATTCACCAATCCTTGCAGTTCCCATTCATCTTCACTTAACAATACAGTATCAACTGCAAACAACTGAACATGCAGTTTTTAAATGTTCCCCTCCCTCAATAAGGTCATTCCAACATCAGCTGCCCTACCTTGTATCTCTTTTATAACTCCATCATTACAAAAAATGAACGGAAATAAAGACCTGATACATCCCTGTTTCAATCCAACATTCAGATGAAAATTTTCCCTCAGTTCACCATCCACACGTACTGCAGCCCAAGAGCCCTCATCTATATTCTTCACGACATTCAACAGCTTCCCGTTTACACAGCATATTTTTGGTATTTTCTAAATTCCTTGTCTATCCACTCTGTCATGGGCTCCCTGCAAATCCATGAAGGCAGCATACAACTTCCTTTTCTTTTTTAGAAATTTTCCTTAAACACATTATGATGCATATCTGATTTACACAGCCTCTTCCCTTCCTGAAACCTTCCTGTTCTTCTCCAACTAATTTCTCTATTACTTCCCTAACTCGGTCACTAAGGATCCTACGATATATGTTTCCAATTACACTAAGAAGACGAATGCCCCTATGATTACCACACACTTCTTTATCCCCTTCCTCCTTTGCAGATGGTAGAAATTATGCCTGCCTTCCAATCCTCCGGGACTCTACCTTCCTCACAGGCCAATCTGCACATCCTCCATATTATTCTGCTACTATCTCTCCTCCGTGCTTTAGCATTTCACCGCACACTTCATCAATTCCTGCTGTTTTGCACACTTTGACTTGTGTCATTGTTTCCACTACTTTTCGTCCTACTGATCTCTTTCTCCCTTCTCATCTCTCTCCTTTTCTCAGCCATTCCCCTGCCATTTATTCTTGCCTTAATTTCATTTTCTATGTTTAACAGTTCCTTAAAGTGTACTCTCCATCTGCTTACCTTTTCTCCCTTCTTTACCAGCAATCTTCTATTATTATCTATCACTCTTTTACTACCTTCTTTATTACCCTGTCTTTCTCTCTTAACCTCCTTCCAGAACATTTTCTTACATTGCCTCCACTTTACATTCAGACTCCTTCCAAACTCCTCATCCACTCTCTTTTTGCTCTCTCTTGTTGGTCTTTTCACCTCTCTCCTCTTCCCTACGCATAGCTGTCTTCCGTCTCTCAACTTCCTCCATGCCTCTGCTTCCCATCCATTCGCTATATGCATTCTTCCTTTGCGCCACAGCTTGTCTCACCTCCTCATTACACCTTCCTGTTCCTTGCACCCGCTTTCGTCTTCTCTTCACTCCGCACACCACCTCATATGCTGCACAGATTTGGAGAGGTGAGAGAATGAGAATATGGACTGGGTATATGTGAGGGAGTAGGTGTGAATGGGAGGGCAAAGGAGGTTGTATGTATTGTTGTGTGCAAGAGATGAGAGAAGAATCCAAAAAAGTAAGGGTCAGTTGCTTCAAGGATTGTGTGGGTAAGATTGAAAGTGGGAGTACAAGCATGGGCGATTGTGTGCATATATGCACAGAAGACCGTGCTAGCAGAAAGAAGAGTTTTGGGCAAATGTGGATGCATGCATGGAAAAGTTGGGAGGAGAGAGAAAGTGTTTCTGATTGGAGATATGAATGGGAAGGTAGGGGATATGAAGATGTGTGGAGTAGTTGGTGAGTGGGGTGTGCCTGTATATGTGGATGAGATTGGTTGTGCTCTAGTGGATGTTTGTGTGGGGATCGAGTTGGTGATAGCCAATACCCTCTGTAGGCACAGAATGATCCACAGGCATACACGGCGAGGGATGAGAAGGGAGGATAATGAGCTGAATGAACGGAAGGCAATGATTGACTATATGTGTGTGGATGAGTGAATGTGAAAATATATGCTGAATGCTAGAACATACAGAGGTTGGGTATATGGACTCAGTGACCACCACTTGCGTGCGGTTAGTCAAGGTACAGTGCGATGGATGATAAGAAAGAAAGAATGACAGGAGGAAGCAATCAGTACGAGGGTAGACAGGTTGCAGGAGGATTTTTTTGAACGGGCAGGATGGTGTGTGGTATAGGGGATGTCTGCTGGGCCTCAGGAAAAGGGTTGCTAAGACTATGCTCTGACTGGGATGCATAAAAAAAAAAATACAGCTTTCATTAACCCTTTTTGTTATGCGGATACTCTCCTAATCCTCACTTCTTCAATCCAAGAGCGTTATTTTCAGAGTAATCGTATTCTTTTTTATATCAAAGTAATTTGATTCATATTATTTGAGGCATTTCTAATTTAAGCTATATACAGCTTAACTCCATTACCAATGCAGATCCTTCCTAAATTAAACAACATCATGTTCATGCAGCATAAATGAAAAGAGCCTAATTGTACTGACGGCGTTAATAAAATCGAATTGTAGCAGTCAGAATAACCCACAGATGCCGTCCTTCCATCCCTCCCTTCAGGAAGTGGCCATTGCCCTCAATTACCGCCTATTTTTCCCGCGCCCGCACTCCCTCTTGCCTCATCGCCTGGTATTCGCCTCCGCTTATATGACTTTATAACATCATTTTCTTTATGAATTATCCATAGTAGCATCCTTCTCTTCTCATTTGTTTTATATAAATCTTCATCTTTCTATTTCCTTCTATAATATTATTATTTAGGGAGTAAAAGCAGAGGATGGAAGGATGTTAACTGAGATGGATGTAGTAAGGAAGAGATGGGCAGAGTATTTTGAAAGATTGTTAAATATAGAGGAGGAAAGGGTGGCTGAGATTGTAGCGGATGGAAGGGTGCAAGGAATAAATGTGTTGGGAGAGTTGAATGATTCTTTGATCACGAAGGAGGAAGTGGAGAAGGCAGTAAAGGAGATGAAAACAGGGAAAGCTGCAGGTATGGATGGGTGTGCTGTGGAATGCCTGAAGGGTGGTGGAGTGACTATTGTTGACTGGTTAGTAAGATTGTTGAATGTGTGCTTTGTGAAAGGTATGGTGCCAATTGACTGGGCAAGTGCTTGTGTGGTCCCGTTGTATAAAAGCAAGGGTGATAAGTATGAATGTACTAGCTTTAGGGATATAAGTCTGTTGAGTGTTGTAGGTAAGATGTATGGTAGAGTGTTAATTATGAGAGTTAGAGAGGGTACAGAGGGAGTGATTGGTGATGAGCAGTGTGGCTTTAGGAGAGGGAGGGGATGCGTGGATCAGGTGTTCGCCGTGAGACAAGTGTGTGAAAAGTATTTACCGAAAGGCAAGGATGTGTTTTGGGCATTCATGGATATAGAAAAAGTGTATGATAGAATTGATAGGGAGGCTTTGTGGACTGTTTTAAGATTGTATGGACTTGATGGTAGGTTACTAAAAGGGGTGAAAAGTTTTTATGTAAAGAGTAGAGCGTGTGTAAGAGTGGGAAATGCTGTGAGTGACTGGTTTCCCGTGAGAGTGAGGCTGCGACAGGGATGTGTGATGTCGCCTTGGTTGTTTAATATTTATATGGATGGTGTTGTAAGGGAGGTGAATGCAAAAGTGTTAGGTGGAGGTCTGAGTCAGGTGAATGTTGATGGTGGAGAGTGGAATCTGAAGCAGCTGCTGTTTGCAGACGATACTGCACTGGTGGCTGATTCAGAGGAGAGATTGAGACAGTTGGTAGAGGAAGGGTGTGTGAAAGGAGGAAATTGAAAGTAAATCAGAATAAGAGTAAAGTGATGAAGTGTACGAGGTTGGTAGATGGTAGGTGGATGAATGTAGTTTTGAATGGTTAGTTGCTTGGAGGTAGAGTGTTTTAAATATTTAGGGTCACGTGTTGCTGTGAATGGAAGAATAGATGCAGGAGTGAAGTTTAGAATGAATGAAGTAGGTAAGGTGCTGGGAGTAATGAAAAAAGTGTTTAGTTGTCGTTCGCTTGGAATGGATGTAAAGAGAAGGCTGTTTGAGGGTGTTGTGGTACCGACTGCATTATATGTGGCTGAAACATGGAATATGGGCGTAGCAGAGAGGAAAAGTTTGAATGTAATGGAGATTAGGTGTCTGAGGAGTATGTGTGGAGTGACGCATATGGATCGAGTGCGAAATGATGAAGTGCAAAGGAGAACTGGAGTTGTTCGGGAGATGACTGGTAGAGTTGAGCAGAGGGTGTTGCGCTAGTTTGGGCATATGGAGAGAATGGATAATGAGTGACTGGTGAAAAAGATAACTAGATCTGATGTGAGAGGTGTAAGGCTGAGAGGGAGACCACGAATAGGATGGATGGACAGTGTGAAGAGAGCCCTGGATGCGAGAGGGATGTCTGTTGAGCAAGGGAGAGTGGCTGTGCGTGACAGAAATAAATGGAGAGAAATTGTGAATGAATAAATGATGACGCAGCCCTGAGGGGATATTTTCCCGCATTTGGTCTGATCAGCTAATCAGGTCTGGTGCGGGTAAGGGGATGGGTCTATTATGATGTGGCAGGGGTTAACCAGCTCTGCTGTCGGGCCCTGCTACGGATGTCACTGATTGCACTGTGCAGTTGACCCTTGTGCAGTGTGATGCGAATGAATGTGTTTGAATGGATGAGTAAATGGGGAGTGTGTCGTCCTGTCTCGGCTACCTCCCTTTCCTTGGGGGAAGCAGCCTAGGTATATAGATAGAATAGAGATCTTTTTTTTTTTTTGCTTCTGTCCTATTTAGGTGTTCATCTTTCTGTTCTATTCTATCTTACTTAAGTCATCTTTCTCTTCTTTTTTGTTTTGCTAAAGTCAGCATCTTTCTGTTCTCTTCTTTCTTATCAATATCTTGCTCTTTCTGTTGTGTATCCTATTTGGGCCTTTAATTACTGACATGGTGGTGAAGAGGGACGTCTTCATGTGGTGGCACTGATATAACCAGGTCGTTCAAATGGGTGAAAATACAAATGATCCGTCAACTGCTTCCCTGTCACCTAATGGAAAGTGGTGCTCTGCAACAGAGGATCAGCTCAAGCCAGCAGTCCACTGCATTCATGCTTCAGATGAATATGAAGCTGCACCTACTACTACATTATTGCCATAATTTGTACAAACAACATTCATACAAGACAATATTAATACGCCCATTGCAGAAATAAACTGGCCGGGATGAGGAGCTAAAGAGCATCCTTGACCGACATGGCTAGGGGCCTTTATACAGGTGGCCAAAGAAGTGATGGGCAGAGTCTCCAGAAGTTTTCGGTCAGTGATACGGTTGATACTCTTCCTTATGTCTTTACAGGATGAAACCTACTTTGTAAAACTGTAACAGAAAACAATAAGTAAATGACAAAGTACCAATACATTTCAAGATTGTAGGGAGTAATTCGTTGGTTACGATAATACAAAATTCTAAAAGGAGCTAATTGAAATTTCAGAACTATCGCTCACAGACAGTCAGGAATAATTTGCATGGTTTAAATCTAGGTAAGAAACTATTTTGTAACAGAGTTAGGCAAATGAAAATGGTGTCAAGAATCAGTTAGAATCGATTAACTAATATTTATGAAAAAATTTCTGTTAGAAATGCAGTGAAGAATTTAAAATCATTCATCTCCACTTCTGTTGTCTTCATGGACAATGAAAGAAAGCAGGAAAGTGGAGTGAGTTAGCAGGCTGTATTAACCCTTAAGTGTCGGCTGACGTGTATAGCCTCATGATTCAGGGCATGGAGTGCCACTGGATGGTGGGATATACTGCAGGCACCTTCCCGCCAACCTTTGAACTAGCAACCATTTTCTATGACACCCAATGGGTAGATAGGACCCCCAGGTGCCCCACGGATGCGTGGTTCTGTCTATACACGGCACTGGTAGCATGAGGAGTCATGTCTTCTTCTTTGTCATCATCCATTTCCATACCACTACGCGCAGGGCCGATAGCCTCATCGACCCCCATGAAAGTTCTGCCCTTAGTGCTGGGGAAAGGGCTCAGTGATAGTGCCATCAGTCGTGCCTTGGATGACACCGTGTCCTCACGGACACTTAGTGAAAGCACATCCTCGCAGGAGAGAAGGAGCTATCATGTCGAGAGTGACCTCTCTCGCCCTCCAACCCCTGCCCACATTCAGACACCAGAGAAAGCTCTCAAACCCCTACATGAGGAGGGCAGGGCCTTTGACAGTGACGAGTTCCTTGAGGAGGAGGTAGATGACTCAGCACACCGAGCAGGTGAACATGGAGTTGGCGGTGATCAGTGGAATAAAAGCCAACGAGCAGTTTCACCATCATGCTCGCTGCCTGCTCGCCAACGTCTCGCCCTTGAACCTTCACCTTCACCTCAGCCGAGCACCTCAAGGGCAGAATCACCACAATTGGACCCTTCAGGAAGGAATTTTCCACATCGGCCCCACGTGGTGTTGCACAGCACCAAATGTATCCCCAGGGAAGGCTGGTGTCAAGTTATCAACCGCTTCTCCCCCACATCCCACACCTCTCTCCTTCCTCCTCACCTCTGCCCAATGGGCGTGCACGCACGCCGAAAGAACGTCCTGCACATGGCAGACGGGTCGCTTTACCAGGTGTGGGTAGAGTGGATACCATTGTCTGGGAGGATGAAGCAGGATCTGAGGCACCTGTGTTGGTGTTCAACGAGGAAGGAGCAGGTGTTCAGGAGGATGAGCTTCCCCCCATCCCCTGGACTATTAGCTGTCTATTCAGGGCTATTATCATGACTGCTATTATGCAATACCTGGTGGAAGAAATTAATTTCCACCAGGCTATATGTGTGAGGTGGCTGGACATGGCAGCCAGTGAAAGCATGCACATGAGGGGCTGGATACATGTGGAGGTGGGGGAGTTGTTTGTGTGGCTAGCCCTTACCATGTTGATGGCACAAGTACGGAAACATGTGCTCCATGATTCTTGGTAGGTAGATGTACTCGTGGGCACTCCTGTCTTTGGTAAGTATATGGCCCTTGACAGGTACACCCGAAAGCACTAATCTCTCACCCCCTTAGTAGCCGGAGTTGTGGCCAGTGAGCGACCAGGCGATTGAACACCCCACATCCATCGCCCCTCTCCCAATCCCAGTGTAAGCATTGTTGGACAGATGTGGAATGGCCCAAGCTGGTGATGATACAGTGTGTCATGATCGTTTTTATAGACAATCAGAACCAGTAGGGGTAAGTATATAAAGGCATTAAATGGGTATTGCTGTGCTGTTATCCACAACATATGAGAAAGGGATGAAGATAAAAGAAGACCTACAATGTATTATATGTTATTGTCTATTTACTTATGTTCTGTATTATAATGTTACAAATATGTGTAGTATAGTGAACAACATCTATTGAAAGAAATGATGTTGTATCTCATACATTCTCGTTCCCACCCCGACTACTCGTCTCTCTGGGTTGCTGTCTCCACCAAGCGCCTCTCATACCCTCCTGTCCCCCACTCCTACCCGTTGTTAACCAACATAAGAAAAGATAATGATGATCCATCAGGTATTGATCATATTGATATTTTCATACATCTTTGTATTAAGCAACTCAGTAACATACAATACTCCGGTATACCTGCCAACAATTTTATCACGTTGTAAGCTGTTACATGATATACAGACTGCAAGTTGGACCCTGTGTTACAAAGACATACTGTTGTCTATCGTCTACAGTTGTATGGTTTCGGACGTCCATTAATCCGTATGAATGTGGCATTTTAAGCCTTACATTATAAACACGTATGGTTAATGTTCCTGTCATTATTGGATGAATAAAACGAATCAGGGATCGGCTGTGACGAACCACAAACTCTCTGCTTTACTGAAAATATTCCGACCTCTTTTCACAACAGTGACACAGTGTCATTATGTATACGACTGAATGTGGGTCAGTCGTATACATACTGACATTGTGTCACTGTTGTTTCAGGTCAGCATATTTTCCTTTAAGCAGAGTTTGTAGTTCATCAGAGCCGATCCCTGATTTGTTTTGTTCATCCAATAATGACAGGAACATTAACCTTATGTGTTTATGATGTAAGGCTTAAATTGCCATGTTCAAATCAATTAATGGACATCCAAAACCACACAACCTGTGTCAAAGATAGACAGCAATATGTCCTTGTAACGCAAGGTCCAACTTGCAATGCATATGTCATGTAACAGCTTACAACAGGATGAAATAATATTGTTGGCAGGTATACCGGAGTACTATATGTTATTGATTTATTGGTGCTTAACCCCTCGACCCACGATGACACGCTTGTCGTCATTTGGGCGTGTCTGCGACTATACTCGATGACGCATTTGTCGTCATAAAAGCATAAAAACCTTCGTCAGAGAAAAAGTTTTCGGCCGCTATACCAGTAGTGCCTGTGTTTACTTTTTAGGCACTATTGTGATTAGATTTGATGTTTGCAGTAGGGAATTAGGTTTTTGTGAATCATTCCTGGCAGTTATCAACCGTTGGCCCAACAAAGGTTGTGCTAGGCCTACTCTGTTTTTCTGTGTGTCCCAACAACTACACTACCTCTACCCTGCACCCAATGTGAGTATTCAACCATTAAATAATAGTGACAGTGAATAAGGTGAATATACTGTAGTGTGCAATAGCTAGAGAGGAAGAACATGATGAAACATTTAGCAGAGGGAGGTGGGAAACCACCTGATGACATGGCATTATCTTGAATGGAACAGTTGGCAAGGTGTTGATGAAGTCCTTGTTTTATGCTGATATATGGTGGATAGTGTTATTGTCCAATAGATAGGAGTATAGTGCAACGAGTGTATGTGATGAAATATTGGCTAGGGCAGGAGTCACGTACGCCTTACAGCCAAGGCACGCCGTTCTCAGGAGGGGATAATATAGGGATATTTGATTTTATCATATTGTTATATTTATTCTGTATGCTTTCTGTGTGAAATAAAGCATGAGTGTTATTGCTATGTTAATCATATGCTTGTGTGGATGAATGTAAACACTGCACCATGTACTCGTCGGAAAATATCGTCTGTGATACCTTAGGTATGGCAGATGTGACATACAGAGCACGTTCAGGTACTGTTGTGGTGAAATATACTGTATCTCTCATAAAATGATGGATTTGATAATGTGTATTGTGAAATAAAATCGTAAACACTGCAGCGTCTTCAGGTAAGGGAAACATCATCTGCTATACCTTAGAGGACAGGTAAGGGCCATGTACTTGTACTTGTTGTGGTGTAATATAATGTTTATCTCATATACTGATAGATTTGGTTATGTTTTATGTGAAAGACAGTAAATGACTGATCCAATTGCTCATAGGAATGAGTGCGTCCCGTACATCTGAGTTAGCACAAAAGGTAGCAACATGCAACATGAGGTTAGGAACAAGTGCGTTTACATTTAATTGGTGAAATTTACTGTGTATCTCATACAGTGATATATTTTGTTATTTGTTTATACGAAAAGAAAGTGAAAGTGAACCACGTGCTTCTCTAGAAATCATCGTCTGTTACACCTTACCGTCCAGGTATGGGCCACGTAATTGACCTACGTAGGATGTGCATTTACATTTTATTGGTGAAATATACTGTGTATCTCATATAATGATAGATTAGGCTATGTATTATGTGGAATAACGTGAAAGACTAAGCCACGTGCTCCTAATGAAGAGTGTGTGTCGTACACCTGAACTAGCGCAAAGGTAGCGAAATGCAACACGAGATACGTAATTGTAGATGGTGGATATACTGCTCCTAATACACTGATATGTCTTGTTATTTGTTTATGTGAAAAGAAAGTGAAAGTGAACCACGTGGTCCTCTAGAAATCATCGTCTGCTACACCTTACCGCCCAGGTATGGGCCACATAATTGACTTATGTGGGATGTGCATTTACATTTTATTGGTGAAATATACTGTGTATCTCATATATTGATAGATTAGGTTACGTATTATGTGGAAATAACGTGAAAGACTGAGCCACGTGCTCATAATGAAGAGCATGAGTCGTACACCTGAGCTAGCACAAAGGTAGTGAAGTGCAACACGACATTAGGAACACGTGCATTTTTTTTTTTTGGTGAAATATACTGTGTATTCCATGTATTAATATGTTTGGCTACGTTTTATGTGAAAACACAGTGATAAAAATGACCTACGTGCTCGTAATGAAGAGTGTGTCGTACACCTGAGCTTGCACAAAGGTAGTGAAATGCAATGCTAGGTTAGGAACACGTGCATTTACATTTTTTGGGGGGGTGAAATATACTGTGTATCCCATGTATTGATATATCTGACTATGTTTTATGTGAAAAGACGGTGAAAAACTTACCCACTGCAGCGTGTTCTCGTAAGGGAAACACCGTCTGCTACACCTTAGTGCACAGGTAACGGCCTACGGAACACGTCCATTTACATATTACCGGTGAAATGTACTGTGTATCCCATAAAAATTATAGATTTGGTAATGTGTAATGTGCAAAGAAAATGAAAGAGGTAACCACGTGCTACTGGCCCCTACCTGTGCTCAAAGTCAGGTTTAGGAGAAGATGTTTTTCAAGGACATTCACATATACCATGAACCCTTGAGTTGTGCCAGTGTTGAGCTACACTCTTGGCTGGCTGTGAATAAAATATCTTGACTCATACAAAGTGATAGAATGGGTTATGTTTTATGTGTAAAGACAATGAAAGACTGACCTACTGCAGTTGTTCTCGTAAGGGAAACACCATCTGCCACACCTTACTGCACGGGTAACGGCCTATGGAACACGTCCATTTATGTGTTACTGGTGAAATATACTGTGTATCTCATAAAAATGATAGATTTGGTTATGTGTAATGTGCAAAGAAAATGAAAGAGGTAACCACGTGCTAGTGGCCCCTACTGCACATCATGAACCCTTGCATTGTGCCAGTGTTGAGCCAAGTTCTTGGCTGGCTGTGAATAAATTATCTTGACTCCTTTATTTCAGTTCACATTCCTACCACAGCATTGGACTGCCACAGGGTCCACAATCCCACAGACAACAATTTGTTCTCCAGTTGGCTTGCAACTACAGCAGTCTTGCAAAGATGAAACGTGGGTTGGCACCACATGAGAGGCATCAGATCCTCGATGAGGTAGAGTTGGAGAGCGACATTGAGAGCGACTGTTCTGGGGTGGAGGAGGTTGAGCTGCCACCATCTGGTCAGCAAGTGGAGCTTCGCTACTGGCTTCCATCGCGGGAGACCACACAACCATCGTTGGTCGGCTTCGCCGGAGAACCCACCCCGCTGTAGGACCTGCCGATCCCACTGCTCTCTTCGTCGGCTCCCAATCTCCAGAGCCCTCTGCCCCCCTTGGCGAGCCAGTGTCACCGGAAGCCGGGCCATCGTTCATTGTGATGGCCCCTCCACCTGCATCTGCCGTGCAGGATGCTACAGTGACATCCTCGCTGGCCAGGCCGAGAAGACTGGTGTCCCCAGAGCCCTCTGTCTTGTCCTCGTCCTTATCCGAGGCGTCCCCTCCCAGACGAGGGCGCCGTAGTCCGCTGCCTGGACACGGGGGATGTCCATGGGGTCAGAGGGCAGGCTGAAGGGTGTTGACAGGCTGACCCACTGCCACTGCCACCACCACCGTTGAAGAGGATCCTGGGTGGAGTAGTGGCCCGTTCACACTGAACCATGGGCCATTCACTGGCTCCTCAGCGATCCAGGTGGATATTCCAGCAACTCCCCTGCAGTTCTTCCAGCTCTTTTTCACGTGGGAATTGTTGTCATACCTCACCATGGAAACTAACCGGTATGCCACATTCCTGGGGACTCAGCTGGATGCCTGGTTCTCGTACAATGAAGAGAAGATGGCCAAGTTCCTGGGGTTATACCTTTTCATGGGGGTCGTGCACATGCTGACCATCAGGCACTACTGCCGGAGCTCCAAGCTGCATGACTACCCTATGGTTCGGTGGGCGATGAAAGGAAGGCACTTCACCGCCATCCTGAAGCACCTTCCAGGCCTTCAACTTGCTCGCCATTCCCCGGGACAACCAAGATTAGCTCGTCCACGTTCGCACGGTCATGGAGTACCTCCTTCAGCAGTTCCAGTCAGCGTACCTACCCAAGGAGCAGCTCAGCCTGGATGAGGGTTCTCTGGGGTGGAAGGGCTGGCTGTCCTTCCGTGTGTATAACCCCCAGAAGCCCACCAAGTATGCCATCAAGATGTACATGCTGGCTGAGTCGTCCTCAGGCTACATCTGGAACCTCGAGGTCTACACGGGGGTGCAGCATACCCTCCAGAATACCGTGTTGGGCCTCGTGGAACCAAGGCTACAAGTTGTTCATGGACAACCATTACAATTCTGTAGCCCTGTGTGAACGACTCTTCACTGCAGGATTTTATGTGTGTGGGACCCTACGGCTGGCTAGAGGAGTGCCACGCCAGCTGCAGGCCATCACCAGGACTGAAAGCCTGCCCGAGGGGGGCATGGCGTACAGGTACAAGGACAATGTGCTAGTCCTGCTGTGGAGGGATAAGCGCATTGTGAACATGGTGTCCACCTTCCACACTGTGGACACCATTCCGAAGAGGGTTTGAGGAAAGGTGTGAGGTAATGACGGGCGGACAACCTACTTGGAGAAGGTCGTTCACAAGCCCATCGTTGTGGAGGAGTACAACAGGTACATGGGTGGGGTGGATCATTTTGATCAGATGGTCCAGTACTACCCCATCCAACACCGAATTGTCAAATGGACGAAGAAGATCACATTCTACTTCGTCCACATAGCACTGTTCAACGCTTTTGCCTTGTATAAGAAGTACAGACGCGTGCAAGTAACTCTCCTTGAAATTGTGGAGCAGATCATCTGTGATCTTCTGCATTTCCATGAAGACGACTGGCCGGCATCTGGACACACACTCCACCATGCCCCAGACCTACCTACCCGGCGGCCAGCACCAGCAACACCTGGCACTCAGCATGCACAACCACCAGCGCCAGGATGGGCCCAGCCACTACCAGGACTAACACAGCCTGCAGGACACCCACCACCAGCACCACCAGAAGTGGGACCATCACAGGTGCCACCATCACTACCAGCACCACCTACAGGAGGCCCATCAGGGGTGCCAGCACCGCCCTCACCACCAGTTGCTGGTCTGTCGGAAGAACCTGTACCTGGGCCTGCAGCTCCCACGTGACAGGACCACAGAGCACGAGGGTATCCAAGCAAGCGTCAACGGGTGATTGATGACGACATGAGGTTGGATTGCACTCTGGGCCACCACCGGGTGAGGGTCCCTGACAAGAAGAGGGTCAGGTGTACCTTGTGCTTCAAGTTGGGGGTGAGGAAGGACACAAGGAACATGTGTCCAGTATGTGATGTGTCGCTTTGCATAGATGATTGTTTTGACCGGTACTATACCAAGCGATACCTTCACTAGTGGAGCACACACACACACACACACACACACACACACACACACACACACACATACACAGTACAAAACTCATCACCTCCCAACCGATCTGGTCCTGCGGGATCATCACCACTGGAGAAGTATGTGATATTCTTTTTTTATTTATCTGTTTACCCCTGTTTATGTCAGTATATTTACATATACATATATATTGTTATTTACCTCAACACAAATGTCAGGGAAATAAGTACAGCTTCAGTTTCAGTTGCTAGCAACAGGTTTAATGTTCATGTGTGGTTTCTGAGAGGACTAGAAGCAAAACAAAAGTAATTATATAAAATAGTTGTTGGTATAAGTTCAAAGAATGCATAGCTAGCAAGCATAAAAGTGTTAGCGTGCTATGGGAATATAACGTAAGTGAGCGCAGCTGATGGTGAGCCAGTGCATGGCAAAATACACCATACTTTTTTGCATTTTTCTTGAAAACTATGAGGCCTAGGATCACCGTTCTTTAATGAGATGAAAGGGAATGAAATTGTGCATAGGATGATGAAATAAAAACATAATGGTGGTAAGAAAAGTTCTTCACAAAGGCTCCCCGAATAAAAAAAAGTTGTTGTCTGTCGAAAATGGGTTCTACTTTTTCGCTTATTACTCGAAGACCATACCTCATATCAAACTGGGACCCAACCCATTCGAAAGCTAATAAAATTAACTTTCGATTGATGGTATAAGATATAGAGACTGATTAGTAAACACTCAGACTTATGATGTTGGGAAGTGAAATCTATGATCCCGAATGTTTATTCCGAAGGCCCTAACGTACGTATAGTGTGTTTTTCAGTGTTTTTTTTTTTTTTGCTTATCACATAGAGCAAACATTGACGAAAAGGAATATGTGGGTTTTGTGGCAAAATAAATATGTTTGGGTGGTGAAAATAAGCCGAGAATACACATTTTTGGAGCGCGCAGCGGCCGGGGGAGAAGGGGAGAAAAGCCCGCACGTCATATCCCAGAAAACTTAAAAACTTATCAGCACACAAAAGGGTTAATACAAAGGTGTATGATAATATAAATATGATCAATACCTGACGGATCACTTCAGCATTATCTTTGTTTATGTTGGTTAACAATGGGTGGGAATGGGGGACGAGAGGGTATGAGAGGCGTTTGATGGAGACAGCAACCCAGAGAAAAGGGTGGTGGGAGTGGGAGTGAGAATGTATGGGTATCGACATTACATCTTTCAACAGCTGTTGTTTACTATACTATACATATCTGTAACATTATAATACAAGATGTAAGTATATAGACAATAACATATAATACATTGTAGGTCTTCTTTCATTTTCGTGTCTTTCTCATGTGCTGTGGATAACAGCACAGAATAACACATTAAATGCCTTTATTACTTACCCCTGCTGGTTCTAATTGTCTATAAAAATGATCATGACACACTGTAACATCACCAGCTTTGGCCGTTCCACATCTATCCTATTGGGGGAGGCGGTGGCTCGATCGGCGGAGAGGTGACCTGCAGTCCTACCGGACCCAGGTTCAAATCCCTGCTGGGGCAGGGAACAGTTTAATGATTTGAATTTCATTACAAGCAGACTTTACTGATCCACCAGATGACCCGCCGACACGTCATGAAAATACCCCCACTAATGCCAATACACCAGTCCTGTATGAGACAACCCTAGCATGTATTCAATATGGACGGTGAGTGTTAGCGCCGACGTGGTGACATGTAGAGGTGTATGGTATGTATGAGGACTTCTGGGCCTTGAGAGCAGGCTGTGAAGCCTATGCCCAGAGTCAGACACATAAAAAAAAAAAAAAATGCTTACACTGAGGTTGGGGGCAGCAGATGTTGGGTGTTCGATCACCTGGTCGCTCACTGGCTGCAACTTCTGCTACTAGGGGTGGAAAGATTAGTGTTTTTGAGTGTACCTGGCCATCCTAAGGTTCCTCCATTTCAATAGAAATTATGGGTCTGGACCGAGTGATAGGTTGTGGAAAGTTAGACTCATCCTAACAATGCTCAAGGAGTAATTTTCAAGGGATTTTCGTCCGTTTCAGAAAGCCGTAATTGACCAGTCACAGGTGTTACTCAGGGGCAGGCTGACATTTTTTCAGTATGTGCCGTTCAAGCAGCCTGAAATTCTTTGTCTTTTGCAAATGCAAAACTGGATATGTGCTTGATGTGATAGTTTATTCAGCAACAGATGTTGATATACAGTACCTAGTGATGATCCTCACGGTTTCTCGGCATCAGTCATGAAAGTGCTGATGGAAAGGTATTTCCACAGGCACCACATTCTGTACACTGATAATTATTACACTGCCCCGGCATTGATCAAGGATTTCCTTGAACAAGGGACTGCGTCCTGTGGAATTGTTAGGACAAACGAAAAGAATTTCCCTGTATTCCAGAATATACTGAGAAAGGAGCCCTCCTTACCAAGAAATGTGGCAACATGTTAGCCCCTCTCTGGCATGACAAGAGACGGGCTAAAATGTTGTCAACAGTACATAAGGGTGTGTTTGAGGAAACTGGAAAAACAGACTACAGGACCAGGGAGCCTGTGTTGAAGCCAGATGATGCCAATGATTATAATATCAACATGCGGGTTGTTGATAAATCGAACAAGCAAAATGGTGAGGTAGACTGCCTATGTAAGTCCTGCAGGTGGCACAAGAAGGAGTTTTTACACCTTCTTGATATTGCTGTCCTGAACAGTTTCATGCTGTTCAAGTAGCTCATCAGGAAACCTCTCTCTCTGTGAAAGTTTGAGAGGGAGCTTGCAGGTGAACTCCTTGAAGAATATTCAACTGCATAGGTGCCAGGCGGGGGTCAGCGGCTACAGTGGACAGGCTAGGCTGTGCAGAGTATTTTTGCTGGCACAGGCTGGTAGAGATTGGCCGTACTACAGCGGGTCATCAGGCCTACAGGCAGTGCCACATCTGTAACATGACCAAACGCCGTTCCCCAGCACGAAAAGAGACAGCCTACGAATGTACAGAGTGCAAGGTCCCCCTATGCCCTAAATGTTTTTACAAGTATCACTCCGAGCATGATTACTAAGCAGGTGTGTGGAAAAGTGGAAATGGTATGTAGGTGTGCACAGGTGTGTGTTTTTTTTTTTTGTAAAAGTTATGCCACGTACCCAGAAATCAATTTCTTGCCCTCTGAGTGTGTGGGTCTCATATTGGGTTCTTTCTAAGACCGGGTCCAGAGCATGCAACCAAAGGAACAGGGCTTAAAAACACAGCCTAACCATTCTTATGTGTATAGTACCCAAAAAGAATACAGTGACTTGACACAATACAATATGAAAAATTACACACACTATATGAATTACAAGGATCTGAGTCTGGGACTAATGGGCTGGTAGGATAACTGCAGGTGGCACCCAGCTGTGGGAGGTGTCTCATCAGGTGTGCCCTCTCTGAAGGGGCGCAGGACCACTATTTTACTCTTCATCATTGGGTGAGGGCTGCTGGGTGGTGTAGAAGGAGGCTTTTCGCTGGAGGGGCCTCAGTCGGAGTGTCAGCCCTTGGGGCTGGAGCCAAACAGGTCTAGTATTCGCGCTTCCTTGCACCTACCCCTGGTGGAGGAGGGTTCGCCGGCCTATCTAGGGAGGTCTCGGCTGGGAGTTCTGGGGGCGTCCCTCTTCACCTGGTGTCTGAGGTCTCGCCTTCGTCAGGAGTCCGACAGGGGCTACCTGCAGTCTCTCCTTTCCAGGGAGCCCATCAGAGGTTTCCTGCGGTTTCGCCTCCTTCAGGAGTCCGACAGTGACCGGTGACTTAGGGGTGTTGGCTGTAATGAGTGTACCCCAGGACTCACTATAGGGCCACTCCAGACCTCTTCCAGCAGTGACTCCGCTGGGGGGCCTGCTCTGCCCCTATGGTGCGGGAAGAGCAAGAGGGACGTTCTGCTCGGCCTCTGGAGGAGTAAGGCGAGCAAGGGGAGTGACGCGCTTGTCCTCTGGAGGAGTGAGGTGTGCAAGGGTCGTGACCCTCTATAAGTGCATAAGGTTCAGCAAATGAGGCTGCACGGTGGGCGGGGCCTCCCCAGTGGACACCACCGTGGTTCTGCCTGTAGGGTGGTGTGCTCAAAGGGCACGTCCTTTCCTTGAACCTTCCCCTGCTGTCCTAGACCTCACAGGTGAGGTCTGTACGGTGGATGGTGCCTCCCCGACCGGCACGGTGGGCGCAGCCACGGTTCTGCTAAGCAATGGGACTGCAGGCAAGAGAAGCATGGTGGGCGTCCTCTCCCCTGTGAGCACAGTGGGTGTCGCTGCGGTCCTACTCAGGATGGGGGCTGCAGGTGAGGGAAGCACGGTGGGCATTCTCTTCCCGATGAGCTCCTACTCCTGGTAGTACTTTTACCACTATGCCTGGCCAGGGATTCTACAAGTACTCCCGAGTGAGGCGGGAGGAAAGTCTAGGGATTATGTTGACTACATTGATGCCACCCCAGACCTGATCATTACATATGGCAGGTACAGGTTGGGGACAGTAGAACCATTCGAGGAGGTAAGGTGGGATGAGAGTCAGGAAAATGAGCAAGTCCAAGTAACTAGTGTTACACAGGGAGAAAAAAGATTACCGAAACTTTTTCTAGAAGTAAATGAGTTGTGTTCACCTAACACAATGAACAATGCTCTCACACGTCTAATGCAAAAGCATCCTCATGTGTTTGCCTTGCCTGATGAACCACTGAACATTACATCTTATTTCCTTCAACATTTCTGTGCAACAGGACCGGTCGTAACCCGCTGTCCTTATAAAATACCAGTTAAATATCATAAAACTCTCAGGCAACAGTTAAATGAGTTAAGGGAACAACATTTAATACGTCCCTCTATATCACCCTACTGTTCACCCTTGGTCCTGGTGGCCAAGAAAGGTGGTGGACTGTGGATCTGTCTCAGTTTTCGTCACTTGAACAAGCAGATAGTATCAGACCTCTTCCCACTGCCAAACATTGCACACATTCTTTCCCAGTAAGGAGAAAATACCGTATTCAGGAGTTTGGATTTGAGGCAGGGATACCATCAGATCCCGCCAGACGAAGCGTCATGACCGCTGACAGCATTTTCCTCGCCAGACGGTCATTAGGAATATAATAGCTTACCCTTTGGCTTAAAAGATGCCCCTGCCGCGTCCCAGAGGATCGTTAACGAAGTCCTGACAGGACTGACAGAACGTATCAGTAATATATACCTGGATGACATAATCATATAAGGTAAGGGTTTTGAATCACATGTACAAAATTTGGATAAAATTGTTCAAAGACGTAAAGAAGCCCAGTTTACTCAAGTTAGAGAAGTGCAGTTTTTTCGAGGATGATGTGTCTTATTTAGGACACATAATTTCTGCCAAGGGACTGCGACCCCAGCTGGATAAAGTCCGAGCCATAAAGGAAATTGCAGTTCCCAAGACATCGAAGGAGCTCCAGTCTTTCAAAGGATGAGTTAATTATTACCACACATTCACAAATGATTAAGCTAAGATTGCTTTGCCTCTCACAAAGCTGACTTGTGGAAAAAAAGGAAGTAAAAAAAAAAAAAAAATCGAGTGGAATGACGAGGCAGATTAGGCTTTCAAGAGTTTAATAAATCTCACTGATGATATCGTACTCAAGTTCCCCTCTTTTGATAAGCCTTTCTAACTAACAACTGATGCGAGCAGCACAGCGATAGGTGGGGTACTACAACAGAAAGGTAAGAATGGGTTCCACAGACCACTGACATATTTTCGTAGAGCATTAAACAGAGCCGTGCTTCATTATACCACTATCGAGAGATAGTGGCATAGAGAACAAGACGGTAATGTAGAACTCATAGATGTCACGAGGGGCGTGACTGATACTGATACTGTTAGCTGGACTCTTGACGAACTGCAAAAGCAGGAAGATGCGCATCTGGTCTGGGGATCGTTGGAATGGTATCTTCGCGAAGTCCCTCAGGCCCCCAGACTGGCTGCTCTAGTTGAACAGTTCTGCCTCACACATATTTAACGGTCCTATAATATCCATATGGACCCGATACCATGGCGCCCGCACATCTGGATACCTCATAAGTAGAGCCAGGGCATCCCCCGACCGCGTAGAAGTAATGCAACGTGTGCTGTGCCAACACAAATTAGCAATATCCTTGACCATAGTTGGCCAATATGCAAATCTCTTGGCGCACGCAATACTGACCTTGGCCCCACCATGTCCTGACGATGACAGATGATGGACCAAATATATTGCTGCTGGCACACTTTGTTCAGGTACAACCACCTGATATGTTGCTGTTCTCGTACGCACAAGTCTTTGTCTTGTACAACAGACCATCCTGGTCGAGGCAGGACAAATACGTTCTTATGGTAGTGGATACGCTAACCAGATTTCTTGTTGCTGAGCCACTGAAAACAAAAACAATGGAGGAGGTAGCTCGCGTGCTTGTGAAGCGAGTTGTATTTGTTCACGAAACTCCACAACATTTGGTCACGGACCAAGGAACAGAATTAATGAATGCTACCTTACGCAGGATTGCAGACATACTGAAGTTAAAGCACGTCACTAGGACACCATATCACCCTTCTGCGACCAGACTAGTAGAATGAGTGAACGGAACTGTGATTCTGATCTTGCGTACGATGATTGAAAGAAACGCCAACCGTTGCCACCGGATTGATACATTTGTCATGCACGTCTTACAGTTCAGGATAGTATACTGTAGGTCAGTCAGGGACTCGCCCTTTTTCCTGTTATATCTGAGGGATCCACAAGTGCCCTATCAAACGAATCATGAAACTCAGCCTCAGTACAGTGTCGATGGTGCTAAGTAAATGCTAGCAGCCATGGCAACTAAGGTATTTCAAAGATGTCAATTGTACTTGGACCGAGGTAGTAGCCTACCGAGAATGAGAAGAGACGAGTTTCTAATTCTGGGTAAACATGGCATGTGCACTCTGCCATGTACAGTACTTAGAAGCTTTCGGTACAGTACATGTATTTTTTGATTTACTTCATCAGTTGCACTGATCAAGACGTGATAACTTTAATTTCTTGCGGCTGAAAGGAAGCAGCCTCCATATTGGCGACGACGTCATTATTCATGCTGCAGACGACGCTCCAGTCCACCACACAATACCAGTAACAGCGATAATAGTTGTCAAGATATTTACCGACATGGCTACCGTAGATCCAATCGACTCCCTTCAGATATCTTGTGAAGGAATACTTTTCATGCTGTAAATGAGTGGTACCTGTTAGGTAAGTTAATTGCAGTAAGTTAATTAGCAGTAGCTAACAGATACACCATCCTCGAGCGGTGCTCGTAGCTCAAAAGGTGGAAAGTGTTTAATGTGTGGAGTACAATATCAGTTGTATGAGTTTATAGTGGTGTTATGCTCATGAATGTTTAATATTTGACCTCTTCATTATTAGTTTTCCGAAAGAACAGTTTCAGTGAGTGACTCTGAACTTGAAGAAGTACCTTCAGGACGATGCAACGAAATAACAAATCGACATTTACCGAATTATCACCGAATTGGCACTTTTATTTGGTAAATATTATAGATTTTATCACCAGATAGGTTCATACACACCTAATTATCTGTAATCCGGTCAAGTTTGTGTGCTTAATTGTTAATTAAATAATCAGGATTCGGAGCAAGAACATGCTAAAGTTAGCGGAAATGTTTCTTGCTCAACAACTGGCCTTGGCAGACCTCTACATTGTATAAATATTAATTCAACATGCAAATACATTTATTTGCACTTTAAATCAGCATCTGTACAAAACAGAAGTCTGCCAAGGTGTGTTGGCGATCTAAAGCAGCAATACCCGCTACATTTAGCATGTTTTCTGTTCGAATCCTATATTTCTATTAATAGTTAAAAATTAAGCACAATTCTTCGACCGTATTTCAAATAATTAGGTGTGTATGAACCAATATAATGAAGAAAATATTTTCACAAGTTCCCAGCAGTGGGAACTCCGACGAGCAGCCAGCCACAACTGCTTTCGTTTATACTTATTGGCTGGTACACAGGGGAATAATTTCCCAGGTTTGCTTTTGTCTGTGCTCTTGCACATTGGAACGAAACACTAGCGATTATTCCTCTTGTCTTTGGGCATTCTTGGAGGTCAGAAATAAGCACAGTGTAGCAGGCTAGACGTAAACAAAGTCGTCTATGCTGCCTCAGTGTGTGTAGTGACGTCACGACCAATCATAGACCGTTTCAGTCACGTGATTTTTCAGCTACTTTATCTATTATATCATCATGTATTTGCAAATTTTTAGGAAAAAATGGTTGGCATAGTATATTTTCTGCGTATTTTTTACCTATACAAAAAAAAAAAAAAAAAAAAAAAAAAAAAAAAAAAGGATACTCGTCTGTTGTAAAGCTAAAAAAAAGCAGTAGTGAAACTACGCCGTGTAGGAGACAGAATGTATGTGAGTACGATTCCTAAACAGGGAGTTACTAGGAAGCTACAGCCTCTCTGCGCGGGACCATGCAGAGTCACGGAACGTGTTAATGATGCTGTAATTGAAGTGTGACGTGTGAAGGATGGAGCCGTCTCCACCCTTCATGTTGATCATGTGCTAGTGGTCCCCGAGTCTTGCCTCACCATTACAGATAATAAGAATGTTCGTCGGGCCTACCCAGGATATGAAACAGATGATGATGATGATGATGACGATGATGGTGATGGTGGTTGTGGTGACGGTGACGATAACTTATTTGAATTTGCCTCCATTCCGGTATACATATAGCCGCGGTGTTCGGCAGTCATCCAACTTGCCAGACAATCAAAGCTCTGTGGGTAGAATTTATGATACCAACCCAGTTTAGCAGTGGGAACGAAAGTGAATGTGAGGAAAGAGGCGAAATGGAAAACGGAGAGAGCGATCACGAGGCGAGTGGTGATGGGGAGTCCCCGAGTATAGTGGTCGGCCCAGCGCCAGATCGTTTCTCCTCTGCTAGCAGCCTCAGCACCGCGTAGGCTAAGGTCACACACAGCAATAGAATATTTACCTCTCGTTATGGACAGGTCAGTAGAACAAACTGATAGGAAGACAAGAAGAGATTAGAGAAAAGTTATACTAGCTATGTTATCTTATTTTTGTTTCATGTTATGCTGCTCGAGTTGTAGTGTCAAGAAAGACTAGGCACACTGATCCCCACACTGAAAAAACATACTCCAACAGGCCTCATCTATTCTCCAGACTCCAAACTTACCGGCAGTCAGTACTCAGAAAACCAGCAATATTACTTTGACGAGTACGTCCCTGGTCGTGGAAGTACTAATTAAGTAGTAGAATTAACTTAGTGTAAGACTTTGTAATATTTAAGTGAACATTAATTACTTAACGGATGAGTTATCTAGTCAAGCGACTAAGTTGCACTTAAGTCGTACATAATTATCAAGTTAAGTAACCGAGTTTTTAAGTCGTAACTAAGTGGTTGAGATTTCCCTTGTATCGAGTTGAGACTTGGTATTGTAAGTGGTTTGCCATATTCGTATTAACGTAACTGACTTGTATACCTGTCTGTAAAGTAGTGTAAATAATCTGTATACAGTTGTTATGATTAAAATAAAAATCGTTTCCGTGTTTTACAACCTTAGTGTGTAAACAGTTATTTTTGGTATTCTGGGAGGGAGTCTGGGGCACAAAAGTATAGTTACTACTGTATCTTGTTGTCCTAACCTAAGAGGCTGTAGTCCCCCTCTGGGCTGGTCTCCTCACTCTTCGCTGCTACTGTTAAACGCTACCAACTACGAATTAGTGGCAGCCGTTCACCGTGCTCGGCAAGACTGAGTGCGAAGCATACCAAGGGTTATGCAGGGAGTCTTGGGCTCGACAATTATCTCACTTTCTCTTCCATTTACGTGGGGAGGGAGGAATCCAGGAATAAAAGAGGAACACACAAAAGCTGGAGAATTATCAACAGAGTGGTTAGTAAAAATCGGCTAAACATCCAATCACTCGTCAGTCACTTCTTGGAAAGTCTTGAGTTCCGGACAGGATTGTTAGTACCTTGCCAGTCAAACCGGTCGAGCCTATAGGTTTGCGCTGTTCCGTCAGTACGTCCTCCAGTCCTTCTGCAATTTCGTATCCACATGCATGGACAGATTCTGATATAACTTCACACAGTTGTTCCCCATACCATGACGGTGTGTCGCGCGCAACAACCAGCTATCTACTCTGAAGGTCAAGGTCACACTTAGGGCTCAGACAAGATCGGGTGCTGTCATGCTTAAAGCCCCAGTCACACTGCAGGTACGACTTGTTGCAAACCTGAAAATCGCGAAACCAGTCCCCGACCACGGAGGTCTCCGAGCAGTCGTGCCACCGATCGGCTACTGGTGGTCATCCAGTGTCCGTCCAGCATCCGTCCAGTGGGCGGCCGAACGGCGACCATGGCCAGGTACATACAGGTCAAGACACCAATGGATGGCTGGCCAGTCGCTGGCAGGCCACCGACAAACGGCGGCCGGTCCGCGTCCTGTCACAGTTTAGACCGCGACCACTAGACCGACACCAGCCGCGGATTGGCCGGCGGCTAGCCTCGGTCCAGCCCACCACCTGTCGCTCGACCAGTCGCCGGCTGGATGGCGGCCGGACTTCAACCACCACCCCATATAGGAGGCTTGTGGACGGCGGCCGCCGCAGTCCAGTCGTCGCCTTGATGGAGTGCAGACGGCCACCGCACAGAGCGGGCGGCAACAGGCCTCCGTCCGGATGGCAATCACCGCTTAAAAATCAGGTGTCGCCGAACAGTCGCAGTCCGTAAGCCAGCCAGACGCAATCCAGCCGCCCACCGGACGGCTTCCGTGCAACGACATCAGTGGTCGTGGGGAGGTTTTTCGTGCAGCACGAAAAACCTCACGACGAGTTTTTGGTCGCCATGGTGGCCTGCGGCTAGACCGAGACATATGAAGACCTGTCGTAAACCTCACCAAAACCACCCACGACTTGCAGGTTGCGGGTGGTTTGCGATAAATCGTACCTTCAGTGTGACTGGGGCCTTACAGCCATACCTACATTCGTGTCCGCTCTGTGTGCTGTCTTGGGAGACCACTGAATGGCTGAACATACGTATTGCTATCATACCCACATTATATACAGTACACAGTACATATGTATGTATGGTTATCGTACGGTGGTGTATTTTGTACTGCATGGCAATACTTGGCAGCTATTCAGTGTCATGCTACCTTCAGATGACGCCATACTGGATTACAAGGTAAATGGTTTCCTGTAGCCCCGGAAACCATTTAGCCTACTAATTATTATTTATTATTTATTAGTTATGGCTTAATGGCCATCACCCATTAGTAAGGGCATTAGGCCAAACAAGACAGTCTATACAAATACATCGTCAAATAAACAACAAGACACTAGGGCACAAAGGGGAATGAGGGACACAGACAAGCACTGGAGGGACTTAAGAAAATGACTTGTGGAAGATAGACGAAGGGCTACACTGTACTGCAAGTGGAAGCAGAGTCCGAATCTGACTTTGGCTGCAAATTCCTAAGGGTGCTGTGGAGGATCCTCACCTCCTCGGTGTCTGTAATGGCTTTAAGGGACCCCCGTCGCAGCTTGTTAAAGGAGAGCATGGCCTTCCGGAACTCCCTTTTGCTGTATGCCTTTGCACTGCCGATCTCTGGTGCAGTGTCCTCGTATGACTGCAAGCAGTGCACAAACGAATCCAGCTCTGAACCATCGAGGGAGGCAAAGTCCGACCAGGCGAGGCAACGACTCAGGGGCAAAGGCTTCTGACTCGCCGAGTCCTGCCCCTCAGATGGGAGAGAGTCCACCTCGCCAGGCTCCACAGGAGAAACAGGGTCGGCAGGGACATCAGCCATAGGAGAAACAGGGTCAGCAGGGGTGTCAGCCACAGGAGAAACAGGGTCAGCAGAAATGTCAGCCACTGGAGAAATAGGGTCAGCAGGGACATCAGCCACATGTGGCAAAAAAGGAGCCGCATCCCCAGTCTCCATGGGCACTTCGGGAGGTGGCAAAGAAGCAGACTGGCGGGAGACGGAACGACCCGGCAACTGGAGCCTTGTAGGTGGAGTGGAGGGCTGCAGCTGTAGCACCCGTGGGACCATAGTGGCGGGGGTCACGTGGGGCCCAGATCGACGTTGAAGGGCTCGCCTCCAAGGCTTCCTCTGCACCACAGAAGAAGAGAAGGACTCGGGGATCAGTATGACAGGGAGCCCATTGGCCTGGAAGATGGTGGGCAGGCGCTGGGCGAGAACTGCCATATCTCCCCCCGAGAAAGCCTTGGCCACCTCAACACACATTGTGATGATGGTCGAGGTAGATGAAGCAGGGAACGAGGCAGTAGAGGCAGCTGGAGTTTGACGACTGCGCTGACGACGGGGGAAGGCATGGGGAGAGCCCCGCACCACCTGGCCTGTAGGGCCGGTGACAGAGGTAGCTGCAGGACCTTTGGTACCCTCTTCCACGAGGAACTCCACCACCTCACCAGCAGCAACAGAAGGCACGGGGTGGGAAGGGTTGGGGGCCACGATGGAAGAACGGTGAAGGAAAACATCACTTCCTGTGTCCCGGCGAGTCAGGAAACCGTACCCCTTGCGGACATGGTACCACTTCACCTGGCCCACGACCTTAGCTGCCATACTGGTGAGACTGCGCTGGTTTCCGTCCTCTGCTCGATCATGCGATTCGTCGACTCCCCTGTTGGTTTCTCAGCCTACTAAGTTCTTGGGTGGTAACCTTATAAGCAAATGAACACCTGGTGATCAAGTGAGGCGCTCGAACCGGATGTGGTCTATGAGAGTTTATATCCGAGGAATAGTTGAGGCTTATTGCTGTCACACTACCACTCTGGAATTAGTACCTGGTCGGTCCCGTCCTACATATTGGGATTGAAATGCCCAATTCCAGGCTTCCTCGCTGATGATGGGAGAAAAAAAAAAAATTGTTAGAACAGACTGTAAACTCCTATGAAGACTTCCATCTCATGCAAACTAATTTTTTTTTTTTCTTAATACGTCTGACTCTGGGCATAAGCTTAACAGCCCTTTCCCTTAGGCCCAGCAGTCCTTCTACGTACCATGCACTTCCACGTGTCACCACTTCGGCGCTAATACCCACCATCCATATTGAACACATGCTAGGGCTAATGCAGGGGGAAGGGGTGTTTTTTCGACATGTCGAGGGTCTTACGGTAGATCAGGAAAGTCTGCCTTTTTAACGAAATTCAAATCCTTAAACTGTTCCCTGCCCTAGCCGGGATTCGAACCTGCGTCCACTGGAACAGCAGACAACCACTCTACCGACTCGATACCTGAAAAGAAAATTTCAGTGCAGTATGTGCTCTGTGAAGTGGAGGAAGGATGCTGGGGGTCTGATCGGTGTGTAAAGGAGGGTCTGGCCCAGTTCACTGGGCATGCTGTTGACAGTTCTCCCTGTCTCATGATTTCATTCCTTGTTTTCTGCACATAATCTCACCAGTTTCTAGGTGAAAAAAAAAAAAAATGTCATGATAATGACGGAGATGGAAAATTTAACATCTGGCATCTTCTAATCTAGCGGTTCTCAACCTGGAGGGTGAAAGGACTCAGAGAAAAAAAATACAGTGGATTAATGTGTGTGTGTGTGTGTGTATACATATATATATATATATATAATGGGAGACCAGCATTCATGAAGAATCATACTCTTCACTACGATGACACTTTCGTTTTAATCCCTTCATATATTAGCGACGCCGAATGCGTGGCGATTGTTAATGAGTCCGTTTTTATATGTCCGTGTATCTGTGTATGCATGCTAAAAAATCTTAATAACGCTAAACATGAATAGGATAAAAACAGGCACACACACAGTGTATTCGTCTGAGGAGGGTAGCTTTGACTGTGATGCAGCTCAGTCGAAGGTCATGGTCAAGGGTCAGGGTCAAATTTCAGGGTGAGACATTATGTTATGAAAGCCTGATCCGACTTGGAGCAAGTTTACCACACTACTTATGTGGGAAGACGGGAAGAACTTACTTGGTTTTAGTGCAATTCTAGCAAAGGTCAGGGTCACAGTAAAGGTTACATTTCGTGTGTGGCATCACTTTGTTTTCTTTGCACTTTTGATTTAGTTTCATTGTTCCCGCCAACGAAAGTTGGAGAAGGTTATGTATCCACCCTTGTTAGTTTGTATGTTAGTTCACAAACCATCTCAAAAACTTATCAACAGATTTCAGTGAAATTTTGTGGATGTGTGGATCACGGGCTAAGGAATAGCTGATTAAAGTTTGCTGGTGATCTGAGTTCGTGTCGTGGCTCACGTTAATTATTACTGGTGATCTGAGTTCGAGTCCCGGTTCAAGGATATACCAAAAAGTTGTTGGTGGATGTCAGTGAAATTTTGTGGGCATGTGAGTCATCGGTCAAGGACGAGATGATAAAATTTGGTGGTGATATATCTGATATTCCTTTAGGTTTTTGATTGAAGTATGCGCCTTCTAAGTATTATCATTCTTATTCTTGCTGTTATCAGGTTCTTATACTCGGTAAAAGAATACTACCTTCCAGTGAAAGAATCAGTGAAGGCTATATCTAATCACAAGTTCAACGATGAGGAGATACAGGCTACCCTTTTCACCCTGGCTTGGCACAAATTTTTTTCCTTTTGTATTTTTTTTTTCTAAAATTGTTTTGTTTTCCCTTCCTCTGTTCGTCTTCTTGAGAAAGTTCATTTGCAGAAAATTTCAATAATATGACTCAACATGCTGTCCAATGCACATTCTTGACCAGCATCATACTATGGTGTTATTCTTAGTTACAAGTGACCATTGAAGATGGGAAGATGGCAATTTTATTCTAAGTTAGTGTAAATGGTGTATAGTTGGAAGCATTATTTTACTATATGAGCAACAGTTCAAGATGACAATTTTGGTGGTATTCTAAGTGGTATCGGAGGCTTCGTTGCACCTCGTTGTAAGAAATTTGATGTGCAATTTATACTTGAACATTTCTGTGCCGTACTGCGAGTACATGTTGCATTGTTGGCTTCTCAGCCTCCTTTTTAGTAGCAGTTTATTATGCATAATGCACCTCAACATTCTCTTGCATGTTTTCTGTATCATATCAATATCGACATAAGTTGAATCATTAACATCTAAGAGGAAGTCCAGGTGTGTTATGAAGAATAAATAACCGAGGAAAAACTGTTACGAAATCTGCAAAAGTCACTTGTAATACGATTTGCTACTTGTGCAGTCTAACAGAGTTTCGAACTACCAACAATAGGTACAACGTGAGTAAAAGTTCGCCGACAATACTCAGTCAGTACTGTCCTGTCCTCCGTATGTCTCATTCTCCCGGATGTGACAGAGTATCTTTCCTTTTCATATTCTTTTGCTGCGTATTTCATACGAGTATAAGTATGACAAAAATTAGTTTGCAAAACATTTTTCATTGCCACAGTGTGCACAGAAGGTAACGAACTTTTGCTCATGGTTGTACTTCGTTCTGTGTGAAACAATAGGACCTGATTTCAGCTAGGGAGAGGAACAAAGGGTGGACAGTCGCCACGCCTCACGACTGAGTTTAGCGTGATTAGGAAGGCCGACATCCTCATTTCACTGACCTAAGTCCTTTGTTGTCCTCGCCACTTACTTATGGTGCCTTGCTGCCCGTTAACCTGATGAATCCCTTGACGTCATTATTACTTTGTTCCTTCCAGCACCATTGCATCCTCATTAACCCTTCTGTTTGAAGATGTGAATTTTCATGTATTATTCCTCGCCACATCTCGACGTTTTCTTTAGTTAACGGATGTCCTTTAGCTGTGCAGGGGGAGGGGATAATCAAGATTATAGTCAACCGCTCGTCTGAAAAAAAAAAAAAAAAAAGTGAATAAAATCGTCCTAAGGTTCGAAAAGTCACAACCAAGCTGTATATATCTGTCTGCAGATAACAAGAGTGAAAAAAAAAAAAAAAAAAGGAAGTGCATCACCACACTAAAGAGACCGACCCCTTGAATCTGGTGATGCTGTTACTTCATTCTTGCCACCACAGGTGATGTTACTAAATTCAGGAGTTGCAAACACAGCCTTCTTATTAAAATTAAGTGTTACAAACATGATCTTATTAAATTTAGGCAAGTCAATAGCCATTATTTAATTTAAGAATGCAAAAAATGGTCTTATTATTTATTTTTAGGAACGTCAAACGTGGTCTCCTTATTAAACTTATAAGTGTCAAACATGGTCATAAGTAACTCCCACAACTACAATACGTCCTACTGAATGTGAAGAAAAGATTGGTGTTGCCTGAGCGAACTGCATATCATTCGTAGTGAGGGGTTTTACTATTCTGAATCCGACGAAGTCGTTTTTATTTAAATCAAACTACCAACAGGCAGTTTTACCAAACAGCTTTATTTAACCGCAGTGGTGAAGGAATTAAATAAGGCTACAGTAAACACCCCCACCCCCCCACCCTTTGTTTCCTTAAAGCTTCACCTAAGTGACTAAAATTGTGTGGAGATAGCATGAATATGGTATGAAATACGTGCTTTCTACTCGTGTTGGACAGTCTGCTAGCTGATACAATGAACTTTTTTTTGCAAGTTGCACTCCGCTGAAAAACAATCTCGTTGTTCGCTGTTGATCCACGATTCTTTTACGTCTGTTTCATCGTTGTCTTCAGGAAGATCATAAGCCTCAAAATCAGACATTTATTCCGCTTTCTACTTACATTTGCGAGAGGAGGCCTGATGTCCAAGCCTTCATTAGTCTATCCACATTTCATGACGTCTACATTGACTCGTCTGTAGGTTTCACGTTTTTTTTTTTTTTTCCCAAAGAAAAGGTACTGTATCATCCTAGAGACGACCAAGACGAGCAAAGCCAACCGAGTTTAAGTGGAGAGCATCATGTGCAAATATAGCCCGCTGCTTCTTCATATATGTGATTCCAGGCGTCAACGAACTCGATACCTTCCTGCAAACAAAGTGACCATATACTGTACAGTTATTCGGTGTAAAAGCCTTGCCGTTGAATACGCTGCTTGCAGCAAATCTCGGGAGAACATCTGAAATAAGAATTTTATTAGTTATTTCCTTGTATCTCTGCATCAACTTGAACTTCCATATGAGCGCTTCAGATTGGGTTCACACTACATCATTTGCTCATACGTGAATAATTACCAAACTCTCATTAGTTGTACCCTCTGAAGCAGTCTTCTGCCTGAATTTTACCGTCAAGTCCGGCATCTGGAATACAATTCTACTTTCTTTTACTTGGTACTCTGCTGCAAAACTCCACAAGCAGTCCACGGATGATTGAATCTCCCACCAGTCAAGCCTTATCAGTCTCGTCTTCAGCTCCGGCTAATATCTAATAATAAATTTATTGTAAGTGGTGGCTGATACGATTAATCGCGTCTTTGTCACCCTTGCACCATTCTTAGTGGTTGGAAATTGTCTTGTTCAGGTGGAAGTTGATTAGTATCAGCAGGAGGAGAGGGGACAACGTCAGTTTCACCTTGAGCATCATTGATTCTTGACCGAAGTGTTCTTCTCCATCACACTGTTCCCGACGTTGCTAACAACAAATTCCTTCCAACATATCAATTCTGCGAGCAATGATATTCATTTTATCAGTTTATCCTCAACCTTATGGCAGAGTTTGCATATTCTGCAAACATGAGAACGGTCAATGAACAAAGACTGAGTAAAACAACCAGAGCAGGTTGTGCACGTTCTGTTCTGGGTCATATTGAAACTTGGGGTTTGCTGAGAAAACATTTAAGACAAAAAATTAATAATCAAATAACCTAAGACATAGTTACTGTTAATATCGTACAAGTATCTGACAGGGATTATAGCTTATCAGTACCACAAAGCAAAAATTTTACCAACTGGCTCTTTGCAAGAGGATGGAAAAAAGGCAGAATACAAGAGGGAAGTGGAGGAGTGACTAGGTACAGTAAATATGATTTGGAGCAGATTGGGGACGTGGAAGATGTGTGCAAGATATTCACAGAAGAAATATGTACAGCATGTGAGGTGGTGTGTGGTGTGAAGAGAAGACGAGAGTGCAAGGAACAGCATTGTGGAATGAAGAGATGAAACAGTCTGTGCCGCAAAAGAAGAAAGCATATAGTGAGTGGATGAGAAACAAGGATGTGGAGGAAGTTGAGACACAGAAGACAGAGTTATATGTAAAGAGGAAGAAAGAAGTGAAAAAATTAGTAAGCGAGAGTAACAAGAGAGTGGATGAGGAATCTGGAAGGAATCTGAGTGTTAAGTGGAGGGAATGTAGGGAAATGTTCTGGAAAGAGGTAAAGAGAGTTAGATAGGGTTATAAAGAAGCAATTCTGGGAATGAAAGATAAAAATGATATATTGCTAGTGTAGAAAGAAGAAAAAGTGAGCAGATGGAAAAAAAAAAAACTTTAAGGAATCGTTGAACATAGAGGATGGAAGTAATGCGAGTATAAGTGGCTGGGGAATGGCTGGGAGGAGGAGGGAGGTGAGAAGACAGGAAGAAAATCAGTAGGATAGAAGCTGTGGAAGCAATGAAGAAAGTTAAACTTGGGAAAGCCCCAGGAATGGATGGAGTCTGTGAAATGCTGAAGTATGGGGGAGAGATAGTAGTAGAATGGATGTGGAAAATGTGCAGATTTGCCTGGGAAGAAAGTAGAGTCCCGGAGGATTGGAAGTCAGGTATAATTATTCCCTTGTACAAAGGAAAAGAGGAAAAAGAAGTGTGTGGTAATCATACGGGCATCTGTCTTCTTCGTATGATAGGAAAAGTGTATGGTAGGATACATATTGACAGAATTAGAGAAATAACAGAGGAATTAGTTGGAGAAGAACAGGGAGGCTTTAGGAAGGGAAGAGGTTGTGTAGATCAGATATTCATTCATAGATCTTTAGTGGAAAAGTTTCTAGAGAAGGGAAAGAAGTTGTATGCGGCTTCATGGATTTGGAGAAAGCGTATGACAGGATGGATAGACAAGGTCTGTGGAAAGTATTAAGAATTTATGGAGTAGATGGGAAGTTGTTGAATGCTGTGAAGAGTATGTATGATGGTGCTAAGGCTGCAGTGCGTGTGGATGGTGAACTGAGTGAATTTTTCTCTCTGAAGGTTGGGTTGAAACAGGGATGTGTCAAGTCTCCATGGTTGTTCAATCTGTACATGGATGGGATAATAAAAGAGGTACAAGGTAGGGTAGTGGATGTTGGAGTGGCCCTGGTGAGAGAGGGTAGTGTATGGAAACTCCCTGTACTGTTGTTTGCAGATGATACTGAGTTGTTGAGTGAAGACGAAGGGGAGCTGCAAGGCTTGGTGGATGAGTTTGGGAGAGTGTGTAAGAAACGGAATCTAAAGGTGAATGTAGGGAAGAGTAAAGTGATGATCTTTGAGAGAGGTGAAGTCAGTGAATGTACAGCGAGGTTGGATGGTGAGGAATTGGAAAATGTGAGTACGTTTAAGTACTTGGGTAGTGTGATGAGTAAGGATGGAGGTTTGGAGGATGAAGTGCTTGAAAGGGTACAGCAGGGAAGAAAGGTTGCTGGTTCCTTGAAAGCAGTGATAAGAAGCAGGGAAGTGAGCATGGAAGTGAAAAAGTTACTACATGAAAATATTGTGATATCAACTTTAACATATGGAAGTGAAGCTTGGACGTTGCTGGAAGGACACAAGTCAAGAGTGAGACCAGTGGAAATGAGTTATTTAAGAGGAGCCTGTGGAGTCACATGGAGAAACAGGCTGACAAATGAGGATATAAAGGAGCGTTGTGGTGTGGATGTGAATGTGATAGGAAGCGTTAGGAGGAATGCACTGAGGTGGTTTGGCCATGTGGAAAGGATGGAAGGGGAAAGACTGACGAAGAGAGTGTATGTGATTGAGGTGGAGGGGGGAAGAGGGAGGGGGAGGCCGAGGATGAGATGGAGGGATTGGGTGGAGAGGTATATGAGAGAGGGGGGTGTGAGTTGGGAGCGGGGCAGTGAAATGGCGGGGGACAGGGCGACGTGGAGGCGATTTGTTTGTGGCCATCCTGAAAGGGATTGAGGTGTCTGGCAATAGATAGATAGATAGACTATTCTGATAATAAAAGCGTACTAGTTAACAGGGAAATATTTAACTAAATTAGTGTACAAACAAGAGAACAAAAATTTGTTCAGTTAATAATATGGTGGGCTAAGCAAATAATTATGAATCAGGTAAAAACAAGCTTAGTGAATATAAAAAAAATATCAGACGTATAAAATACTAACATACGTTTTAGTGAAGCTTAATAAAACTAAACTAATATAATAGCTTTGCTATACAGGATATGCAATGGTATCGCTGGAGAATAAGATTTCGCATTAACTAAACAGTGTTTACAAAATTAGTTGGATGTCCACATGTCTTCACATAAATCAACACTGCATAGTTGAGGTGGAGTGGACAGTTGCACAGTTGGTAGTTGTCTCTGAGCAATGGGTAGTGGGCCGTCATATTCCTCCTCAAATTTCTGTAACGTCAGGGTCAGTCAGGATCACGTGATGGTTGTGATCATCAGCATTTTACCCTCCCGGAAGAGAGCCTAAAGCTCATACAGTCCGATCTAAGGGCAAAGCTTTGACCTTCACACACGCACACACCCATCCTTTTGCTCAAGGAGGACAGTAACCACCCACTTCGTCAGTGAAACTTTTCGCATTCCGAGCAAGACGCGAACCCCTGTCTTAGCAGATGCTAAGCGAGATCGTGTGTGCATAAACGTGGTACCCACGGCCAACCAACTGGGCCTATTGCTACCATAAGGGGGACATAAGGCAAACTGAACCAGCACACGAAAATGTCCACCGTCTTTTTGAGCTTCAGCCTCCTGAAATTCGTCTATGCACTACAACGGTAACCCACGGTCATGTATGTGACAGAGATGTGATCAGGAAAAAGAGTAATCAGGCATTATCATCTTCCCTCATCAATGCACATGAGGCAGAGATATGGTCAGATTAGCATGTGATTTAGCACTCACACGGTCCTACACCCATGCATATGTGGTTGAGATGTGGCCAGGCTAGCTGTCGCTTGGCCTGTGAGACATCCCCTCAACCCACGCGTATGTAGAAGAAATGTGGCCAGTCTAGCGATTGCTTTGGCACTGACACATCTCTTCAGCCCATGCATATGTGGTAGAGATATGGCAAGGCTAGCGTTCGCTATGGCACTGACACATCTTCTCAACCCATGCATAAAGGGTAGAGATGTAGACAGGCTAGAGTTCGCTTTGACACTGACATACCTCCCCAACCCACGCATATGTGGTAGAGATGTGGCCAGGCTAGCGTTCGCACTGGCAGTGGCACATCTTCACCCAAGGATATGACGTAAGGATGTGGACAAGCTAGCGTTTACTCTAGCACTGACACATCCCTTCACTCACAGATATGTGGTAGGCTACAAAGGAGAAATTATTGATAAGGATACTAATCTGGGCAGACAAACTTAGCTCTTGGGCTTCAAGCTATGGGGTCACAGTCCACGACGGAGACTGCAGCCTCCGAATTCAGTTATCTCCACAGTCATCGGACACTGAAATTACAGTATATCGCGAAGAACAAGCATAATCGACGAATTTTGGGGACTGAGATGATAAAGGTAGTGTTTGCATTAGAATGCAACTCAGACAGTGATACGTGACCTAGCTACTGTAAAAATTCTTCTTAATTGTACTGCATGATCATTATGGCTCCAACAGTCTATCTATCTATATATCTAGGCTGCTTCCCCCAAGGAAAGGGAGGTAGCTGAGACAGGACGACACACTCCCATTTTGCTCATCCATTCAAACACATTCATTCGCATCTTAGCCCCAAAGGGAAGAAGGAACAGATCCTCACCGCATCACACCGCACAAGGGTCAACTGCACAGTGCAATCAGTGACATCCGCAGCAGGGCCCAAAAGCAGAGCTGGTTTACCCCTGCCACATCATAATAGACCCATCCCCTTACCCGCACCTAACCTGATTAGCTGATCAGACCAAATGCGGGAGAATATCCTCTCAGGGCTGCGTCATCATTTAATCACTCACAATTTCTCTCCATTTCTTTCTGTCACGCACAGCCACTCTTCCTTGCTCAACAGACATCCCTCTCGCATCCAGCACTCTCCTCACACTGTCCGTCCATCCTATTCATGGTCTCCCTCTCAGCCTTACACCTCTCACATCAGATCTAGTTATATTTTTCACCAATCGCTCATTATCCATTCCCTCCATATGCCTAAACCATCGCAACACCCTCTGCTCAACTCTACCAGCCATCTCCCGAACAACTCCAGTTCTCCTTCGCACTTCATCATTTCGCACTCGATCCATACGTGTCACTCCACAAATACTCCTCAGATGCTCATCTCCATTACATTCAAACTTTTCCTCTCTGCTACACCCATATTCCACGTTTCAGCCCCATATAATGCAGTCGGTACCACAACACCCTCATACAGCCTACTCTTTATATCCATTCTAAGCGAACGACATCTAAACACTTTTTTCATTCTTCCCAGCACCTTACCTGCTTCATTCATTCTAAACTTTACTTCTGCATCTATTCTTCCATCCACAGCAACATGTGACCCCAAATATTTAAAACACTCTACCTCCTCAAGCAACTCACCGTTCAAAACTATATTCATCCTCCTATCATCTACCAACCTCGTACACTTCATCACTTTGCTCTTATTCTCATTTACTTTCAATTTCCTCCTTTCACACACCCTTCCAAACTCCTCTACCAACTGTCTAAATCTCTCCTCTGAATCAGCCACCAGTGCAGTATCGTCTGCAAACAGCAGCTGCTTCAGATTCCACTCTCTACCATCAACATTCACCAGACTCAGACCTCCAGCTAACACTGTTGCATTCACCTCCCTTCCAACACCATCCATATAAATATTGAACAACCAAGGCGACATCACACATCCCTGTCGCAGCCCCACTCTCACAGGAAACCAGTCACTCACAGCAATTCCCACTCTTACACACGCTCTACTATTTACATAAAAACTTTTCACCCCTTTTAGTAACCTACCATCAAGTCCATACAATCTCAAAGCAGTCCACAAAGCCTCACTATCAATTCTATCATACGCTTTCTCTAAATCCATGAATGCCCAAAACACATCCTTGCCTTTCGCTAAATACTATTCACACACTTGTCTCACAGCAAACACCTGATCCACGCATCCCCTCCCTCTTATAAAGCCACACTGCTCATCACCAATCACTCCCTCTGTACCCTCTCTCTCATAATTAACACTCTACCATACACCTTACCTACAACACTCAACAGACTTATACCCCTAAAGCTAGTACATTCATACTTATCACCCTTGCCTTTATACAACGGGACCACACAAGCTCTTGCCCAGTCAATTGGCACCATACCTTTCACAAAGCACACATTCAACAATCTTACTAACCAGTCAACAATAGTCACTCCACCACCCTTCAGGCATTCCACAGCACACCCATCCATACCTGCAGCTTTCCCTGTTTTCATCTCCTTTACTGCCTTCTCCACTTCCTCCTTCGTGATCAAAGAATCATTCAACTCTCCCAACACATTTATTCCTTGCACCCTTCCATCCGCCACAATCTCAGTCACCCTTTCCTCCTCTACATTTAACAATCTTTCAAAATACTCTGCCGATCTCTCCCTTACTGCATCCATCTCAATTAACATCCTTCCATCCTCTGCTTTTGCTCGCTCTTCCTTCCCAGACTCTACTTTTCGCACCCTTTCACCTCCTTCTAGAACATTTTCTTATTCTGTTGAAAATTCTCAGTCAATTGTCTACCCCACCTTTCATCTGCTGCCACTTTAGCATCAAGCACAGCACTTCTCGCCCTATTCCTCATTTCCTTATACCTCTTATATGACACCTCATCCTTCCTCTGCAGCCACACTTCATATGCACGTCTCTTCTCAGCCACAGCCATACTTACTTCCTCGCACCACTATTCACTTTCTTTTCTTACACCACTACCCACACGTCTCACACCACACACCTCTTCTGCATACCGCACCACAGCACTCTTAAACAACTGCCATTCCTCCTCCACACTGCCATTTTCCTGATCTTTCACTGCGTTCCACTCATCTTTCAATTTCTCCTGATACTCTATCATTTTCTCTCTTTTATCCAACTCACTCACTTTCAAAACCTCCCTGCCACATCTAACCCTCCAGGCTCTCACCCATCTCTTACCTACTCTTACCTTTCCCTCCACCAGGTAGTGGTCAGACATACCTCTACCCTCCCCTCTCAGAACTCTCACATCCAACAATCTTCCTATTACATTCCTAGACACAACCACATAGTCCATCAATGCTGTATCCACAACCATTCCACCTTCCTGTCTCACCCATGTATACTTATAAATATCTTTCTTCTCGAACAGCGTATTTCCAATCACCATCTCTCGCTCAACACACATCCCTATCATTCGTTCCCCATTTTCATTTCTTCCAAGTCCAACGGTGACTTGCCAAAATTTCGTGTAAGATATTAAAAGGATGCATTATAAGGCTTATTACACAGAAACGTAACACTGATGTAGTTACACATTTCATGTCATATTATTATCTGTAGAAACATGAAATACCTAACCATAAACGGGGGAAAAAATCAATAAACGAACGATGATGAAGAAGTTCATATTCTGTGAAAATGTCACAAGGCACGTAATGCAGTGTTTCTACAGAAGTGATCTGGAACTCAAAGCCTAACAGAAGTATATGTTTCATCTTTATTTGACCAGGAACCTGCTGTTTTAGTTATAATAGCATCATTCCCACGGTAATATATTTATCTATTAATGCGTCAGAAATCGTATGTGGATTATGCATCGAAGAAAGTTTTTTCTGACGAGGTCATCGAGATCGCAGTTATTTTTCAAACCTCGTCAGAACAATGAAACCATAATAACGTCAAAGAGGTGTCCCTCTTACACATCATGAAGACATACCGCCTTTAAAGTTAAGCAGTTTCATGTGAATGACCATTTTTTTTTTTTACCTTAAGATGTTTAGAATGTGGGGGTCAGTACAATAAAAATTATTGGTCATTCGGGGACGTGTACCGACATAGAAACTCCAAGTTGGTTTATGTGACATTAAACTTCTAAACGTAACGTCACAGGTTAGGTTGCACGGTGAAGGTTATAATAATCACTTCATCGGAATGCTTTGAACTGTGTGGGAAATATCTGCAAATCTCTGGCAGATACGACATCGTATTGTTTTTGTGCATCCACTCATCATGCTTTAATGAGAATGATAGGAGCTAGATTATGAGAGAGTTCAACATTAGAATATCTACTGAGGACAAATGATTTGCCGCCTTCACTATGGTGTGATTATTTAATATACAAAGCAACATTATGAGGAGCATTTTCGCCACGGCATAGCTACATTAGTTCATCAGGAAGTGAAACCAAACTCGAGCCGGAATTCACACAGGCATAGTATCTCAAAACCTAACTCGAATCTCCTGAAGTTGTAAAGGATACAGTGTTACCGGTACCAGACTAAACGCGGAGGGCTTGGCTAGCGAGGTATCACTTCTTTTATGAGTGACTGTACATGGTCTTTCTGGAGTAGAAGGATTGAACTTTAATAAATAGGATTAGTGTGTTCGCCTTTTTGACCCGGGCAACGCCGGGTACCCCTGCTAGAGTGTGTGTGTGTGTGTGTGTGTGTACATATATATATATATATATATATATATATATATATATATATATATATATATATATATATATATATATATATATATATATATATGGATAGATAGATATAGAGATAGATATAGAAATAGATAAATAGATAGATATAGATATTCTAGGGATTGTGTAGGCATCATTCTGTGTCTGGTAGAGCTTTTCCCCACCATAGGTGGCAACTTTTACAAGGAGGTATCCTGATACCACCAACAGCCTCCCGCGCCCCGGTTACGTCATTACGTCGGCGAAAGGCTGGTGGTTTGGCAGTGGCGTTGGGCAGCTGGCTGGTTAGTCGCTCCTCAACTCTCCCAAGGTAAGGAGATCGTTCGTTGTGTTCTCTGAGGACAGTATGCTTTTCAGTTTAGGAGGTTGTGTAATACCTTTTCCTTTATCCTAACACCATAGGACAGGGTGACCTTGAGGCGATTAGTCTATTGTCACCAAATTAAGGCGTATGGCTATAGATAGACGTTATTTATGCAATCTGATGTACAGTCATTAACAGGGTAATCTGTCACCAGAGGTCAAGGTAATCGCACACGTCCACCCCCCAACTCCCCTTCCTTACCCCCACCAAACCGCTGATATGTTAGGCGGATGGAACAGAGATTTGAGGCATCGGCTACTCTCAAGTCTTGTCGCATTTAATGTTACTTTCATTAACCCTACTATTAGGTGTATTATTACCTGCATAGATCCACCTACAGTTCCATGAGAAGTACTTTATCGAAGTTTTGGCAGATTTCGATGGAATGACCGTAATGTATTGAGTTTGGTTTCGAAATATTTATCCAACGTCTTCTAAACGATAAACAAAAATCCAGGTCACAACGACAAGCCATTATGATTACAACCCAAATAAGTCCCACTCCTGCCTTGTCATCTGGAGAGCCACATATCCATCCACGCACTCATCCACCTATTCATTCAACCCATCCAACACAACCCAGCGATCTCACCCCAGCCACTCACCCTGCCCAATCACCCGGGCGACTCACGTAGCCCACCGATTCTGGCCATCTACCTTGCCTCCCCAAGAATACCACCCACGAAGCAAATCTAATAATGCCACTCAGCACAGTCGCCACACACCTACCCACCCTGAACCCATGCAGTCACTCAACCCACCAACCCAACCAGCCATCCAAAGCACCCCCGCCACTCAGTCTTATCAGTCACCCAGGCGACCACCGTGCTCACTCGTCCTGACGACCCACTCTGCCCACCCATTCCGACGACCCACCTGGCCCACCGACATCAGCCATCCGCTCTCCCCACCCATTAATTCCAGACACACTGCTCACCCAACAGCGCCATCCATCACATCCACTCATACTACCCTCTTCGCCCATCTCTCTCTGAACACTCACCCTGCCCATCCACCTACCGTGGGAACCCACCCATCCTATCCACCCACTCCTCCTACCGACCCACCCGCCCATCCACATGCCCAACCACCCTTCTTACCCAGCCCCATTCATCCCTCCGTCCCATTCATCCATTAAACCCCACTCATCCATCAAACTCATCCCATCCAAACATAGCTTTCCGACCCCTAACCGACCTACCACCGATCCAGCCCCTCACACACCCAGCCCACTCCACCTATCCACACTACAACCCACCCCAAGCCGACCAACAACCCTCCCCACCCTTACCAAACATCCAGCCTACCCACTTTGGTGATGCACCGAACCACCACACCCACCAATCCAATCTCATTCACCCCACTCACCCATCCAACTGACTCCAACACACACACACACACACACACACACACACACACACACACACAGACGTATGCAAACATCGCAAAAAGTAATATTTCGTTCGCGCTTTCGTATGTGTATGGGAGCATTTCGTAAAGGGATATCACGGGCGTATGATTAAAGGTGGGGAGTTGTGTTCAGCACCTTAGTGCGGGGAAAAGGGAAAACAGCTCGTGTGGTCAGTGCTACAGGTTGTAGTCAAGTGTGTGCTTGATTGCATCCATACTGAACAATATTTTGAAGGAATTAGCCTCAGAGATCCTTTAAATATCTGCTGACATGCCATGTTTTATACAGTGCAGGGATAGTTTCGCACTACGATGAGTCGACGGGCAGGTCATACAGATTTACCAAAATTTATGCTAATATTTGATTACACTTATACAAGGTGTCGAAACTAGTAATACGAAAATCCTATGTCCCAAGGAGTGATCGGTGTGTGACGCGTAAGACTGCTAGGCTCCAGGCAAGAAGTTGTTTGGTCTCCGCACAAAGCCTGACGTTTAAGATAATATCCACTTTTAAACAGAAGCATCCAAAACAGGGCATATATCGCCATAAATGTCAGTGATTGATTGCATATTAAACTGTTGCTTGCCTATGTAAGACAGGAATGGAAACTCGAAAGTATTTAAAGCGAGTGAAGATATTCTTTATGAAGATCTGAGACGGGCATTATTACCGTATGAAGCCAGCATGGTGCGGCGGAGGGGTGGGAAAGAAGGGAGGGAGAGGAGTGGGGATTTGTGGACGGTGTAGCGGGAGGATGAGATGTTCAGTGTATTGTTCTAACAGCAGCTTTCACAGTATTATTCTCGGATTTTCCTTAAACAGCCTTTATTGTAGCTATGTGATGAAAGAATTTACATTAGGATTCTAAGATATTCTGTCCGATTGGCAGTAGTATTAATGAACGATTAGTTCGGTAAAATATGAAATATAATAACTATACTAGTTTCATTATTTCTTACTCTCCATGCTGTTGAATGAATATTCAGTTAGGACAACCTATCTTCCTTGGGGAAAACAAGCATAGAGGATAATCAGTGAGTGAAATCATTGCGAACTACTGTGTGTGTGTGTGTGTGTGTGTGTGTGTGGAGAGAGAGAGAGAGAGAGAGAGAGAGAGAGAGAGAGAGAGAGAGAGAGAGAGAGAGAAACTGTACAAAACGCGCATACACACACAGGCTACAGATGCACACACATATAGATCTGCACACACACAAGGAAACATCTACACTAGGACCCACAGACATACGCAAGCACAGACACGCACACACAGACACACGCACACAGACACAGCCATACGCACACGTCGAGGAAAGTAATACTTCGTTCCCGCTTTCGTTCGTATATATGGAAGTATACTATAGATGAATATCACGAGCATATGATTAAAGGTGGTGGTGAGTTGTGTTTGCTGCTTTAGTGTGGGGGAGAGGGAAATGGGATGAGTTAGTGAGGACAGTGCAACAGGTTAGTGTCAAATGTGTACTTGACTGCAACCATACTGAACAGAATTTAGAGGTAATTAGCCTTATATATTCTTGAATTAATTTCTGATCAGCCATTTCCTAAACCATGCAGGGATGCTTTCGCATTCCTATGAGTCGACAGGCAGGTCATACATCGTAGTTTAATATTAATTAATATATTATTTAACTTACAAAAGATGTCCAAACTTGTATTACTAAAATCCTAAGTCATAAACATTGATCAGTGGTGACACGTAAAACTGCTGGGCCGAAGGCAAGAGGCTGTTAGGTCTATCCACAAAGTCTATTCATAAAGTCGGATTGGGGAAAGTATAAGTGATATAAGGTAAATCAACATATCTGATTGCATACAACACTTATTTCCCTAAGTAATTCAAGAATGCATATTTGATAGTATTTTAAACATGTGAAGACATTCTAAGGGAAGAGCTGAGACAGGCAGATGGAGCCGGCAAAGGAAGGCAGAGAAGTGAGAAAGGAAGGAGAGGGGCGGAGGAGGTTGGGACAGTGAAGGAGCAGGGTGAGAGGTGGTGGTATGGAGTATTGTTCTAATAGTGTTTTATACAGTGTTGCCTCCCTTCTCCTCGGCAAATATCCTTTATCGCGGCAAGGTTATGGATGTATTCCATAAGATTCTAAGATATCCTATCCAGTAGCCAATACCGTAATATTAGTGAACGAATAATACGATAAAATATTAAGTATCATAATTACCATAGTTTCATTACTACTCACTCTTCATACTTCTAAATGACCGTAGAATCAACAGTCAAAGAGTAAGACCAATTTTCCTCGGGGAATGTCAAACATAGTGGACGATTGGTGGCCGAAGTACTTTTGAACTCTCTCTCTCTCTCTCTCTCTCTCTCTTTGTGTGTGTGTGTGTGTGTGTGTGTGTGTGTGTGTGTGTGTGTGTGTGTGTGTGTGTGTGTCTCGACTGCAACGCAACGAATTAAGCGAATAAATGTTGAAACGAAAAACAAATTGGGGTAGTGTCAATCAAACAATGTTTGGTGAGCTATATTCATATCTGATGTCATCATGCCTGTCTACACATTATTCTGCTTATAAAGATATTTCATCACCTCCCTTTCTACGCTGCTTCACTCTAAATATATTAGATGAGATCAGACTCGATCCGAATCCTAACTATTATCTCTCTCTCTCTCTCTCTCTCACACACACACACACACACACACACATACACACCCACCACACACATCCCTGCCTAATGCCGTGTGAAGTGAAAGCAGCAAACATTTGCTGTCTATCTATCTATCTACCTGTCCACCTGTCTATAACCACAACACTCAATCTCAAATCAGGGGTGGGGAACCTCTCTCCTATTAAGGGCCATTAGGATATTTTTAATATTCTTGGGCCATACAAAATTATCAACTTAAAATCAAGTGTAGCCCAGTACATAATATTATATATATATATATATATATATATATATATATATATATATATATATATATATATATATATATATACAGTATATACAGTACAGTATATGAGGCCGCTGTACCAAGCGACGTTTAAAAAAACAAAACAAATCGCGTTTAAAGTTTGCGAATATTGAAACGATTATAACTCCGTTGTTTTTAAAGCTAGAGACTTCATTCAAAGACCAAAATGAAGGGTAAAATATGCCGAATATGCCCATGTTGTTAGTCACTGAAAATAGTATAAGCAAATATACGAAATTATATTTTTTTCGAAATGTCGATAATCGGTGATTTTTAGTGTACAACTTCAACGAAGTATTACTCTGTTATTAATAAAACTAGAGACTCTATTAAAAAACCATAGTAAAGAGAAATGGATGCAGATTATGAATGTATAAACAGATTTCGGATAAACCAATTAGTGCAGTAGAAAAAACCTGTTTTCCAAGTCCGACAGAATTTTCACTCAAGGTTCATGATCACAAAACCATTCAGTAAATAGTTGTTAATGGACATAAAGACATCAAATTATAGCATAATATAGTGCACAGATTAAAGGCAGGGAAAAGTCACTTGGAGTAGCTTTCGTCCGACGAGAATTACGCACAAGGCAAAACTGGGCCTTCACATTACCACCAACAGCAAGTGCTGGAGACGCTGAAAATAGCATGTAGCCACAAGAGTTTATGGGTTAATGAGAAACAATATTGACCTTATTTAACATGTCAGAGTATTGACCAAATTTACTTAATAGTCTGGTACATAAAGTAAAATTATATTCACAACGATTGTTAGATGCTAACAATAGCCAATAATGTATATAGCAAGTGGATTGGCGGTGACTCACTGCGTCGGTGTCACTTGGTACAAACTCGCCGACGCTGGCTGGCTGTCACCCACCCTTACCTCACAAATCGATTTTAGTGTTGTATTTTGGAGGACTTTCAACCTTATGTCTAGTTCGAAATTGTACCAAGCAACATACCTGGGATATAAAAGAAGGGTTAAAATAGTGATATAACATGAAAACTCATGATTGGCTTGAGTGGCGCTTGGTACAAACTCGCACGCAGATCCTCATATATATATATATATATATATATATATATATATATATATATATATATATATATATATATAAAAGGAGCCACAGTGGTAAAGTGTGCGTTTTCGCGCACTGGAGAGCTAGGGTTCGCGCCACGCCAGGGTAATAAACTTTGGAAGCGTTCTCCCGGCCATGTACTTCTTTGGCGGACACCAGGGGTGTTGTGGTTGAACCAGTGTCACATACTGTAAAGTATGTTTGCACCCAGTCGGCTTGCGCAGGCCGATTACACTTGGTTCACAGACTACACAAACATCCAAAGCCACTACAACACTAGCCACTACACTTACTAGCACTTATCCTACATACAATCTCCACCAGACAGCCTAAGCCACTTGGAAGAGATACATTGGCTGTATCGTCCCGACCTCGGTCGGGATAGGCCGGTCCTGCAGTGGATACTTAAACGGCTAATGATGGTGATGATATATATATATATATATATATATATATATATATATATATATATATATATATATATATATATATATATATATATTCGTTCATGAGTTTATGAAATTGCATCTATGAATTGCCTCGTGGGCCTGTTCAAATGGTCTTGCAGGCCTTATACGGCCCGGAGGCCGGACGTTCCCCACCTCTGCTGCAAATGGTGACCACAAACAAATCGCCTCTTTGTCGTTTTTCCTCAGTCATTTTGCTGCCCTCTCTCCAACTAACACATTCCTCTCTCCTATATCTCAACTCAGTCTCTCTAGCTCATCCTTAGTCTCTCCGTTCTCCTCTCCCCGTCAGTGACGTACACTCCTCTAGATAGGTTTTCATTCTCCATCCTCTCTTCATGACCACCCCACGTCAAAGTGTTTATCTTGACGCTTTCAGTGACGCTCACTTCACCATCACACCTCTCTTTCACTTCCTGATTTGTTTTTATGTCTGTCCCTCCACGTAACGTCACATGTTCCTTGCAAATAACTCATTTACCGTGCAGGCATTTAATTAGCTATTTCAAACCTGCCGTAACTGGGAATCCCTATAAATCTGTACTGGATGTACTAATAATAATTATATATGTATGTATGTATGTGTGTCTGTGTGTGTGTGTGTGTGTACCGGCCTTTCTGTCTGTCTGTCCGTCTGTATCTATCTATCTGTCTGTCGGCCTGTCTGTCTATCTACCTGTCTGTGTTTTGTGTGCGTGGTGTGTGTGTGTGTGTGTGTGTGTGTGTGTGTGTGTGTGTGTGTGTGTGTGTGTGTGTGTGTGATGCAAATTTCATAAACGTTTTGATCAGATTTCGACCATTCTTAGTGGAAGGGTTGAAGGTCAGTCAGGGGAGCTGACATAATGATTTTGAAAACAGTAAATCAACGTTTAAGGTCACACAGAATGGCTGACATATACTGTATAGTTTTACATCCTTTAGATCGGAGATGGTGGAAGAGCTCAGAGTAATGAAAGAATGAAGGGCCATGATTTTGTTAACAATCAAAGATCAAGATCATATTGAAATTTCAAATTGTTCAGACCTCTGGCAAGGTCAGTTTACAGATTTGTGTTAGGATTTAGTCCACCATCGTGGCAAGGATTGGGGTAATACAAGGACGATGGGATTAAAACTAAAGAAAAATCCGTCAAAAGTCAGGAATCATTGCAGTGTCACCCAATACTTTTTTGTCATTGTTGTTTTTTCTGAATTGAGCCAAAGTCACTGGAAAGAATGAGAGTCGGTTAGGAATGAGGTAGGCCGATCTGTGAACAATCAGTTGAAAGTCAAGGTCACCGGGCATATGGCTTCAGCAAATGAAGATACACGCACCAGTTGACGTGCATTGCTGTCACAAATTTGGGTGCGGAGCAACACCAGTTGACGTGTATAGCTGCAAGTGTCTTCCTGCCACCCTTTGAACTTTAACTTATCCTTACTCATCGACGGGACCACCTGGAGACGTGGGAATACTTTCATTTCAAAGAGGAAGAGTTGTTGAGTCTTATGTATCTTTAATTTTTTCTCTGGCTGATATAATTTGGCAGACATTAGTGTTTGAAGTAAGGGTATTTTTTCCAAAATCATGAAGTCCCTTGGAGGTAGGAGCATGTGATATCGGCAAAACCCTGGCGTGTAGGGGTTAATGGAGGCCACATTACTATTATATCAAGTCAGTTGCAGTGAATGAATGGATTTTTTTTTTTTCTGCACGAAATACAGAGTGACCCAGAAAAACCTCCCACATTTCAAAAGTAAATGAAAGAAAAATGGTGAAAGATAATCAAAATATTATTTGCACACATGAAACTTCATTCAATACAGTTTTCTTCATCATGTTTTAAAGTTGACATCCTCCAAATGGTGGCCATCATTGTCTATACACGCTTGGAGGCGAGTTCTGAAGGCTGCCATGGCTCGACAGGTCATGTCGGGTGGAACAGCGGCTATCTCCTGCTGAATAGCAACCTTAAGGGCTTCAAGAGTTTGAGGTCGATGAGTATACACTCGTGAGTTAAGGTAGCCCCACAGAAAAAAATCACAAGGGGCGAGGTCAGGGGAACGGACTGGCCACCCAACATCGTCTCACAACGAGGTACAATGCATATACCGTTATGATGAGCAACATTTGTGTTCAGTTGTTGTTCCTCTGGTAAAAATGACAGCGTCCAGTTTCTTGGAGACCACGATGACATCTGTTTTGATGTTGATGGTGACTAATGAGTCATCTTTCTTAGAAGGAAAACGATGGATTTGATAGACTGTGAAATTTGTCGTAGTTAACTGTTGTTCATCGCTGCCAACAGTCTCAATGAGCATAGCCATAGGTACGTGTAAGGAGATAGGGAGGTCGATAGTAGGTCGCTGAAGCACTGCCAGAATAAAGTCATGAGACGTAGTATGGCTTGATTTTGTCGCTGCTTATTAAAATGGTGTGTCGTCAGCTAGAGTGAATAGGTACTGTAGTTCTCTCTCTCTCTCTCTCTCTCTCTCTCTCTCTCTCTCCTTCCCCTTTTGTGTTCCAGTGAGGTGAATTAGAGAGCAACTCTTGGGTTATGGAGTTTATTGTACAGTTATATCGAATTGTGATTTACAGCATGACGTAGCATGACGGCAAAGCCTCCTAGCTGACCCTCATGTTATACTTAACATATGGGGAAGCATCAGCAAGAGGACACTGTAAAAAACGGCATAAGAAGAGAGGTGATAAAGACGTGAGGAAATTCAGTTTCCCAAACAGAGCAATTGATCAGTGGAATGCAATACCGAATGAAACAGTGTGTGCCAAAACAATTCACAAATTTAAGGATTTGTATGATAAATATGATTTAAGACACGGGACAGTACGAGCTTGACTCATACCTGTAAAGATACAATTAGGTAAGAACAATTAGGTAAGGTAAGAAAACACACACACAGGTGGCTAAAACATAGTACCCCCCTCTCGGTTTACAAACGTAGAATTGGTCTAAAACTGGGACCTATTAATCTTGAATGCTGAGTTGTGATAGGAAATCAATTCGACAGTATGATTCTACTGTAGTTATTAGGAAGTGGCATGGAGTGGATATTAAGTTATAACAGAGAGCCAAATTCAAGATCCATTCATTTCTACATGCGTGGACACACTGCCTTTGAAAGACTGGAGATCGTTGGCAAGAGGAAAGACAGACAGAGGGAGACAGTTCCAGAGTTGACCTGTTGCATACACGAAGGGCTGGGAGTAGTGGTTAACTCTTGCAATAGAGAGTTGGACAAAAAAGGGATGAGAGTTTGTTGCTAGACGGGTGCTTTGTGTCCGCCGCAGTAGTGGAGGGATGCAGCAGACAGTTCAGAGGGGCGGTGAACACTGAAGTAGTGGTAGAAATGAGTTAAAGATGGAAAAGTGTGGCGAAGAGACAGAGGCTGAAGGGAGCCAGTAAGAGGAGAGTTAATGAGACGAAAAACCTTTAACTCTACCTTCTTCAGAATATCCGTGTGTGGGGAGCCTCCCCACACATGAGAGTTGTACTCTACACAGGTTCGACCAAAACCCGTGTATGAAGTCAACAATTGTGCAGGGGTAAAGAAGACTCGGAGTCGGCTTAGCGCACCCAATCTCTCGGAAACTAATTTACAAGGTGATATGTTCTTTCCAAAATAAATCCAGAGTGAACGAAACCCCAAGTATGTTTAAAGATGATACAGAATTGAGCTTGTTAGAAGGTACTCCTCTGGAAGATTTTGTCGGGTTGATATATGTTGGAAAATTTTGTCTGGTTGATAGATGTAAGAACTGAGTTTCTGATGCACTAAAAACAACAAGGTTATTTTTACCCCAGTCAGAGATATGAACCAAGTCAGACGTTTGGTCTGAAACAAGTCAGACTAAGTTGTAGTGATGGCAGAGCTCCCAAAACCATCGAAACAAAGTAGAGGCAGTTAAATCTAACCTAATCCCATTCCAACATATTATTTTAATAACAGTACGTTTCATTATGGTGTTGCAGAATTATTCCCGAAAAGTATCATGATATTGGTATAAGTACAGTATTAACCAACCATGCAGTACACAAAAATATGCCAATATTTTGTGTATTGCATGGTTGGTTAATAATAATAATTATATATATATACTGTATATATATATATATATATATATATATATATATATATATATATATATATATATATATAAAGAAGGGATTACATGTAGTTTTACTGGATAAGCCTCTTTCCGGTGGCATTGGCACACTGCTATGTCTATATCTTTATACATTGTATTAAGTTTTTATGCTCGTTTTTCTTAAGTTTTACAGTCTTTATGTAAGAGAGACTCTTGTAAGTTATTCAACTTTGAGAATCATAGTAATGAAAGGATTAATGATGGCTCTATCAAACCCACTCCCTTTCGAAAAGACTCCAGAGATTTCAATTTTCTGGAGAAGATAACGAGAAGGAGCACTGAGGGAGCACAAGATCCACGCCTTGCAATAAATCTGTAACCGAGCTTTTGATTTAACTTTGTGATCTTGACCTATGACCGATGTTTTCAAATTTGAAATATTTAATTGTTGCACGAGCATGAAACCCGCCACCAAGTTTGTTTGGAAATGGGTAAAAAAAAAAATCTTTTAGCTGAACTTGACCTGTGACCTTGTCGTTTGTCCCATTATCATAACTGAACAATTTAATCTGTGTTTGACCTGAAACCCTTCCACGAAGTTTAATCCAAACCAAATAAATCCTAGATAAAAGGCTGAAAATCTGAGTGTCGTGAGACCGTCAAACACTTTACCCATTCCCTTCTGCCGTGTTTTGTCTAAATCAGATCAAAACTGAAAACGTTGGCCTAATCACGACCTATTACATTTGACCTTTTCCGGGCAACATCTACCGTGCTTCTGATCCAATAGAGAATGAAACTCCTCCGTGGAAAAGGAAGTGATTGGTTTTGCCATTTTACAGCTAGTCAAAGAAAGAAGGAAAATATGGAGAAATGGGGATTTATGTTGATTATATTTTAGCTGTCAGCGTTATTTTTTAGCTACTTTAGGTGGTATTTTTGGTATAATAGACATGAAAATTAAGACTAGATGCTTAGGAATAAGTTTATATATGTTCGAGTTACAAAGGATTATATATATTTTATGACCTGTGCGCGTTTACCAACACTTTGATTCGTATTCTGCCGTTGAGTTGCTTGACATCGAATTCCGAATTATGAAATGGTACTTTTCATGGTGAACAAACTTGAATTAGAATGGGATTACAGAGAAATAACATACCAAAATATTTCCCAATAGGACTGTAATTGGAGCCCAATACAGGTCATTAAAACAGTGCATAATTTTTTGAACCATCATAAGAATAGCAGTAAAATTGGCTGGCACGTTTCGATCGAAGCTGAAAGTAATTTTTGTCTTAAGAACAGACGGCAATATTAAGACTCGATTGAACCATATTGACTTTCAGAGATTTAAAAAAATACCTGAACATAGTTATGTTTTCCTACAAGGGTAGTTGAGTAAGGTAAAGGGGTACACACGATAAAAATAGTATCGGTGTGCATTTGGCCCGAAAGTTTGACGCTACGGACGATGGACTCTAGAATTGTTTGATGATTTCCCCCCTTGTTATCAATCATGCTTACATAAGTATGTTATAGATAGGTTTCTTATGACAATTTATGTTTGATATTGTTAATGGATGCATATTCAGATGATAATAATCATCCGTGTACTACACAAGGCTATATTCATCAAGTCTGATATCGCACCTCTCCTGCGCCATAATTTTTTTTTTTTTTTTTTTTTTACCGTGTGTACCTCAGACCTGATTCATTACATCTAGTACAGATTTATAATAACTGTCTTGGTCGGGGTATTTCTACCATTAGTGTAGGTTTAGCTATTTGTATCTTTAGTCATTAGCATAGGTTAGCGATTTGTCTGTTAGGTTATTAGTTTTAGGGTTTCTAGATTAGTTTTTTTTTTCTAATAAATAGTTATTCAAAAAAGAAAAAAATAATAAAATTTAAAATAGATAAAATTAAAAAAAACAACAAAATATATTCACGTGTGTATGTATGTTTTTTTTTTTTTATGCGAGGAAGAAGGAACCAAAGGCCATGAGCCCGCAGTAACAGTTCCCTCCAAGAGAAAAACAAAACACAATAGAGAGCCAAATTCAAGATCCGATCATTTGGAGATGCCTGGACACACTGCGCTTGAAAGACTGGAGATCATAGGCAGCAGGAAATACAGATAGAGGGAGACAGTTCCACAGCTGACCTGTTGCATAAATGAAAGACTGGGAGTAACGGTTAACTCTTGCATTAGAGAGTTGGACAGAAAAGGGATGAGAGTTTGCTGCCAGACGGGTGCTACGCGCCCGTCGTAGAGGTGGAGGAATGCAAGCAGACAGTTCAGAGGAGCAGTGTCCATTAAAGTAGCGATAGAAAAGAGATAAAGATGCAACAGTGCGGCGAAGAGACAGAGGTTGAAGGGAGTCAGTAAGAGGAGGAGAGTTAATGAGACGAAAAGCCTTTGACTCCACCCTATTGAGAAGAGCTGTATGTGGGGAGCCTCCCCACACATGAGAGTTGTACTCCACACAGAGGCGGATAAAACCCCTGTATAGAGTCAACAATTGTGCAGGGGTAAAGAAAGAGCGGAGACGGCTTAGCACACCCAATCTCTTGGAAGCAGATTTTACAAGAGATGTAATATGATCTTTCCAAGATAAGTCCCGAGTAAATGAAACCCCAAGCATGTTCAAGGATGATGCAGGATTAAGCTGAATATTATTAAACATTAATGGGTATACCTGTGGAAGATTTTGTCAGGTTGATAGGTGTAAGAACTGAGTCTTAGATGCATTAAAGACAACCATATTATTTTTACCCCAGTCAGAGATACGAGCCAAGTCAGACATTAGGTGTGCCATAGCCTCATCCCTTGTTTCTTGAAGTAACTGTTGAGATGGGCGTTGCGGGAACCGAATGGAAAGGTGAAGGGTGGAGTCATCAGCGTATGAGTGGATAGGGTTAGATGTACAGCTTAGAAGATCATTGATGAATAAAAGGAAGAGAGTTGATGATAGGACAGAGCCCTGAGGAACACCACTGTTGATAGATCTATGAGAAGAACGGTGGCCGTCTACAACAGCGGCTATAGAACGACCAGAAAGGAAGCTAGTGATGAAGGCACAGATAGAAGGATAGAAACCGTAGGAGGGCAGTTTGGAAATTAAAGATTTATGCCAGACTCGATCGAAAGCCTTTGAGATGTCAATTGCAATGGCAAAGCTTTCGCCAAAGTTCCGAAAGGAGGATGACCAGGAGTCTGAAAGGTAGGTGAGAAGATCGCCAGTGGAGCGTCCCTGACGGAACCCATACTGACGATCGGAAAGAAGGTTGTGATAGGAAAGATGCCTTAAAATTTTTCTATTAAGAATTGACTCGAAAACTTTTGAAATACAGGACGTTAAAGCAATTGGACGATAGTTGGAGGGTTGGGAGTGGTCACCCTTCTTTGGGACTGGCTGAATGAGAGCAAACTTCCAGCAAGAAGGAAAGGTACAAGTTGACAGACAAAGGCGAAAGAGTTTGCCTAGGCAGGGTGTAAGCACAGAAGCACAGTTCTTGAGAACAACAGGAGGGACCCCATCAGGCCCATATGCCTTGTTAGTACTGAGGCCAGAGATGGCAGAAAATACATCAACTGAAGAAATTTTAATGTCAGCCATGAGGAAGTCAGAGGGGGGAAGTGATGGAGGAACAACACCGGAATCGTCTAAGGTGGAATTGGAGGAGAAAGTTCAGGCGAAGAGATCTGCTTTATCAGTAGAAGAAATAGCTACAGAACCATCAGAGTAGAAAAGAGGAGGGAAGGATGATGAGGTAAAGTTGTTAGAAAGATTTTTGGCAAGGTGCCAGAAGGAGCGGGAAGAATTCGAGTTGGAGAGTTGAGAGCATTTAGTATGGATGAAATTATTTTTAGTAGAGCGAAGAACAGACTTAGCACGATTCCGGGCAGAAACGTAAAGATGATGTGATTCAGGGGTGGGTTGGCTCCGGTACCTTTTGTAGGCCTTCTCCTTGTTGCGGACAGCATTAGAACAAGCGTGATTAAACCAAGGCTTTCTTGCATTAGTCAAAGGATATGAGAAAGGAATGTATGCTTCCATGCCCGAGAGAATAACCTCCATTATGCGCAAGGCACACTCAGATGGCTCACGGCCATGGAAGCAATAATCATTCCAGGGAAAATCAAAGAAGTACTGCCTGAGGGCCTCCCAGTCTGCGGCTCCAAAATGCCACAGACGACGTTTCCCTGGAGGGTCCACAGGCCGTACCGGAGTGATAGGACAGGTTAAGGTAATAAGGTTGTGATCGGAGGAGCCCAACGGAGAGAAAAGATTAACAGAGTAAGCAGAAGGATTAGTTGTGAGGAAGAGGTCAAGTATGTTGGAGCTCTCTTCAAGGCAGTCAGGGATACGGGTACGGTGCTGTACAAGCTGCTCTAGGTCATTAAGGATAGAAAAGATGTAGGCTTGTTCACCAGGTGGATCCGTGAAAGAAGAGGAGAGCCAAAGGTGGTGGTGAACATTGAAATCTCCAAGAATGGAGATTTCAGAGAAAGGAGAAATGGACAGAATGTGTTCCATCGTAGAAGTAAGATAGTCGAAGAATTTTTGATAGTTAGTAGAATTAGGGGATAAGTAAACAACACAGATATATTTAGTCAGAGAATGACAGGAAAGCCGAAGCCAGAGTGTGGAGAATTCAGAAGAATCAAGTTCAGGAACACGAGAGCAAGATAGGTCGTTGCGTATATATACACAACAGCCACCTTTGGCTTTGAAATGAGTATAGAGAAAGTAGGAGGATACAGAAAAGGGTTTGCTGTCGGTTGCCTCAGACAGCTGAGTCTCCGTTAGAAAAAGAAGGTGAGGTTTAGAGGAGGAGAGGTGGTGTTCGACAGAGCGAAAGTTAGATGAAAGGCCGCGAATGTTGCAGAAATGAAGAAGAGAGTCAGTGGTCCCAGGCACCTCGAGTCGTCACCGGGAGAGGGGCAGATGGCGGGGGCATTTATGGTCCCCCCCCCCTGGGGACTCCGAGGCTTGATTAATCGACGCCATTTTGGTAATTTTGAATAGGAAGTGTAGTGTGTACTGTGCATGTAGTTTGGTGAAGATAGAGAAATTTGTACTGGAGAGCATGCTGGCCTACTCTCTGTGTAACTGAGACACTGAAAAAGTTCAGCAAAGGGGGATGATCAGGAACTAGTCCTGAGGGCTGATGAAACGGGAGCTCCAGCACTCCCTGTCATCAGCTTTCCATCCACCTCGGGAGTACTGCCCTGCTCGACTGGTGCTACAGTGTGTATGACTGTGGGTATATATGCATGGATGTTTGTGTATATACAGTCATAAGAAAATCTATCGTTACCCTTCAGAGCTATGCACTATGACACTACGACGAAGTGTTGTGGAATCACGGGACAGGAAAGTCTGTACCTCAAACGCGTCAATGTCGGTTATGTGAGACAGGTATTAGAATTTGTGCTAGAGGTAATAAAAACTAATTAGATCGTTTGGACTCTGCGCATAGAAAATATACGCTTTATTATCCAGCGCCGAATTCATTAAATAAAAATATAACCGAATGGTCTGAAGTCGGCAACACACATGCAGACGGGCAATGAGTATGTGCACCCATGCCAGACGTATGATAGTACTTCAACCGATACAAGTTAGTAAATTTCAGTGTAATAATGATATGTATTGCTATCTACATATAATAAACGTTGAGTAGAAGGAACATAATAAATGTTTAGTCTCACTGCTGTAATATTTTGTATCCCCACCCCCTGCATCCAAAACAGCCTCTTGACGTCTGATGCATCCATCTGAAGCATTTAACCACCCATTTCAAGCAAACAAATGAACTCGTGTACCCCTGCTAGACTACCATAAAAATAAAAAAAAATAGTCGATGCCTATGATTAAATACCCGCCAAAATAATTTATTTGTTGTATTCTATAGATAATAAGTGTTGAATAGTAGGAAAATAATAAACCTACCGAGTTTCATTATTAATCCCCGGCGGGGCACTTAGGGTAACGCAAACACGTCCTGTATATTTCCCCGCCATATGGCTCATTCTTGCTTATTATTCCAACTCTTGTAATGGGATTGTGATATGGCAACACTAGATAGGGAAGGGGCGAACAGCAAGGACCCTCCCACATAATCCAGCTAACGTTCGTTTAGCATCGAACATTCCTGGGGTAACGATACTTTTTCTTATGACTTTACATTCTCTCTCTCTCTCTCCTCAATGACCATGGTCTTCGGCCCCAATGGTAGATAGGCCAATAATAATAATAATAATAATAATAATTCTGGGTCGGTGGGGGTTCTCACCATCCACTCACTCGATGTAGTGCTGCTCTCGGGTATATGCGTTTTCCTCTTCTCCATCCTTCTTCCCTTCCATCCCAATATGTCTACTTTCCTTCATTCTTTCCTTGTCCTTCTGTCTACGGGTGACTTTACACTCCCTCTTCCATCTTTCCTTCCTTCATTCTTTCCTCTTCCTTCTACCTGTAGATGACTCTACACTGAGTGACAAGCCAAATGGTTTCCTGTACACCAGGGAACCATTTACTACGCTGGGTGGTAACCAAATAACCAAATTTTGGCGCCTGGTGGTTTAGTGGGTAATTATTGCGCTCCAACCGGATTGAGCCGGTGAAGGTTTATATCCAAGGGATGGTTGGGGTTTATTGCTCACTTAATGCCACTCAGGGATGAGTGAGGCTGGTCACTCTCATCTTAAATGTCAGGACCAACTGCCTAGCCCCGGGCTTCTACGCTCCTCATGGGGCTACGTAGGATTGGATGATGGATGGATGGATGGATGGATGAATAATAATAATAATAATAATAATAATAATAAATAATAATAATAATACTTACTCCTACAATGTACGGAATTCCTAGTTACGGCAGGTTTGAAATAGTAGCTAAATACCTGCACGGCAAATTTGATATTTGAGAGGAACACCTGACGTTACGTGGAGAGAGAAAGAAAAACAAATGAGGAAGTGAAGGAGCGTTGTGATGGTGAGGTGGGTGTCACTGAAAGTGGTAGGATAAACATTTTGAGGTGGGGTGGTCATGAAGAGAGGATGGAGAATGAAAAACTTTCTAGAAGACGTTACGTGGAGAGAGAAAGAAAAACAAATGAGGAAGTGAAGGAGCGTTGTGATGGTGAGGTGGGTGTCACTGAAAGTGGCAGGATAAACATTTTGAGGTGGGGTGGTCATGAAGAGAGGATGGAGAATGAAAAACTTTCTAGAAGACGTTACGTGGAGAGAGAAAGAAAAACAAATGAGGAAGTGAAGGAGCGTTGTGATGGTGAGGTGGGTGTCACTGAAAGTGGTAGGATAAACATTTTTAGGTGGGGTGGTCATGAAGAGAGGATGGAGAATGAAAAACTTTCTAGAAGAATGTATGTCACTGACGGTGAGAGGGGGAGGAGACAAAGAATGAGATGGAGGGAATGAGTGGAGATATGAGAGAGGAAGGTGTGGGTTGGAGAGAGGGCAGCCAAATGGCTGAGGAAAAGCGACAATGAGGTGATTTATTTGTGGCCATCATTTACGGGATTGATTGTTCTGGTTACAGATACGCGGACATATAGATAAAGAGAAAGACGGCAGGTGATTGCTGCCTTCACCTCACATGGCAGTGGGAAGGGATGTGGTGAGAGAGAGAGAGAGAGAGAGAGAGAGAGAGAGAGAGAGAGAGAGAGAGAGAGATTAGGTAGGATTCGGATCGAGTTTTAGATCTCATCTAAGAGACTTATTGTGAAGCAGCGTAAACGGGGAAGTGATGAAATTTCATTTTAAGCAGAATAATGGACAGACAGGACTGGTGACATCAATTCTGAATATAGCCCATCATTGTTAAATTACACTACCCCAATTTGTTTTTCTTTTCAACATTTCTTCGTATAATTCTTTGCGTTGCAGTCAACACACACACACACACACACACACACACACACACACACACACTGAAACAAAATTAACACCAAGGATATCAAATGACATCCTAAACTTTGAGGAATACAATATATGGAGAAGAGATAGGAACTTTAAAAAAGGAGGAGAAATTATATTAACAAAGAAAAATCTAAAAGTCAAAGAAATAGAACTAGATATATCCTCACAAGTAGAACTGATTGCAGTAGAGATCAATGCATCTGAAGGGAAAGTAATTGTAGCCACTATGTACATGTCACCCAGATCAAACATGGGAAAGAGACGAATATGAGGATCTGGTAGAGAGTACAATTCAGAGTTTAAGAGCATTACTACATAGAATGGAAGAGAAATCGGAAAGAATTATACTAACTGGAGATTTTAATGCAAATATCAATTGGAATACTCTAGATATAATAAGCCAAGAAAGCTGTTGGGACCAAAAGCTCCTGGATCTCGTGAAGGAGTTTTCCCTAACGGAACATTTAAGGGAAAGCACCAGAAAAAGAGGACTCGATGTACCGTAAATGCTAGATCTTATATTTACTAGGCAAGAAAACGATATTGACTATTAAATATAGCACCCTCCATTTGGCAATAGCGACCATGCAGTACTAAATTGCAACTTCAGGATTGCATATGGCATACTGTAGTTAACAGCAATGAAAGTTACAAAAGGAGCCTAAACTATAAAAAGGGAAACTATCATGAACTAAAAGATTACTTCTTAGAAATTGATTGGGAAAAGGAGCTTAGAGGACAAGATTTAAATGCTATATATAAAAAAGTCTGTGAACTTTACGAAATAGGAGTCCAGAAGTACATTCGACGGCACAAAGAAGCAGAAAAAATAAATGGTTCAATACAGAACGTAAAAAATCAAAAGAAAAAAGAGATTTGTTGTGGAATAGATACAGAAGACACAATAGTGAAAGAGCATATAACAACTATAAACAGGTAAGAAACGATTATACAAGAATAAGGAGGGAAGCCCAAAAACAGTTTGAGGAGGATATAAATAAAAGTAGTGATCAACCGAAGCTATTTTACAGATACATCAGAAGCAAAACCAAAGTAAAAGATAAAATACAATCCATTACGGATGAAGGAATCACCTTTACACAAGAGAAGGATATTTGTGAAGCACTAAATAAGAAATTCCAATCAGTTTTTACAGAAGAAGAAAAAAATTAGAGGGATTATGTGGAACATGCATGCCCACACATACTACCAGATATACAAATATCAAAAAAAGTAATACAGGAGGAGTTAAGTAAATTAGACAGAGGAAAAGCAAATAGTCCTGATGAAATTTCATGTTGGGTGCTACATGAATCTGCAAAGGAGCTAAGCAAACCATTATCTTTAATTTTTAAGAAATCCTTGAGACAAGGTAAACTACCTAATATTTGGAAGAAAGCAAACATTGTTCCCTTATTCAAGAGAGGGAATAGACAAAATCCACTCAACTACCGACCAGTATCACTAACCAGTGTTGTAAGCAAGATATTAGAAAAGCTTATAAGAAAAGCTTGGGTAAATCATCGAGAAGAACACAGTATGATAACAGAAAGACAGTTTGGTTTCAGAAAAGGAAAATCATGTGTTACTAATCTGTTGAGCTACTATAACATAGTAACAGACACATTACAGAAAAGAGAAGGATGGGTGGACAGTATCTATTTAGATTTCAAGAAAGCATTTGACAGAGTACCGCACCAAAGACTTTTATGGAAACTGTACCATCAGGAGGAATCCGAGGCAAACTGTATTGCTGGATGCAAGATTTTCTCAGAAAAAAAGGGAAATGAGAACAGTACTAAGGGAAATTACTCATCTTGGAGAGAAGTGACTAGCGGAGTTCCACAGGTCTCAGTGCTGGCACCAATCATGTTTTTAGTGTATATGATATAGACAGTAACGCTGGAAATTAAAGCAGTCTAACTATGTTTGCCGATGATGCAAAAATACAAAGGAGAATTACTAACACAGACTCTTGTAAAAAGCTGCAAGAAGAATTAAATAAACTTCATGAATGGAGTGATACATGGCAAATGGAATTCAATGTGGACAAGTGTCATGTAATCAAGTTTGGTAAAAGTGGAAAAAGACCTGATTGGGATTATAAGTTAGGAAGTAAAACCCTATACACATCAGAAAGAGAGAAAGACCTAGGTGTGATTATCAATAACAGACTATCTCCGGCTGACCACATCAGTGAGAAGGTACGGAACATGTATACACTGCTTGCAGATATGAGAATAGCGTTCACATACATAAATGAAGATATGCTAAGAAAGATAATAACATCGTTCATCAGACCAACCCTGGAGTATGCATCAGTAGTCTGGAGTCCTCATCTCAAAAAACACATAGATAAGATTGAAAAAGTACAAAGGGCCCCTACAAGATGGGTACCAAGCTTAAGGGATCTAAGCTACGAAGAAAGACAAAAAAAGAAAAAAAAAATCTACCAACACAAGAGGAGAGAAGGAAAGGAGGTGACGTGATTATGCTATATAAGTGCATATCAGAGAAGGAGAAAATAGACATAAATGATTACAAAACCTAAGGGGATGCATCAGCAAGAGGACACTGCAAAAAATGCATAAAAAGAGAGGTGATAAAGACGTAAAGGAATTTAGATTCCCAAATAGAGCAATTGATCAGTGGAATGCACTACCGAATGAAATAGTGTGTGCCAAAACAATTCACAAATTTAAGGATATGGACGATAAAAATGGTTTAAGACACGGGACATTACGAGCTTGACTCATACATGTACATGTACAATTAGGTAAGAACAATTTGATAACACACACACACACACACACACACACACACACATTCCCGAAGCAATGAATTAGAGCGCTAGGGCTCCACCCAGTAATCCCCCCTCACCTCATTCTCGCTTCTCCTGCTTCCTGATTCCACCCCTCTCTCTTCATAAAACGATTAAGGCGTCATCTGTGGCAGAGAATCGCACTGAAGTTGAATCTTAGAACTTAACACCTAGACTGCACAATTTTATATATTCCTATGTTTGAGTATATGCTGCAGGTGTGCTTTTAATATGAAAAAAAAAATGGAAATGTGTCATCCTTTCTTATTCCACTACTATTGTTTTATGTTTTCAGTTCACTCTTTGATATATGTATGCCAGAATATGAATGTATATCTATAATAATTCTGTAGGCACTGGGCGGTAATCAGTGTATAATTGTATGTTATACTGTATATGTATGCAACCAGGATATGCATGTATATGTGCAAGTGCAGTATCAGTACGATTAAGTTTATCGGTGCAAGGGCACCGATTCGTGTATATTGGCAAGTACCGTAAATCTATCTATCTATCTATTTATCTATCTATATATCTGTATCTATCAATATATATATATATATATCTATATATATATATATATATATATATATATATATATATATATATATTGTGTGTGTGTGTGTGTGTGTGTGTGTGTGTGTGTGTGTTCTTATTCTTGAGTATGTGGATATCAGCGTATCTATGAAGAACGCGTAACCAAGTAATTTATTTGCATATACGTATATGCATGTAGCTTTTATGTACACGTCAGTGTAATGTATGTTTTTGTACGTACGGACTTGTGTGTCTGATATGTTGCTGTATGTAAGATGATAATTATGTCGATAAACGTACAATGCCTAAAAAAAGCATCCACACCTGTATAACAATAATACACAAGTACTAAATAGCATTGATGCGTAACAACTGCAGAATATGCCTATGATAAATATGTCTCATGGCAACTGGCATCTTCAGGGCTACCAACATGTGTCACAAGGTCTCAGTCGTGTTTCAAATCACATCGGTGATTTTTCAGTTTGTTTGCCACAAAGTTATTCGGATACTTTTTTACTAGCCGCGATAGCAAGCTGGTATTTTTTTTAGCCTGTCTGTTTGTCTGTGTGTCTGTTAGCACGATAACTTTGCAACCGCTCAAGATATCAGAAAATTTTACAGGTGTGTAGTAGGGAAAAAAAAAATCGATCGCGAGTTCGAAATTGGTGAAAGTAGACCAGGGTCGGTGTGTCCGTTACCACGATAACTTCGCAACTGCTGAAGATATCACAAAATTTTACAGGTGTGTATTAGGGATGAAAATCTCTTAAAAGTATTGTTTTCAGTTTGTCTGTGTCTGTGAGTCTGTGTCTGTTAGCACAGTAACTTCGCAACCGCTCAATATATCCTTCCAAAATTTTACAGGTGTGTAGTAAGGAAAAAAATCGATCATGAGTTCGAAATTGGTGAAAGTAGGTCAAGGTCTGTGGGTCTGTTACCACGATAACTTCGCAACTGTTCAAGATAACATCACAAAATTTTACAGATGTATAGTAGGGATAAAAATCTCCTACGAGTGTTCAGTTTGTCTGTCTGTGTGCGTCTATTAGGACGATAACCTCGCAACCGCTCAAAATATCATCACAAAATTTCATAGGTTTGTAGTAGGGATGAAAATCTCCTAAAAGTTCGAAATTGATGAAAGTAGGTCAAGGTCTGTGTGTCTGTTATCACGATAACTTCGCAACCGCTCAAAATATCATCACAAATTTTACCGGTGTGTAGTAGGGATGAAAATATCCTAAGACATCGAACTTGGTGAAAGTAGGTCAAGGTCAAGGTCATAATCCGAGCTGCGCTAGATATGTACTGGCTCGCGGCTGGTGTGATTCCTTCCTTGGGGGGGCCTCTAGTTTAAGCACTGTACATATTTTTTGTAAAATTGTGCTGTTGGGAAGTTCTTTAACTTCCCTATGTATATTTGATTGCGAACGAGCGAGCGAAGCGCTAGAGCAATGTTTTCTCTAAGTTAAGTTTGGAAATGAGCGGCCCAGCCCCGCCCGACGATCACGCTAAGTAGAAGCTAATAACATTACGCCTATGTGAAGTTGAAATTCTTTCTGCATGTGATACATTCATTCAGTAAATTTTGTTATCAACTATAAACTCACCCCTAAAGGTGTAGGAACCCCTTGGAATCTTGAGTTCTCCAAGGGAGTATTCGGCTCTAATTGGTGAACGCCTCAGTTACGAAATCAAAAAAGATTATCTGTCGTATATAACACTTAGTTTTGGGGCAACAAGTCAAGCGTCTGAATATCGGAAATTCTGCCTATATTTTCTGTCAGAGGGAAATTATGATAACCTGGTGTTTGCTTGCTGGTCACGTGCTCACAAAGTGCACTTCACTGGTGATACAGTGCTCTGTGCCACTGCAAGGTGTACAGTATTATGTATGCAGTGTGAATGTATGCTTGAGTACTTAGGAGTGCAAGTAGGAATGAACATTATGTATTCATTTTAACAGATAGTTTACATATAGTTATATATAGTCACAATTTTAACTTTTGTAGTTCTGTATTATTTGTAACTACTGTATTTAGCCTAATCCGCCGATTCGGACTGTGTTGTGTACAGATCTCTGCCTTCAAGTCATTCAAGGTGCCTCTGAGGAGAGTTTCATTCTCAAACGGCTTAGTTAGGCATTTGATCAGGGTCTGGTGACACAATGACTCATCGTCTATTTTTGGAATAACACCTAATGTAATGAATACAGAAGGTGCACCGTGAGTTTTTTTTTTTTTTTTTTTTTTTTTTTTTTTTTTTTTTTTTTGTTAAGAATAGCCTAGTCTAATAATCGGTTGCTGGTGCACTCCAAGGATTGGTACTTATGTGTCTGGAGATAACGTAACATCTGTTCTTCAGTGATTTACTTCGCACATTACTCCTAAGTAATCCTATCTTGTATGTTTCTAATGCAAACTCTATCTAGATAATAAAGTCAAGCAGTGTATGTGTGTCTATCTGTGTGTTTGTTCGTTTCTTTCACGAGAGCGATAACAGATATCGGATCAACCTAATTCTTTTTGCATTAGGTCGAGGTAAGTCCAAGAAGTGTCAGAAAAAAAAAAATGTTAGAATCGTGACAAACAAAAATATGCAAAATTAATTTTTTCGACTTTTGGGTCAGAATTGGTCATCTTGGGCTCAGCAGTGGTATGGAAACAAAGATAATCGTACTTAGAAACATTTTGTGGTGGAAAGGCTGTTAGTTAGTCCTGCAAATTTTTGCGGGCATGCAGTGTAACCTATTTGATCTCCTCTGAGAAGAGACTAGCCTCAAGCTTTTGAAAGCTGGTAGCTGATTGGTTGTAAGAGTGCATTCATTATTAATGATGCATTTTAAATCATTATTACTACAAGTGTTTCAATAACAGTTTGAAAATAAGATTACCCAAATAATATATTATATATAGTTGTTTGTATAGAGTATTTTAAAAACGGGGCCTTACAAAGTTTATCACATAGTCTAGACACGTTTGAAATTTTGAATTCTCGGGACAAATCAAAATATTTCCCAAGCAAAGGTCCACCAATACCTTATTTTTTTCATGTTCAGGCAAATTAAGGTAAATTAAGTCATTACTACGATCATTTGTAAAATCTAATCTAACAAATATGACGGTGAGGGGTAGGCCGCTTGGCCGATGTCCCACCTGATTTGAGAACGTTTTTTGCTGTCGCATCAGTTTGCATTGTGCTTTCTACTTCTGCATCATGAGTAAATTGTCTGTCTTATTTCCAATATCTAGTTACAACTTAAAGAGCTGTGACAAAGTATGGACTGTGGGATATTTAGAAGTGATGGAGACATATAGCTTCTTCACCCGTGTCTGCCTCTCATTTTTATTGGAATTCCGATGTGTTTAACAAAATGTCATAGTAATGACAATTTACTTAAGTATGGCTGATTAATCCGGGGGGGGGGGATCAAGGTACTCTTAAAACTGCCTGAATGTGTTTTGATTTGTCCTGTGAATTCAAAATTTCAAACGTGAAAAGATCATCCGATAAACTTTGTAAGGCCCTGTATTTAAATTAATTTATACAAATAATTATATATAATATTTTATTTGGGCACTTTTTTTTCGTCAAACGGTTGTTGCAACTCTTATAACAGAAATAATTAAAAATGCATCGTTAATAATGACTTCACTCGGACAACCATTCACCTGCCAGCTGTCAAAAGCTTAAGGCTTATCTCATCTCAAAGTAAATCGAATAGGCTATAGCAATATACGAGTATAAGAGAAAGCTAGGTATGAGGATCATACTCTACGTGGCTTTCCAGATTTCGTAACACCTCTTAAGAAGCAATTTACTCTGCACACTTCTAATCAGTAAACTCTTGTGTATTTCTGGTGTACAATTAGTCAATATCAAAAGATGTAAACTGCATCCAGAGGATATTAAAGTGCAATATGCTATAAATCAGAAAGGTAGCGGAGGCTATGAAGGCTCATGTGCCACTCAGGATATAGCCCCTTGTGGAAAATAGACATAAATGGTATCATGTAAAATTACTTAAAACTGATAACAGTCTCAAACGTTTACCAATGGACAGACATCACAATGTCGGAAGATGTGGCAAAAAGCGACTCATCTCCATGTCTCGCTATCCTCGACCAGCTCACATCAATTCCCACTCATAATCCTCTCCACTCCTTCCCCTTGTCTCATCCTCGATCTCCCCCTCCCGTTCTGTCCCTCTACCTCGCACCCATACACTTTGAATTATACACTCTAGTTAAAGGTACAAGATGTGACTAAAACCAATGGTCATTTATTCCAGGACTTTATAAAGGTCTATACTGATCCAGTTTCAGCTTTAAACTGATCCAATTTTAGCTCTGTATTGATCCAGTTTCAACTCTACATTCATCCAGTTTCATGTCTGCATTAATCCAGTTTCAGTTCT